>NW_026606076.1:41114375-41737500 GCF_029834395.1 Sorex fumeus
TGGGGGCAAGGGAAAGCAACTTGAGGCGCCCGAGTCCGAGGGCCCCAGGACTCAGGCTCCTCGGCACGCCCAGAGCATTCCTCACCGTCACCAACATTTTTTCAGTTTTCTCATAGTCCACCAGTGTTGAATTTTTCACCAGCACTTGCACGTCGGCTGAGCCTGAGGCACGCTCTGGAGAGACGCTGAAGGTATCGAAATAGGGATCCACCACGGTCAGCGTGAAGGTGCCATTATTGCCCTGTGGAGGTTGGGGTGAGTACCAGGCACCCCAGGCCTGACCCCCATGACCTGGATGAGGCATTTGCCAGTGGAAGTGTAGCCAGCTGATGTCCAAGAAGACACTGGGGGCAGGAGGATGTTGGTAATTCTGGACAAACTGTGCATCAGTCCCTGAATCTGGGGTGCAGGGGTCCACAAAGGTAGGAGAGACGAAGTCTGGGCACCACTCACTGCCAATAGGCACTACTCTGACGCCTCTCAGCAACCCACACTCATGTACCAACACACACAGCAGCATCCAACACTACCTATACAATGCCCAAAGCAGTGCCCAACACCACCAACACAACACCAAACCAGCACTCAACAACACCAATATAACACACAAACAAGCACTCAACAGCACTAACACACCAAACCAGCACCCAAAACCACCAATACAACACCCAAAGTGGGACCCAACACCCTCAATACAAAACACAAGCCAGTGCCCAATACCACTGATATAACACTCAAAGCAGCACCCAACACCATCAATACAACACTCAAACACCCAGCACCATCAACATCCGTAACAATCCTCTAACACCACCAAGGCCCAAAACCCATATGAACACCAATAGTGCTCAACCCCTCTACCAACACCTAAACCCCAAACCAATATGCCAACACCTCTAGCAGCACCCAACACCAACACCAAACATGCATACCAACACCCAACACCTAAAACCCATAGCAATACTGCCAGCACCCATACCGCCACCCAGTGCCAACACCAAACATGGATCTCAAAACTTCCAATAACCAACACTCATACCAACAACCAACGCTACAAACACTCAGTCCAATATCCAATGCCAAAACTCATAACAATACTAAAACCTATCCCAATCTTCAAAACCATCAGCACCCAATACCAATACCAGTCCATACCTCCACCACTCAGCGCCTATACCAGTTTCCAACACCCAAACCAACAGTAGCCAACATCAGCAGTACCCAAATACCCACCCATGACCCACAGTGCCCCCAACTCCTCCACTCGATGATATCCACAAACTCAACATAGCACCTACTTCCCTCCACCCAATGCCATCCTCCACTCACTATCACGTGCCAACTTGGTGTCACCTAGTACTACCAAGCACCACCCAGGAGTCACCAGGCTATGTCACCCACGTGGCACATCACTCAGTACCTTAGGGACCTTCCAACTGAATGTTCCCGCCCAGTGATGAATGATGACCCCCACACCATTGGTTACCTCTTGGCTTCACCAACTACCTGTCATCACCAAAAACTCAACAGCACCAAAAATCATACCCGACCGACATGACCCCGTGGCGAATCCGAATCTCTGATCCACTGCTCCCCAACCCAAGCTCAAGACCACCCACACCCCGCTTATCCCCCCAGCCCTCTCCTTGATCCTCTGCCCTCCCCATGTTGGGGTGCACCTGCCTTGTCGGGGTCATAGACCACCATGGTGAGGTTGTCGATGGGGATGCGGGTGGATGCGTGCTCGTCCACGGAGCCAGAGAAGTAATTTTGTCGTTCTTCAGGAGTGAAACGACAGTTCGACAAGCTGCAGTTGAAAAACTCAGGATTGTTGTCATTGACATCTGTCACCCTCAGTGTCACCCATATGCTCGCCTGGGCCTCCCCTCCATAGATGTTCTGTTGTGTCTCCGTGGCCTAAAGGTAGAAAAGAGGACAGAGGACTGAAGTGAGAAAACAAAACAAGCCAGCACTCACAGAGCTGGAGGGATACGGTACAGTGTGTGTGTGTGTGTGTGTGTGTGTGTGTGTGTGTGTGTGTCTTGGCCCTGTATGTGGCTGACCCTGAGCACAGAGCCAGGAGTTAGCTCTGAGTACTACTGGGTTTGCCCCCCACCGAAGAAGCAGAGCTAAGGGTGAGAGAATGGAGAGTGGGGGGAGGGGAACCCCACACTTACCGTCACCTGCAGTCGCACCTCCTCACTCTCACTTAGAAGCTTCTCACGGTCCAGGGGACTGTTAACTTGGATCTCCCCACTTGAAGGATCAATGCAGAACCAGTCAGGCATGGTAGAGTCTGGTGAAAGGAATATCCGGTGGCTCCTACTGACGGGTGGGGGGGGGGCTCTCCCTCCCCCTGCCCCCAGACCAGCCAGGGTCTCCGTCACTTCTCACTCGTGATGTTGTATTTCAATTTCCAGTTGAGACCTTTGTCGCCGTCCACAGCCTCCACCGTCAGCACTGATGTCCCCTAGAAGGGCACAAGGTGGCGGAGTCCGGGGGGGGGGGGGGGGGGCGGGGGAGGGGGAGGTGAGTGCAACCCTTTCCCATCTCTCACCCGCCCCCCACACCATCTCCCCCTCCCGACCCCCCTCCCGGTCCTCTGCATACTACGGGTGCATCCTCCTCCACCGAGGCCGAGTAGAACTCTCTGAGAAACTGGGGGTCCAGGTCGGCCTCATCCAACACAGTGATGGACAGGTAGAAGGGGTCGGAGCATTGGATGAAATTTTTGTTGCCTTCATACTCGCCCCCCAAGTCCTGTGGGGAGACCCGTCCGCCATGAGCCCAGAGTCAGGCCCCCAAACAACCATGCCCACCTCTCCGCCTGCGCCCCCCCACTCACACAGGATTTAAGTTTCAACTGGTAGAAGGGACTTTTGCTGTTATAGTTCAGTTTGCCTCGGAGAATGATGGAACCATTTCTCTCGATGGTGAAGAGATTCCTGCTCTCGGTGTTGTTGGGGATGACCTAAGGAAGAGCATCACGTCAGCGCATCTCCCATCCAGTTTCCTCGTTCCCAGGGAGCCCTCCAGGAAGTGGGGGCAGGGAGGGGAAGGCTGTGGGTGGAACACTGTTCTAGCTAGCAGAATTTTTGAAAACTTTTTTTTTTTAATTAAACCGCCGGGGCTGGAAGCTATAGTACAGCGGGTAGGGTGTTTGCCTTGCACACGGCCAACCCCGGTTCTATCCCTAGCATCCCATAGGGTCCCCTGAGCACCACCAGGGGTAATCCTTGGGAGCAGAGCCAGGAGTAACCCCTGAGAACCACTGAGTGTGACCCAAAAAGAAAAAAATATTAAACCACCGGGGCTGGAAACTAGTACAGCAGGAAGGGTGTTTGCCTTGCATGTGGCTGACCTGGGTTCTATCCCCAGCATCCCATATGATCCCCTGAGCATCACCAGGAGTAATTCCTGAGTGCAGAGCCAGGAGTCACCCCTGTGCATTGGCTGCGTGTGATCCAAAAAGAAAGAAAAACTTAAACCACCATGGATACAAAGTTATCCATGATTGGGTTTCAGTTATACAATGTTCTAATGTCTGTTCACCCATGTCCCACCAGCAGATTTTTTTTTTATCATGAGACCTTGCATCACTTCCACACAAACATTGCTGTTTTGTGGTTTGGGGGTTTGGATTTGAATTCGACTTGAGGGGCCACCCTCAGTGATCCTCGAGGCTTCTGGCTTTGCAACTTTGTACTCAAGGAGGTTCAGGGGAAACTTTGGGGTACTGGCGCTCAAACCCGGGTTAGCTGTCTGCGAGACAAATGCTTTCCCGGCTGTTCTATCTCTCGGGCTCAAGTCTGTGTGATTTGGGGTTATTTGTTTAGTTTGGGGGCCACCTCCAACAATCGTGATGGTCAGGGGTTATTCCTGGCTCTGCACTCAGGAATCACTCCTGGCATTGCTGGGGGGACCCTATGAGATGCCGGGGTTGATCCCAGGTCGACAACATGCAAGGCAAATGCCCTGCCCGCCTCCCTCAGGCCCCTCAAGGATCAATCCTGGTGAGCTTTTGGGACTGTGTTGGATAGACTATGGGTCAGCCGCGTGCAAGGCAAGGCACCCTGCTCGCTAGATTATTGTTCCGACCATTTGTTTCGCTTTGAAACCGGACATAAAAGGTCATCAAACTTGAAAGCATCCCCCTCACACACAAACCCTGAGCATCTCCGGGTGAGGCTCCAAAACAAACAAAAACAAAAACAACAACAAAAAAGAAAGTGCCCCCTCCCCAAAAAGGGTTTGATGCCCTCCTGGGGATGATGTGATGTTAACAGGGGTGGTGGGGGACGTGGAAGACTTGGGGACCAAGCGGGGCCAATCCCCCACCCCCACACCAGCCCTCACAGTCCCACGGAGGGGGTCTCTGAGGGCTGGGGTGGGAGGTGCTGCCCCCTGATGGAGAGAGGGGCTGGACATTCCAGTCACTCACCCCTTCGATGGAGTAGTTCACTGGCCCTGATAGGTCTACATCTGCATCTGTAGCATTCGCGATGTATATCACAGAGCCCACCGGCAGGGTCTGTAAGAAGAGAAGACACATCACGTCTGAAAAGGAGAACGAGGAGGAGGAGGAGGAGGAGGAGGAGGAGGAGGAGGAGGAGGAGGAGGAGGAGGAGGAGGAGGAGAGAGGGAAGAGACCCCAGAACCCCCTGGGATAAAATCAGCAACCGGGCGGGGTTGGAGCGATAGCACAGCGGGTAGGGCGTTTGCCTTGCACGCAGCCGACCCAGGTTCGATCCCCAGCATCCCACAGGGTCCCCAAGCACTGTCAGGAGTGATCCCTGAATGCAGGGCCAGGAGTAACCCCTGAGCATCACTGGTGTGACCAAAAAAGAAAAAAAAAAGATCTCTGAGTGCAGAGCCAGGAGTCCACCACGAGCACTGCTGTCCGAAAAAAACAAACCAAAATGAAAAGACAGCCTGGATAAGCAGCAAAGTGGTGCCATCGGGCCCCTGCAGACTCAGGGGGTCCCGCTCTGTCCTGCTCTCGCTCCCCCTGCCCCTGCTGTGTGCTGGATAGTGAGCGACCTTCGCCACTGAGCCTTTGTGTCTGTCCCCTTGAACATCTCTTCTTCCTTCCTTCCTTCCTTCCAACCTTCCTTCCTTCCTTCCTTCTTCTCTTCCTTCCTTTCCTTTCTCTTTTCTTCCTTTCTCTCCCTCTCTCTCCCTTCCTTCTTTTCTTTCTTTCTTTTCTTTCCCTCCCTCCCTCCCTTTCTTTTATTTCTGTCTTTTTTTTTAATCACACCCAGAGATGTTCAGGGGTTCCTCCTGGCTTTGCACTCAATAATTATTCCTAGGTACTGAGGGACCCTATGGGATGCCAGGGGTTGAACGTAGGTCCGCTGCGTGCAAGGCAAACGTCCTCCCCGCGGTACTATCCCTTCGGCCCCTTCGGCCCCTTCTTTCCTTCCTTCCTTCCTTCCTTCCTTCCTTCCTTCCTTTCTTTTCTTTCTTCTTTCCTTCTTTCTTTCCCACCTAGCAGTGCTCAAGAACTTACTCCTTGTTCTCTGCTCACTTATGGTGGGGTCTGGGGGCTGTCTTTAATCCTTCCAGATCTCCTGGGATGGCTGCACCCTATCCAGACTCCCCCTTAAGTCAGACATTACCTCATTGATGACGATGGAGGAGACATCATTCATGAAAATAGGCCTATTGTCATTCCGATCTTCTACATACACGGTCATGGTCGTTTTCGCCTCAATCTGTAGTAAGAAAGCCCAGGTGAGCGTGGGAACTGAGAGCTGGAGACCAACCACGAAGGCTGAGAGGGGAGCAGCTTCTGTGCTCCCAGAACCTCCAGGGATGGTCAAAAAGGGGAGAAAGAAAGAAAAAAAACAGAGAGACAGGGAGAGAAAGAAAATGAGAGAGGGAAGGAGGCAGAGAGGAAAGGAGAGAGAGAGGGAAGGAAAGAGAGGGAGGAAGGGAGGGAGGGAGGGAGGCAGAGAAGAAGTTAGAGGAGGGAGGGAGGAAGAGGGAAGGAGGGTGGGAGGGAGAGAGGGAGGGAGGCAAAGGGGGAGGGAGGGAGAGAGGAAGGGAGTGATGGAGGGAGGGAGGGAGGCAGAGAGAGTGGAGGAGGGACTGGGAAGGGAGGGAAGGAGGGAGGGAGGGAGATAGGGAGAGAGAGGGAGGGAGGGACTGAGGAGGAAGGCAAGGAGGGAGAGAGGGAAGGAAGAAGGGACAGAGGAAGGGAGTGATGGAAGGAAGGAGGGGGAGGCAGAGAGAGGGAAAAAGGGAGGGAGAGAAGGAGAGAGAGGAAGGAAGTGACAGAGGGAGTGAGGGAGAGAGGGAGGGAGGGAGGGAGGGAGGGAGGGAGGAATGGAAGGAGACACAAGCAGTCACACCTCCACATCCTTCTATCTTCCAACTTACTCCATTGGGTTGGCCCGCAAAGATCTGGATGGTGAAATACTTCACTGACTGCAAGGGTGGAGAAAAGGGTCCCCCCGTGAGTGATGCTCCAGGTGGGAAGACAGGAAGGGGCCCCCATAGAACCCTAGTTCCCAAGGGTGCCCCTATCTCCCAGCCCTTCCCAGAGCCTTTCTGGGTGCTGCTTTACCTCATAATCCAGATGGACCCGGAGTTTCACCTCTCCGGTAATACTGTTGACACTGAAGTAACTGGAATTTTGCCCGCTGATGCCAAAAGTCAGACCACCCAGATTCGGGTTGTTGACCGTTATCCAGAAAACCGTCTCACCTGTGGAGATGGGATAGAACTAAGACTTCCAGGCTCTGCAGCCAACTGAAAACTGGGGAACCCCCACCACAGCCCTCCTGATACAATCCATGAGACCACAAGTCTCGTAGTTGGTTGTTTTTTTTTTCTGTTTTATGTGGTTTTAGTTTTGGGGTCACACCCAGCGAAACTCAGGATCTGCACATAGAAATTACTCCTGGTAATGCTTGGGGGAATCACATGGGCTGTCGGGAATCGAACCGAATCTGACGTGATGCAAGGCAAGCCCTCCCCGCTGTACTGTCTTTCCTTGTATAATCATACCTTGAGGGGCTTAAGGGACCTTTGGGGTGCTGGGGCTTGACTCCAGGTTGGTTGTGTGTAAGACAAGGCAAGTGCCCCTCACCGTATTATTCATTTTACCCCTAGGGTTGATCCCTGAACACAGAGCCAGGAATAAGCCCTGAGCACCATTAGGTATGGCTCCCCCCAAAAATATATAAATACATAAATGAAGACATAAACAAAATGACAAATACCAACAAGCTAAAGACCTCAAAATTCATAAATATTTACATAAATAAAACTGGAGAAATAATTTTGCCTGGGGTCTTTTGTTTGTTTGTTTTTTGCTTTTTGGGTCACACCCAGCGATGCACAGAGGTTACTCCTGGCTCTACTCTCAGGAATTACTCCTGGTGGTGCTCAGGGGACCAAATGGGATGCTGGGAATCGAACCTGGGTCAGCCGTGTGCAAAGCAAAGCCCTAGCCACTGTGCTATTGCTCCAGCCCTGGGTTTGTTTTGTTTTATTTTTGCTTTTGAGCCACATCTGGTGATGCTCAGGGGTTACTCCCAACTCTGTGCTCAGGAATTGCTTGGGGATCCTATGGGATGCCAGGGATCGAACCCAGATCAGCAGTGTGCAAGGCAAACATCCTCCGTGCTGGACTATCGCTCCCTGCCCTGGAGAAATAGTCTAAGTGGGCTAAGAGCATGGTTTACATGCAGGAGATTTGTACTCCACCCCAGGTCCTGTCATGGTCCCCCAATCCCATTGAATCTGCTCCCCCCAAAATAAAGCAAATTAGTTTAGTACTTAAGGAGGAGGCCAGGGAGATAGTATGGAGAGTGCTCACCAGCAGAGTTCATGCTGATGAGCACGAGACCCCAAGATCCATCCCTGAAACCCAGGCTCCACTCTAGCCTCACCCAGCCTGAACATTGAACCTTCAGATCTGCTGGTGAGAGTCTCCAAGACTGGCCCTTGAGCATTGCTTGGAATGTCCCCCACAAAATGAATCAACTCCATCAGATCGAAAGGCAAGGATGAGGGGCTGGAGCGATAGCACAGTGGGGAGGGCGTTTGCCTTGCACATGGTCGACCTGGGTTCGATCCCCAGCATCCCCTATGGTCCCCCGAGCACCGCCAGGAGTAATTCCTGAGTGCAGAGCCAGGAGTAACCCCTGAGCATAGCTGGGTGTGACCCAAAAAGAAAAAAAAAAGGCAAAGATGAAAAGACAGACTGTGGATTTGTCCATTTTGACAGTGATTTTAAAGAAAAATGCAGGGACTGGAGCAATAGTACAGCAGCTAAGGCACTTGCCCTGCATGTGGCCAACCCGGGTTTGATGCCCATCATCTCACAGGGTTCCCTGAGTCCTGCCAGGAGGGATCCCCGTGTGTAGAGCCGGGAGTCAGCTCTGAGCACTGCCTCCTGTGACCTCAAAACAAAAACAAAAGGAAATCACTTTTGTAGCAATTTTGTTCCTGGACCAAGGGCCTCCCTCAGGAGAAAATGTCCCCCACGAACACAGAGGGCCAGCAGGAACCCATCAAACCCCAAGCCAGGAGTACTCCCTGAGCACTGTTGGGCAAGACCTCAAAAACCCAGCCAAGCAAGAAAGGTTCTGGAACAAACTTCCTGGAGTGAAGCCTTCTGGCTAGCATCGATGCTGTGGGAATGGGGAACCGCCACCCCACGTTGGGCAAGCCTGGACCCACTCAGGGAACTCACCAACAGGTTTATCCTCTGGAATTTTCACATTCGTCATGTTGGGTGTAAACGATAGAGAGGTGTCGGCAGCGACTGTAGAGACACAACACGCTAGGACCCAGGGACACCAGCCCCCCAAAATAACAAGCTTTCTGGGAGACCCCATATCAACCCCCAGAACCAACTTCACCCGCCTGGGATTTCTCCCCAAGGGTCTCCCCTCCCTGGCAACCAAGCATGGGAGGGGCTCAGAGACCCCCGTCCCCCCACCCCCATTGCTTCTGAGGCACATCCTCAAGAGGTAGCACTGTTCTGCCAAAGGGGGGTGGCACCCACCAGACACGAGAAGAGCAGAAAGCAGGAGGGAGATCAGGCAGGGCCACGCCATCGCTGGGAGGGACCTGGGACAGAGATAGGTAAGAGATGATGAGCTGAGAGATAATCCGGGGTGAGGTACCCCTGGATCCCGGCCCAAGGACCGAATTCTGACAGCACCCCACAAAACAAACAGAAACAGAAAAAAAATAATTCCCCTCTCTGGCACCAGCTACCCTCTTAGTTCCCACCCCAAGGATCCACTTCTTGTCCCCCAGAACCAACGCCTCTTCAGAACGCTCACATCCAGGGCTGAAGACTTGCCTTGCACCTAAGCACCCCTCCCACTCCACCCCCGTGCTACTGCATAGGGCCCCTGAGCACAGAGCCACACCACAAGGGACTGGAGCGATAGCACAGAGGGGAGGGCGTTTGCCTTGTACGCGGCACACCCGGGTTCGATTCCCAGCATCCTATAGGGTCCTCCGAGCACCGCCAGGAGTGATTCCTGAGTGCAGAGCCAGGAGTCACCCCTGTGCATCGCCGGGTGTGATCCCAAAAAGCAAAAAATAAAAAAAAATTTTAAAAATCAAAACACACACACACACAATGTCCATGTCCAGCCCGCTCCAACCCCTCATTGCTCCCCAGCCAATCCACACGCAAGCATCTTCCCTGACCAGCATCCTCAAGTTCGGCTCACTTATATGCAAATCACCCTGCCAGCCTCAGCCAATCACCTCCCTCCCTCCCAATCCATTCCCGGGCTCCACCCAAGAGGGCTTCCCAAGACTCTCATGCCCCGCCCTTCTAGCCACGCCCCCACGCCGGTCCTTTAAACCCTCTAATCCTCGCGTTTCCCTGGGAGCCTCCTTCTTTCTATATTGCTCTTCCAGGCCCTGCAGACTCCGTCTTTCTCTCTCTCTTTTTTTTTCCACCCGAGGTGGGTGGGGGAGGCACCATATATCCGGCGGTGCTCAGGGCTTATTCCTGGCTCTGTGAGCAGGGATCACTCCTGACCGTGCACGGGGGACCCTATGGGATGTTGGCCATCGACCCGGGTCGGCTGCTTGCAAGGTACAGCCGTTGCATTGTACAGCCCTCCTCTCTGTACAGTGGCTCCGATCTGCAAGCTGCCTCTTTTTGTGCGGTGTTTTTATTACTATTATTATTATTATTATTATTATTTTATTACTGCGTTTTGCGTCACATACGGCGATGCTCAAAGGCTAGTTACTCCGGGTTCTGCACTCAGGAATTACTCCTGGGGTGCGGGGATCAAACCCAGACCGGTCGTGTACAAGGCAAATGCTCTACCTGCTGTACTATCGCTCAGGCCCTCAAGCTTCCTCTTTGGGTGACCCTTTTAAAGCACCCACTGGAGGAAGTAGCTTAGCACTATCTCTCCCTGTGTGTCAGCCTCTCCCAGTGGACGAGGGGAGACTTGGGGCAAAGTCCCAGGGTGAGCCATGCTGGAATGATGGAATGAAAGAGCTGGTGAATCAGCCATGGGGCCACCATGGGGCCCCTTGCAGGCACTCTGAAGCCGGGGCAGAGGGTGACGGCGCCTTGTATGGGCCAGAGGGCCTTTGTGCAAGTCCACCATATTTGTGGGCAAATCGCTTCATTTGTGGGCAAGTAGCTCAAGTAGTCGCTGAACCTCAATTTTCCCCATTTACAAATCAGTAACGGCAGATGCACAGGATTTGAGTGATGCTGAAGTAGAGCCTGGCTCACAGGAAGTTGAATGAGCATTAGCCATTTTAAAATATTTTTTTAGGGACTGGAGCGATAGCACAGAGGGTAGGCATTTGCCTAGCATGTGGCTGACCTGGGTTCAATTCCCAGCATCCCTGAGCACCGCCAGGAGTGATTCCTGAGTGCAGAGCCAGGAGTAACCCCTGTACATCGCTGGGTGTGACCCAAAAAGCAAAAAAAACCCCTAAAATAAATAAATAAAATATTTTTTTTTAGTAGTTTTTGTTTGGAGGCCACACCTGGTGGTGCTCAGGTTTGATTCCTGGCTCTGTGCTCAGGGATCACTTCTGGTGGTGCTCAGGGGACCATATGGGGCATCAGGGATCGAACCCAGGTTGGCTACATGCAAGGCAAATGCCCTACCTGCTGTACTATCATTCCGGCCCCATGGTCCTTTGTTTTTATTTCTGATCACGGTACCAGGGATTGAACCTGGGGCTCACATACATCCTCTACTTGAGCATTCTCCCCCAATTAGGGTGGATCAAAGGGTTTGTCTTGGGGCTGGAGTGATAGTACAGCAGGTAGGGCATTTGCCTTTCATGCAGCCGACCCAGATTCAATCTCCAGCATCCTATATGGTCCCCTGAGCACTGCCAGGAGTAACTGGAGTGCATGAGCCAGGAGTAACCCCTGTGCATCGCTGAGTGTGACCCCCCAAAAAATAAAGGTTGTCTTGGGGTTGGAGATAGCACAGTGGATCAGACCTTGCTTTTCTTTCTTTCTTTTCTTTTTTTCTTGACTTTTGAGTCATAGCCAACAATTGGCTCAGGGCTAACTCCTGACTCTGCACTCAGGAATTACTAGTGGCAGTGCTTCGGGGACCTTATAGGATGCCGGAGATCGAACCCGGGTCAACCCCATGCAAGGCAAATGCCCTCCCTGCTGTACTATTGCTCAGGCACTTCCATTTCTAAACAGCCAACCTGGCTTTGATCCCCAGCCACCCCTCAGGGTCTCCCTGAGTCCTACCAGGAGTGATTCCTGAGCTCAGAGACTGGAAAAAGTCCTGAGCACCACCAGTTAAGGCCCCAAGCCAAGAAAGTAAAAATAAAAATTACATATATATATATATATATACATATATAGGCCAAAGTGATAGTACAGTGGGTAGGATGTTTGTCTTTCATGCGTCCAACTTGGAATCGATCCTGGCATCCCATATAGTTCCCCAAGCACCGCCAGGAGTAATTCCTGAGTGCAGAGTCAGGAGTAACGTGAGCATCGCCGGGCATGACCCAAAAAGCCAAATAAATAAATAAAATATAATTTTTTTAAATCCCCCAGTTTAAGAAATAAACTAAACTCTATAAAACAGATCCATCTTAATTTTAAATAATAATAAGGGGAGGAACAAAAAGAATAATAAATAAGAGCAAGAGTACAGTGGGGAGGGTGTTTGCCTTGCACACAGCTGACTTGAGTCCAATCCTCGGCATCCCATAGGGTCCTCTGAGGACCCCCAGGAATGACTCTTGAAATGCAGAGTCGGGCGTCATCCCTGAGCATCGCTAGGTGTGGTCCCAAAATAAATAAATAAGTAAAATAAATAAGGGCCTGAGTGATAAGAGAACAAGGAGGACGCTTGCCTGAGAGAGCCCACCCAGGTTTGATCCACGGCATCCCATAGGGTCTGCCTGACAGATGTGACCCCTTCTGAGCCCAGGGTCAGGAGTAAAACCTGAATGCCACCGGATGTGGTCCCCAAAACAAAAGTAGCACTATCCTCCTATTATTTATCGATTTGCTCGAGCAGGCACTAGTAACGTCTCCATTGTGAGACTTGTTGTTACTGTGTTTGGCATATCGCATATGCCATGGGGAGCTTGCCAGGCTCTGCTGTGCGGGCGAGATACTCTCGGTAGCTTGCCGGGCTCTCCGAAAATAAAAATAAAGAAATAAAATCTTGCAGTTGTGCAAGTAAGACATGGGGTGTCTCTGGTAGACAGCCACTAGGGCTTCTGGGAGCTTTCCCCTCGGGCCCCCAGCACCCCCCACCCACCTAGGGCTTCCCAGACCCAAAGCAAGCTCCCTGGCGCAGGGGTCAGCAGACTGCTCAGTTGGCAGCCAACTCCCCAGCTTAAGAGGCGCCCTGAAGGAAGGCTCAGACTTTCTGCTTCCCCGTGAGTTATCCCTGAGGCAGTGCCCAGACTGTAATTAATGGGTGACAGTAATTACTGTGGTTCCCAGAAGCCTGGGGTGATGGGGTAACGGGAACAGAGTAGAAGTGACGTGTCAGTTGAACCCCTGAAGTTGAGGACATGGCGTGAAGGCTGGGTGAGACAACTCCTGTTTTCCTTTTTGCTTTTTGGGTCATACCCAGTGATACACAGGGGTTATTCCTGACCCTGCACTCAGGAATCATTCCTAGCCTTGCTTGGGGGACTCTATGGAATACCAGGGATCGAACCCGGGTCGGCCGCATGCAAGGCAAACACCCTACCTGCTGTGCTATCACGCTGGCCCCTCTCCCGTTCTTCATGAGGGATCCCACCCTGCCCTGCTCCCCTCAAGTTCCCACTAAAGAGGAGACAGAGGTGGGAGACACCCCACGGCTCTCCCCCCAGTCCTTCCTCTTCCTCCGGGACCTAGACCAGCCTTCCAGGGAGTCTCCCCACAATCAAAGACAAAAGTCCCTCTCTGCTCTCTGGGTGCTAAAGGGACAGGGGTGCCCCGCTTCCCTCCCCTGTCCCTCCCCCACCCGTGCACCCATCCTTAAGCATTCTGGGCACGCTATTCTTCCTGGGGGTGTACCCCATTTAATACTCAGTTTCAAAGTGGGGTGAAAAATGATCCCTGAGTGCAGAGCTGGGAGTAAACCCCGAGCACTTCTGGGTCAAAAGAAAAAGAAAAAAAAACGGGCTGGTGGGGCAGGTCAGGCTCTGGTTTTGCAAGCTGCTGATGTGAGTTCGATTCCCAGCAACACATACGGTTCCGTGAATCCTGCCAGAAGGAATCCCTGAGCACAAAGCCAGGAGTAAGCCCTGAGCACTGCCGGGTGTGTCCCAGCACCCTTCCCCCCCAAATAAAAAGTAGGAAGGGAGGGGTGGGAGAGAGAGTCCAGTGGGTTAAGGTACTTGTCTATATATGGAGGACCTTGGGTTTGATCCCTGCCTAGAGTCCCATGAACACTGTCAGGGGATGATCCCAGAGCAGCGCCAGGGGTGATCCAAGCTCAGCAAGGGGATTCGGCGACCCCAGGCAGCGACCTCCCCCTGGACTCCACAGTGCCACCAGGTGAACTCGGCTTGGCAAAGTTCTCAGGGAGCTGGGAATCCGCCCTCAGAAATTTCCCCCACCCAGTCGCCAGATGGTCGGGAGCTGTGTGACGACTGGAACTTTGTCCCCAGGTCCACTCCTCGGCCATCTATCATCACAGAGAAGAGAGTGGGTACCATCAGAGCGACACCAGAACCGCAGGAAGCAGAGTCCAAAGCTCTCCTGAGGCTTCTGATTTTCTCTTCCTCATTGTCATGCGAAACTCCTTACTATTATTTGGTTTGTTTGGTTGGGATTTTTGTTTTTGGGGGTCACACCTGTATTCCTGGCTCTGCATTCACAAATTACTCCTGGCAGTGCTGGGAATCGAACCCTGGTAGGTCCCATGTAAAGCAAAAGCCCTACCCTACCCGCTGGACTCCCACTCCAGCCCCTCCCCTTACTATTTTGCGTGTTTGCCGTTTTGGGCTCAGCCCCGCTGTGCTCAGGGATCACTCCTAGCAGTGCTCAGGGGACCCTATAGGGTGTAGGGGATGAAACCCGGGACAGCTGTGTGCTAGGCAAGTGCCTTAACCCCTGTACAATCTCTCCATCCCCCCAAATCATCTTATTTTTGGAGGAAAGGGCACACCAGGGGTTCCTCCTGGCTCTGTACTCAGGGATCACTCCTGGTAGGGCATGGGGGGCCATGTGAGGTGCCAGGACTGAACCCGGGTGGGCTGTGAGCCAGGCAAGCGCCCTCCCCACTGTTCTGTCGTTCCAGCCCTGAGTCCTTCTAAAGGGGAATCTCAGCAGGGTCCTGGGGCCCCCATCTCCAATATCCCCTCCCCCACCCAGCTCCACTCATCTCCCAAGGCACTTCCTGGACTTCCCCACCCACTCCCAATCCTCTCCCTTCCTCAGGGGACCTCAAAGAGCCGGTGACACCAGTCGCGGTGCAGACAACAATAAATACGCTTGGCATTAAATCCCACGCACCCACCATCCTCTCACCAGCCCCCCCCCCCACGGAAGCGATGTATGAAAAGGGGGGCGGGGTCCTTCCCACCCGAGTCCCAGCGACCAAGACCCATGCCCAACTGCGATGCTCGGCCACGGGCTGTGCTCCCTCCTCTCCTCCTTCCAACGTGGCCCTGTTCTCCCACAATCTGACCTTTCGGTCACAAAGTCATTTTGCAAATGAGCTCGGCCCAAGGCCAAAGTTCTACAGTCCAGAGACTCATCTTCTGCCTTCGGTCACCTGACATCGAAGTCAAGAGCCCAGTGGACACAGAGGAGGCCATTCTTCTGCTCAGGTGCGGCCCAGAGCACTGCGTCTGGGTTTGCATCTCAGCTATTTTTTCCAGGTAGTTGCGGTCCCGCGCACCTTGGCCTTGTGCACATGCGTGACCGCTCCTGATTCTCCCGCCCGGCGCTGCAGGGCTTGGTGGTCCCTCCTCTTCCCCCTTCCCCCTCCCCACCACCCCCGAACTCCTGGTTGGTCTACAGCCAGGGCAGGGGGGCAAAGCTGGTGCAAGTGGAAAGTGGGACTGCTAACAGCTGGGCCGTGCGAGGGAACGCTGAGTAGCCCAGATGCGGTCCCTCCGCTGTCCATTTCTCACTGCCCTGGGCAGCCTCAGGGGAGGGGAATCGTTCTTCCTCTGCCTCAGTTTGTCTTCCAAGAAATGGGACGATATGAGAAGTGAGAGATAACCAAACGGACTGGAGTGTAGGCTTTTTGCACGCAGCTGACCCGGATTTGATGCCCAGCACTGCAGAGGAGACCCTGGGCCCTGCCAGGAGTGATCCCTGAGCACAGAGACAGAAGTCAGTCCTGAGCACTGCTGGGGGGGGGGTCGAATCCTCCCCCAGAAGAAAAGTGCAGTTCAGAGAGGAGGCTAAAGGGCTAAAGCATTTTAGAGGGGGGAGAGAGGAGAGAGAGAGAGAGAGAGAGAGAGAGAGAGAAAGAGAGAGATTAAAGCCTGGAGCACAGAGCTGGCAAGCTCAAGGCCCCAAGTTTGATCCCTGGCCTTACCTGGCCCCCCGAGCACTGTTGTAGAGTATAGCCCCGCTCCCCACCCTCGCCAACTGCAGTGTTTAAGTAGCACTCAATCATCCTGCCCACTCAACAGAGCTGGGGAGGCAATCTCCCCTTTCCAAAAATGAGATTATGGAACATTCTAGAAACAACACCTTCCATTCCCCCATATCCTCCCTTTTTCTAACTCTCAGAGTGTGGGGTATTGGAGGCCGGGGTGACAGTACAGTGGGGAGGGCTTGCTGCTCTGAAGGGGGCCAAACCAGGTTTGATGTTCGGCATCCCCTAGGGTCCCCCGAGCTCACCAGGAATGATCCCTGAGTACAGATCAAGAGTGATCCCTGAGCATCGCCTCCTCCAGGTGTGGTCCCAAAATACACAAAAATCAATAATAAAAAAAAAGAGATAGCACAGCTTGCCTTGTATGGGTGCTTGCCTCGCATGCCGCTGACCCGGGTCTGATTCCTGGCATCTCATAGCCCTGAGTGCCACCAGGAATGATTCCTGTGCTCATAGCTGAAGAATAACCCCGGAGCACGGCCAGGTACGGTCCCGGAACCAAACCAAAACAAACACACACACACACACACAAACACACACACACAAATCAATAAGAGAAGATAGAAAATTTACTGGGCTGGGGCGATAGCACAGTGGCAGGGCATTTGCCTTGCTTGTGCAAAGCCAGCCGGCCAAGCCGGGTTCGATTCCTCCGCCCCTCTCGGAGAACCCGGCAAGCTCCCGAGAGTATCTTGCCCTCAAGGCAAAGCCTGGCAAGCTACCCGTGACACATGCAATATGCCAAACACAGTAACAAGTCTCACGATGGAGACATTACGGGGCCTGCTCGAGCAAACAGATGAACAATGGGAGGACAGTGCAGTACAGTACAGTGTAGAAAATTTACTGCCATATATTATCACACACACACAAAAAGAAAAGATAGAGTGGGGTTGAGTGATAGCACAGCAGGGAAGTAGTTATTTTGGATCCCTGCACCCCATAGGATCCCCTGAGCAGCACCAGGAGTGACCCCTGAGGGCAGAGCCAGGAGTCAGCCCTGAGCACCCGCTGGGGATGGCCCCCTCCCAATATTTAAAAATTTTTTCTTTTCTTTTTGGGTCACACCCAGAGATGCTCAGGGGTCACTCCTGGCTCTGCACTCAGGAATTATACCTGGTGGTGCTCAGGGGGACCCTATGGGATGCCAGGAATTGAACCCAGATCAGCCGCATGCAAGGCAAACACCCTACCCACTGGACTATCTCTCCAGCCTATATATATATATATATATATATATATATATATATATATATATATCAGAGCAGTAGGGCGTTTGCCTTGAGCGCAGCCAGCCTGGCCAAGCCAGGTTTGATTCCTCCGCCCCTCTCGGAGAGTCCAGCAAGCTACTGAGAGTATCTCGCCCACACGGCAAAGCCTGGCAAGCTCCCCGTGACGTATTCAACATGCCAAACACAATAACAACAAGTCTCATGATGGAGAATGGAGACGTTACTGGGCCCGCTCAAGCAAATTGATGAATAACGGGAGGACAGTGACAGTGACAGTTTTTTTTTTCTTTTTGGGTCACACCTGGCGATGTACAGGGGTTACTCCTGGCTCTGCACTCAGGAGTTACTCCTGGCAGTGCTCAGGGAACCCTATGGGATGCTGGGAATCGAAACTGGGTCGGCCACATGCAAGGCAAATGCCCTGTCCGCTGTGCTATCTCTCCAGCCCCGACAGTGACAGTTTTTAAGAAACACAAAGCTATTCTACCAACCAGGGGCAAAAACCAGGTTACTCCCCAGCCCAAAGCCTGGGGCCAGCCCTGCTCTGAGCTCCCCCAACTTGTGGGGGTTCAGCCTGAATCCCCAGGATAAAAGTCCACCCAATGTAGGGGTGGCCTACTCAGAATTCCCCTCACCCCCATCACCCAACCCTGGCTGCAGAGAGCACTGGACTTCCTGGTTGACTTTAAGTTATTTTCTTTTTTCCGGGCCACACCCCATCATGCTCACGGTTTCTTCTTGGCTCTGGGCTCAGGGATCACTTTCCCGGTGGGGCTCGGGGAACCCTACAGGGTGCCAGATATCAAACCCATCAATTAAAACGTGCCCCAGTTTGGGGGGGCCAGAGCAATGGTACAGCGGGGAGGATGCTTGCCTCGCACATAGCTGACCCGGCATCCCATAGGGTCCCCCGAGTGCTCCAGGAATGATTCCTGAGCACAGAGCCAGGAGGGAGCCCTGAGCACAGGCAGAAGCAGCCCAGATCCCCCAACAAAAGAGAAAGTGAAATCCAGAAGTGCTCCCGAACCCCACCCCAGAGCACCCAGACTCCGCCGTCAGATCTGATGGACACTGGGAGTTGGAGCCCAGTTCGCTGTTCCCTGAGTTGTGGGGTGACCCCAGGTCGAACCCCCCACCCTCTTGAACTACTTCAGAACTGGGGATTGATGACTCTATTTCCCTCCTTTCCATCCTGTCTTTGGTCCCTGGCAGAGATGAAATCACCCTATTTTGTGCAGGTTTAAGATCCACCAAATCCTGCCCCAAAGAAGCATAGAGTCACCTCTCACTCCCGGGAACCAGGGTCCTGACAGCCAGGCCGGGACTCACCTCCAGGCACCCCCCCCCCCCCCCGCACACACACACCCAAACCCAGCCCTGTTGCTTGCTTTCCCCAGCAATGGTGCCAGTCCCAAGCTCGCGGTGGTGGCAAGCTCTCCTGGGCTCGAGGTCAGCCCTTTCCACCACTGCTCGGACCCTTGTCCTTCCCTACCTGTGCCCCCAAGGGGCCGCGGCGTGGCAGGCGGGCACCAGCGATCAGAGATGGGCACAGTCTGGGCCTGTGGCTTCGCAGCTGGCAGACTTTAGCACTGTCTCCACCTCACCTGGGCAATCATTAACCCTCCTAGGACCGCACCTTCTGGCTTCGGGGGTGGGGGAAGAAGAGACAGCCAAGGGTTAGTGCCCCAGGACTTGGACATCCAGGCCAGAGACCACTGCAAAAGCCCCATCTCGGGGTACCCAGGCAGGCAGGAGGATGGGAAAACCTCAGTGAGCACTTAGGGGTGACACCAGAGCCTCAGAACCCCCCCCCCACCATAGCTTGAAGGGCACCCAAGACCAGGGCCCCTGGGACAGAGAAGGTGCCAGAAAGGATCTGAAAGGTATACAGCAATGTTATCCTACACTACTGCAGTTAAGGCTCCTGCTTGTAGAGCGATAGCACAGCGGGGAGGGCGTTTGTCTTGCACACAGCCGACCTGGGTTTGATCCCTGGCATCCCATAGGGTCCCCCGAACACCACCAGAAGCAATTCCTGAGTTCAGAGAGCCAGGAGTAACCCCTGAGCATTGCTGAGTATGACCCAAAAAGCCAGTTCCCGCCCCCCACCCCCAAAAGGCTCTTGCCTGCCGGACAGGTGACTGACCCCAGGTTAGATTCCTGAATGGCAGAGAATTTCCCAGACACAGTCAGGATGACGCCTCGAGCTCTGCTGGGTGAGGGTCTCAAAGCAAACTTAAGGTGGGGTCAGTAAGGTGCGGACCTTGTCCATGGTCGACTTCAGTGTGGTCCCCAGCATCCCATAGGGTCCCCTGAGTACCACAGAGTCAGGAGTCGGCTCTGAGCATCACAGGGTGTGCCCTCCCCCAAAGAATAAATTAATTAGTGGGCCAGACCAAAATAAAAATCCCAAACCCAGACAAACCAACACTGGGAGCCACAGGACAGCAGGGCAGCGGGTAGGGCTCTTGCTTGCACAAGGATGACCTTGGTTTGAGCCCCAGCATCCCATAGGGTCCCCTGAGCACAGAGCCAGGAGTAAGCCCTGAGCCACACCAGTGTGGCCCCCAAACAAGCAAACATCACTCTGGAGAAGAACTGCGTGCTGAAAGTAGGGAAAGGACCAAACTTGATAACCTCCCAGTACCTGTGTTGCAAACCATAATGCCCAAAAGGAGGGACGGGAGTGATAATCCAGCAGGGAGGGCGTTTGCTTTGCATGCGGCTGACCCGGGTTTGATCCCCGGCATCTTATAGGATCCCCCGACCACTGCCAGGGGTAAACCTGAGTGCACTGCCAGGTGTAACCCCTGAGCATCACTCTGTGTGACCCAAAAAGCCAAAACATTTTTAAAAATGCCTAAAAGGCGTGAGAAAGTGAAGAAAACAGCTGCCATAGAGGCTGGTTGCGGGGAGGAGCAGAGATGGGAGGGAAACTGGGGACACTGGTGGCGGGAAATTTATGCTGGTGAAGGACATTGTATGACTGAAACCCAACCATGAACAGCTTTACAGCTTTGTAACTCTGTGTCTCATGGTGATTTAATGAAAAAAGATAATAAGTAAATAAAAGATAATAATAACTAAATTAAAAAGGTAATAATAATAATAAAATAGTATCTTTTATTATCTAAAAAGATAACTAATTATAAAAGATAGTAATAACTAGATAAGGACAGATATCCCAAATTAGTAAAAAACTTAGACCAATTGAAACCACTGTCACTGTCCTCCCATTGTTCATCGATTTGCTCGAGCGGGCCCAGTAACATTGTGAGACTTGTTGTTACTGTGTTTGGCATATCGAATACGTCACGGGTAACTTGCCAGGCTTTGCCGTGTGAGCAAGATACTCTCGGTAGCTTGCCGGGCTCTCTGAGAGGGGCGGAGGAATCGAACTCTGGTTGGCCATGTTGGCCTCATGCAAGGCAAACACCCTACCTGCTCGGCTATACCAATTGAAATATTATAAGGAAATACTATAAACAAGATGCCCCAAAATTAGATAAATTAGAAGGAATGGGTAAACTTCTACCAACACAAAGTGCTGAAAGCAACTCAAGAAGAAATAGAAAATCTGAGTAGCCTTATAGCAAAATAAAGATTGGATTTGCATATCCAAGAAAAGAACAAGAAAAACAAACAAAACCCCAAACATTTCTTTTCTGTTCCATCCTTGGCGAACCTGTTCTGTCTGGACTACAATTCCTGTCATTCCAAGCCCCATCCCTACACCCCCCACCCAGATGACCCGGAAGGAGTACAGGCTGAGAAGGAGGCAAGAAAGGGGCTGGACTTATCATCCTGAAAAAAATACTGAATTCCCTAAACAAACACGTTGGACCTCTTAGTATCTGTATTACAAACCACAATGCACAAAAAATGGAGGAAGGCTGAAGGTAGGGGGGTGAGGGGTGAGGGATGGTGGAGGGAAATGGGGGACACTGGTGGTGGGAAATGTACACTGATGGAGAAATGGATGTTGGATCATTGTATAACTGAAACCCAATCATAGAGTAGTAATGGTCTATCTCATGGATATTCAATAAAAAATTAAAAAAAAATAATGCGGCGTTCATGCCTGCTTCAGTCAGCTTAATCAGTGGCTGAATAAATAGCAGGACTCCTATATTTAACAAGAAAGAAAGAAAGAAAGAAAGAAAGAAAGAAAGAAAGAAAGAAAGAAAGAGGCTGGAAAGATAGCCCAGAGGGAGGGTGTTTGCCTTGTACATGGCCACGGGGTTCCATTCCCAGAATTCCTCAGGGTCCCCCAAGTCTGCCACGAATGATCTAAAAACAAACACTGTCCTCCCCGTTGTTCATCAATTTTGCTCGAGCGGGCCCAGTAACATCTCCATTTTCTTTTTTTTTGAGACTTGTTGTTACTGTGTTTGGCATATTGAATACTTCACCGGTAGCTTGCCAGGCTTTGCCGTGCGGGCAAGATACTCTCGGTAGCTTGCCGGGCTCTCCAAGAGGGGCGGAGGAATCGAACTCGGGTCGGTCGGCGGTGTCAGCTGCACGCAAGGTAGACGTCCTACCCACTGTGCTATCGGTCCAGCCCCAAATGATCTAAAAAGCAAAAAAAATGTCCAAACCCACAACACATCACTTTCTTTTCTTTTTTTTTTTTGAGCCACACTCATCAGTGCTCAGCACTTACTCCTGGCTTAGTACTCAGGGATGATCCTGGCGGTGCTCAGGGTACCCTGTGTGCTGGGGATCAAACGCAGGCCTGCGGTGTGCAAACCCCCTTGAAGTAAGTCCTGAGCATTAGCCAATAGCCCAGAAACCAAAAAGCAAAGAAAGTCTGGAGTGAGTCAGCCCTGCTTGGGCCCTTCCCAGCTCTTAAACCTCCCCGAGTTCTTGCCCCTCCAAGTTGCCTTGAATCAGGATGAGATACTTATGACTTAGCGTCCAGGATTCTTGGGTGGATGAAGTCACAGAGTCTATTCCCGGCAGCGCTGAAGCTGATCACAGCCCCACCCAGTTCTGGCCTGGCTGGGAGGGCATCAAGGTCAATGTTCTCTCAGGGCACACAGCCCGGCCCGTGCCTTGTCACCCCAGGGTGACTCCCCCTGGGAGTGTCCACGCCTGACTCACCACCATTAACATCTTATCTATTTCTCCCATCGGGTTAGATTACAATGCAGTGACTGTCTAACGGGCATGGGGACACTCCAGCCGCACCCCCCCCCCCCCCCCCCCGCTCCACTCCCAGATATAATCCTGGTCATCGAGTCCACACACTACGTGGACTCAGTCCTGTTCCCAGTCATAGACTTCATGAGATCGATTCCAGGGAAGCAATGCCAAGTGCAGAGAATGAGACCTGGTGCGCGCCAAGGAAGGATGCTCAGGGGCCAGAGAGAGAGTACAGTGGTTAGGGCCCTTCCCTTGCATGTGACTGGATGATGAGGCACAGCGGGGGCTGGAGTGATAGCACGGCCATAGCATATGGGAACCGCCACATCCCATACAATCCCCCAGCACCACCAGGAGTAATTCCTGAGTGCAGAGTCAGGAGTGACTCCTGAGCATCACTGGGTATAACCCAAAAGAAGCCAAAAAAAAAAAAAGAAAAGATAGCACAGCAGATAAGGCACTTGCTTTGCACACTGTAGACCTATATTCAATTCCTAGCACACAAGGTCCCCGAGCACTGCCAGGAGTGATCCCTGAGTACAGAGCCTGGAGTAAGCTCTGAGCACTGATGGGTGTGGGTCAAAAAACAGAAAAGAAAAATGTTTTATGGGTTTTTTTTTTTTTTGGCTTCTTGGGTCCTACCCGATGATACTCAGGGATTACTTCTGGCTCTACACTCAGGAATTACTCCCGGTGATGCTTGGGGGATCTTATGGGATGTGAAAGTTCCATTCCCATTGGCCATGTGCAAGGCAAGTACCCTACCCGCTGTGCTATCGCCCTGAACCCAAGAAAAGGAAATGAAAAAGCAAGTGTGATGTTGAAGGAAATAAGCCAACACAAGAGATTAACTATTGGGGCTGGAGAGATAGCACAGTGGGTAGGGCATTTGCCTTGCACGCCGCCGACCCGGGTTCAATTCCCAGAATCCTGTATGCTCCCCTGAGCACCGCCAGGTGTAATTCCTGAGTGCAGAGCCAGGAGTAACCCCTGAGCATCGCCAGGTGTGACCCAAAAAGCAAAAAAAAAGGGGGGGCTAACTATTGATTCCAATAATAAATGGGGACTGCCAAGAGCTAAGGAAGGAGAGAAAAAGAGTTATTGTTAGATAGTTAATGAGTTTCAGATTTGCAAGATGGGATAAATGCTGGAGAGGATGTACTTGATAATGTATTGTACATTGCCCCACGGCTAAAAGACCATATTGTCTTTTATTGGAGAGAAAGTATAGCAGATATAATTCCCGAGTGCAGAGCCAGGAGTAACCCCTGAGCATCGCTAAGTGTGGCCCACACACACACAAAAAAGACTATATTGTTGGGGGCCGAAGGGATAGCGCAGCGAGGAGAGCACTTGCCTTCCACACAGCTGACCCAGGTTTGATCCCCGGTTTCCCATAAGCTGCCCTGAGCACCGCCAAGAGTGATCTCTGAACACAGAGTCATGAGTAGGCCCTGAGGGCCAGAGCTATAGCACAGTGGGGAGGGTGTTTGCCTTGCTTGTGACTGACCCTGGTTCGATTCCCCCATCCCCACCCTGGCCCCACTTTCTGTAGGGTGCCCCGGGCACTGCCAGGAGCACTTCCTGACTGCAAAGTCAGGAGGAAGCCCTGAGCATCGCTGGGTGGGACCCAAAAAAGAAGGGGGGCTGGAGAGATAGCATAGAGGGTAGGGCCTTTGCCTTGCACACGGTCAACCCGGCTTCAATTCCCAGCATCCCATGTGGTCCCCTGAGCACCGACAGGAGTAACTCCTGAGTGCAGAGCCAGGCGTAACCCCTGTGCATCGCCAGGTGTGACCCAAAAAGCAATAAATAAATAAATAAATAAATAAATAAATAAAGAATCATCCCCGATCACCACAGGGTGAGGCCCAAACACGAACATTTTTAAAACGTGTATTTTTGATTATGTGTATTTAAACACGGGGCTTCCTCCTGGCTCTGTGCTCAGGAATCAGTCCTGGTGGGGGTTTGGGGAACATATGTCGTACTGGGGATCAAACCAGGGTAGCAACACTCAAGGCAAGCACCTTCCCCTGCCCCCCCCCCCCCCACACACACACACCATGTTATCTTTCTTGTCCTTCCCAGACCTTTGCTCTGTATCTGCCTATCCCAGTTTTGGTCTGTGAGTCCCTGTCTGTCACCAGGGCACCTGTCTGCTGATCCCCAGGTGACCCCAAACACCTCCCAGGTTGGACCCTGATGATCCAGGTCTGAGTAAGAGGCTCGAGGGTGTCTCCAGGGAGTGGGGCCTGGTGGTGAGGCAGAAAGGAGGGTGGACCCCAGGGCTGGACCCATAGTACAGCAGGTAGGGTGCTTGCCTTGCAGGCAGCCACCTGGGGGTTGATCTTTGGCATCCCATAGGGTCCCCTGAGCACTAGCAGGAGTCATTCCTGAGTATTACCAGATGTGACCCAAAAAGAAAAAAAAAGAAGGAAGAAGGGGAAGGAGAAGGAGGAGAAGGAGGAGGAGGAGGAGGAGGAGGAGGAGGAGGAGAAGGAGAAGGAGAAGGAGAAGGAGAAGAAGAGCAACAGTATAGCAGGTAAGGCATCTGCCTTGCATGCGGCCGACCCGGGTTCAATCCCTGGCATCCCATATGGTCCCCTGAGCAATGCCAGGTAATCCCTGAGCATTGCTGGATCTGACCCCAAAAGACAAAAAAAAAAAAACTTTAAAAAAAAAGAAAGAAAGAAAGAAAGAAAGAAAAGGGGGGGTGGCTCCATCATTTACCCTGGGGCATCTTGGGTGAAGTATTGCACCCCCCTGCCAGCTCCCTACCTCCAAGGTGGCAGGGAGCAGTTGCTATATTTTGTGAACAGCCATGAAGACAGAAAGACAGTCAGACCTTGTTCTTCGTATGAGGGGCCCTCAGTTCTCAGGCCTTAACTCTTGGCTCTGAGCTCAGGGATCACTCCTGTGGCTTCCAGGAACGCTATAGAGTATTGGGGATCGAACCCTGTCGACCTAGTGCGAGACAGGTGTCCTAGGATCACTTTAGACCCAGCGCTTTGCTGTCATTTGGGAGGGCTCCCTCCTGGCTCTGCCCTGAGGGCTCATTCATGGTGGGACTCGGGGGCACTATAGGGAGTACCGGGGATCGAACCCGGCTAGGCCGCCTGCAAGGCAAGGACCTTACCTGCTGTACTATCTCTCTGGCCCTCACTCCCACCCCTCCCCATGTCGGCGATCAGTTTTGAGCGTATTGTTCAATTGCATGAGCCAAGAACAAGAAGGTTTCTGTGAACCCCTAAAACAGTCTCCCTGACAGATGGTGGGTGGTTTTATTGGTCGGGATTTTGGTGATGCTGAAAGGTCAATCCCAGGACTACCCACACATGCAATTGTTGAACTACCGGCGTATTTGTTTGCAGGTGGCACATACATATTCACGAGAACATGCATATTCATGAGAGACGATGGTGTTTGCAGGAAGTTATTTCTATTCCTGAAAACTGTAGCCTAGGAGTACTAGATTTCAGGAAAAGGTCAACTGAGCATGCTCAGACATTCAGCACTCCCGGCGGCTTCCTTGTCGGATTAGGGGCGGAGACTTAAAGCGAGGGAGGTGGAGTAAGCATTTAGTATTGTAATGAGTAGCTTGTGTGCAAATTCCAGCCCTTCAGCAAATTCAGCTGAATCCTGTCCTGGAGCCTAATGAAATTCTGTTTGTGCTCCTTCTGTAGGAATGTTATTTATGGACAGCTCTTAGAAACATCTGGCCATTTGGGGAGGTCATTTACCCGGTAAGCCACTAAGGCGTGAAATTAACAAGAGTAACAAAGGGCAAGAACAGAAAACAGCCGCTTTATTTTTTCAGTTCCTAATGTTATGCTTTTTAAATGGACCGTTTTCAGAGCGGGAGCGATAGTGCTGTAGGCAGGGCGTTTGCCTTGCACGTGGCCTACCGGGTTTGATGCCCAGCCACCTCATAGGGTCCCCCGAGCCCACCAGGAATGATCTCTAAGCACAGACCCAGAATTAAGCCCTGAGCAGGGTCAGGGTGGCCCAAAAAACAACCAAACAAAAAAAATCCCATATCTAATGACTAGAGCGATAGTACAGCCGGTAGGTCACTTTGCTTTGCATGTGACTGGCCCAGGTTACATTCCCTGACACTCCGTCTGTCCTCTGAGCACCCCCAGGAGTGACTCCTGAGCACAGAGCCCGAAGTAAGAACTGAGCACCTTCAAGGGTGGCTCAAAAAGCAAACCAAAATGAAAAATTTGATCCTAAAAACTTCGAGAGTAGAGCCAGAGTGATGGTACCGTGGGGAGGGCGTTTGCCTTGCACGTGGCCAACCTGGGTTCCATCCCGGGCATCCTACAAGATCCCCTGAGCACTACCAGGAGTGATTCCTGAGCAGATCCAGGAGTAACCACTGAGCATTATAGGTTATGGCCTAATAAAACAAAACAAAACAAAAAATAAACTTCCAGAGAAGGTGGTGGCTTAGTGGTTAATACCTTGCATGTATGAGATTTTGGGGTTGATCCCTGGTTAAGCAAATAAATCATAAAAATTTATTTGTCCTTTGGAGCTGGAGAGAGTACAGCAAGTAGATGCTTGCCTTGCACACAGCTGACCTGTCTTTGATCCCCAGCACCCCATAGGGTCCCCTTGAGCCCCAGCAGAAGCGATCTCTGAGTGCAAGACAAGGATCCTGCTAGCTGCATTATCGCTCTGGCCCCTGAGTCGAGTTTCCATGGTGTCATCCCAACCATGTATGTATGTATGAACGCTAGCACAGGGGATGTGTTCCCTAGTTTCATCCTGGGAAATATTTTTTAAGGTGTATGTTTCAATATGCTTCAAGCCTCTTTAAGTGATGTTAATTGTATCCCAAGACCTATCCCGGTGAAGACAGTATACATAAAAAGTAACAGACTGAGATGCCAGAGAGAGACAGCCGGCAGGGCCTTTGCCCTAGACGCAGCCCACCTGAGTTTGATCTCCAGCATCCGCTAAGGTCCCACGAGCACCATACGGTCTCTGGAGCACCACCAGTGTTGATTCCTGAGTGCAGAGCCAGGAGTAAGCCCTGAGCATCTCTGGTTTGCAACCCCAAAACCAAAAAGCAAAAAAAAAAAAAAAAAAAAAGGTTACAGACTGGACCTCAAACACATATGAAGGGTAAGGCTGCCGCAAAGCTGTGGCATTTCTACAGTCAGTCCGCTTAAATGAAGTTTTGAAAACAGAAAACGAATCTGTTGGGGGCTGGAGGGAGAATATAAGTCGTGTTTGTGGGTATGGAGCAAGAGCACAGTGGGTAGGGCGTTTGCCTTGCACGCGGCCGCCCGCGGTTCGATTCCCAGCGTCCCATATGGTCCCCTGAGCGCCGCCAGGGGTAATTCCTGAGCGCAGAGCCAGGATTAACCCCTGTGCATTGCTGGGTGTGACCCAAAAAGCAAAATAAATAAATAAATAAATAAATAATAAGGCGTGTTTGCCTTGCATCAGATCTATTGTTCCCTGTTCAATCCCCAGTGCGGCATATAGTACCGCGAAATACCGCCAGGGGGCACTCCCGAGTCCAGAGTCAGGAATTAGGGGCTGAGCGCTGCTGGTGTGGTCCCAAGCTCGCCCCCCACCAGGGCCCCCCTCAAAGTAAAACAAAAACAAATTAAACTGGTTGGAACTGGGATGGACTTATGCTTTGCATCCAATGGCTAAGGTTCATTCTGGAGTGACAGGAATTGATGGATAGTTATGATTGGCAGATGCAAGAGCTTTCTGGAGTGATAAAGGTGTTCTAGTTCTAGATTAGGGTTTTAGGATGCTTTTTTGAAGAGAGAGGACGGGGGACACACCCAGTGGTGCTTAGGATTTTCTCCTGGTTCTGTACTGAGGGATCACTTCTGATGGGGCTCAGGGCTTCAAGTGTGATGCTGGGGATTGAACCCCGGGCAACGAAGCGTAAGGCAAGCCTCTTACCCACTGTACTATCTCTCTGGCCCCAAAGGTCATGATTACATTAAAGTGAGTACAAAAGAACTTCATTGCACTTTATACATAAGCTTTGTTCTTTTAATCGTACATCTGTAAATTATACCAGTAAGTAGACCTTATCTTTATTTTACTTTGATTTGGAGGCTGCGCCTGGCAGTGCTCAGGTTTTACTCCAGGCTCTGTGCCTAAATTAGACTGTAATATAATTGTGATGGGAGGAAAATTTTGTTGAAAAGTAAGTGACAGGGATGGGAGAGAATATATATATATATATATATATATATATATATATATGCAGATATGGGGCTTGGCTTGCACATAGCAGATGCCGGGATCATCCCAAGTACCTCACAGGATACCCTAAGCAAGAGTGATGCCTGAGCACAGAGCCAGGAGTCAGTCATGAGCACTGCTGGTTGTGGCAAAAGGGAAATAATAAAATAAAAGCTACAATTAGTTGTAAAGCAGATGTCACCAAGGTAAGGCTTACCTTGCACATGACTTTGACCAGAGTTGAATCACCAGCACAGCATATGGTTCCACAAGCACTGTTCCTGAGCGCAGAGCCAGTAGAATTATTGGTGTGGTCCCCCAAAAAACAATAAATACATAATTTATATTAAAAAATGGGCTGGAGCGATAGCACAGCGGGTAGGGCGCTTGCCTTGCACGCAGCCCACCTGGGCCAACCCCGGTTCGATTCCTCCGCTCCTCTCGGAGATCCTGGCAAGCTACCAAGAGTATCGTGCCCACATGGCAAAAGCCTGGCAAGCTAATCGTGACATATTCGATATGCCAAAAACAGTAACAAGTCTCACAATGGAGACGTTACTGGTGCCCGCTCGAGCAAATGGATGAACAACGGGAGGACAGTGCTACAGTGCTATTAAAAATAATAAAAAAATAAAAGCAGGTGTCACGTGAAATAATAATTTTCTGTCACTGGGTGGTTAGACTTTAAAGAGAATACTATTCAAGTCAGAGCTAGTACAGCGGGTAGGGTGTTTGCTTTGCACACCACCGACCTGGCTTCAATCCTCTGCATCCCATATGGTTCCTGGAAACCACAGGAAGTGAGTATAGAGTACTGAGCACAGAGCCAGGAGTAAATCCTGAGTACCACCACCGGGTGTGGTCCAAAACCCAAAATGAATTAATTAAATTAATTTTTAAAAGATACTGTTTCTTCTAAAACCTGTCTTGCTTGAAGTATGTTAAGAGCTCAACAAATGGAAAATTTCTTTCTTTTTATAGAGTTGATCACATTAATTGCACAGCAGGTAGGGCGTTTGCCTTGCATGCAGCCAACCTGGCCCACCCGAGTTCGATTCCTCCGCCCCTCTTGGAGAGCCCGGCAAGTTACCGAGAGTCTCTCGCCCGCAGGGCAAAGCCTGGCAAGCTACCCATGATGTATTCGATATGCCAAACACAGTAACAAGACTCCATTCTCACAATGGAGACATTACTGGGCCCACAAATCGATGAACAACGGGAGGACAGTGACAGTTACTGTGACAATATTCCAACACCAATCCCATCACCATTATATCTTCTCACCACCAGAAACTGAAATTTAAATCAACCAATCAGGGCCCAGGAAATAGCTTGTGGATTAAAAAAAAAAAAACACGTGGGTTACTTGCCCCACATGTGGTTCCCCAGGCTGGCTGGGAGCAACCAGGAGTAGGGGGCTAGGAATAGTTCCTGAACACCATAGGGTGTCACCCCAAAAAAATTCTTTAAAAAGCTAATCAAATAACTTAATAAATAAATTCACCAAAACGCAGCAGAGGACTCTTGGAGGAAACCAAACTCCAAGCTGAGAAAACGGAGTCTTGAGCGGGAGGTTCGAGGCGAGGGCTGGAAAGACTACAACTCCCGGCATGCTCCAGCTGGACCGCGGCACGCTGGGAGCAGTAGTCCTCGCGGGTCTGACTTGCTCAAGGAGGAAGAGCGGCTGGGGGTCCCCTCTGGGACTGGGGGTGCGGGACCTGAGCCAGTATCAGCCGCTCTCTAGTCCAAGCTGACACTAGCGCTGGACATACACGCCCCCTTGTCTCCGGCGATTCCCAACCTCCGGAAAGAATTTGCATTGCATTTCTTTGTGAGGCAAAGTGAGGCTTCCAGCGCGTGGTCCAAAGGGAGAACCAAACTGAACTGACTTTTGAGTCTCTATTTTATGTATTAAATTCCGGGCCCCACACCCCAATACTCTAATCTAAACCTGGGAGGGAGAACAAAGTAAGATTCTTTTGTGTGTGTGTGTGTGGGGGGGGAGGGATCTTACAAGGCGAAGCACAGAGCTTACTCCTGGTTCTGCATCACTTCTGGCTGTGCTCAGGGGACCCTGTGAGGGGAGGTGGGGTGCCAGGGATACAGCTCTTTCGCTCCGACCCCCAAACTAAGATTCTTTGAGCTTCCAAGGAGCGGCTCGTATCTTCTTCCCCAATTTCACTGGTTCGGAGTGGGAGTCCGGAGTCTGGTCCAAGGTCACGCGCCTACAAGCGCACCGCGGGGTGCCCAGCTCGGGGGCGCTGCGCCCTTGCACGCCCTTCGCCGCCGGCCGGTGTGTGGGCGTGGCCTGCACGGCCCCGCAGCGCCGTTCCGGCCACGCCCACTCCCCGTCCTGGCCACGCCCACGCCCATCCTGGCCACACCCCCACTCGGTGCCGGTCGCTCCGCCCGCGCCGGGATCCACCTGAATTGCACGGAGCGGGCGGGAGCGGGATCTGGGGTGCAGCGGAGCCGCCGGCGTGGGCGCCGCTTGCGCGCATGTCCACCCGGGGCTGATAGCCGCGGAGGCCTCCACTGCAGGGAGCAGCGCCGGGGCCGCAGCGGGACCGAGACTCCGGGCTGCAGCCGGAGCGACGCGCCGGCCGCCCGGTGAGGGTGGAGCCCCGCCGCGGCCCCAGGTAACGCCGGGCTCTGTGCACACCGCAGGTGCGGTAGCAGTAAGGACGGAGCGCCAAAGGGCGGCTGCCGCCCCCAGATCGGAGAGCAGCCGAGGGCTTTCGGCCCGCAGGGCCCGGAGCTCGCTGCCCCGGGACGCGGAGCCAGAGCCGCTCTGCGCATCGCTCCGTCTGGTGGGTCCAAGCGTCGTACTTGGGAAAGCGCCTGGGAACTACAAGTCCCAGCATGCCCGCGCCCCGCGCATGCGCAGATCGTCACGCCCGATGTCGCCTGGCTTACAGGTCCGGCCCAGTCGCTGGGATGACTCCGAAACGGGGTCCGCGCAGTTACTCGGCCCTCCGTCTCCAAACATTTTACCAACCAGTCCAGGTGCCAGCCTCCGGAAAATGAGAGTATCTTAGATTGCCCCCCCCCAGCCTTGCAGCGATTGCGAGTTGGGGAACCGATCGCGTCTTTCCAGAGCAATCGTTACTGCTTGCAGGATGTCGGGGGTCCAGAGAGGGTCTGTGCCTTGTCCAAGGTCACCCAGCTTCCGTTGCCGGAGGGCGAGGAAGCCGCCGTGGGGTTGAGGCTGGGAGCCTGGAAAGGCTGTGAGGGGGATCCGAGTAGAGGAGATAGTGGAGAGAGGGAGAGGGATGGAGGAGTCGGTGGTACTCATCATTCTGGGTCATCCCTTGTACAGAACCCCCTTTTGCATCTGCACGGTGGGGTTTCTGCTTCCTGCTCTGCAGCCCCTAAGGGGTTACAGGGCTGCAGGCGGGAAGGAACCAAGCCGAGTCCAAACTGGGATGTGCGTTTGGACGGGGGTAGCGGGGCGGTTGCTGGTAGGTGGTACCGTCGGTGCCCACACAGTGAGCCTTGCAGGTGCACTTTACTGGGTGCTGGGGGTTTCAGCCCCACTTGCCACCTTGATTTCCCGCCCCAAGCCCACCCCCTTCCCTTGAAGTTAGTGACAGGCAGAGAGCCTGGGCTGGCCCTGGAAACTGGCGTCAGACGGCGTTAATCCTTCCGCGTGGCCTGTCCCCTGTTCCCTCGGCAGCTGACAGAGGAACGGGACAGCAGTTTAGGCAATGCCATTGGTCACTGCAGTTGCCATGGGCCACCGCTGTTACTATCCCAGCTCAGCAGACCCGGCGACTGCCCCACAGTCTTAAAGCTGTGGACGATGGAGGGACGATGCTGTAGGGGACCTCTTAACCCTTGATTTCCATCTGCACCAGCTTGCATGCATTCTTTTCTTTTGTTTCCTTTTTCTTTTCTTTCTTTCTTTTTCTTTTTTTGCAGGGAAGGGCCGGGGCGGCACACCTGGCAGTAATCAGTGCTTATTCCTGGCTCTGCACTCAGGAATTACCCTGAGTGGACTTGGGACCATATAGGATGCTGGGGATGGAACCTAGTTCAGCCTTGTGCAAAGCAAGCATCCTACCCAATGAACTTGTGATTCAGTCCCTGCTGCTCTTTTTCGGAGGCACCCATGAGTGGTGCTCAAGGGTGAAGGGCATGCATTCGGACCTACTTTTATTTATTTTTTGGGTCACACCTGGTGGTGCACAGGGGTTATTCCTGGCTCATGCACTCAGGAAATACTCCTGGCGGAGCTCAGGGGACCATATGGGATGCTGGGAATTGAACCTGGGTCGGCGGCGTACAAGGCAAACCCGCTGTACTAAATCACTTCAGCCCCCCCAGACCTGCCTTGACAGGGCACCTCACCCTCCACGGTGAGGGGTGAAGTTAGCACAGGCTGTGCTGTGTGTCCTAGGGTGGCTCAGGAAATCTCTCTGTTCAGCCCAGAAGGCTGCCTCTGGGGAGGAAGGTTTGAGGGGTCTAGGAAGCAATGGCATCTTTTGAGTCCAAATGTTGGTTATTGGCTGAGGAGGGGGACGGGACAAGCCCCCAGCCCCTGGGATGCCCTCTCAATCCCTACCATTGATAGCTTTGGGGTAGAAGCTTGAAAATTGACATGAAAAGTTTTTTCCTTTAGCAGAGGGACTAGAGATTTGTTGTGATTTGGGAGCCTCACCCAGCAGTGCTCAGGACTTTCTCCTGGCTCTGCACTTAGGCATTACTCCTGGCAGGCTTGAGGGATGAGATGGGGTTCCGGGGATGCGATTCTGGTTGGCCGAGAGTTCAAGTCTTGGTGGCCTCTGGGCATGTCATCATGAGGGCCAGGGAGGGTTCTTGAACAAGCTGGGCATGGAGGATACCCTTGTAAGATCCCCAGCACCCCCCAGGAGCAGCCCCTTAACGCAAAGAGCCCGTGAGCCTCAGGGGGTGTGCTCCCTAACAAATGGCAAGTCATCGGACCAGAGGAGTCGATATTGGAAGGCGAAAGGAAGTCAGGTCATCTCGCTGTGTGTTGCTGGGCTGGTCCCTGCGCCTCTCTGAGCCTCGCGCGATGGCGTGAGGCTGATTCATACTGAGCATCCCTGCACCCTAGTGGACGCTGGGGGAAGTGCACGTACGCTACAAAAATCCCCTTATGAGCCCGGGCAGGGGAAGAGGAAAAAAAAGTCTTGAATATGAATGTGGTTGTACTTGATTGTGATGTGCTGGATATTGATCTCCACTCATGGAGCTGGGGCGATAGCACAGCGGGTAGGGCGTTTGCCTTGCATGCAACCAACCCGGGTTCGATTCCCAGCATCCCATAGGGTCCCCCGCGCACCGCCAGGAGTAATTCCTGAGTTCAGAGCCAGGAGTAACCCCTGTGCATTGCCAGGTGTGACACTCCCCCCAAAAAAGATATTGATATCCACTCATATTGGGCTCCATCCCCAGACATGACAGGAACGATTTTTCACTGCCCTCTTGTAGCTAATTTTGAGATTTGGGGCCATTCCTAGCAGCGCTCAGCAACTCCTTATCAACTCAGTGCCAGGGTGTGGTTGATGGGGTGCTCAGGGGACCCTATGCAGTTTTGGGGATCTAACCCAGGATCTCCTATAGGCAAAGCCTTGAACTCTCTGTAGCCCAGTGTAGATTTTATGTTGAGACTTTTTTCTTTTTTTGCAAAAAAGTGGGGTGCAGTCATTATGTGAATCCTTTTAAATTTTTATTTCTTGGAGGCACCTTTCCAGTACTACTCAGGTTGTTGTTGTTGATTTGGGGGCCTCATCCAGCAGTGCTCAGGGCTTACTCCTGGCTCAGCAGTCAGGCATCTCTCCCGGCAGGCATGGGGGATGAGATGGGGTGCCAGGGATGTGACTCTGGCTGACCCAAGTTCGATCCCTGGCATCCCATATGGTCCCACCAGAAGTGATTCCTGAGCACAGAGCCCAAAACCAAATAACTAAATCACTTTTTTTTTTTTTTTTTGCTTTTCTTGGGTCAAACCTGACGATGCACAGGTGTTACTCCTGGTGGTGCTCAGGGGACCCTATGGGATGCTGGGAATCGAACCTGGGTCGGCCGTGTGCAAGCAAACACCCTACCCGCTGTGCTATCTCTCCAGCCCCCCCCCCAATAACATTTTAAAATTTTAACTAAAAAGAAAAAGTTTCCATGTACTGCAGGGGTCTCCCAGGTAATGCCTGAGCCGCTGAGCATTGCTGGTGGAGCATACAAGGCAAGCTCCTCTCCTGCCGCCTTTTCTCTCTGCCCCCTCCAAAAGCCTTTAAAAAAAAAAAGTATCCGGGCTGGAGTGATGGCACAGTGGGTAGGGTGTTTGCATTGCATGCGGCTGACCTGGGTTTGATTCCCAGCATCCCATATGGTCCCCCAGAATACTGCCAGGAGTAATTCCTGAGTGAAGAGCCAGGAGTAACCCCAGTGCATCACCAGGTGTGACCCAAAAAGCCAAAAAAAAAAAAAAGTATCAACTGAGTATAAAAACAACCAGAACAATGAGTGCAATGCATCTCCTGTGATATCCGTTCTCGGGTGAAATCTGGAATGTTGGGCACATGTAGTCTGGAGTTCACAGACGCAGGCCTGGTTTCCTTACAAACTGGGGAAAGCTTGTAAACACCGGGAAGGAAGAGGGACCCAGCGCTATGATAGCACAGCGGGTAGTGCCTTTGCCTTGCAGGCGGCCAACCCGGGTTCGATCCCCCCTATCCCATAAAGTTACCCCCCGCCCCCCGCCCCATCCCGTGTGTCCCAGGAGTAATTCCTCAGTGCAGAGCGAGCAGTAAGCCCCGAGCACTGCTGGGTGTGACCCAAAAAGCCAAAAATAAGGAAATAAAACACCGGAAGAGAGCAGGCAAGGAAGGGAGGGAACGGCAAGCCCGGCCAGCTGGCCGGCTGTGCCCAAGACAGGAAGGTGGCAGGAAGGAAAGTCAGAGCTGCTTCTTGGGGCCCTGGGGGTGTTGGGGAGCAGGAGTCCGAGAAGCCGAGAGCTGGGTGCTGTTGGGGGGAACCGTGACTTGGGATTAAGTTATCTCCCTTTCAAATATGGGGGGGGGGCGGAGCGATAGCACAGCGGGTAGGGCGTTTGCCTTTCACTTGGCTGACCTGGGTTCGATCCCTGGCATCTCATAGGGTCCCCCAAGCACCGCCAGGAGTAATTCCTGAGCGCAGAGCCAGGAGTAACCCCTAAGTATCGCTGGGTGTGACACAAAAAGCAAAATTTAAAAAAAAAAGGTCAAATATGGGCAGGCTTTTGTGTTTTGTTTGGGGCCCCACCGGGGCAGGCCGGGCTAACTCCAGGCTCTGCTCAGGGATTATTCCTGCTGGGGGATTGGGGGACCACTTAGGGTGCTGGGGATTGAATCAGAGTTGGTCTGTGTCAGCCGAGTGTCCTACCTGCTGTTATGGCTCAGATGGCTTTTATATAGTCAGGGATAATGAAAGGTGGCAAGGACTATAGGAGGGAGGGGAGGGACTAAAGGTAGTACAGCCAATCTGCCTTACACACAGGGTCCTGAGGTCTCCAGGAGTAATGTTGGCTCCGTGCTCAGGGGTCACTCCTGGTGGGCCTAGGGGACTCTATGGGATGCCAGGATGGAACCCTGGTTGGCCACATGCAAGGCAAGCACCCTCCCTGCTGGACTCTTGTCTGCTCCCATTATTGTGAGAGTGTGTGTGTAAGAGACAGAGAGAGAGAGAGAGAGAGAGAGAGAGTGTGTGTGTGTGTGTGTGTAAAGCGAGAACATTTTTATCGTAACTTATTTAAAAAGGTGTGAGGGGAGAGAAAGAGAGAAGTACAGAGAAGTACGTGTTCAAGACAGAACACAGTCTTCTCCAGAGTGGAAAAAGGCACACAAAGAATCAGACAACCAAGCGAGGTAGGCGTTCAAGGGAGCACATGGGCTTGCAGCAAAAGCCCCGTTATTGGTTTTTAAAACCAAAGTCCAGGGCTAGAGAATAGCACAGGTGACCTTGCGCATGGCTAACCCAGGTTCAGTCCCTGGCTCCTCATAGAATCCCCTGGGTATGGCCCCAAACAAACAAGGTGAATGTCAAAAAGCAGACAATAGGGCTGGAGAGAGAATATACTATAAGGCTCCCACTTTGCAATGCAGCTGATCCTGGATTATCAAATAAGCATCCCAGAGGGTCTTCCCAGCATCGCCAGGAGTAATTCCTGAGCTCAGAACCAGTAGTAAACCCTGAGCATTGCTGGGGTATGGCCCAGAAACCAAAACAAACAAACAAAAGACAATAAATCAAATCTCTCTCCTAACCCAGTTCTCTTTCCCAGGGTTCCCTGCTTCCTGCTGTAAATTTCCTGTATGGACATCCTACTCACTCTCAAAGATACTGTATATTCTAGACTGTAAAGATGGGTACATAGTTAACACTCTTATTTAATGTGTTTTTTTTTTTTTTGGTCACACCCAGCTGTATTGGGTGACGTGATCTAACTGGAATAGCAACAACCAGTGCTTTCTGCCTGGAATAATCCCTGAGCATTGCTGGTGAAACCAAAAAAAGCCAAAAAAAAAAAATTGTTGTTCTCAAAAAAAAAAAAAAATGGGGGGGGGGGTAAGTTACTCGTCGCGGGTGCTTAGGGCTTCCTTCTGGTTCTGTACTCAGGGATAACTCCTGGGATGCTGGAAATCAAACTTGGTCCACCATGTGCGCTCGAGCCTTACCCTCTGTACTGTCTTTCTGGCCCCCAGGGAATGTTTTTGATCTGGGTTTATGAAATATATCAAAGCATCTCTCTGAACACGCGGACACACCTCACCCCCCCACCCCCAACAGCTTGCCCCATTCACATTTTGTCTTTTGTTAGAGGCTCACCATCACAACGATGGCACTCCAGGTTCATCCAGAGAAGCCAAGTTTCTGATTCCCTGCATGCATCTTTCTTTTCTGGATCCGTACCCAACTCCTGGGTTATTTAGAATATTGCTGATTTTTTTTTCTTTTTTGACCTATACAATTGAATTTGGAGGTAGTTCTTATTTTGTAGCGTGTCTGCTCAGGGCTGCAACGGGCAGACAACCAAGCAAGCCTAGGTTTGGGGCTTTGGTTCAAATACCTGCAGCGCTATGTTTCCTAGTTCTGTGACCTGGGTTAGCAGAGTCCCGATTTATCCTCTTTACCTATCTGTTAAACTGCGAAGGGTGTAGTAGTAATTCCTATGTCTCAGAGCTGCTTGGGAGCACAGTTCAAAATTAAAAACTTCATTGCATTTGGTTCCCCAGTCCCCCTGAGCTACCGAGCACTCCAAAGGCGCCCCTAGGTCCTGGCCAGCCCATCCCAGCCAGTTTCCTAACCAGCCGGAGCTGGCGACTGTTCCCCGCCCCTTTTCCTAGCCACGCTGGGGGCGAGGCGCTAAAAACATCTCTGTGACGTCAGCACGAGCTGGCCAATCCAAGTGCGCGGCAGGCGTTAGCTCATTTGCATGGGCCGTCCGCGATTGGGCGGCCGAGCAATCCGGGCGGTCCCCGCTTTTTAAAGCTGCCGCGTAGTATAAACAGGGAGCCGCGGCGCGGTCGGGCCATGATGTCATCGCGGCTCAGCGGCTCTTGGGGCTGACGTCATCTCCAGGGAGCTTGCCGGGCTAAGGCTGTGGGAATCGTCTTAACCACTCGGGCTGGCGTCAGAAGCCGCCCCTGTCCCGTCGAAAGTCAGCCCTTTTTGCAGTTCAGATGGTGCGGCGTCCGCGACCATGACACAGTAAGTCTCGAGATGCGGTTCCGCCGCCGCGACCCATTTCTCGGGCAGGGAAACTTTGAGCTTCAGGCTCGCGGGTTTGCAGAGCGAGTCCGAGCTGCAGCCGAGCGCGCGCTGCCCTTCCCGGGGTCTCCCGTCTTTAGGTCGGGCCACGTGGCCCCGCCTCTCGCCTACCGCTCGGGCTGCGGTCCCTTTAAGTGCGAAGGTGGGGGCGAGGAGGGTTTTGAACAAGGGGGGGTGGAATGCTTGGCAAGATGGCTGCTCGCCGGTCACGTGCCCCACCGCGGCGCGTGATTGGCTCCCCGGGCCCCTCGGGGGGCGGGGCCGCCAGCGGCTCCTGTTTGCCGAAACCTCCCGGCGCGCCCCCGCGAGGTCCCCCCTCCCGCCCGGCGCGCGACCCCGCCGCTTCGAATGTTGTGAATCAAATGTGGGGTTTGTTACATTCCGCCGCCGCCGCGGACAGTTCTTAAAGGGCCAGCCGCCGGCAGCTGCGCACCGGCTCGGCCGCGTCCGGCGCCCCCTCCCGCTCCCCCGAGGGCCGGGCCGAGAGAGGCGGATCGCGCGTGGGCCTCGCGAGGCGGACGCCGCCGTCGGACGGACAACAAAGAGAGAGGGCCCCGGAAGGAGCCGGACCGCCCCCGGACCGGGGGGTGGGGAGGGGAACACTTTGTTCCGCAGGGCGGGGGGCTCTTAAAGGGTCCTGGCTGGCCCCCCCCGCCCCCCTGCCCTCCTGCCCCGCTTTGGCGGCTCCTAAGGTCGGAAACAAAGGACTCAACGTGTGAAGGTGAGTCTGAGCCAGAGTCTCCCCAAGTCTTTCCGTCTGCGGAAACTCGGGTTCCCCTTCCCCTTTGACTTGGAGTGGGCGGGCGGGGGGCGCCTGGGTCGAGTTGGGCCCCGCAGGGGTTAATCGGTGGGGTGGCTTGGGGAGGGAGGGGGTCGAGGGCGATACCTCTAGACTCGGGGTGGGGGGTGCCTTCGGCGCCAGGCAGGGCCGGGGCCGGGGTCTGGGTCTCCCGAGGCTGAGAACTCTGGGTGCAGAGGAAGGAGCCGCCCCCTCCCCCTGCGCCGCCACTTCCTTTGTTGTTGCTTTTGTCTCACGCCGAGCACATGGTCCCGGAGCCCGGGCTCTTAAAGTCACAGCGCGCCCGCCGCAGTCGGGCCGTGCGCCTCCCGCGGCCCCAGGAGCCCCGCACAAAGGAGGGGAGAAGGAGAGGGAGAGGAGCGGGGGTCGCGCCTCGCCCCTTTGCTCCCCCACGCACCTCCAGCTTGCACCTGGCCCTGGGGGGGTGGGCGCGGGAAACCCAGTTTGTCTTCCCTGGTTCCTGTGGACACCTGGAGGCAGCGGGTCCCCACCCCCACACACACACCACACACCCCCTTCTTCTCACCCCCCCACCCCCCACGGTCTTCTAGCTGCTACTTTGATTTCGGCGCACCCGGAAGGAGGGATGGTCACCCCCATTGTATGGTTATGCTAACTGAGGCGCCCAGGAGCGATTTCCTATGGCCAAGGTCATCCTGGGAGTTGGGGCAGGTTAAAGGATTCTCCGACCCGGGCCAGTGGTCCAGCCCTCAAACGTCTCCCGGGGCCACCGGCCACTTGGGGAGCGTCTCTCTTGGGGAGCGTCTCTCGCTCCCGGGGTGGGGTGGGGTGGGGGTCGCGTGCTTGAGAACACCCCCCCCCCAGGGCAGGAGTGGTTGGAAGGAAGCTCCTCTTCTGCCCGAATCTGCCGAAGTTCCCCAGGGCTCTCTGCCTTGCCCAGATCAAAAGGGTTCCTTGTTTCTGCAAACAGCCACCCACCCTCTTCCCGCGTCCCGGTCCCCCTAACCTGCCCCCCGCCCCCCCCCCCCCGCCATGCGGCAAAGCAGGTGCTCCCTAGAGCCAAGGTTTGGGGCGGATGCTAGTTTGCAGGCCAGATTGGATTTAGGTCTAGGGGATCCCGCAGTCACTGAGTCCCCTTTAACCCCGGCCCTTCCGGACCTCGGCGGGGGAGGTGTGGTTGCACACCTCCCGGTCCATATCTGGAGAGGGGGAATGCGGGCGCGGGTGCCACCTGGAATGGTCTTGACCTTGAGCACGTTGTTGCTTTTACTCCTTGCGTGTCTACACGGAGGTGTGCGCCCCCCCCACTCCCCCAAGAGGGTGCTCCGAATCGCCTGCAAAGCCTGGACTGGAGTTGGAATTTAGGTGTTTGGTGGGGAGGGGGTATCGGTGCTGATGGTTGGGGCCATCTCCCCAACCACGTGCCCGGACCTGTTTCTGCTTCTCTGGATCTCGGGCTCCTTCCTTTGTGTTTTATTTGTTTGTTTTGGGGGCCCTACCTGGCTAATGCTCACGAGTTACTCCTGGCTTTGCACGCAGGAATTAGTCCTTAGTGAAGCTCGGATGGAGCCCCCGTCTGCTACCTGCTAGGCAAACAACTCCTACCTGCTCTCCTATCACTGTGTGTGGGGTGTTCCCCCCCCTTCCTTGGAAGTGGGTGTGTCCCTGCGTGCCACCTCTGGTCCCACAGAGGATTTTCACTTCCCCAAACCAGGGGCCCCTCCCTAGCCTGCTCAAGCTGGGACTTCTGATCTCTGCTTGTGGCTGGGGCCAGGAAGCAGCCTGTCAGCTTCCTCACACTGAACCTCCTCCCCAGCCCCTTGTGGAGAGGGGACTCGGCATGCCTTGAAGAAAGCCTGCTCTGGGAGAGATGGTCCAGCAGTGTCTAGGGCACTTGTCTGGCACATGGCTGACCCGGATTTGATGTTTGTTACCCCATATGGCCCCGTGAGCACAGCCAGGAGTTGAGCCTGAGCTCCAGAGAGAGCCAGGTGGAGTGCTAAAACACGCTGCCAGGGGCTGGAGCCAAAGCACAGTGGGTAGGGCGGTTTGCCTTGCACGCAGCCGAACTTGGGTTCAATTCCCAGCATCCCATAGAGTCCCTCGAGCACCGCCAGGAGAGTGATTCCTAAGTGCAGAGCCAGAAGTAACCCCAGTGCATCACTGGGTGTGACCAAAAAAGCAATTAAATAATAAAACACACTGCCAGACCCTGCTCGGGTCCTGGTGTCTGACTTCAGTGCTATTTCCCTTTTTTGGGGGGATTAGCTGTCCTTGAAGGTGGCTTCGGGCAGGCCCCCTCATTCCCCCATGGGCCTGGGAACTTTGATCTGTTCTTTCTGGGCCCCAGTTTCCCCACCTGAGGGGTGCTCTGGGGGGGTGCCTGCAGGAATGCAGCTGGGACTCTGGTTGCAGGAAGCAACCTTCGGGATCTGGGGTGCCTGGGATGTCTGAGGCAGTGACTGGGAAGTTGGGGGGGAAAAACCTGGAGCGCTCAAGACCAGGAAGGAGATTCAGGAAAGAGAACCATTTTGAATGTGTGAGATTCCGGTTTGGATTTCCCAGCACAGCAAAATAAAAAGACAGATCACGTGAGGGAGATGGAACCTGGCTGACCGGGCTTAAGGCTACCGCCATACACGCAGCCAACCCAGGTTCGATTCTTGGTACCCCCCTCGGCTCTGCCAGGATGATCCCTGAGTTACAAAGCTAGGAATAAGTTCTGAGCACTGGGGACTGGAGTGATAGCACAGCGGGGAGGGCATTTGCCTTGCACGCGGCTGACCCGGGTTCGATTCTCAGCATCCCATAGGGTCCCCCGAGCACCAGCCAGGAGTCATTCCTGAGTGCATGAGCCAGGAATAACCCCTGTGCATCCCTGGATGTGACCCAAAAACAAACAAAAAAATGTTCTGAGCATTGCCGGATTTGGCCTCAAAACAAAACCCAAAAATACCCACCACGGAGAAACAAATCTAGCTACCCTTGTTTGCCAGTTCTTAGAGACCCCCATCCTAAGATCTGGGGTAGCCGGCAGCTGCTGTTTTGGTGGAAGAGGTTTCCTCTCTCTGCCTCAGTGGCTGGGCCTGTAATGTAAAGACGCAGGTGTCCCGATGTTGGGGTCAGGATAGATGCCACTTGCAGCAAGCTGAAACTTGAAGGTCTGTCCTTGAATGCTTGGTCCTGGGGGTGGGTGATGCGTGGGTCCAAGTCCTTGTCAGATTCACTTCCTGGGCCCAGGGTCCAGGCCTGCTCTCCTAGCTGCCAGAGCCTTGCTGGGAATGGGGCCTTCTGGCATGTTTCTGGACCCCTTATGGCAGGAAGGAAGTGGAGTTCAGAGCAGTGGCTGGGAAATTGGTGTAAAATAACCTGCGACCACGAAGGAGGTTCAGCGAAGAGAACCATTTTGAATGTGTGAGACTCTGGTTTTGGGTACCCCATTAGCACAGAATAAGAAGACATCATTCTGGGGCTGGAGCCATAGCACAGCGGGTAGGGCATTTGCCTTGCATGCAACTGACCCGGGTTTGATTCCCAGCATCCCATAGGATCCCCTGAGCACCGCCAGGAGTAATTCCTGAGTGCATGAGCCAGGAGTAAGCCCTGAGCATCGCTGGGTGTAACCCAAAAAGAAAAAAAAAAAAAGACATCATACTAAGGACGGGACTTCGGTACATGCAGCCAACCCAGCACGGCGGCCCCCTCTTGAGGGCCCAGGTGGCTGTTCTGCCGTTTTCCACTGAGGGACACTTGGAGGGGCCTCCAGGGCGGAGTGGTCCTTCCCAGGAATGTTCAAAATCTGGAAGGTTCCAGACTCTGTGTCTCCAGGGCCTTCTCACAAGAGCTGCGGCTCCCCTACCTGGGCCCCAGCACCTCCCTGCCCGCAGGAGCCTCGCCTCTGCACCCCGTTCCTCCAACGCTTCCTTCCGGCCTTTTTCGCTTCCCTTTTTTTTTTTTTAACATTCTTTATTTATTTATTGAATTGCTGTGGGAAAAGTTACAAAGCTTTCAGGTTTAGGTCTCGGTCATGCAAATATCAATCACATTTCCCTTTACCAATACTTATTTTTCACCACGAAGAAACCCAATAAGCCCCCCCACCCTCCCTTCCCTTTTTTCTTCAAGGGCCTCATGGTGGGGGAATCGGGCCCAGAGCCAGGCGCCCTGGGGTTCCCCTTAGGCCTCTAGGGAGCAGCTGGGCTGCCCCCCACCTTGAAGAGGAGCTGAGTGATGCTTGGGGCTTGGGGGTGTGCTCTGGAGAGGGTTCTGTTTTTTTCTTTTTTTTCTTTCTGGGTCACACCCAGCGATGGGGTTACTCCTGGCTCATGCACTCAGGAATAACTCTTGGCAGTGCTTGGGGGACCCTGTGGGATGCTGGGAATCGAACCTGGGTTGGCCGCGTGCAAGGCAAACGCCCTCCCCGCCGTACTATCGCTCCAGCTCTCGGGAGTTCTGGCTGGCCTTGGTTTGGAACCACCACCAGGTCAGGAGACCCGGGTCAGCCTGCTTAGCTGCCGTCAGCCACATGGAAGGGAGGGATCCTGGGGTCTCCCAGAGCCCCACCCCTAAGAGGGCAAGGAACCGAACCTCTCCTTTATCATGATCCTTTTTCATTTGATTATTTTTTTGGGGGGATGGGACAGGTCACACCTGACGATGCTCAGGGCTGATTCCTGGCTCTGGGCTCCAGGGGTTACTCCCGGCTGGCTCGGCGACCATCTGGGGTGCTGGGATCGAACCCGAGTTAGCCACAAGCAAGGTTAGCATCCTCCCTAACTGTACTATTGCACCAGCCTCTTTTTTTTTTTAATGGAATCAGATTTGGGCCACACCAGGGATGCTGGGAGGTCACTCCTGGTGGTAGTTGGGGACCATGAGGTCCTGGGAATCCCACTGGGATCAGCCACATACACGGTGAGCACCTTACCCTCGTCTTCTCCTTTCAGGGGAAGGTCACTCCCAGTGGTCCTGAGGCACCTTGCATTGTTGGGGATTCTGCCCGGGGCCTGGACCCCGCCGTGGCCTGTGTCCGTGGCCAGAACTCACTGACCCCCTCTTTTCCTTCTAGGCTTGCGAGCCCCAGCCCCGCCCCTCCACCGCCCTGTCGCCCCTGATGAGACCATGGGCACTGACAGTGACTAGGTGGTCCCCGTCTGCGCCGGTGGGTCAGCCACGATTCCCTGCAGAAGCCGGCCTTGGGAAAGGTAGGCGTTCAGGGGCTTGGTGGCCTCTGAGCCGAGCGACCCCCAGCCCCCTCCATCCTCCTGGGGCCTCCGCCTGCCCAAGATGAGCACTTTTGTCCCTCCAGCAGGTGCCGCCTCGGCCAGTCCGTGTCCTAGAGGAGCGCCGAGCTTTGGCTCCTGCCGGCGGGAGCCCGCGAATGCTGCACCCAGCCTCCCAGCAGAGCCCGTTCATGGTTGATCTCCACGAACAGGTAGGCAGGGATGGTGGTGCTTTTGGACCCATTTCCCAGACGGGCAAGTGGAGTCTGCGGATGGGGGATGGGGGATGGGGAACGGGCGGCTCTCCTGCAGCTCCTGGGGTCCCCCAGAGCCCCACCTGGCTGGACGGGAGAGCCTCGGGGAGGGCCCTGGAGCCTGAGCTGCTTGAGGTTGGTCTGAACCAGATGTGTTGGGGGCGCGGAGGCAGGATCTGTCTGGTTCTAGATGTGGATTGTCTAGAGCCAATTGTTGGGGGGAGGGCAGCCCTCCCACAGCTTCGTGCACGGGTCTCTCCCTGCACAGGTGCACCAGGGCCCCGTCCCTCTGTCCTACACGGTCACCACGGTGACCACCCAGGGCTTTCCCTTGCCTGCCAGCCAGCACATCCCTGGCTGCAGTACCCAGCAGTTGCCAGCATGCTCCGTGATGTTCAGTGGGCAGCAGTACCCACTTTGCTGTCTCCCACCCCCGGTAAGAGCACCGATGCCGCTCCCATGCCTGCCCCACTGAAAGCCCCAACCCTGTCTAGGGAAGTGGGTTCCTCGTTTGAACAATCTGGGCCACCCGGGAACCTCTGGATCTATCCTGGATGATTTGGGGTTGGGAACTGGGGGGTGGCCTTGAGGGGAGTTGGGGGGTGCCCTGGGAGCACGGAGAGGGGAGAAGCTTGACAGGGTGGAATGGGCCATGTGCAGACCCCTGCTTGTCTCTCCGTCCCCCACACACTTCCTCAGCAGCTGATCCAGACCTGCACGGTCCAGCAGCTCCCAGTACCCTACCAGGCGTACCCCCATCTCATCTCCAGTGACCACTACATCCTGCACCCCCCACCGCCCGCCCCACACCCACAGCCGGCCCACATGGCACCCCTGGGGCAGTTCGTGTCGTTGCAGGCTCAGCACCCGCGGATGGTGAGACACACACGGGGCAGCGGCGGTCCCCACAAGATGGGATGGGGGAGGCGGGGAATTGGTAGGCTGATCCCACGTCACTGACTCCGGGCCCCTACAGCGTCTGGACAGTGAGGTCGACCTGCGGGGCGACCAGCACCCGCTGGGGGGTTTCCCCTACCCCACCTCAGCCCCCGGCCCGGCCCTGTCGCCGTCCATGCCCCTGCATTACCTGCCTCACGATGCACTGCACCCGGAGCTGCCGTTCGGCGTGGTGAGTGCCCACTTACAGCCCGGGAGGTGGGGGGCGGGGCGGGGGCTCAGGGAGTGGAATTGGGGATGGGCCCGGTCTGACCTGGCTCCCAAACCCCCCCCTTTCTTGCAGCCGTACCCCCACATGGTGCCCCGGAGGCTGAGCACTCAGAGATACCGCCTGCAGCAGCCGCTGCCCCCACCGCCCCCGCCGCCGCCCCCACCACCTTATTACCCCAGCTTCCTGCCCTACTTCCTGTAAGTACCCTCAGCTGGCTTGGCCATGCCCCCAACTAGAAGCCACGCCCCGTGTGTGGCCACGCCCGCCACCTGAGCCACGCCCCCTGGCCCAGGTGCTCATTGACTTGGGCCCCTTCTCGCCTTCTCTCCCCGCAGCTCGATGCTGCCAATGTCCCCCACAGCCATGGGGCCCACCATCAGCCTGGACCTGGATGTGGACGACGTGGAGATGGAAAATTATGAGGTGCCCGGGAAGTCTCGTCTGCCGGGGGAAGGGGGATTGCTGAACAGCGTGGGGGGGTCCTCCAGTTGGCTCAAGCCCCTTCCTTCTGCTGCCTGCAGGCCCTCTTGAACCTGGCAGAGCGGCTGGGAGATGCCAAGCCCCGGGGCCTCACCAAAGCAGACATTGAGCAACTCCCATCGTACCGCTTCAACCCCGACAGCCACCAGTCGGAGCAGACGCTGTGAGCAGCGGGGGGAGGTGGGGCAGGGTCGTGGTGGCATGATGGGGGGGCCCTGGGGGTGACACTCCACTGCCCCCCTTGCACAGGTGTGTCGTCTGCTTCAGTGACTTCGAGGCGCGGCAGCTGCTCCGGGTTCTCCCGTGCAACCACGAGTTCCACGCCAAGTGTGTGGACAAGTGGCTGAAGGTAAGGAAGCCGCGTGACTGCGCGTACCCTGACCCACCTTTTGCCTCTGTGCTCAGGAGTGACCCCTGTTGGCATGGCGGGGGTGGGGGGGGTGGAGAGGGGCGGGAGGAATTGGATGTGGTGCCAACAGGGACAGAGAGATTGAACTGGGGACCTGGGGTTGCAGCCACAGACCGGGTAAAGTGCTCACCGCCCCGCTGGGTCGTGTCAGAGGCTCGGACCCGGGACTGGGGTTCTGAGGGAGAGATTCTGACTCATGACCCCTTCCCTTCCCTCCCCTCCCCTGCCAGGCCAACCGGACATGCCCCATTTGCCGGGCCGACGCCTCCGAGGTGCCCAGGGAGGCCGAGTGAGCCCCCCTCCCCAGGCCCCCCAGCTTCCCGGGAGCACCCGCCCCCAAAGCTCTGGGGTGTGGGGACCCGGGAGGGGGGGGGTCGGCTCAGGCCTGCCCCGTCCGCCCCACCTGCATCTTCTCCGCTGACGGCTAGGTTGGCGCCTCCTTTGCAATAAGCCCCTCCATTTGCCAAGCTCCAAAGACTCCTTCCTGTCGGCCTGCCTGTCTGCCCTGTCGCCCCCTGCTAGAGCTGCGGTGGGAGGCGTGCGGCACCCCCCACGCCCCCTCCCCCAAGCCTGTAGCTCCGCCTTCCTGGCGTGCACGCACTCACGCACGCTCATGGGGAGCCCAGGATCCGTGTACCTCCCCACGGAAGCCCTGGCCCCCGGTGGGGTCCAGGATGGGCAGAGATTTGGGGGGTGGGCCCCGTGCCCCGGCTGCCGGCTGTCTTGGCGAAACTGGTGAGGCACGGGGCAGGCACGCACACGCCATAGCCTGCCCGCCCGCCCGCCCGCGGGACCCCCACACTCGCAGGGCTGCCTAGGAGGGGGGAGCATTCAGCCCCCCCCACTCCCCCCAGCGCCACATTCCAGCTCTGCTGCTGAGCCACTGTGCACGTGGGGTGGAGGGAGTCGCAGGGAGGAGCATGACTTCCGGTTTACTAGGGAGGGTCCCCCAGCTGAGCCCCCCCCCCCCCACTATTGTTATTTTGCATGAAAGCTGTTTTTTGTTTGATTTCCTTTGGCCTGAAATCACTTGCAGGATTTGGGGGGTAGAGGCGGCATTTTTTTTTAGGCTTTTTTTTTCCTTCTTCTTCTGAAGGGGACGCGGGGTCACTCTTAGGAACATACCCGGGACCAAGTACCCCACGAGCGGGGTGTCAACGGGCCTGTGTGCACCACTGGGGCCAGGCAGAGGGGCTCTGGGGGGTCTGCTCAGCTGATAACTGCCACGCCTCACAGCACACGGCCTCCAGGGCCCCCCCTGAGCCCACTGGCGGCTCATCAGGGCACTTTGCCCTGCCCAGGCGAGGCTCCTCCTACAAGACTGGGGAGATGGGGGCCCCGGCCCCACCCCCCAGATCCCAACCCTCCTGGATCCAGAGGGACACCCCCACACACACACCTGCCCAGTGGGTCCGACTGGCTTCCATCTCCCTCCTCCCCCGGGCCCTGTTGTCCGCCTTCTCTACCCCAAACTGGGGTTCACCCCATCCCACCCCACACCCTTAGAACGAACCGCGTGTGGGGCCGGCACATCCTAGCAAGGAGCCCATCATTCCTCTCCCCCCCCAACCCCCTTCCTGGCTCCTGCTGCCTCAGGGATGCTCCAACCACCGTCGTTCTTCCCCAGAGCCACCCTGGCTGACCACCCGTTCTCCCACCGCCGACCCCCCCCCCAGCCTGCCACAGGGAGGGGTTTATCCACCTGGCCACATTCCCCCTGTGGAGAACACAGAGTCTTATACTGTATATAACTCCAGGTGACTTTCTATATTTATAGCAGTGTTGAAACCCCCTCCCCCCGCCCTTCCCGAGTTTTACACCAAGACCAACCCACCCCCAGCTCAGCAGTTCTGGGGGACAGGCGGGGGGGTCCCACGGACAACCCATAGCAGCACGCAGCAGCTACAACCAGGACGCCAGCAAAGGGGTCCAAAGGAGGGGGAGCGGGGGGGGGGGGGCCCGGGGGGTAACGGAACCTTTGCAAGAAAAAAAATCATTAAAAACTCCGATTGCTCAAAACAATTCCGTAGGATGTCCGTGATTTGCCAATCTTGCTCTAGAGGTGATGTTACCTGTGACACTATCTCTGCCGTCGGGGCTTGTCATTGTTTACTCTGCGCAACTTCCGGCCGTGGCATGGGCCACCCAGCCCCACGGGGGGTGGGGGGATCCAGCATCTGCGTTGTGTGTTCGAGAGGTTTTTTATATATATATAATTACATATATATGTGTATGCATATGTACGTATATATAGAATTACATGTGTGTATATGTACGTATATATAATTACATATATGTGTGTGTATATATGTATGTATATATATATAAGCGATGGGGGGGCCTGTTCCTTGCACATTTTACAGTTACCTCATTTTTTCCCATGTATGTATTTGAGAAAATGCTAATATATAGAGAAAAAAATGGTTCTTAAAGCTTAAATGTGTGGTTTTTTCCTCCGTTTTCTTGATTCCGATAGGTTTGTAGCATTTAACCGAACTAGTATGTTGTATTATATATATATGTGTATACTGATTGAAATTTTTAACAGATTTGTACTTTTTTTAAAATGGAAAAGTTGCTAGTTCTGCTTGACCAAGTAGTGCAATCATTATTTTTTTTAATATTGTTGCTGATTTCAGAGGGATATTCACTAATAAATGTATGATGTATTATTAAGTATGTATTATCAAGCTGATTTCGGCTGCCTTTGTTGTTGGGGATCGGACGGGGTGGGGGTAGGAGTCTGAGGTAGGAGCTGGGCTGGGGTGGGGGGGAGGAGAGGGTTTGGAATATAATTGTCCAGGGGTCAGAATGATAGTACAGTGGATAGGACGCTTGCCTTACACGCAGCGGACCCAGATTCGATTCCTGGCATCTGATGTGGTCTGCTTAGTGCAGAGCCAGGAGTAACCCCTGAGCATCACCCGGTGTGACCCAAAAACTAAAAAAAAGCATTGGCCAGGACTGGAGCGATAGTACAGCGGGTAGGGCGTTTGCCTTGCACACAGCCGACCCGGGTTCGATTTCCAGCATCCCATATGGTCCCTGAGCACACCCAGGAGAAATTCCTGAGTGCATGAGTCAGGAGTAACCCCTCTGCATTGCCGGGTGTGACCCAAAAAGCAAAAAAAAAAAAACATTGGCCAGAGGCCACAGTGCAGGAGAAAAAGGCTTTTGGCCATGACCTGACATCGATCCCCCTCCAGGGGTCGCTCCCGAGTACCTCTAGTCCTCCAAACCGACAAGAAAAACAGGTCCAGCGGAAAGGGCGGTTGCCTTGCCTGCTTCCCTGCTTCCGATCTGGGCTTAATCCCCCACCTCACCCCCTGCATCCCATATGGTCCCCTGCGCACCGCCACGGGTGGTTTATGAGCTGAGAGCCAGGAGTAATTACCCCGGAGTACTGCCATGTGTGACCCAAGAGGGGACCAGAGAGATACACTGCCAGTAAGGCGCTTGTCTTGCACGTGGCCAACACAGAGTTCCCTGAACACTGCCAGAAGTCATTCCTGAGCACAGAGCCAGGTTACCCTGGTTACCTCACTGGTAACCCAAAGACAATCGGTTATTGGTAATGGTGCTGATCACAGATGGGACAGAGAACAGGGGCTGTTGGGGAAAGTATAAATAGCTTCTCAGATGATCACAAATATTGAACTAGTAAAAAATTCCATTCCTGGGGCTGGAGCAATAGCACAGCGGGGAGGACGTTTGCCTTGCACACGGCCGAACCTGGTTCGATTCCCAGCATCCCATAGGGTCCCCCAAGCACCGCCATAAGTAATTCCTGAGTGCATGAGCCAGGAGGAATCCCTACGCTTCGCCAGGTGTGACCCAAAAAGCAAAAAAAAATTTTTAAAAAAATTCCATTCCTAAGGCTGGGAAGACAGGACAACAGGTAGGGCTTGCCTGGCCCTGGGTTTGATCCTGACAACCCTCCCACAGGGTGTCCTGAGCCCTGCCGCTGAGCCCTGAGCACTGACACATGTGACCCGAACTATGGCAACAAAAATTCTTAGAAAATTTAGTCATTCCCAGGTTTCCTGGTAATAAATTTAGGAAATTTGTTATTAACTGGTTCCCTTCCAAACTGCCCATGGGCCCGAATGGTAGTACAGCGGGTAGGGCATTTGCCTGGCACACAGTCGACTGGAGTTCGATCCCTGTTATACCACACGGTCCCTTCAGCCCCGCCAAGAGTGACCCCTGAGCCCTGCAGGGTGTCAACCCCAAAATCAAACCAATGAAGCTCAAGGGGCTTTCCTTGAAGGACAAGGGAAATGCTTCATGTGGACTTGTTTATCCCACTTCAATCTACAAACCTGGGGCCGAGTGCTTCACTCATTCTGCAGGTGTCCAACCCGGGTTCAATACCTGCCATCCCAAAGCGTCCCCTAAATGCAGAGCTGGGATTAAGCCCTGAGCAAAAGAAAACAACGGACAACCCGGGCCTGATGCCCCCCAACACCCCCCCTCCAGCATGACGCCCCCTCCTCCCTTCCCCTTCCCTACCCCACAAGACCCAGCCCTCTCTCCACAGAAAGCCCACACCTTGCTATGAAAAGTTTGTTATAAAACATTTAATGTTAACCTACAATACAATGTAAACTTTTATGAAAAAAAAATTTTTTTGAAGTACACTAGATTTCCTCAGGAAGTTGATCACAGAACTATGAGGGGGCAGTAAGTATGTGTCGGGGGGTTGGGGGGCGGCCGCCTACGCTTTTAATCTCCCAACACCAGCTCTGGGGCAAGGGCAGGGGGGACTCCTTGCTCCAGCACCAGAAGACTCCCCTGATTTTTGCCTTCTGGGGAAGGGGGTGTCAGCCCGGCCTGTCGCCCCCCCCCCAACACACGTTTGCCCCCCCCCCCCCCAGGTTCACTGAAGCTCCTCTTCCCTTGGGCTTGGCACACTTAGTGATTCTCATAATGACTGCTCAGGTGGAAGATTCTAGGTTCTTTTTAGTTGGTTTAGTTTTGCTGTCTTGGTTGAAACAGATACTCTGCTCTGGCCATGTCCTTGCTCAGCCAGACTCACAAAGACGAGGCCAGCAAAGAGGAATATTGGCTGTGAGACAGAAGCCCAACTCTGTGTGTGTGTGTGTGTGTGTAGGGAGGGGTGACTACAGGAACCCAACAATCTCCAATGCAGAGAGGGGTCTCGGGGGGGGGGGGTCTCTGCTTGGGCCTCTCTCCCTGTGATGTGGCGGCAGGGACCCCCTCAGACTGGGGAGGGTACCGCCGCGTGAACTTGGAAATGCAAAGTTGGAGCTCCCAGGCTGGGCCCCTGGGATGGTCCCAAGATGCTCCCTCGGAAAACTGCAGCGGGAAGAGTTGACCCCAGGGCAGCGGGCCAAGTTTGGGGGGTGTCCGAGGAAGGCCAGCTGGACATTCCTGGCCCTTTGAGCTCCCCGCGGCCCAGTGGGGTTAGAGGCATAAAGTGCATGGACGGAAACGGATGAGGACAGAATGGTTCCGGAATGACGCTGGCCACATCCGAAAGCGTGGTGGTCAGGCCCGGTTCCCTGGAGCCCAGGAGAGGGGCAAGGGAAGCAGGCAGGGGAGTGACAGGGGTGGGGGGAAATAGCTTTTGCTCCTGGAGGTGGTTTTTTGGACCCTCTGGGGGCCAGCGGACAGGCGCAGCTGTCCTGGGGGACGCGGGGGTTGGGGCTGAGCAGGAAGGAGATGGAACTGGGTTGGGGTTTTTGGCCACGTCTGGCAGAACGGACGGGGCGCCAGACCACCTGTACTATTGCTGGGGTTCTCCTGGCACTTCCCAGAGGTCACCCCAAGGCCCCCAAGCACTGCCGCCAGAGCGCCCCTTTAGGGTCACTGCCGCTAGAGCTGGGCGAGTTCTGCTCTGGGTGGTGGGACCCCTCCCCACCTCCACTCAGACCCACTGCCTGCTGCTCAGCCCACCAATGGCCACGTCCCCAAAGCTGCCCCATTAGGGCACATGCACAGCCGTCACACCGGAGCAGGCAACGCGGGGACAGCCGTGAGCTTGAGCAGCAGTGTCTGCCAGTACCCAACATGGCCCATCACCACCCCCAACAGAAACCCACGCCTCAGAGAAGGGAGGTTCACACTGGAGAGTGTCTCCATCATAAAGGCCACGTAACACCCCCCCACAGGTGGGGGAAATGATCACAAGGTGGGTCCCCACAACATTTCCGTATCTTTCCAACCCTGTCCCCCACTCCCACTGAGGGGAGGGGGAAGCCCCGAGTGTCTGGCCCTGGGAATCCTCTAGAAAGGCACCAAGCAGAGGGCATTGGGGGACATGGCGCACCCCAAGGGTGGCGGTAAAGCCAGGGGGATGCCTAGGCAGACAGAGCCTGGGGGCTGGGGGGATCACCTCGCCACACCCCACCCCTGCATCCCCCCAGGGCCCCACACGGGAAAGGCCGGCAAAGTGCTGGACCCACTAGAACGACTTTCCCCGGGAAGCCGACGGGGACGCCTGCCAACACCGGTCCCCAGCCAGCCCGGGGTACCTTCATCACACTCGGGGGGTAGGTGGCGGGAGACCCCGGGCCCGAACTCGTGGATTGGAAAAATTGGCTCTTTTATCAAATACAGGGAAGAGAGGGAGGGGGAGAAAAAATACACCTACGGTCAGCCTCATTCCTTTGGTCATTTACAAAGCAACCAGAAAAAAAAATAATAAAATAAAAAGGCAAATTCTTCATGAATCGCGCCGGAAGTTCGAGGCCGGGCTCCGCTTGCTGTCTCCTCCCCGCCCGACCCACGCACGCGTGGCTCCGTGGAAGCTGGAGGGGTGTGTCCCGGGGTGGGGTGTCACCCCTGAAATCCTTCGCTTCTCGTTTCCAGAAAAGCCACAACGAACACGCGCCGGTGGGATGCCCCCTCCCGTTCGGAACAACAGCCGAAAGGTGCTGGAAGGTTCTGGAAGGTTCGAGGTGCATCAGCGGCAGGGAAGAGCAGGCAGGCGCGCTCAGGGCTCACCTCTTGCACACGCAGGTGGTGGCTGTGGCAGACAGTTTCCGATCCTTCCTTAGAATGCAGCAGTCTTTTAAAAAAAATATCGTATTATAATAATAATAATAATAGGAATTTCTCTTTCTTTTTTTTGTTTTTAGTTTTTGGTGCTTGTGTGTTGTGTGTGTGTGTATGTTTTCCGTTTCTTGGAGGGACAGGGGCTGGAGGGGCAAGGCAGACAGTGTCATTCGTCTGTGAGGTCCTGAACAAAGAGCACTTCTGTGTGGCTGAGTCCCGCCTCCTGCAGCGTGGGGGGGTTGGGCCACTCCTCCGAGGGGGTGCAGGGCAGCACCCGGCGGGGGAAGTTGGCTTCGATCTGAAACTTCTCGGGGCTTTCTTTCAAGGAAAACAAGAAGTCGTGAATGACCTGCAGACGGCAAAAGAAAGACGGACAAGGGCAGCTGTGAGGGAGAGACCTGCCTGGGACCTGCCACTCCCAATGCAGCACCGAGACCCACCCAAGGGCGGTTTGTGTGCAGAGTTTCATTCTCTCTTTAGCCCGGTTCTAAAGGGACCCCGAGGCCCTGGGCTTCCGGGCCACCTGGGCAGGGCCGTGGTTGGTCCTGTCCCGCCTGGAAACCTCCCAGGGGCCGCACTTAGCAAGAGCAGGGCAGGGCCAATGCCGCTTCCAGCCGGCTGGGTGGGCACCGATGCTCTCCCCCCTGCACAATTTTTCTTTGCTTTTTGGGTCACACCTGGCGATGCACAGGGGTTACTCCTGGCGGTGCTCAGGGGACCCTATGGGATGTTGGGAATCGAACCCGGGTTGGCCGCGTGCAAGGCAAACGCCCTACCCGCTGTGCTCTCTCTCCAGCGCCCCCCCTGCCCCCCCACTTTCACCTCCTGTCTGTATCCCTGAAACCAGGGTGACGCTACACTTGGGTCTGTGACCTGGTGTTGCTGCGTTTGGCAGGCCACAGGTACCGGGTGAGCACTATGTGGACACAATGCCTAGGAAAACCAAGTCTTCGTGGCTGACACCAGCCTGCACTACCTCAACCGGGCCCACAGTATGTCCGATGGGGCCCACGCTACCTCTCACCAGGCCTGCACTACCTCCGTGGCAGGCCTGGTCTATGCTTGGGGATGGCATTCCCACTCTCAATGGGCACAGACAATTTGACTTGGCCACCAATGAATGCCCAAGGTGCCCGCTAGCACTGGAGGGCTGGGACTACATCTAAGCGTGGTGCCAAGCGTGGCCACGACACCCTGAGTCTCTTACTTCCACATGAACAGCTTCGGCCACCAGAGACACATGGACAGCCCTGGGACCCTGGGGGTTGGGGGGGGGGGGGGGAAATCATCAGGTCGGCCCCCACAAGCGCACAGCCTTCTTGGGCCTTGCCGGGAACCATAGCCCCACTGGCTGAGCCCTCTGATCTTGCTGGGGAAGAACCTCGTGCCCCCGTGGGCCCCAAGCCAGAGGAAACCCTAACCAGGGACTGCAGAGGGCGTGAGCGAACGGCCAGGATGGCCCGATCCTTGGGGCCCAGGTGACAGGACAGCGGGTAGGACGTTTGCCGTGCAAGCGGTCAGCCCAGGTTCAATCCCCGCCTCCTAGTCATGGGGGAGGGGAGGGGAGGGGAGGGGAGGGGAGGGTAATGCTCAGGCCAGTTTCTGCGCAGAGCCCAGAACTGAGCAGAGGCCACGATGGGCAAAGCAAACTAGCAGCTGGGACGGGAGGCCGTGCCCGCATCGCCCCCGAACCCATTTCCTGCCTTTCCACTCTCATCACAACATTTCCCCCCCTCAACACACCCCCCTCCCAGGAACCCTGAGATCCCCCCGCCCAAGCTGATGCTGTCGGGGCTCCGACCCCCGCGACAGACAGGCGCCTCCTTACCGTGAGAGACTGTGAGAAGTGGAACCGTCTCTCCACGCGCGAGTCGTTGGGTAATTTGAAAATGATCTTGACGCTTTCGGGGTCGTCGGGGGAGGGCTCGGGGGGCAGGCACTCCAACTTCCGCTCCTTCTCCTCTTGCAAGTCCTACGGAGACACGGGGCCAAGGTGGGGCTGTGTGCCGCGCCCCGGGGGTCCCGGCGGGAAGGGTGGGGGTGGGGGGAACCCTCACCCGCCGCCGCCGCTCCTCTGCCAGCTTCTGCTGCTGCAGCTCCTCCTCCTTCCGCCGCTTGCGTTCTCGTTCCTCCCGCTTCTTGCGCTCCTTCTCCTGGTCGGCCCGCAGCGACGCCAGGTAGGCTTCATCCTGCTGCTGCCGCAGCACCTGGGTCTGGTTCCGCTCTTCCCTGCAGAGCCCGCCGGGGCAAGGGCACACGCACAAGCGCCTTCTTGGTGGGGCAGCCCGGGCCACCAGACTGGGCGCTGTCCCCCACCCTGCCTGTGAGCGATCCCCGCGTCCACTTCCATGTCCCCCTCCACCCCCAGCCCCGTTTGTTTTCTTCAAAACAATGCTTGCGGGAGTAAGTAAGCAAAGTGCTGACCTGGGCAGACAATTAGAGCTCACACCTTTTGGGGGCCCCTAGAGAGTCAGTCAGGGGACAGGGTAAACCTTCACCTCTCAGCTTTTTTTTTAAATTTACTTTTTAGGTCACACCCGGCGATGCTCAGGGGTTACTCCTGGCTCTGAGCTCAGAAATTACTCCTGGTGGTGCTCATACGGGATGCCAGGGATTGAACCCGGGTCGGCCGTGTGCAAAGCAAATGACCTACCCGCTGGGCTATCGCTCTGGCCCTCAAACTTTCTCTTGCCCCTTCAATTCAAACTAACACGCTCCCTTCCCAATTCCAGCCAAGCTGCAGTCTGCAAACCTCACATCGCAGAGGGGTGGCCGGAGACACAGTGCAGTGGGGAGGGTGCAGCCTTGGCCATGGATGACCCGGGTTCGATCCCCGGCATCCCACAGGGTGCCGAGCACCACCAGGAGTGATCCCTGAGCACAGGGCCATGAGTTAGCCAGGTGTGGCCCAAACAAAAACGGGGAAAAAAAAAAGTCAAACACTTTTTCACTCTTCTTCCCAGCTTTAACCTACGGAGGAAACTGAACATTCTGGCCTATTTTCTATGCTTTTTCTCCATACGGTGGTGGCTGGTCCTGAAGGTCTTCGGCTGCCGTAGCCCTGGTCGGGGCGGGGAGGAAAGCTCAACCCGCTCCCCTCCAAGGGACTCCGGGAAGGAACACCCAGGCGCGGGGGCAGAGACTGCACTGTTCTCGTCCGGGATCTGGATTTTATAGTCTCTGAGTCTTGGCCGCTGATGGGATTACACGGTGCCAGGGGGCCAGGTGGTGGGTGTGACCCCCGCCTACTGGAATTTGGAGGATCTGGGTGGAAGATGCTCGACTCCAATTCGAGTAGGCTTGGAGGTCTCGGCCCCGGAACCCGCGTGGCTTTGTCCCTCTGCCAGTACCTTCATGTGTGCGGAGAGTGGTCTCAGCATGGTGGTGGCTGGTCCTGGAGGTCTTCGGCTGCCGTAGCCCTGGTCGGGGCGGGGAGGAAAGCTCAACCCGCTCCCCTCCAAGGAACTCCGGGAAGGAACACCCAGGCGCGGGGGCAGAGACTGGCAGAAGGACAAAGCCACGCGGGTTCCGGGGCCGAGACCTCCAAGCCTACTCGAATTGGAGTCGAGCATCTTCCACCCAGATCCTCCAAATTCCAGTAGGCGGGGGTCACACCCACCACCTGGCCCCCTGGCGCCGTGTAATCCCATCAGCGGCCAAGACACAGAGACTATAAAATCCAGATCCCGGAACCGCGCGGCCGCATTTGCGGCCGCGCAACATCTTATCAGAACTTTTTTTATGACATCTTATTGTCTTATTCCTACTTTGGACAAACTTGCAGGCTATCGAATGTAGCCTGCCCACAGGGCAGAGTCTGGCAAACTCCCCGTGGCCTACCAAATATGCCAAATACCAGTAACAATGATGGGTCTCATTCTCCTAAAGAGCCTTGAATATAATCTCAGGGCTAGGATGAAAGAGACGTTACTGGGGCCTGCTCGAGGCAATTGACGAATAACAGGATGATGAAATGAAATGAAATTTCTCCATACGTGTGTATGCCTTTAGAAAAAAAATTCTTGGGGGGTTATACCCTGCAATGCACAGGGGTTCCTCCTGGCTCTGCACTCAGAAATTACTCCTGGCGGTGCTCAGGGGACCATATGGGGTGCTGGGAATCGAACCCGTGTTGGCTGCGTGCGAGGCAAACACCCTACCCACTGTGCTATCACTCCAGCCCCGCCTCTAGAAAATGTAAAGGAAAGTGCAGGGGAGATGGTTGCAAGGGGGCTGCCACTCGGGCTCTGCATGTGGAAGTACGTGCTTCCCAGCCTCTCTCAAGCACTATCAGCTGTGACACTGAGCGACACTAGGGGTCCCCCTGGGAGACCACAGACAAATACCCCCGCAGCACACCTGTGTACGGTACTACACCCCGACCCCCCTCAAACAGTAAACAGAAAAACTAACTTCTCTGCAGTTTTCCAACTTTTCATACAAGAATGTCAAAACTCTGCTGGGAGAAGTGAGAATCGCTTTTTTCTGCTGCTTTGTGGCTTTTCACACCAGGTTCTAAATGACAGACGAGCTATCCATAGAAGCTTGGGTTGTGCTTTTTTTTGTTCTTTTCTGTTTTTGGGGCCACACTCATCATTGCTCAGGGTTTACACCTGGCTCTGTACTCAGTAACCACTCCTGGTCATGTTTGGGGAAACCTATGGAATGTCAGGGATTGAACCTGGGTTGGTTACATGCAAGGCAAACGCCCTCCCTGCTGGACTATCTCTCCATTCCCTTGTGTCCCTTTTGACCCAATTCTCTGGAATCGGTGAGGGAGCGATCCCGAGGACAGGGCATTAAGAGCCAAAAGACACAGTTCGGGACCGTTCCTCCCATGAGCCAGGGGCCTTTCCAGTGGCCTGACACTGCACAGAAGCTTAGGTTTGGGAGAGCACAGGGTCAGGCCCCTCCCCACACTCAGACGCCAAAAGCCAGCCAGCCAAGGCGGTTCCAGGTACCTCTCCAGGCGCTCGGACACCAGGTACGTCTGGTTGGCGTCCATGATGAACGTCAGCTGGTTGGTGAGGTCATCGGGCTGGATGAGGCCCTCCAGCCGGCCCACAACGGTCATCCTCCGGTCCTTCAGCATGATCATGGCCAGGAACGGATAGGTGTTTTCTCGCAAGGCCTGGGAGACTACGGGGTGCGGGAGAGCAAGTAGGGGTCCATCAGCAGCGGAGGGGGAGGAGGTGCCGGGGGCGTGGCCAGGAGTCACAGAGGGGCGTGGCCAGGACTCCCAGAGGGGCAAGACCAGGACTCCTGGTGGGCGTGGCCAGGACTCCGGAGAGGCGTGGTCACAATACAGGTAGCTGGAAGGGCACTAGGTATGAAGCTTTACCCTGCAGACTCCCAGGCCTCGCTGTGCCCAGGGGTACTATTGGCGGAACTCAGGGATGCCGGGGATCGAACCCGGGTCTCTCTAGTGCCAAGGCAGGCACTCTCTGTCCAGCCCCCTCCAGCTCGCTCTGAAGCTGCCTTACCCCGGTAGCCCTCGGGCTTGTTGGTGGAGCAGGCCCAGAAGAGCATCCTGCTGTTGATGAGGGAGATGACTTCGGGGGCGCAGAGCGTGTTTCTGTGGGGAGGGAGGAACGGGCAGATGAGCAGGGGGGCCTCTGACCTCCCCTGGCCCTGCCGTGCCACGACTCTCCTCCCCTCACCCTGCCAAGCCCCAGCGGGCGACGGCGCCACCTACCGGCAGAACTCGTCCGAGTCCTGGTGGTCGTCCCCGTGCAGGTAGACCAGGAGGAAGCGCAGCTCCCGCTTGGCGTCGTTGAGAGCCTAGGAGAAACAGGACACGCCCGCTGACCGCGGCTGGCCCTGGCCCAGGCCGGCGCCATCCATCAGGCTCAGGGTCCTGACAGCGACGGGTTTGGCCACGTGTTTGCGAACCGAAAGAGAAGCGAGGGAAACGGGGTGAGTGCGCCAACCACCAGGCCGCACTTCCCTGCCCAGTCCCCTCCCACACACAGTTCTCTGCCCCCGAGAACAGGAGAACAGCACAGGTGGGCACCAAGGACCGACCTACAAACCCGGGGAGGAGAGGAGAAGGCCACACCACTCAACGTGGGGCAGGAGGCACCCGGTGTGTGTGTGGGGGGGGGGGGGGGGCGTGGAAAGATCGAGGTGCTTCATGGGTCTGTGCTGATGGCACGTTCCTAGGGGCAGTTTCTCAGTTTCCAAGCCAACCCCCTTCAACTCCATTTCTCCAGCCAGCCCAGCAGGGACAGGCCTGGGGCTCTCCTCCCCTCTCCAGACCTGCTCTAGACCCCATGAGGGAGCGGGGGTTGTGCATGGTGGGAGCAGAGAATGGGACAGCAGGTGTGTGTGGGGTGGGAGGGCCGCAAGAAACAAGAGCAAGTGTGACTGGTTTTCATTTGTCTGTTTGTTCTGGGGCACACCCCGCGATGCTCAGGGCTGACTCCTGGCTCTGCGCACAGGGATCACTCCTGGAGGTGCTTGGGGGACCCTATGGGGATGGAGCCCAGGTCAGCCGTGTGCAAGGAAAGTGCCCTCCCTTCTGTGTCATCACTCGGGCCCCAAGCCAGGCTGTTCTTCCCAAGAAACCCTGGACTGGCTACAGAACGGAGACACACTTTGACTTCTGGTACCCTCAGTGGTCAGTCTAGAACGTTCTCGGGGCTGAGTCGAGATGAAGCTTCCCCCTCTGCCAACTCCTAATTTCCGCACATGCCGCCCCTCTGGGGCTGGGGGGGGCAGGGGGAGAGTGCGCACAGCAAGAGAGGCCTGACCCTCCTCAGATCTGTAAGGGAGGCAGCGAAGCTCACAGCAGGAGGGGCCGGAGCAACAATCCAGGGGGAAGGGTTGTTTGCCTTGCACGGCTAACCTGGGTTCGCTCCCCAGCATCCCATAGGGATTGGGTGAGAATCCCCATGCGGAGTGATCCCTGAGCACAGAGTCAGAAACAATACCTGGGAACCACCGGGTATACCTCCCCCAAAAATAAGACCCCCAAAACTCACAGTAGGCGCTTCCAGCCCACAGAGAGACTGGACGGAACCACTAGACCGTCAGGGGAAAGGGAATCTGCTCTTAGCGGAAACCAAACCAAACCCCCCGCCCCCCCCCCCCCCCCCCCCCACCGACCAAGTACCCAGGCCCAGCAAAATGGCTACTGCAGCATGCAAAGGAGGCGGCAGAATAGTCGGCCACCAGCGGACGGGTCAGAGGGCAGTGATGGGAGAACGTCTTGTCAGGGAGGGGACAGAGGCGGTCATGGGCACTTTTAGGGTACACAGGGCTCTGGGCCCCGTTGCAGGGAGGGACATGGCTTCCTGGCGCTGGCGCTGCAAGGCCAATGGGCAGCCTGCAGGGCGGCTGGCACTGACCTGGCTGTAGGTGCCCTGGTAGAAGACAGGGTGTGCCCGGCCGTATTTCTCTTCGAAAGAGTGCATAAAGGAAACAATGTCCCCAACGGGATCCGTGACCCGGCTGCGAGGGTCTGGCCGTATAAAACGCAGAGCGAACCTGGGGAGGGAGGAATAATGAGCGCGTGAAATCGGCTTCCGGCCAGGGCTGGGGCAGAGCCAGGGGCAGCGAGGGGCATCAGCCCGGGAGTCCACTGGGCGCCCTCACCCCAACCCCCATCCCGCGGTCAGGTGGCTTGTGCCCACAAGTGGGCGATTCCTGTAACATAGCTGGTTCTGGGGGGCTGGTTCCGTGGGGGAACCAGCCCCCACTCAGGGTCCCGAGATCCTCAGGGTGGGGGTGGGAGGGTGGGACAACACGGGCCGGGACACCCAAGAGCCCCCCACTCGGAATGGCCCTGCTCGCAAGCCTGGGCTGGGGGGGATCCACATGTGAGGCAGCAAAGACAAGCTCGTGTGCCCTGTTTCCATCAGTGTGCCAAGGTCTGGGGGACAGGGCGGGCTGACGCTGTCTGTCCGCTCTGGAGGGCATCGTCCCTTCCTGGGTGGGAGGCCAGGACAGCCCAACACGGGGCCAGCGGGGTCTGCTCCCCAGCTGCCCGGCCACCCCAGGCCAGGAGGGCAAAGGGCAGGCCTCCCTGAGTGGATGGGCGGACAGACGGACAGATGGACGGCACCCTCAGCCCAACACAGAGGCATCTCAACAAATACGCCACAACAACGTCACCGGAAACTCCGTGTGGACAAGGACACAGCCACAGACACTCAAGGCCAACCTAAAGAAACGTGGGGTGCGTGGGCAAGGGGTGGGGCAAGACCACAGCTTGGCCTTTTCTTTACATTTGGGGGCCAGACCTGGCGGTGCTCAGGGCTCGGTCCTGGCGGGACTCAGGACCATATGGGAACTGAACCTGGGTTGGCCGGATACAGGACCAACTTTGCCCGTGGTCCTTACCTCCCTAGTCCCCAACTAAGTCCCCTTAAAAGGCTTTCGAGGCCTTCCATGATTACTCTTGTTTAATGTTGGCTTCTGGGCTACGCCTGGTTGTGGGCACGGCTGACTCCTGGCTTTGTGCTCAGGGATCACTCCTGGAATGGCCTGGGGTACCTGAAGGGGTGCCAGCAATGGAACCCGGGTTGGCCACAAGTAATGCAAGAGACATACCCGCTGCCCTCTCTCTCCGGGTCCCTGAGCATTCAGCCCCTTTTGGGTTTCTTGGCGATACTCAGGGGTGACTCTTGGTCCTGTGCTCAGGGATCACTCCTGGCATAGCTCAGGGGACCCCATGGGGGTGCCCGAGATGGAACCCGGGTCAGCTACGTGCAAGGCGAGCACAACTGAGCTATCTCTCCGAGCCCTGAGCGTTCACTGTGAAACCACACAGGGATGGAAAGAGGGCTGGCTGACTGCTCACGAACGAGGAACAGCGAGGGGAGGGCAAGTGTGGGGAGAAGCCCAGATACACGTGGGCCACCTCGGAGAGGGCGGTGGTGAGAAAGGGGGGGATCACCCAGGGAATGCAGGTGCGGGGGACAAAACACGGGGCGGGGGGAAGAAGAACCCACGGGGACAGACTCACTACCGAAAAAAAGTGGTCCTGAAGCCCAAGAGATGGGGGAGCACTAAGGCTTTGATGGGGATGGCTCCACTCAATCTCCGGCTCCACTTAGGACATCATGAGCCCCAACCGGAAGAATGCCAAGTATATTTAAAACGTTTTAGGGGCCAGGGCTGGAGCAATAGCACAGCAGGGAGGGTGTTTGCTTTGCACGTGGCCGACCCGGGTTCGATTCCCAGCACCCCATATGGTCCCCCAAGCACCGCCAGGAGTGATTTCTGAGTGCAGAGCCAGGAGTAACCCCTGTGCATCGCCGGGTGTGACCCAAAAACCAAAAAATAAAAATGTTTCAAGTACTTTTTTTTGGAGGGGGTAGGGGGGTCTAGGGCCACATATGGTGGCGGCCAGGGCTCAGTGTTCAGGGTTCTCTCTGAATGGTGCTCTAAGGTGGTGCCAGGGACAGCTGTGTGCAAGGCAAGCGCCCGATGACTGGCCACTCCCCCACACACAATGAGAGTCTCGCTCAAACATTTCACTTTTATTTTGGTGTTGGGGCCACATCTGGTAGCACTCAGGGATCTCTAGAGGGTGTTGGGGATAGAATTCAGAATCCAGGTCAGCCGCATGCACAGCAAACAGCCTCCCCATGTCCTCTGGCCCCTGAATCATTTTTATCCTGATCTAAAAACGTCCGAGGGACGGGGCTGGAGCGATGGGACAGTGGGCTGGTGGTTTTGCCTTGCATGCAGCCAACCCAGGTTCAGTCACCGGCATCCCATATGGTCCCCCGAGCACTGCCTGAGGTAATTCCTGAGCGCAGAGCCAGGAGTGGCCCCTGAACATCGCCAGGTGTAACCCCAAAAGCAAAAAAAATAAAACAATAAAAATTAAAATGGCAGAGGGCAAGGATTCAGAAGTCTCGAAGGACCACCAGGGTACCCCCACACGGATTAGCACTCTGCTCGCCACACAAGGCCAGGGCGCTCTGGCCAACACCACACCGCCCCCGGCCACCTGTGAGAACAACGCCAGGGCACCTACCGAAATATGTCAAGTATCGTGTAGTAGGTAAACCGGAATGGAAGCATGATCAAATAGTAGCCCCAGCCGAGCAGTCCCTGAAAAAAACAAAAAAACAAAAAACAAACAAACAAAAAAAACCCCCACAATTAGCAGCCACGCCACACTCTCCCCTGACCCGAGGGAGACTCAAGTTCTGGTTTTTGTTTTTTATTATTTGGGGGGGGGGGGGGGGCTGGGGGGAGTGAAAGGGAATTCACACCCAGCGATGCTCAGAGCTTACTCCTAGCCCTGCACTCAGAAATTACCACTGATGCTCAGTGGAATCTATGGGACTCCGGGGATCGAATCCGGGTCAGCCACGTGCAAGGCCAACGCCCTCCCCGCTGGATGCCAGCCCCAGGTTCCATCGTTTTAGTCTCATCCACCCCTTCCTTGGCCAGCTGCTGTCTGTGTCCTTTCCCTGGCTACCTCGCCCTTCGGAGCCACTGACAGCAGCTCTAGAACCTCCCGCCTCCTCTCACCCCACTGTACTTCCTGATGACATAGTTGCCGCATTCCATCTGCTTCCAGGGGCCAAAGAGAAAGTAAAGTACGGGGAGGGGGTGTTAAAGTGCTTGCCTTGGGGCCCGAGCGACAGTCTAATGGGTAGAGTGCTTGCCTCACACACGGCCAACCTGGGTTCGATTCCTGGCATCCCATATGGTCCCCCAAGCACCACCAGAAGTAATTCCTGAGAGCAGAGCCAGGAGTTAACTGCAGAGCATCGCTAGGTATGGCCCCCAAACCAAAATAAATATAAAGCAAACAAACAAATTTATTAAATAAAGTGCTTTCCTTGCACGCGGCCAACCTGGATACCATCCCTGGCACCACACAGGGTCCCCCAAGCCCACCAGGAGGGATCCCTGAGCGCAGTGCCAGGAGTCAGCCCTCAGTACCGCCTGGCGTGGCCCCAAAACAAAACCAACGAAGCAAACAACAACAAAAAAATAAGAGTAGCCTCTCATGAACTCCAAGGAAGCCCCAAAGGAACGCAGTAAACAGACACACCCCCTGGGTCTGCCTAGCAGGAGACCAAATCAAACGAGGGGTACACAATTTGGGGACCTGTAAAGAAAATCCATGGTGGGGCTGGAGCAATAGCACAGCGGGGAGGGCATTTGCCTTGCACACGGCCGACCCAGGTTCGATTTCCAGCATCCCATAGGGTCCCCTGAGCACCGCCAGGGGTAATTCCTGAATGCAGAGTCAGGAGGAGCCCCTGTGCATCGCCAGGTGTGACCCCAAAAAGCAGAAAAAAAAAAGAAAATCTACGGTGTTCCCCATAACCAATCCAAAGAGAACTCCCTGCAGTTGTTAAGGTTCAGGGGAGCCTCTGGGGCGCAGCGGGGACTGGACCCAGGATGACCACAAGCAAGGCTAAGCACTTGATCCACTGGGCTATGGCTCCGCCCACTCCAGGCCTTCCGGAATCCAGGGGGAAAGTTGGGGCCGACCAATCCCTCTTGGAGCCACGCGCAACTGCAGGGAGGGAGGTCTGGGCTCGCGGAGTCCCCGGCGGGGAAGCACTCACCCGCGGCTGCGGTCTGGAGACCACGTAGCTGTAGATCCTGTGGTCGGCCGTGTTGACCTGCAGTGGCCGAGCTGGTGGGGGGTTGAACACGCTCGGGACGCCCTCCTGCTCATTCAGTCGGTCCTGCACAGCAGCCTGCGAATGAAGGAGCCAGGGTCGGGGCTGAAGCTGGAGCACAGCGGGCAGGGCGTTGGCCTTGCACGCGCCCGACCCGAGTTCGATCCCGGCATCCCGGAGGGTCCCACCCCACCATCGCCAGGAGTGGTCCTTGAGCGCAGAGCCAGGAGGAACCCCTGTGCATCGCCGGGTGTGACCCAAAAAGCAAATTAATTAATTAAATTAAAAATAAACAGGGGAAAAAAATAAAATAAAAAGGGGGGAGCAATGTAGAGCAGGAAGACACATGTTTTGTATGCAGCTCACCCCAGTTCAATCCCCGGCACCCCAGATCCCTGAGCACCGCCAGATGCAGCTCAAAACCCAAGCCAAACAAAAAAGGGCAACGAGAGGCTGAAAAGAACTTGCCTGGCACATGGCTGGCCCGGATTCGAGCCCTGGCACCCCCCGAAGGTCCCTAAATGCCCCACTAGGAGTAATCCCTGAACAGAGCCATGAGTAAGTCCCTGAGCACTGCTGGGTGTCCCCAAAATCAAAGAAAGAAAAAATACTTTTTTTTTTTGCTTTTTGGGTCATACCAGATGATACCCAGGGGTCATTCCTGACTCTGCACTCAGGAATTACTTGTGGTGGTGCTCAGGGGACCCAAGGGGTGCTGAGGAGCGAACCTGAGTTGGCTGTGTACAAGGCAAACACCCTCCCGCTGTACCATCTCTCCATTCCAGAAAAAAGCATCATTTTGCCAAAGGTCACTGAGGGAAACAAAAGGGTCCCAGGGGGAGAGGCTCAATCACCCTCTTCCTGTGGTCTTACACACAGTGCTCACAACTGCCTCCCTCCCCTCCCTTTACCAAAGTAAGGTAAATGTGACGCTAGGGCTGACGGTACCTCAATGTTCCAGTTATGTTGTTCCAAGGTATGGCGACACTGATCCATCGACTCGATGCCCGTCAGGTCCTGAAAGGAGGAGAAACATCAAATACATTAAAGAAAAAGCAATTTTTCCGTGGGAGGGAAAAAATACATCTTTTTTGAAGGGTTTTAGGAACCCCAGCCAAAAACGGCGATCAGGGGATGGTTTGGAGTCCTTGGGGACCCAATTACAGGCCGGGATCAAACCTGGGCTTCTCGCAGGCAAAGCCTGAACCCAGCTGACAGAGCTTGTTCCCGGCCCCCATTCCTGTTCTAATACTCAAGATAGAGAGACTAGGGGCCGGAAAGACAGCACAGTGAGTAAGGCATTTGCCTTGCCTGCAGCTGACCCAGGTCCGATCCCCGGCACATTAAGACTGTTCTCTGAGTCTGCCAGGAGTGATCCCTGAGCACTGAGCTAGGAGTCCTGAGAACTGCTGGGTGAGACTCAAGGGCCCAGAGAATAGAGTTTTTTTTTAAAAAAACAAAAAACTGGAAATCAAAAAGTTCTTCATTAAGAACTGGAGTGTTCATAGTGCTGGAGCGATAGTACAGCAGGTAGGGTGTTTGCCTTGCATGCAGCCGACTTGGGTTCAATCCCCAGCATCCCACAGGGTCCCCCTAGCACTGACGGGAGTAATTCCTGAGTGCAGAGCCAGGAGTAACCTTTGAGCATTGCTGGGTGTGACCCAAAAAGAAAAAAACAAAACAAAAACTGGAGGGTTCAGCGTGAGGCCTCGGACAGTCCAGACCAGGAGACCCTAACTGGCACAGGCCTGACAAGTTTGAGTTTTGTCCTTTCGTTTTGGGGCCTTACCCGATGGTGTTCCATGCTTCCTCCCGGCTCTGTGGTCAGGGATCACTCTAGGTGGGGTTTGGCGGGCTCCGGGGGGGGGGGGGGGGGTGCTGGGGATTGAACTCAAGTCGGACGCATGCCCAGCAAGGACCTTCCCTGCCGGCTGCCCGTTTCCAGGAATAACTACTGCCTTTGGCTGAGAGGCCCTGGTCTCCTTCCCGTGACCCAGCAGTGCCTACAGGGGCCGGGGAAGTCCGGGCTTTCGCCTCCCCTGGCCAGATATCCTGGAGGCCCGAGGCCGAGTTCAAAGGACGCCGTGGGAGCCTGGGATCCATCTGGTCCCCTAAGCTAGGAGGCAGAAGTAGCAAGAGTGGACTCGAACAATGGCAATGCTGGGGACAGAGGCCAGAGCGCTTTTCACGCACATGGCTGAACAGGGTTTCATCCCCAGCATGGTGTCCTGAGCCCGTCAGGAGTAATTACTGAGTGCTACCGGATGTGGCCCCAACCTCCCCCAGCCCCAAGAAAAGGAGAACGTAAGCTTTGTACAGATAAGGCCCAGGGCTCAATTCTCAGCACAGCACATCCTCACCAAAAAGGAACTGGACAGTACTTGCCTCTACCCGGAGTCTGAATGATCACTCTGTTTGGGGGTTTGCGGACCACACCTAGGGGGTGCTCAGGGGTCACATCTGGTAGGGATTGGGGGATTCTCCAGGGTGCTGGGGACTGAACCCAGGCCAACCACGTGGAAGGCCAGTGATCATTCTGTATTTAAACAATAAAAATGGGGGACCAGAGAGAGACTGCAGTGGGCAGGGCACGTGCTGAGGATCGTGTAAAAGTCAGTGCTTCTAAAAGGAGAGAGAGAACAAAAGGGAATGCCCTGCCACAGAGGCAGGGTGGGATGGAGGGGAGAGGGGTGGGAGGGATATTATCCATGGTGGTGGAAAATGGGCACTGGTGGAGGGATGGGTATTTGATCATTGTATAATCGAAACCCAAGCACAAAAAATTGTAAATCTACAGCTGGAGCGATAGCACAGCGGGTAGGGCGTCTGCCTTGCACGCAGCCAACATGGCCGACCCGAGTTCGATTCCTCCGCCCCTCTCGGAGAGCCCAGCAAGCTACCGAGAGTATTCGATATGCCAGACACAGTAACAACAAAGTCTCCAATGGAGACATTACTGGGCCCGCTCGAGCAAATCGACGATCAACGGGAGGGCCTTTACTTTACTTTACTTTACAACTGTACCTCATGGTGTTTCACTAATAAAAATTAAAAAAAAAAAAAAGTCAGTGCTTCTTCCAAGTTGCAGTAAGAGTCCAAATCAAAAAGAAAACTGATTTCTTGGCACTGGAGAGATACTACAGGGCTTCGGATTCTGCCCTGGTGCAGCCCACGTGGGTTCGACCCCCAGCATTGCGCAGGGGTCCCTGAGTGCTCTCTGAGCACAAAGTCAGGAGTAAGCCCTGAGCACTGCCAGAGATGGCTCCCAAGCCAAAATAAACCCATAAAAACACCTCTATCAACTGTGATAACCGAGTTCTCAGAGGAAAGCCCCTAGAGACACTTCCATACATCTCAAGGACACAGCAGGATGTTTCAAATCCACATTTTCCCGATTAAATGCAAGGCTGCTTGTCCGCAGGACAAATACACAGAATTTTCTAGTAGTTCAGGATGTCAGGCAGGAGCTGAGAATCTGCTGACTCTGCCTTTTTGTTGCTGTTGCTGTTGTTTTGGGGCCACCCTTGGCAGTGCTCAGGGCTTCCTACTGGCAGGACTCGGGAGACCCAATGGGATGCCGGGGATCGAACCCGGGTCAGCTGTGTGCCAGGCAAGTTCCTACCCTGCTGTACTATCACTCCTGCCCCTTTTGACATGGACTGATTTACTTCTAAGCAGGACTAGACATACACAGCCCTTTCAGAATGGATTCTCGGGGCCAAGGCAATAGTCCAGGGCGGGGGGAATTTGCCTTCCATGTGGCAGACCGAAATTCAATTCCTGGCATCCCACAGGGTCTCCCAAGCACCACCAGGAATGATCCCTGAAAGCAGAACCAGGAGTAACCCCTGAGCATCACTAGGTGTGGTCCAAAAACCAACGAAAAAGTTATATTCAACTTAAGGGAAATCGATTCCAGACACACACACACACACACACACACACACACACACACACATATACACACACAGCAAAGGCTGGGACCCTTTGTTTTGGGGGGAACTTCTCACCAAAGCTTGCCTTGCCTGTGCCCCATCCATGTTCAATCCCCTTTACTCCACAGGGTCCCCCAGCCCCAGCAGGCGCAATTCAGAGCACAGAGCCAGCTGTCAGCCCTGAGCACCACCAAGTGTGACCCCCAAAACAAAAATCAAAAAGTAGGCTGAGGATGTGATAGTATCTGTCCCAAGAAATGCCACAGGGACAACCACCCTTTCAACACCATTGCCATTAGGGAACGGCCCGTGGAAACCAAGCAACACCCAGCCAGACGCGGGCCATGACAAACATCAGCGAGGACGGCAGAGGCGGCGGCCGGAAGCTCCACCAACAAGGCAGGCGTGGAGAACCAGAAGAACCAGAAAACTGGCAAAGCCTTTTGGCGATTTCTCACCAGGCTGGCAATACACCCGCAAAGCTCAATACCCAGGGGACCCAGAGGAATGGAGACAGCGTCACACAGAGCAGGAGCCACCGGCAAAGCACTCAGAGAACTGCGTGCTGGGGGGCAGTCAACAGGGGCAAGGGCTCTCGACAGCCACCAAGGAAAAACGGCTAAAGCAAAGATGGCTTCGCGTCCACAGAACATTATTCAGCAATTAAAAAAGGGAACCAACAGGGCCAGAGGGGTGACAGCGGGGAGGGCGCTTGTCTTGTGCGCAGCCAACCCAGGTTCGATCCCCAGCATCCCGTGGGGTTCCCTGAGCACTGGCAGGAGGGATTCCTGTGCGCAGAGTCAGGAGCAAGCCTCGAGCATCAAAACCCTACAGTGGGGAGAGTGTTTGCCTTGCCAAAGCGACAAACCCAGGTGAGATGCCCCACATCCCATAGGGTCCCCTGGAAGCACTGCCCAGATCACTTCCAGGAGAGGTCCCTGAGTGCGGGGCCAGGAGTAAGTCCTAAGCACTGCCAGGTGTGGGCCCCAAACCAAAAGAACACCCCGGGCTGTGAGGGGTGTGGGTGTATTGTATACATGTTGCCCAAGACAGGCAAATCAGGAGAGTGAATCACCAGTCACTGGGGATTAGCAAAAGATGTGGGTAGTTACTGTTGAGTCTGGGTCCTTTCTGAGATGATAAGCATGTTCTGGAAGGAATCAGGTGGTGGCTGTAAGAGTCTGTACATAGACCTGAACCCTCTGAGGCGAATACTTGGGAAGGGCAATGTCATTGCTACAAGACATTTCTTTTGTATCACCGCTTCACTGCAGAGCCAGAATTTTATCAACAACAGTTCTGCTTCTAAGAGTTCAAGCAGGAGCCAAGAGATAGCCCAGCCAGAAGGGTGTCTGCCTTGCATGCAGCCAACCCAGGTTCGATCCCCGGCACGCCAGAGAATCCTAAACCCCTGCAGGTGGAACCCTTGGGCACAGAGTCAGGAGCGTGGCCTGAGCACAGCTGGTGTGACCCCAAAACCATACAGCAGCTGTTGGCAGTGACTTAAAACTCAAGGCTCGGGGGGGGCCTCGAAACGGTTCGACGGGTCAAAACAAACCACTGATGTCCAGTGCTTCCAACACACACCAGGGTGCCGTGGCAGTGCCATTTCCTGGGCGCCATGTGTGACAACCACCCTCGCAAGCAGGTGGGTTGGGCCCACTGAACCCCTCAACTAGTGCACAAGCAACACACCACCACCTCCAGAGACGGAGGGAAAGCCGCCAAACAGCAGGGAGGGAGCAGGCACTTGCACGTGGCTGACCCAGGTTCGGTCCCCGGCATTCCATAGGGTCCCCTGAGCATCACCAGGAGTGTCCCAAAACAAAGAAACAAAGTGAAAACCCCAAATGAAAAGAATTTTTTTAAATTAATAAAAAAATACCCAAACGACCAGCACCACCACACCGAGACAGAAAATTCCACAATTTCTTTCCCTTCGTCAGATGTACTGAAACAGAGAAACAGAAAAAAAGATGCCACCTGAAGAAGAGCTGGAGTGATAGTACAGGGGGGAGGGCGGCTGCCTTGCATCTGGCTCACCTGGGTTCGATCCCTGGCATCCCATAGGGTCACCCAGGCACCACTAGGAGCAATTCCTGGGTGCAGAGGCAGGAGTAATCCCTGAGCATCACTGGGTGTGACTCAATAAGCCAAAAAAAAAACAGAGAGAAAAAACTGCAACCCGAGGCAGCCTGGCACAGCCTTATGTAGGAGAGGAGTGTCCCAAGCACACACAGCAGACCCAGGTTCAATCCCAGGCACCACACAGGGTCCCCCGGATGCTCTAGGAGTGATCCCGAGTGCAGAGCCAGGAGGAAGCCCCGAGCACTGCCGGGTGCTGCCCCCAGACCAAATCTACACACCCGACACGTACCAGAAAGTCTCTTAAGAGAGGTCGGTGGGCTGGAGAGATAGCACAGTGGGTAGGGCATTTGCCTTGCACGCGGCTGACCCAGGTTCGATTCCCAGCATCCCATATGATCCCCTGAACACCTGAGTGCAGAGCCAGGAGTAATCCCTGTGCATCGCCAGGTGTGACCCAAAAAGGAAAAAAAAAGGAGAGAGATCAGAGCCACAGCGCAGGGGGGAGGGCGCTAGCCTTGCATGCATGCAGCTGGGGTTTGATCCCCCACATCCCACAGGATTCCCCGAGCCAAGCTGGGTGTGGCAAAAAATCCAAGCACTGGCCACGCACACCAGCCAACACAGACATCCTCCTCCTGAGCCCCCAGGGGTGATCCCTGAGCATGGAGCCAAGAGCAAGCCCTGAGCACCACGAGGTGTATGGCCCGACACCATTCCTTCCTGCCCCCCTAAAAAGGCCGAGGAAGCAAAGGGCCTGAGCTCATTCTGTCTGTTGAGGAGTGTCCTCCGCCTCCATACATTCTATCCCCAGTAGAGCTGGACGGGACTGCCCCCCAAGCGCTAAAATAGTCATAATGACGACAATGATGGTAATGCAGCAGCCTTAAACCAGTGAAAACCCCAAATGAAAAGAAATTTCAGCAGCCACACACTCCAGAGGGTCCCAAATCAAAGCAGAAAGAAGGGGCTAGAGAGAGAGCACAGTGGGTAGGGCGTTTGCTTCGCACGCGGCCGACCCGGGTTCAATTCCCAGCATCCCATATGGTCTCCCCTGAGCACCGCCAGGAGAAACTCCTGAATGCTGAGCCAGGAGTAACCCCTGTGCATCGCCAGGTGTGACCCAAAAAGCAAAAAAAAAAAAAAAAAAGGCAAAAAGAAGAACCCGGATAAAAATCTTCATCGCCACTAGCCCTGCGCATGCGCGCTGCCTGATAAGCAAGAGTCGGAGCCAGGCATGTGCGCGACGCAGAAGAAATCTGCGATTCCGTTGATCTTCCCGGGGCTCAGGTCAGCACGCCGGGACGCAACATGCCCATGGCCGCGCTGGGGCCCCGGTCTAGCCCTCACTCGGGCTGGGCTCGGGGCCATGCGGAAACACCCGAGTCGCGTCACCCCCCCACCCCCCCGTGACGCAGCCATGGGCGGAGGCTCACGTCCACAGCAGGTTCGAGAACTGTCTCCCCATGGGCCCTGCCACTGCTGGGGGGCTGACTCCTGCCCAGACAGGACCCCGCTGCCTGCCAAGGCACCACATGTGGAAACCACAAGGAAATCCAGCGACAAAAATATCGGGTCCTTGGGCGTCTGTTAGAGGGACCCAGACAGGGTGCTCACGGCTTATGTGATCCCCTGGGTTGGCTCAGAGCTCAGGGATCACTCCTGGCAGGCTCAGGGGACCCTGTGGGGTGCTGGGAAAGTGTGCAGGGCAAGCGCCTGGGTCGCAGGCCTGTCACTGACCCTGGGTTTCTGACCCCCCCCCCCCCACTGGCCACCAGACTAGCTGATCACCTTGACGTCCTGCCTGAACAGATGTTTCTTCATCAGGGAGGGGGCTGGCTTACAAGCAGCGGACCAGGGTTTGACTCTGACATTCCACAGGCTCCCAAAACACCCCACCAGGAGGGAGCCCAGAGCACAGAAACAGGAGTAAACTCTTAAGCTCCTATGCAAAAATCCCATATGGCCGGAGCCATAGTCCGATGGGGAGGACGCCTGCCTGGAAAGGTGGCTGACCCGGGTTCGATCCCCAGCACCCTACAGGGTTCCCCTTAAGCCCATCTAGAGTGAGCCCTGAGCACAGAGCCAAGAGTCAGCTATAAACGCCTATGCATGGAGACACAGCAAAAATCCCTGGGTGCTAAGGTCGAAATGTGGTACTTCGACCAAACCAATCAATGAGTCATTCAGTCTTAGCCACAGTCAATCGAGGGGTCCACTTTGTCCCCCCATCAGTTCTCTTGTCTTGTCCTAAAGCTGCTCGACCACCTGGGACTCGACCCCTGAAGCACGGGAAAAGGAGGAATGGGGTCCTGGAGTCACACACAACTCAGAAATGATGGTTCCTCAAAATCTGGACACCTTTTGGGCCTCAGGGGTTCCGATTCCAACGGGCTGGTTCATCAAATGGGCCAAGAACTGTGCGCACGGGCTGAGTGCGGGCTTTGCGGTAGGAGACCCCAGCTCGGTCCCCAGCATCAGTGACCCTTGAGCACCACCAGGCGTGTCCCCTCCACCATCCCTCCCCCTGCAAAAAAACCAACAACAAAAAGTCACCCAAACTCCCAATGCAAGCCAACTACTACTAATGATGGCATTTTTCCAAACTCCACTTCAAAGAAACGGTCAGGGCGATAGGTCAAAGGGCCAGAAGCTCAGGCATTGCCAAGTGGGACGCTTCAATGTGAATCCCGGCACCACATGGTTCCCTGAGCCACTCTTGGAGCCCCAAGTCGGAGTAATCCCAAGCACTACCCCGTGTGGCCCCCAAAACTGAAGTAACAATAACGAGAGCTGGAGAGATCAGACACATTTACAGGGGTTACAGCACTTGCCCGTAAACACAGCCAGACTGGCTCAGGCCCTGGCACCCCATGGCATCTCCTGAACCCGAACCAGGCGGGATCCCTGAGTGCACAGCTAGGAGGAAGTCCTGAGCAGAACTTGGGGTGGCCCCCAAATACTGGAAACAAAGAAATCTGGCCATACTGGGGCCGGAGCCACACTACAGCGGGCGGTCATCTGCCTCTCACTTGGGTTTGATCCCTGGCATCCCAGAGGGTCCCCCAAGCCCCACCAGGAGTGATCCCCGAACATCAACTTGTGACCACACCCCCCAACATGTACGTACACACACACAGACAGAGAAATCTGACCAGTCATTTGGTTACTACCATTTGGTTACTTTCTGTGCTGGGGCTCCAACTCTGGGCGGACTCCCTGCTCAAACAGGGATTCTGACAAAACCCACCGGGCTGTCATAGTTCACCTGGCTATTGTGTGCCTGTGTGTTTTCCTTACGGCATCCTACACCTTCCAGAAAGGGGCCTAGGATTTATACAGTGGAGCTGAGAATGGAACTCAGGGGTCTGAGGGAAATCAGTCAAAGCGGGCAGTGGGGTGCGGGGCCACTGAACCCAATCCCCCGCACCCGATCCTGGACAGGCCACACTACCCACCCCGCCCTCAAAAAAAAAAAACTGTCTGCAAAGCAATTGGGTTGGGTGAGCTGGGTGATGTGAGTGAATGAACACTGCATCCGGTTTCAGATCAGCAAATAGTGGGGTCGCCAGCGTGCACAGACCACGGGGGGCAGGAAAAGAGCCGATGGGGCTCCCCAAAAATACCCAAAAGCTCCTTTGATTCTCCCCTCCCCCCACGGCCCCCTGCGACTTGGGGGCTGAAGGGGGGCGGGGCCCTGGGGAGACAGTCACTTGTGCGCTAGTATTTGTAGGAAATCGGGCGCCGGGCTGATTTCCAACTGGGTGGGGGTGTTGAGGGCGGGGAGGGGGGGTCTTCTCAAACAGACGCTAAATGCTTGAAGCCCAAAAGCTCCCCCTTAGGAAAATGAAAAGTGGGGCGGCCTCCTCCGAGAGGGTGAGGGGTGCTCGGCTCCTCGGAACCAGCCCCATCACTCGGCACCGATGCCACCTAGAGCGTGGCCAGGATGGTCGAGGTAGTAGTGGTGGGTGATAGTGGTAGTGGGTGGGTGGAGAGGGACCCCCTTTGCTGCTGGGGAGGGGGAGAGACAATGAGGCCGGTCCCCTCCCCGCCCCCCTCCCCTGCGCCCCGACGACCCCCGGCGGCCGTCGCAAACGTTGGTGGCGGCAGCGGACCGGGACGACGAAGCCAGCCGGACTCCGAGGCGGGGATGGAGCAGGTGGCGGGGGTCGGGGGGGCTGCAGAGTCCGCGAGGGAGGCGGCGGCCGGGGCGGGGGACGCGGCTGCCGGGCCGGAGGGGTGAGGGGGGGGCCCCGGCGGGGCAGTTGGCGTCTGGGGGGGAGGGGGCCGCCCGCTGGCCGGAGCCGGCCCCGCTGGCCGGCCGAGTTCGGGGCTCCTCCAAGGGGCCCCCGGCTCCTGCCCGCGGCGGCCTCCGCTGCACCGACGAGTCGCTGCTACCTGAAACTGCAGCAGCTTCTCGGTCTGCTCCTGGGTGAGATCCCGCTCCTCAGGCGCCGCCATTTTGCCGCCGCCTCTACGCCTCTGACCCGTCCGCACCGTCACCCGCCGGAAGTGACCTCGGAACACCGCCACTTCCGGTCCCGAACGGCCGCCCCTTTCCTCGGGCGCCACGGCTCCTGCGCGCGCTGGCCCCGCCCAGGAAGGGCAGACGCGGGTGTGTGTGGCGTCGCGAACACTTCCGGAAAGGGCCCGAAGGTGAGTGGGAGCCCGCGGTGCCGCACCCTGCCTTCGTGGAAGCTCCCGAAAAACGACGCCTTGCTGCCCTGACCCTGAAACATTTAGAATCCCATATTCCTGGAGGAATTTTATTTATTTATTTATTTATTTATTGCTTATTGGGTCACACCTTGGCGATGCACAGGGGTTACTCCTGGCTCTGCACTCAGGAATTATCCCTGGCGGTGCTCAGGAGAACCATATGGGATGCTGGGAATCGAACCCGGGTCGGCCGCATGCAAGGCAAACGCCCTACCCTCTGTGCTATTGCTCCAGCCCCCCTGGAGGAATTTTATATATTTTTTTTCTTTCGGTTGGGTTCACACCCAGCGATTCTTAGGGTTATTTTTGGCTCTAAGCTTCTATTAACAATGCACAGTGGACCCTATCGGATGCGGAGGATCGAACTTGGGTCGTTCCTGTGCAAGGCAAATGCCTTACCCGCTGTAGTATCGCTACAGCCTCTGGAAGGGATTTCTTTCTTTTTATTTTTAATTTTTATTGGTGAGACACCATGAGGTACAGTTGTAGACTTACAAATTTTTGTGTTTGTGTTTCAATTATACAATGATCAAGTACCCATCCCTCCCTCCACCAGTGCCCATTTTCCACCACCACTGATCTTTCTTTCTTTCTTTCTTTCTTTCTTTCTTTCTTTCTTTCTCTCTCTCTCTCTCTCTCTCTCTCTCTCTCTCTCTCTCTCTCTATCTCTCTCTTTCTTTCTTTCGGCTCTTTGGCTTTTTGGTCACTCCTGGTGTCGCACAGAGCTTACTCCGGAGCCTATGCTCAAGGATCACTCGGGATCTGTCCGGGATTAATCACACATGCAAGGCAAGGAGGACTTTGCGGGGCTAATACGGCAAGTAGGGAGTTTGCCTTGCACGTGGCTGACCCGGGTTCGATCACCCTCATCTCATAGGGTCCCCCCCACCCCCAGCCCCGCCAGAATTGATCTCTGTGCCAGGAACAAGCCCTGAGCACAGCTAGGTGTGGCACAAAAACAAAGAAATAAAAGGGTGTCTGAGGGAGTCCCCAGGAAACACACACGTGCGCGTCGCACAGCGCCCCCTGGTGGGTACACTTTCCAGCACTGCAATGCAAGTGCCTGATCAAGGAACCCCAGCCCAGATTCTGGGGTAAACGTGTGGGGGTGCCGTGAACTGCACAGGAAGCACCTTGAGAACACATCTTTGGGAAGAGAAGGGGAAGAAGTGGGAGGACTCCGGTTTGCCTTCTTGCAGGCCCGTGATGCATCTTCTTAGGCAAGCACATATGTCTTAAATTTTTATCTTTATTTTTTTTACTCCTTTGGGTCACACCCGGGGATGCACAGGGGTTACTCCTGGCTCATGCACTCAGGAATCATGCACTCCTGGCGGTGCTCGGAGGACCATATGGGATGCTGGGAATCGAACCAGGGTCAGCCCAAACGCCCTACCTGCTGTGCTCCAGCCCCGCACATACGTCTTAATCTCACACTGTTAGTGAACTTTCCTTAAACTCTTCGTGTAAAATTGGAAACTGACAGCTGCAACTTTAATGATTGATTTCATTACCAGTCAAAGCTCCAAAGAAATGGGATTACTATTTAACACGTCTCAGAGAACAGTTCAAGGGGAAGTGGAATGAATTTCATTGCTATCCTCAAGGACGAGAAAGAGGGAAACCAAGTTCTGATTTTCTGATTTTGGGAGTGTTTTTTCCCCTTTGGGGAGTGTGTGTGTGTGTGTGTGTGTGTGTGTGTGTGTGTGTGTGTGTGTTGTGTGGTGTGTTTGGGCCACACCTGGCAGTGCTCAGGGCTTCCTGGCCTGAGCTCAGGGATGACTCCTGCCAATGCTCATGGGACCATATGGGATAATGGGGATCAAACCACAGTTGGCTGCATGCAAAGCAAGAGCCCTCCCTGCTGTGCTGGTTTGTAATTTTATCTCTTTAACTATCCGTCCCATCTTGATTTTGTAGTTTTATTTCTGTAATATTCTGAATCTGCGGTCAGGAGGTAATAAGTACTGGATCAATTCTGAACTGCTGAGCAACTGACATTGCAGACCAAACCCTGCATCTCAGTAACCAGAAGAACCTCCCAGCATTGCAATCTGTAAGGGACAAGGCTTCTTTTTGGTGGTTTTGTCTTTCTTTGTTTTGCTGACCCACCTGGTGGTGCTCAGGCCTTGCTCCCAGCTCTGTGCTCAGGGATAATTCCTGCTGTTGCTCAAGATGGTGCCAGGGAATGAACCGGGGCTGGCTGTGTGCAAGGCAAGCGCCTTACCTGCTGTATTATTTCTCTAGCCCCTAGCTGAACCAAAGCGTCTAGATTGCCCACCCCAAGAGATGCAGTCATAGACTCTTGGTTCTTTTTTTTTTTCTTTTTGGATCACACCTGGTGATGCACAGGGGTTACTCTTGGCTCATTGGCTCATGCATGCACTCAGGAATTACTCCTGGCTAGGCTCAGGGGACCATATGGGATGCTGGGAATCGAACTGGGGTCTGCCGTGTGCAAGGCAAACACCCTACCCGCTGTGCTATCACTCCAGCCCCATCTCTTGGTTCTTTGGGCTTCCCGAAGCTTCATATTTCTCTTTAGAGATCAAGTGGAACTGATTTCATTAGTTTTACCAAAATAAGAGGAATTATCTGCCTCTGTTGACTAAAACCTCAGAACTCTAGAGATGGGGATTGGAGCAAGGGACAGAAGAGACCTGTAAATTTCACCTTCCTTGTAAATTCACCTTTCTGTTGCTGTTCTTGTTGTTTTATTTTGGTTTGGGGCCACACTCAGCAGTGCTCAGGGCTTACTCCTGACTCTGCACTCAGAAATTAGGTGCTCCGGGACTCTCCCAGACCCTAAGGGATGCGGGGATGTGAAATGTCTGATCTAATCAGATGACTTTGAAGATGTGCTGAGAAACCAGGCTAAAATCATGGATAAAGAAAGGCCCAGAGGGGTTGGAGCAATAGTACAGCGGGTAGGGTGTTTGCCTTGCATGTGGCCGACCCGGGTCCAATCCCCAGCATCCCATTTGGTCCCCTGAGCACCGCCAGGAGTGATTCCTGAGTGCAGAGCCAGGAGCAACCCCTGTACATTGCAGGGTGTGATCCCCCAAAAAAGCCAAATAAATAAATAAATAAAAGGGCCAGAGGGGACTGAGTAATAGAATACCCAGTCGGGTGCTTGCCTTGCATAAGGCTGAGCCTGCTTTGATCCCCAGCATCCATATGGTCCCCAAAGCACCACCAGGAATGATCCAGAAGTGCAGAGCCAGGAGTCAGCCTTGAGCACCACCAGGTGTGAACCAAAATCAAACAAAACAAACAAACAAATGAAAAAGAAAAGATTTGGGGATCGTACCTCAGGTAAGGTGGTGCTGGCATGCATCTGACCCAGGTTTGATTCCTCAGTTCTGCGTATGTCACCAGGAGTGACTCTTGAGCACTGAGCCCAGAGTGGCCCTGGAGTGCTGCCAGTAGACTCAAAGTCAGAAAGAGAGAGGGAAAGAGAAAGAGAGAAAAAAAGTAATGAATGGAGAGAAGGAAGGAGAAAGAGAGTGAGGCTGGAGAGATAGTACAACAGGTAGGGTGTTTGCCTTGCACTTGCCAAACCTGGGTTCGATCCCTGGAATCTCATACAGTCCCCTGAGCACCACCAGGAGTAATTCCTGAGTGCAGAGCCAGGAGGAACCCCTGAGTATTGCTAGGTGTGACCCAAAAAGCAAAAAAAAAAAAAAAAAAAAAAAAAGAGAAGGAAAGAAGGAAAAGACCGTATATTCATATATTTCAAAAAGAAAAAGAGCAGATATTTAAATATTCAAGGGCCTGGGGACGGCTGTGCAGTAGAGGTAATAGACTTTCACACTCAAGGCCCAGAGTTCGACCCCAGGCCCAACCTTGTGCCGAGTATAATCCCAGCAGCATCCTCTGGAATCCCCCCGGGTCACAACCAGGTATGTGCACCTTGGCCACTGCAGTAGCCACAGAGGACAGGAGGAGGGGGAGGGAAAGCAGGAAAGCAGAGATATTTCAGCATACTTCACCCAAAATAACAAGCTCACGCACCGTGACACGCTTTGCGAAATGTGAATAAGTGCGAGCAACACCCGCTTCGGTGAGAGGAAGGACGAGCCGGAGAGCGACTTGGGCTGAAGTGACCCAGATGCATTTAAATGACCCTAGGAAGGAGTTCACCAAGGCTGCGTAGCTGGGTGTGTGTCTGGGGTGGGGTGGGGGGAGCAGGGGGCTCATTTTACTTTACTCGTTCGTTTAGTGACACCCAGCGGTGCCCAGAGCTGATTCCAGGCTCTGCGCTCAGTAGACCTTATGGGATGCCAGGGATCGAACCTGGGTCGACCGCGTGCAAGGCGGACTTTTACTTCGGGCCCCCAGATTGAACTTGGTTTACAGCTTTTACAAGGAGTGAGGGGAAGGACTGGAGAGATAATACAGTGGGTAGGGTGGCTGGGGCAACAGTATAGCAGGCAGGACGTTTGCCTTGCATGTGGCTGACCCAAGTTTGATTCCCAGCATCCCATATGGTCCCCCTGAGCACCTCCAGGAGTAATTTCTGAGTGCAGAACCAGGAGTAACCCCTGAATATCACCAGGTATGGCCCAAAAAACACAGATACACACAAAAAAAGGAGTGGAGGGATGGTAAAGCCATTGGGGTCTGTAGACAGAGTAAATGAACATCAGATGATCGAAAGTCTCTCTCCCTCCACCCTCCGCCACATGCGCAGTCCTCAAAGTTTACTTCTGGCTCTAAGCTCAGGGATAACTTTCAACAGAGCTCCGGGCCCCTAAGGGATGCTTGGGGACCAAACCTGAGTCAACCCAAGCAGGGCCAGCGCACCCCCCTCTGTACTATCACTCTGGTCCCTGAATCAGTATTTCATTTTCATTCTTTTCTTTTTCTTGTTCCCCACCCCCCTGCCCGGAGAGCCCGGCAAGTTACCGAGAGTATCTCGCCCGCACGGCAAAGCCTGGCAAATTACCCATGACGTTATTCGATATGCCAAACACAGTAACAACTGTCACAATGGAGACGTTACCGGGCCCGTTCGAGCAAATTGATGAACAACGGGAGGACAGTGACAGTGACAGTTGGTTTTTTGGGTCACATTGGGCGATGCTCAGGAATTACTGCTAATAGTGCTGGGAATCATATGTGATGCCAGGATCGAACCCTGGCAGACCGCATTCAAGGCAAACACCCTCCGCACTATACTGTCACTCTGGCTCCTGAATCAGCATTTTATTTTCATTCTTCTTTTCAAGAGGCAAAGGACAGAACTCGAGAGCTCTCCCGGGAACCAGGGACCCCCGACAGCCCCCCTTCGATTCCTCCGCCCCTCTCGGAGAGCCCGGCAAGCTACCGAGAGTATTCGATATGCCAGACACAGTAATAACAAAGTCTCCAATGGAGACGTTACTGGGCCCCCGCTCGAGCAAATCGACGATCAGCGGGAGGGCCTTTACCTTTACCTTTACCTTCTTTTCAGGCCACACCCAGCAATCCTGAGGGCTTCCTCCAGGCTTTGTGCTCAGGAATCACTCCTGGAGGGGATTCAAGGGCCCTATGGAGTGCCAGGGATTGAATCCAGGGCTCCCCATCACCCCCGATCCTCCGCCATGCAAATCTACCTCCAACCCTTTCTGATGACTCAGTGCAAGTGAAAATATTTTTCTTTTTTGTTTTCTTTTTGGGTCACAGCTGGAGATGCTCGGGGGTTACTCCTGGCTCATGCGCTCAGGAATTACTCCTGGTGGTGCTCAGAGGACCATATCGGATACTGGGAATCGAACCTGGGTCGACTGTGTGCAAGGCAAATGTCCTACCCTCTGTGCTATCACTCCAGCCCCCTGGAAATATTTTTTTCTTTTTCTTTCTTTCTTTTTTTTTTTTTTTTAATTTCCTTTGGGCTTCACCTGCCATGTCTGTAATGCTCAGGGGGTTCTCCTGACTCAGTGCTCAAGGATGGAACCGAAATCTCCAGTTAGAGGAATGTTTGCAGAATCACTCGGTCTGGGCCTCCATCCCCACTGGCCCTGGTGTGAGCTCAAAACATGCACACCAAACCGGGACAGTTGCTTGGCTATCTTGGGGGAATAGCGGGGTCCCTGTGTGCTAATGGAAGGGCGTGGGGCCATCAAAACATAGAACCCTAGGGCTAGAGCGATAGTACAGCGGGGAGGGCATTTGCCTTGCGCCAGGCCAACCTGGGTTCAATTCCCGACATCCGGTCCCCCAAGCCAGGAGTAATTCTTGAACGTCGCTGGGTGTGACCCAAAAAGCCAAAAGAAAAAAAAAAGGCATGGAACCCTAGAGCCTGGGCCATAGTGCTTGTGGGGAGGTCGCTTGCACCTTGCACTGCGGCCAACCAGGGTTCGATCCCGGGCATCCCATAAGGTCCCCCCAGCATCACCAGGAGTAATTCCTGAGTGCAGAGCCAGGAGGAAGCCCTGAGCATCACCAGGTGTGACCCAAAAAGCAAAAAAATAATACATGGAACCTTACGGTCTGAATGGTAGTACAGCGGATAGGGTGTTTGTTCACCTTGCAGCCAACCTGGGTTCAATTCCCGACATCCCATATGATCCCCCAAGCACTGCCAGGAGTAACCCCTGAGCATCGCTGAGTGTGATGCCCCCAGAAAAAGAGACATGGAACCCTTGCAGGGAGGTCGCTTGCGCCTTGCACAGCAGCCAAGCAGGGTTCAATCCCCAGCATCCCAGCACCACCAGGAGTAATTTCTGAGTGCAGAGCCAGGAGTCACCCCTGAGCATCGCTGGGAGTGACCCCCCCCCCAAAAAAAAGACATGGAACTCTAGGGCCTGAGCCATAATGCTTGCGGGGAGGTCGCTTGCACCTTGCACAGCAGCCGATTGGGGTTCGATCCCGGGTATCCCATAAGGTCCCCCCAGCACCGCCAGGAGTAATTCCTGAGCACAGAGCCAGGAGTAACCCCTTAGCATCGCCGGTGTGACCCAAAAAGCAAAAAAAAAAAAAAAGACATGGAACCCTAGGGCCTGTGCCAGAGTGCTTGCAGGGAGGTCGCTTTCACCTTACACAGCGGCCGACCAGGGTTCGATCCCCAGCATCCCATAGGGTCCCCTCCTCCTAGCAGATCCAGGAGTCACCCCTGAGCATCACCCGGTGTGACCTCCCTCCTCCCCCCTCCAAAAAAATATCAAGCCACAGAACCCAGCCTCGGGGCTGCGCTGCGCTCCGGTGGCCGCTGCGAGGCGACCTCCGGCCATCCTGGGCGTCCCCTCCCAGGCGGTGACATCACCGCATTCCCGGGCCGGCCCCTCCCGCCGCAGTGACAGGCCGGGCGGGCCGGGCCCGGGAGGAAGTTGCGGGGCGGCCGCCGCGACTGCACAGCTCCGGGGCGCGCGCGCGCAGGGGACCGGGGCGTGGGGGGCCAGACCTCGGGCGGCGGGGCGCGGCGCGGGTACTGGGGCCGCAGCACCCCGTTCCCGAGGGGCCGAGCCTCGTCATGGCTGATGACTTCGGCTTCTTCGCGGCGTCCGAGGGCGGCGGGGCCCAGGGCGCCGAGGAGGACCCGGCCGCCGCCTTCCTGGCCCAGCAGGAGAGCGAGATCGCGGGCATCGAGAACGACGAGGGTTTCGGGGGGCCGCCGGGACCCCCGGGGGGAGGTGAGTCAGCGCAGGGCCTGGGCCCCGGGGGCCCCCCTGCGCACCCATCTGTCCCCCTGCGAGCTTGGGACCAGCCTACAGTGTCCCATCTGGACGCTTGGTGAGGGGTGGGGGGTTTGGGGCGGGGGGGGGGGGGTGGTCCAGGCACCTTGGGGCCAAGTAAGGGACACCCCAGGGGACGGGAGTGGGCTGTCCGGGAGAGTGTCCGCCGTGTGGGGCAGCGAGGGAGCGCGTGGCTCCTGGGACAGGCAGGCTGGGTGACATGTCATCCGCCCCGGCCCGGTTCCAGCCCCAGCCTGGTGCTGACAGATGGCCCTGAGGTGGCCAAGGTAGCGGGAGTTCCATCCTTCCTGCCCCCTGCATCAGGGACTCGAAGGGGCCGCAGACACTCACCCGTCTTGGCTGGGAACCGCCTGCCTCCCGCAGCCCCTGAGCTGGACACTCAGATACTATTATACTCTTGAATATTATTTTATTTTATTTTAAGTTTCAGCACCACACTGGTAATGCTCAGAACCCAGGGCAAGGGGCTGGAGTGATAGCACAGCGCGTAGGGCGTTTGCCTTGCACGCCGCCGACCAGGGTTCGATTCCCAGCATCCAGCATCCCATAGGGTCCCCCGAGCACCGCCGGGAGTAATTCCTGAGTGAAGAGCCAGGAGTCAGCCCTGTGCATCCCCGGTGCAAAGCAAAAAAAAAAAAAAAAACACCTCAGGGCAATTCTTGGCTCTGCGTTCGGGAATGTCTCCTGGCGGAGCTCAGGGGACCCTGTGGGAGCCCAGGTCTGGTGCTTGTAAGGCAAGCACCTTAACTGCTTGTGCTATTCTTCCACATAATAATGTGTTTTACTAGTTCACTGTGAAACCCATTCTAGAACCCTGCAAACCTAGGCTCAGAGACGCCAATTTGTTTAGGTCCAAACTTGGATGGAAGTTTAGTCCCCAGGGTGGATGAAGGAGCACCCTGGGTTTCCATATGGGGCCAGACCTGGGTTGGTGGCAGATACCCAATATGTCTCCAAAGTGAAGACCTGAACTATTGTAGTGAGCTTCAGACTTGGGGTTCAAGGCCTGGTCCCTGAGATAGCAGAGCTTATCAGTGGTGTTCGCCCTCCGGGGCTGGCTGGAAAAAAAATGTTTCTTAAAGTCTTTTTCTTATTTTTTGAAAAAAAAATTTTTTTTGAGCAGGTCACACCCAGCAGTACTCAGGGGTTCCTCGTGGCTCTGTGCTCAGGAATTACTTCTGGTGGTGCTCGGGGGACTCTATGGGATGCTGGGGATTGAACCCTGCTAGGCTATGTGCAAGGCAAGCGCCCTCCCCACTGTACTATGGCTCTGGCCCCATTTCTTAAAGTCTTTAGCACAAATGTAGCAATCACCTAAATGAGTGGATCTTCAGACACTCTTGCTTCCTTTTTTTTTTAAAAAAAAAAAAGGTTAGAGGTGGTCTATAGCTGGTCTATACCTGGTGGTGCTTGAGGGAACACAGTCGTACTGCCTCCTTCCTTCCTTCCTTCCTTCCTTCCTTCCTTCCTTCCTTCCTTCCTTCCTTCTTTCCTTCCTTCTTTCCTTCCTTCCTTCCCTCCTTCCCTCCTTCCTTCCTTCCTTCCCTCCCTCCCTCTCTCCCTCCTGCCTCCCTCCCTCCTTCCTTCCCTCCTTCCTTTTGATTTTTGGACCACACCAGGCAATGCTCAGGGCTTCCTCTGGCTCTGCACTCAGGAATTACTCCTGGTGGTGCTCAGGGTACCCTATGGGGTGCTGGGGGATGGAACCCAGGTCAGCCGCATGCGAGGCAAGCACCCTTCCCCGCTGTTCTGTATAGCTCTGGCCCTTGTGTGCATATTCTGGGCTCAGCCTTTGAGCCATCTCCCTGGCCCCTTGTTTTCCCTGAATGCTGTCATATTGACTATTGACACGCACATGTGTGTGTGTTGGGGGGGAGGTTAGGTGTTTGTTGGGCTATTTAGTATCTTACTTATTTTGTCAAACTGTCTACAGATGGGCCAGAAAGATAGTACTGAGGTTAAGATGCTGGTTACGCAGAGGACCCTGGTTCAAATCCCTATATTTGCAGTTCCCTAAGCAGCTGCCAGGGGTCACTCTTGAGCACAGAGCCAGGAGTAGGCTCTGAGCACTGCTCACTGTGGTCCCCAAAGGTCTATACAAGAGTAATGTGGGGTTACAGAGGCAGATGGAAGAAAAGGATCTTGGCCCAGTGATGGGGGTGAGTGACACGCTGCTGTGCCTGGGGGGGGCTGATACAGGAGAACTGCAAGTATGGAACAATGACACAAAAGCTACTGTAAACCACTACTTCCTGGGCAGAAAATGTTTCCATGTCAGGAGTGATAGTCCAGCCCTGAAGGTGCTTGCCTTGCTCTCAGCTGACCTGGTTCAGTCCCTACCATCATAAAGGGTGTCCTGAGCACACCAGGAAAGATCCCTGAGCCCAGAGCCGGGAGTAAGTCCTGAGCACTGACGGATGTGGCCCCCAAACTAAAATTAATTAATTATTAATTAATTTTCCATAGGGATGGAGAGATGGTTCAGTGGTAAAGTACCACAGAGGGAGTTAAAGCCTGGGTGTTTGATTTCAGAATGGCTAATGATAATAATAGGAAAAATAAGGAAAAGTTTATAAGTAGGGTTCCTGACAGTTCTGTATATATGCATTGACTCTGTTTGTATTGTTATGGGGTCACCCAGCAGTGCTTGGGGGCTACTCCTGGCTCAGTGCTCAGGGCAGCAAGCAGCTCCAAGGATTGAATCCAGACCAGCGATATCTCTCACAGGTTCCTCAAGCATTCGGCATTCACTGAACGCTTGTTGTATGCCAGGTACACGGAGGAGGGAGGGCAAAAGGAATACTCTCAGGGCGACTGGAGAGATAGCACAGCGGGCAGGGTTTTTGCCTTGCATGCAACTGACCCGGGTTCGATTCCCAGCATCACATATGTCCCCCCAAGCACTGCCAGGAGTGATTCCTGAGTGCAGAGCCAGGAGTAATCCCTGAGCATCGCCGGTGTGACCCGAAAAGAAAAAAAAAAAAAGTGGAAAAGACTCTTGTATGCAGCTGACATTAATTCCATCCCCAGCACCTCCAGGAGTGATTCCTGAGCACAAAAGAGTGAGCCCTGAGCACTGCTGGATGGGGCCCCAAAACAAAATAAAACAACGAAGGGACAGAGAGATAGTGCGACGAGGAGGGTGCCTGCCTTGCACATAGCTGACCCGGATGCAATCCTTGGCATCCCAAATAGTCCCGTGAGCATCCTTAGGAGTGATTCCTGAGCACAGAGCCAGAAGTAACCCCTGAGTATCACCCGGTGTGGCCTCCCCAAACAAACAGAGTTCAGGTGTTAAGAGGCTTGCCTTGTATGTAGCTAAAGGGGTTCCAGCCCCAGCACCCCATAGGGTCCCCTGATCACCACCAGGAGTGATCCCTGAGCACAGAGCCAGGAGTCAGCCCTGAGCACAGCCAGGCGTGACCCAAACATGCCTCCATCCAAAAAAATGGGGTTTTAGGGGCCGGAGCGCTAGGACAGCGGGGAAGACGTGTAGCCTTGCATGCGGCCAACCCGGGTTCGATCCCCGGCATTCGATTGGATCCCCCGAGCACTATCAGGAGAAGGCCCTGAGCACCCATAGGTGTGACGCCCCCACCCCCAATTTTTTTTTGTTTCAATGGGGGCTTGAAGGGCTTAACGTCTGGGGCACTACGTTCGCAGCAGCTCTGGGCTCAACCCCCAACACCCCCACAGATCACTGCTGGGTGTGACCCAAAATATCAAACCAAAAAGGAAAGTTCTGCAGGAAGCAGCTGCTCTCAGCTCACACCTCTGCGGCTGGGCTCCCCAGACCCCCCCGCCAGTCCCCCGAACGGTGTCTGGTGATGTGAAGGTTGAACCTGAGCGGTGTGGAGTGTTGTGGACTGGGGCGGCCGCCAGGCTCGGGGACAGACACCCAGTTTCCAGTCCCCTGGCCGGGGTCAGTGGCCGCGGGGCTCCGGCTGGCCCTGCCCCTGCCTTGCCCAGTCGGTTCTGCGCCAAAGCCATGGACTCTGCCAGGCCTTACTAAGCTCCCAGGAATGTTCTGGAGCCTGTCGGCTCCTGTTCCCAGAGGAGACGGGCATCGGGGGCAGGAGACACCCACAGAGAACTGGAGAAAGGGTTCCGAGGGCCGGAACGCCAGCTTGGCATGAGGGAGCCCCAGGTCCTTGTGTGTGTGTGTGTGTGTGTGTGTGTGTGTGTGTGTGTGTTTGGAGGGGTCACACCCAGCAATGCTCAGGGGTTACTCCGGATGGTGCTCGGGGGACTCTATGGGATGTCAGGGATTGAACCCACGTTGGCCGTATGCCAGGCATGTTGTATTAACGTCCCAGGATTTTTTTTTTTTTAGCTTTTTGGGTCACACCCGGCAATGCACAGAGATTACTCTTGGCTCTGCACTCAGAAATTACTCCTGGCGGTGCTGCTCGGAGAACCATATAGGTTGCTGGGAATCGAACCCGGGTCGGCCACATGTAAGGCAAACGCCCTACTCGCTATGCTATCGCTCCAGCCCAGGATCTTTTATTTATTTGTTCTTTATTTGGAGGGGGTAGTGCACACCTGGCTGTGCTCAGGACTCATTCCTGTCTGAGCCCCAGTTCAATCCTGGCATCCCTGAACTCGCCAGGAATGAACCCTGAGCACAGAGCCAGGAGTAAGCTCTGAGCACAGCTGGGTGTGGCTCCCCAGGGAAAAAGAAAAAAAATAAATAAAACTTGGGTGGATTCAGGGACCGTCTGGGATGCCAGGGTGATCCTGGATGGGCCGCCTGCAGGCAGATGCCCTGCTGCTGGACTCTCTGACCCAGGAGGGCCTCAGGTTTTGTGGGAATTTTGTTACAATTTTTTTTAAAAAAACTTTTTTTGGCTTTTGGGGTCACACCTGATGATGCTCAGGGGGTTAGTCTGGCTCTGCACTCAGGAATCACTCCTGGTGGTACTCAGGGGACCCTATGGGATGCCGGGGATCGAACCCCAGTTGGCAGCGTGCAAGGCAAACACCCTCCTGCTGGACTATCGCTGAGGCCCGAGAGCCTCAGGTTTAATCCCTGGAACTGCAGGTTGTCAAGAGCTGCCAGGAAGGTTACCCTGACCAAGGCCCCAAGCCTCCAACACAGAGCCCAAAGTAGCCCTTGAGCGTGGCGGTGTGACCCAGAAAAGAACAGAACACATGAGAACTTGAGGCAGGCCTGCCTGCCTGCCTGCCTTCCTCCCTCCCACCCTCTCTCCTTTCTTCTCTCCCTTTCTCTCTCCCTCTCTCCTTCCCTCCCTCCTTCCTTTTTTGGGCCACACCTGTCCCTGCTGAGGGCCAACTCCTGGCTCTGCGCCTCAGAAATTACTCCTGGCTTGGGGGATCCTAGGGGAAGCTGGGGATTGAACTCCAGTGAGCTTCAGGCAAGGCAAGCGCCCTACCCACTGTACTATCTCTTTGGCCCTCAACCAGTACTTTTCCTCTGACTAATTCTGTGTGGCAACTCTTAGAGCCAAAGGGGGTGCCTGAGGTCCCAGGAGGAGGCCTTAAGGATGTGTTAACTAGTGGGAACAGGAGTGGGGGTTAGAGGGTGCTGTTGACTCATCTGGGAGGGAGAGAGGTGAGACCTCTTTCCTCTTTGGGTGTCTGGAAAAGGAGGGCATGCCTGGGGGGCTCCCTGGAGGATGTGGCCCAAGGAACCTGAGATTCCAGTCCCAAGGGACCTGAAAGGGGATTCTTCAGAGAGGGAAGCAGGAAGAAGAAAGAGCTGGGTGGGGCTACAGAGGTGTGTCTAGGGAAAGGGCCCCACGTAAGTGTGGGAGGGACGTTCTGGAACTTGGTAAATTCCTGGCTTGTGTTTCGAAACCTGTTTCCCTACTGTGTGTTAGGCACTGTTCTGAGGGCTGACCCAGCCAGAGAAGGAACTTTTTTTTTTTCTTTTTGGGTCACACCTGGCGATGCACAGGTGTTATTCCTGGCTCTGCACTCGGGAATTACTCCTGGCAGGATCCTATGGGATGCTGGGAATCGAACCTGGGCCCGCCGCGTGCAAGGCAAACGCCTTCCCCACTGTACTATTGCTCCAGCCCCTTAGGTTTGGTTTTGGGCCACACCTGGCAGTACTCAGGGGTTACTCCTGGCTCTGTGCTCAGGCATCCCTCCTGGCCATGGTCTGGGGACCCTATGGGATGCTGGGAATCGAACCTGGGTCAGCCGCGTGCACGGCAAATATCCTACCCGCTGTGCTATTGCTCCAGCCCGCATTTTATATATCTATTTTTATTTTATTATTTTTTTTACCACACCTGGTTGTGCTCCTGGCTCCGTGCTCAGGGATCACTCCTGGTGGGGCTCCCCGGTACCCTATGGGGTGCCAGGGATCAAACCCGTGTTGACAGCAGGCAAAATACTATCATTTCAGCCCCGAGGCGAGCATTCTCCACGGCTGAGTCATGCCCCATTTCCCCACTCCTAATTTATATATATTTTTTCATTGCTCTTTGTTTCACCAGAAATCTAAAAATAGATAACCTTCATGAGACTGAGTACAAGCTGAAAGAAGTTTTGTTTGGGTGCCACAGCCAGGGCCAGAGAGATAGCACAGCAGGGAAGGTTTTTGTCCTGCAGGCAACAGACCCAGGCCCCATCCTTGGTGCGGAGCAGGGTCCCGTGACCCCCGCCGGAGTGATCCCTGAGTGCGGAGCCAGGAGGGAGCGCTGAGCACCGCCGGGTGTGACCCAAAAAACAGAACAAAAGTTAGAGGAGGGGTTGGAGCGATAGCACAGCGGGTAGGGCGTTTGCCTTGCACGCGACTGACCCGGGTTCGATTCCCAGCATCCCATAGGGTTCCCCCGAGCACCACCAGGAGTAATTCCTGAGTGCAGAGCCAGGAGGAACCCCTGTGCATCGCTGGGTGTGACCCAAAAACAAACAAAAAAAAGTTAGAGTATTGGGGCCAGAGCAATAGTTCAGTGAGGAGGGTACTTGTTTTGCACTGACCGAACTGGTGTCAGCTTCCAGCATCCCAAAGGGTCCTCTGAGACCCACCAGGAATAATTTCTGACCCCAGACTCAAGAGTAAGCCCTGAACACTGCCAAATGTGACCCCAAAACAAACAAACAAACAAACAAACAAACAAAAAGTTAGACCATTGTCCAAACAACACTGAGAAATCACTGAGGCTTTGCACAAAATTTTTTTTTCCTCCTGGGGTGGTTCAGAGGCACAATTCCTACATCTGTTCATTTTATTACTATTAATTAATTTGATTTTTGGCCCACACCCAGCTGTGCTCAGGCATTGCTCCTGTATCTATGCTCAGGGATCATTCCTGGCAGGGTTCAGGGGACCCTGTGGGGATCAAACGGGAATGGGCTGCATGTAAGGCAAGCACCTGTCCCCCCTGAACCTCTCCAGCCCTCTTTCCCTCTCTCCCCCTCCCCCATTCTCCTTTTTTCTTCCTTCATCTCTCTCTCTCTCTCTCTCTCTCTATCTCTCTCTCTCTCTCTCCATCTTTCTTCTTTCTTCCCTCCCTCGGTTCTGTGGAGGGATCAAACCTGGGGCCTCGGGGCTGGAGCGATAGCACAGCGGGTAGGGCATTTGCCTTGCACGCGGCCAACCCGGGTTCGATTCCCAGCATCCCATATGGTCCCCTGAGCACTGCCAGGAGTAATTCCTGAGTGCAGAGCCAGGAGTAACTCCTGAGCATCGCCGGGTGTGACCCAAAAAGAAAAAAAACAAAAACAAAAACAAAAAATCTGGGGCCTCACACATGCAAGTTTGTGAGCCCTAGCACAGATTTTTTTCCCAGTCTCCTCTCTCTCTCTCTCTCTCTCTCTCTCTCTCTCTCTCTCTCTCTCTCTCTCTCTCTCTCTTTCTCTGTCTCTCTTTTGTTTGGGGGCCACACCCAGTGGTGCACAGAACTCACTCCTGGTGCTGCTGAGGGCACCGGGATCCACTGCGGACCAGAGGCTTGCAAGGCCAAGTGCCCTCCCCACTGTCCTATGGCTCAGGTCCCATCCCAGCAGTGTCTGAGCTCTTGGGAAATCCCAGGTATCATGCAAGGAGCCAGGGATGCACCTGTCTGTGCCAGATGCTGACCCTTCGCAAGACAGACAGGCCAAAGGCGAGTGGGGCAGGAAGAGGAGGGACCTTGGGGGATAGGGTTGCAGCAGAAGCTGCTGAAATTTTGTACCAGCCAAGGAAACAGGGGAAGGGGAGATGTCTTATTTCCACTTTTTTTTTTTTTGGCTTTATTTGGGTCACACCCAGCAATGCTCAAAGGTTCCTCCTGGAACTGCACTCAGGAATCACTCCTGGTGGTGCTCAGGGGACCCTATGGGATGCTGGGAATCGAACCCGGGTTGGCCGCGTGCAAGGCAAACGCCCTACCCGCTGAGCTATCTCTCCAGCCCCAAGAGATGTCTTGTTAAGAACAAAGGGAAGAGGGTCAGAGCTATAGTACAGCGGGTAGGGTGTTTGCTTTTCACGTGGCCGACCCGGGTTCGATTCCCAGCATCCCATAGGGTCCCCCGAGCACCACCAGGAGTGATTCCTGAGTGCAGAGCCAGGAGTAACTCCTGAGCATCGTCGGGTGTGACCCAAAAAGCAGAAAAAAATAAAACAAAAAGAGAGAAAGGGAAGAGCCCGGAGGCCCTGGAAGAGGAAGAGGCGAGTTTCTGCTGCTGGTCCTGTTCGTCCAGGTGGAGCTCTTGACATATGCCAGATGGGTTACTCGTTCTTCCTTTAGCCCCCATACACCCCACCCTACTGTGGAGCCCTGTGCAGAAGGGAGGAGCTGGTGTGGCTGGTTGGGTGACTACTTTGCACCATCATGCAGCACCCTGTGAGTCTCTGTTGGAGAATCTGTAAAATGGGTTGATGCCTGGGGCCAGAGAGATGGTACAGCTGGGACGGCACTTGCCTTGCACGTGGCAGACCCAGGTTCGATCCCCAGCATCCCACACGGTCCCCTGAACACTGCCAGGAGTAATTCCTCTATGCAGAGTTTTGCAAAATTGCGCAATGTGGCACCCCCAAAATATAAAGTATTGATAACTTCATCCTAGGGCCACATAAACGTTCCTAAAGTGCTCCTGGGAGTGACCAGAGAGATAGGACAGTATAGAAATCTCTTCTTTTGTTTTGTTTTGGGTATATACCTGGTGATGCTCAAGGGTTACACCTGACAGTGTTCAGGGGATTATTTGGGATGCTGGGGATCGAGGCAAGCACCCCCCCACACACACACACACACCTGCTGTACTATCACTCCAGCCCCAAGGCTTGCAGCCAACTCGGGTTCAATCCCCAGGACTCCACAGAGTGCCCTGAGCACTGGCAGGTGTGACCCCTGCGATCAGAGCCAGGACTATGCCCTGAGCCCTGTTAAGTGGAACTCCAACCCTTCAAATGTGGGGGACAAATGGGGGGCATACCATCTGTATGTCACAACTGGTTTTTGTTTGTTTGTTTGGATTTTATTTTTATTTATTTTGCTTTTTGGGTCACACCCAGTGATGCTCAGGAGTTACTCCTGGCTCTGCACTCAGGGATCACTCCTGGCGCTTGCTCGAGGACCCTATGGGATGCTGGGATGGTATGGTATGGAATGCTCAGGGAACCCTATGGGGTGCTCCGTTGGTCACATGTAAGCCAAGTGCCCTCCCCGCTGGGCTATCACTCTGGCCCCCTCCTGAGTTTTTCTTTTTTTCTTTTAATTTTTTTTAATCGAATCACCATGAGCTACAGTTACAGAACTTTCATGTTTGAGTTTCAGTCCTACAATGATCAAACACCCATCCCTTCACCAGTGCACATTTTCCACCACCAATGTCCCCAGCATCCCTCTCCTCCCCCACTACCGCCCATCCTGAGTTTGGCTGGATTCATTTACCTTTACCCTGGGAGCTCGAGGAAAGCTGTGAGCACTATCAGCTGAGCCCTAAGTAATCCCTCTCCTTCTTCTCCTTCTAGCTGTCTCGGAGGACTTGGGGGCAACCGTCAATGGAGACGTGTTTCAGGTAAGACCCTTTCTGTCCTTGTGGTTCACAGGGACCCAGAGCTTGGACTTGTCCCGGCTGGGGCAGGGTGGGGGGGATCATTGGTTTGGGGTCTTTTGTTCTTTTACTTGGGGCGATACACCAAGGGGGTGCTCAGGCCTCACTCCTGACTTCACACTCAGGGATGGAAGCCGAGAATCGAACCCAGGTCAACCGCGTGCAAGGCAAGCACTCACCCTGCTCTCCATCACTCACCCCTGTTTTGCTTTGTTTTGTTTTTTCTTTTTGAATGCAATGCACAGGGGTTACTCCTGGCTCTGCACTCAGGAATTACTGCTGACGGTGCTTGGGGGATCCCATGGGATGCTGGGAATCGAACCGGGTCAGCAGCATGCAAGGCAAACGCCCTACCTGCTGTGCTATTGCTCCAGCCCCACTCCTGTTTTTTTGTTCCGTGTTTTTGCAGCTATCCCTGGCCGTGCCAAGGGTTACTCTTGACTCATTGCTCAGCCGGAATCAGGGTTTCTGCAGGCAAAACCCCTGCACAAGTCCCTCGTGTTATCTCTGCTATTGCTTCTCTCAGACTTGCCTTTTCTTGTCACACCGAGAAAGGGGCAAGATAGTACAGACCTTTGGGGAAGATGGAAGAGACAACCTGGGGGCGGGACCCTGTTCTAGTAGGCTTCACTTTTTTTCTTTTTTTTTTTTTAATTTTTATTAGTGAAACACCATGAGGTACAGTTGTAGACTTACAAATTTTTGTGTTTGGGTTTCAGTTATACAATGATCGAGTATCCATCCCTCCCTCCACCAGTGCCCATTCTCCACCACTAATGATCCCAGTATCCCTCCCACCCCCTCATCCCCCCGTCCCACCCCCACCCTGCCTCTGTGGCAGGGCATTCCCTTTGTTCTCTCTCTGTCTCTGTCTCTCTGTCTCTCTCTCTGTCTCTCTCTCTGTCTCTGTCTCTCTCTCTCTCTCTCTCTCTCTCTCTCTCTCTCTCTCTCTCTTTTGGGTGTTGTGGTTTTCAAAAGAAGCATTGAGGGCAATCATGTTTGGTCTATAGCCTACTTTCAGCATGCAACTCCCATCCTGGGAGGACCCTCCCAACACCCTTTATTTGTTGCTTTCTTCTCTATCTGAGCTGCCTTTTCCCCTAATAGGCTTCACTTGACTCCCTCAGTACCATGGGGGTACCCTGGAAGCCCCCCCATCCTACCCCCCAGAGTATTTCCAAGGTGACCCTGATGGTCCCTAGCACCAAGGGGCCCAAGAAACACCACATCCCATCTTTGGGCCTTAGCATGGAACTCTCTGGCCCAGATCACCAAGAATTGTCCTAGGTGGGTGGGAGCGATAGTACAGCAGGGAAGGGGCTTGCCTTGCACGCAGCCAATCAGGGGTCAATCCCCAGCATCCCATAGCATCCCCTGAATGCCTCCAGGAGTAATTCCTGAGCAGAGGGCCAGGAATAAGCCCTCAGCATCACCAGCACTGTAGCACTGTCGTCCCCGTTGTTCATCGATTTGCTCGAGCGGGCACCAGTAAAGTCTCCATTGTGAGACTTGTTGTTACTGTATTTGGCATATTGAATATGCCATAGGGAGCTTGCCAGGCTCTGCCGTACAGGCGGGATACTCTCGGTAGCTTGCTGGGCTCTCCGAGAGGGGCGGAGGAATCCGGGTTTGGCGTGTGCAAGGCCAACACCCTACCCGCTGTGCTATCGCTCCAGACCTTGGCCAGCTCCCCTGGGCAAGGCAGCACCCCCAGTTCACCAGCATTACCAGGTGCACTAAGTAAATAAATTAATTAATTAAATAAATGTCTTCCAGGCCCCCTGGTCCTCACTGCCATTTCCCTCCCCAGATGCCTGGGAGGGAAAAAAACTTTATTCCCTTCCCAGTCTGCCCGACAGGACAGACGACAGACGAGGGAGGGTGGAGGGGTGGAGGGGAGATCGTGTGGGGGACCCCACCCTGTCTGGCTCCCCTCAGTCCTCCTGGGGAATAAACAATGCTTGCTTATGTAAGAAGGAAGGGCTGCCGCCTTGCCCAGGGCAGCTGGCCAAGGTTCTTTCTAGAACATGAACTTGACTCCAAGCAGCCAATTCCAAATAGCAGCCTTCCCAGCACTTCAAAGGCCGGGATTCTCCACCTGGGACTTGAGAGCGCCCCCCTCTCGAGGAAGTGGAATTTGGGAGAGGGCTGGATGTACACCCAGCAGTGCTCAGGGTTTTCTCCTGGCTCTGCACTCCGGAATCACTCCGGGTGGACTCAGGGGGATCGGACCCAGGTCAGCGTTGGGCAAGACAAGCACCTTCATCCCTATCTTGAATCTCTCCAGCCTTTGGAGGAGGCATTTCTTCCCGCAGAATGTTATTTGACTTTGTAAGGAAGAAATTTATTTATTTATTTTTGCTTTTTGGGTCACACCTGGCGATGCACAGGGGTTACTCCTGGCTCATGCACTCAGGAATTACTCCTGGCGGTGCTCGGGGGACCATATGGGATGCTGGGGATCAAACCCAGGTTGGCCGCATGCAAGGCAAACGCCCTACCTGCTGTGCTCTCGCTCCAGCCCCACTTTTTTTATTTTTGGGGAGGTGGGATGGCACACGTGGTGGTGCTCAGGGGTTATTCTTAGCTTTGCACTCAGGAATTACTCCTGGTGGTGCTCAGGGATTAAACCCAGGTCAGCCAAGTGCATGGCTAACACACTCCCCGTTGTCCTATTGCTCAGGCTCCAGGGTGTAGGCATAAAAAAAAATGTCCAGGAGCGGGAATTTTCCTAGCATGTGGCCAACCCAGGTTCAATCCTTGGCACCCCATAGAGTCCCCTGGGTTCACCAGGAGTGGTCCCTGAGCACAGAGCCAGAAATAAACCCTGAGCGTCTCTAGGTGTGACCTAAAAAACAAATAAAATACATAAATAGACAAATGAAAAATGACCAGGGGTCAGAGTGATCTACAGAGGGGAAGGCACTTGCTTTGCACATGGCCAACCTGGGTTCAATCCCCGGCATCCCATACGGTCCCTTGAGTTCACCAGGAGTGATCCCCGAGCACAGAGCCGGGAGTAAGCCCTGAGAATTACCGGATGTGCCTTTTCCTTACCCCTCCCCGAGTTTCCATGTGAGTCAGACCACTTGGGGTTTCTGGGTATCCTGAGTGGGAAATAGGGGACAGGTCTGGACTTCAAAGTGAAATCACAGGGGGCTGGAGCGATAGCTCAGCAGGTAGGGTGTTTGCTTTGCATGCGGCGAAACCGGGTTCGATTCCCAGCATCCCATATGGTCCCCTGAGCACTGCCAGGAGTAATTCCTGAGTGAAGAACCAGGAGTAACCCCAGTGCATCGCCGGGTGTGACCCAAAAAAGAAAAAAAAAGTGAAATCACAGGAGGAAGATGGAAAAAGCGAACGTTTGGGCAACATGTGTTTGCCTTCCTGCTGGGACCAACGAACTAACAAGGGGACTTTGAACCTACAAAATTTACTGTTCTCTGCTCTTGGCCTCCCGGGCTCAGATACTGTCCTTGGATGTCAGGGCTCCAGATCCTTCCCACCAGGAAACCAGCCTTTGAGCTAAATTCCTTTGGGCACATAGAGCAGTGGCAAAGAAAGCTTTGGTGCCTAAACTTGTTTCAAAAGAGATTGGCAGGGGAGGGGGGGGGGGAGGGTGTTTGCCTTGCACGCAGCTGACCCGAGCACCGCCAGGAGTGATCCCTGAGTGCCGAGCCAGGAGTAACCCCTGAGCATTGCTGGGGATGAACTCAAAAATGCCAAAGAGGGGCCGGAGCAGCGGATAGGGCATTTGTCTTGCACATGGCCAACCCGGGTTCAATCCCCGGCATCCCATATGGTCCCCCAAGCACTGCCAGGAGTAATTCCTAAGTGCAGAGCCAGGAGGAACCCCAGAGCATCGCTGGGGTGTGACCCAAAAAGCAAAAAAAAAAAAAAAGCAGAGAGGGAGATTGAGAGATCAGAGAGCTAGCCCAGCTGGGAGGGCACTTGTCTGCCATGCAGGAACAATGGTGGGTGTTGCCTCCCCCCCCCAAAAAAAAGAGAGAGATTACAGGGGCACATAAGCATCATTAGGTCCCCAAGCCCTGGAGTGGTCCTTGAGAGCAGAGCCAGGAGTATGCCCTGGGCACCACGTGATGTGACCCCCAAACCAAACACTTAGAAAAGGCAAATAGAATTGGTGGAAAACCGTTCAACCAGGTCAGCCTTCTGCAAGGCAAGTGCTGACTGCAGTTGTATCTCACCTCTGTGTTAGGGAATTTGCAGGGACTACTCCCAGCTAAATGTTTAGGGATCACTCCTGGCAATCAGTAGGACCATAGCCCTGAACTGAAGCATTAATCCCTCCATCCTATTGGATGGGAAGAGTCTCATGTGCAGGAGCTCCGCTTTTGGCCCAGAATTCTGGGCTAGGGAGATCGGACATTGATTAAAACACTTGCTGGGTGTGGCCCAAAGTCAAAGTGGGGGAGGAGCAGGGAACCAGGGAATGGAAACCAAAGAACAAACCTAAAACTGGGCTAGAGCTATAGCACAGTGGGGAGGGCATTAATTTGCCTTGCACGCGGCCGACCCGGATTCGATTCCTAGCATCTCATAGGGTCCCCTGAGCACCACCAGGAGTAATCCCTGAGTGTATGAGCCAGGAGTAACCCCTGTGCATCGCCGGGTGTGACCCAGAAAGGAAAAATAAATTAAAATTAAAAAATTAAAAACAAACCCAAAACTAAAAAACTTTACTATGGGGGACTGGAGTGATAGTACAGCAGGCAGGGAGTTTGCCTTGTGAGTTGCTGACATGGGTTCGATCCCCAGCATCCCATAGGGTCCTCCAAGCCTCGCCAGGAGTGATCCCTGAGTGCAGAGCCAGATATAACCCCTGAGTGCTGCCAGGTGTGGTCCAAAAACAAAAGAAGAAAAATAAAACAAAACAACAACAACAACAAAAATGAGCAACAACAAACTATTACAAACAAAAATATTTTGCTTTTGGCACCCTGGGATGCGGAAATGAGTTTCCAGTGAGTTTCATCCCTGTGCACTCTAGCCAATGGTCGGGTGTGGTACAGGCAATGAACCATAAATCAAATTCCACTTTGGGGAGAGGCTGGGACTGCAATTAACTTGGGCAATTCCATCTTGGCAGGGCTTGGCCTCAATGACTCCATTTAACTGTCAGAACGTCAGAAGTTTGTGATCTCTCTGCGTGGGAAAGCATCTGATTTCTAGAAGCTAGGTCACAGGGGGCTGTGCAGGGACAGGGACAGTACAGCAGGGTGGGCACTTGCCTTGCACATGACCAACCTGGGTTTTATTTCCAGCATCCCTAGTAAGAGTTTCCAGACCCCCATCAGGAACCAGGAGTAAGCCCCAAACACTGCTGGGTGTTGCCCAAAAACAAACAAAAAAAGTGCTTACTTCCACAGCACAATATAATAAAATTGTGCTGGAGTGATAATACAGCATGTAAGGCGTTTGCCTTGCTTTTGGCGATTAAGGTGCCATGCCCAGCATTCCATAGGGTCCCCAAAGTGTGGCCCGGAGGAATTCCTGAGTTCAGAGCCAGGAGCAAACCTTGAACATCGCTGAGTTCGACCCCAAAACAAAACAAAAAAATGAAGTTAGGGTCTTGAAGCCAATTTCTCTCTCCCCTTTAACCATGCTTGCACTCTGTTTTTGCTTTTTTTGGGGGGTATATGTGGGGGGCCTATCTGGCGATGCTCAATGTGACTATTTCTGCCTCTGTACTCAGGGTGCCTATGCAGGTTAGGGGAATGGAAACGGGGTCCTGCTGCGTTCAAAACAAGAGCCTTGCAGAGCTATAGTACAATGGGAAGGGTGTTTACCTTGCACACGGTGGATCCGGATTCAATCCTCCGTATCCCATATGATATCCTGAGCACCACCAGGTGCATCGCCTTGTGCGACGCAAAAAATAAATATATATATATATAAATTTGGGGCCGGAGCGATAGCACAGCGGGTAGGGCGTTTGCCTTGCACGTGGCCGGACCTGGGTTCGATCCCCGGCATCCCATATGGTTCACCCAAGCATCGCCAGGAGTAATTCCTGAGTGCAGAGCCAGGAATAACCCTTGAGCATCGCTGGGTGTGACCCAAAAAGCAAAATATATATATATATATTTAAAAATTTAAAAAAGAAAATAAAAAGCAAGAGCCTTAACCCCTGAATTACCCCTGCGGTCCGTCAGGGGAGGCATTATTCTCACAGCCTCTAATAATGAATGACTCCAGCTATGTTTATAGGTTGTTTCACTTCCTTGATGTCCTAGAATCCTGATGGGCAAGAGTCCAAGCCTGAGGAGCAGGCGCCAAGTCCAAAAGCCCCGCCCACGTTCCCTTTGGCCCGCCCTCTAGGGGGCCAGAACCCGGGCAGATGGGGCAGAGATTAGAGTATGGCTTGTGAACGTCCGCATTTAGGCAAAAGTGGGAGAAACGGGCTGGAGCGATAGCACAGCGGGTAAGGCGTTTTTGCCTTGCGCGCGGCCGTCTGAGCTTTGATTCCCAGCATCCCATATGGTCCCCTGAGCACCGCCAGGAGTAATTCCTGAGTGCAGAGCCAGGAATAATCCCTGAGCATCGCTGGGTGTGACCCAAAAAGAAAAAAAAGTGGGGGAAACAGAGGCAGAGGAAATAGTTCTAGGGGCTGGAGTGCATGTTTTGCTGGCGGGAGTGCAAGGTTCAAGTCTTGGTCCTGAGCACAGCCCGACTGGGAGCTTTCTTGAGCACATCAGCTGTGTCCCCCAACACCGCCCCCCCCAAAAAAGGGCAAAAATAGGGGCTGGAGAGATAGTAAGAGGGTAAGGTGCTTGCCTTGCATACACCATCCAGGCTTGATCCCTGGCACCCCATATGATCCCCTGAGCATCACTAGGAATAATTTCTGAGTGCAGAACCAGGAATAGCCCTGAGCATCGCTGACTGTCCCCCCCCAAAACAAACAAAAATAAATATAAATAAAGAACTGATGTTGGTCTGTAGCTGAGGTATGAGTTTCCTACAGATGGTGTCTAGACCATGGTGTGCTCTGAATTCAGGAGGTACCAAGGCGAAAGGATGCTAGAAGAGGGTGGTCAGGCTGCTCAGGAGCTGAGGGTGATCCTGGTTGGGCGCTGAGCATGAAGTGGGAGTTTGGGGTTCTCAGAGAGGGAAGGAGATCTTCCCCACCTTGACCAGGTTTTGCATCCCAGGCCATTTCTGGGTATTGTGTTCTTGGAACAAACATGAGATGTTACTGGGCGTGCCACGCAGCTGCTGGGGCTGGTGAGAAGGTGGGTGGGTGGGCGGGTGGGTACCTCCAGGCTGATTACACACCTGCTAGTTGGAAGCAATAGATGGTGTGCACATTAGCCCCGCCCACAGCCAGGCCCCGCCCACAACTCACCCGTCCACTACCAAGCCCCGCCCACAACTCGCCCCGCCCCTGACGGAGCACTCCTATAACCAATCCTTATCCACCCGCTCACCTCCACCCCAGGACCTTGGACTCCTCCCTTATCTGCTCCCAGGCAGAGTTCATATTTACAAAAGGGGTTGCGAGGCCTCTCTCCTGTCTCCACAGGACTCTGGTTAAAACGGATTCTGTTGGTCCTTCTGAAACTTAGACATTCTGGCACAAAATACGGTCTCTGAGCACTGCAGGTGTGGTTCAACCTCTTTCCACTCCCCCCACCCCAAAAAATCACTGTCACTGTCCTCCCCTAGTTCATCGATTTGCTCGAAGGGGCCCAGTAACATTGTGAGACTTGTTACTGTGTTTGGCATATTGAATCATCAGAAGAAATTCGGAAGGCTAGAGAGATAGTATAGCGGTAGGGCGCTTACCTTGGACACTTGGCCTCTGCCATCACTAGGAATAATTTTTTTGCACCACTGGTGTAAGCAAAAAAACAAAAAAATTCTGACCTAGGCCAGCGAGATAGCTCAGTGGGCCGAGACCGCCCCCTCGGCTCCCACGCCTAACACCACCTGAAGCAACAGCCCTAACAATAAACAAGCAGATTCCTAAGGGGCTGGCGAGATGAGACAGCCCCTCTGCACATGGGTTTTACCCCCAGCATCACATAGGGTCCCCCAAGCACCCACCACCAGGAGCGCAGGGAGTCAGGAGTAAGCCTCGAACACAAGGTGGCGCCAAACGAAGAAAATTTCATTTTGTTTCGGGGCCACGTCCAACTATGCTCAGGGATCGCTCCCCGCGGGTGCTTAGGGCAAGCATATGGAGTGCTGGGGAGTAAATAAAATAATTCTTTTTCTTTTGATGGTGGGGGGCCACACCTGGAAGTGCTCTTGGGTCAGGGCTTGCTCCGGATCCTGTGCTCAGCAATCACCCCTGGCGGGGCTGGAGGACCTAATGAGGTGCTGAGGATTGAAGCCGGGTTGGCTACGTGCAAGGCAACTGCCCTGCCCACTGTACTATCTCTCTGGCATCTATTTTAAAATTCTATTAGTTGTTTTTGGGGCCACACCCGGCCACACTCAGGACTTACTCCTGGCTCTGCGCTCAGGAATTGAACCCCGTTGACCACTGGCAAGGCAAGTGCCTTAACTCCCGATCTAACTCTCGGGCTCTAGATCAGTGTCTGAGGGAGGCGCCTGGGGCCCCGGGAAAGAAGGGAACAGGAATCCAGAAGGTGGAGGCCGGGACATTCCTTGCCCTTTGGGAGCCTGTGTTGTCCCTATTAGATGATGCCTGTGGCCGGCCAGCCCAGAGGGGATGGGTGTGGAATCTGCGTGGGCCTTGGCAGGAGCCTGAAATTTGTGGCTTTGGAGCTGGAAGCTCGTGGGATGGACAAAATGTCATCAGTTGGAGACTCTTGAACGGGAGATTAAGGCCAGGCAGCCAGAGAGCGTGGGTATGGGGTGCGGACTGGAATGTATGGAGTGTGGGAGTCCTCTGGAGGGGGCACGGCCTAAGGATGCAATGGGGCGTGGTCAGGGAAGGGGCGTGGTCTAAGGATAGGTACAGAGGGAAGTGACAGGATGTGGGCCTTGAGGGCGTGGCTTAAGAATTCGGGTTGGGGCGTGGCCTGAGGGGCGTGGCCAGACCTGGACCTGGCTAGGGAAAGGTTTCTCTGTCTCGGTGCCACCACGTGCAGGGGTGACTCCTAGTTATGCACTCAGGGATCATTCCTGGCACCGCTTGGGGGATTCTCTGAGATGCCAGAGATCAAACCCAGTCCACCTCCTGGCAAGGCAAGCGCCCGACCCGCCGTACAATCTCTCCAGCCCTATCATCCCTGTCCCTTTGTATCATCCTCTGTGACCTTGACGGTCACATTTTGTCCATTTGGGGATGAGGGAGGGGAAAGCCAGAGAGGTTGAGTAACTTTTTCAAGGTAGGAGGAGAGTCGTGGATGGAGGCCCAAGTGGGGAAGGTGCAGTCCCAGGAGAAGACGGGGGTGGGAGTTTCTGGGGTATTCTGCCCTGGGCCCTGGTTCTGGAAACAGCGGAGCGAGATGCATGCAGTGTATATGTTGCAGGAGGCCAATGGTCCAGCTGATGGCTACGCGGCGGTGGCGCAGGCGGATCGGCTGACGCAGGAACCCGAGAGCATCCGCAAGTGGCGGGAGGAGCAGAGGAAGCGTCTGCAGGAACTGGGTGAGAGGCGCTTGCCGGGCACGCGGCCAAGCCAGGTTTAAACTGTGGCATCTCATAACTGTCCCCGAGTGCAGAACCGCTGGGTGTGGCTCAAAAAATAAAAATAAAAACAAAACAAAGCCAAAAAGAGCTGGTCAGGGGCTGGAGCGGTAGCACAGCGGGCAGGGCGTTTGCCTTGCACGCGGTCGACCTGGGTTCGATTCTCAGCATTCCATATGGTCCCCTGAGCACTGCCAGGAGTAATTCCTGAGTGCAGAGCCAGGAGTAACCCCTGTGCATCGCTGGGTGTGACTCAAAAAGCAGGGGAAAAAAAAGGTGGCAGGCAGGGTTTCTCTGGGGAGCTCCGGACTGGTGGGGACAGGGTGGGATGAGGGATTAAGGATGTTGGGGGGAGCCTCTTGCATCCACTGTTAGAACCAGATGCACTCACTCTGCCGTCTGGTCTGTGGTGACCAGATGCCGCCTCCAAGGTGACTGAGCAGGAGTGGAGGGAGAAGGCCAAGAAGGACCTGGAGGAGTGGAGCCAGCGACAGAGTGAGCAGGTGGAGAAGAATAAGATCAGCAACCGGTGAGCTGGCGGCGTGGGGGTCCTGGGGCCGGGGGTGATGTGAGGATTCTAGGACATGGAACTCTTTCATGGGGACAGTGGAGAGGATGAATGACTGAGGCAGGAACCCAGGAAGGAATGTCTGCATCCCAGTGGCCTGCGTGGTTCAGTGGGGTCAAAGGTGTCAGCATCCAAACCCTGGTCCCATCACGGTCAGAGAGGACAGCAGACCCTATGTGTGGGTGTGAAGGGCCAACCTGGGCTGTGGATTTGATGGCTTCTTGAGGGCATATACCACTTCAGTGCAGAGGGACCAGGAATGACAGGAAGTCCAGAGGTGGACTGCAGGTTCAGTGTGCTCAGGGTGCCACCACAGCCAAGGAGTTTCTCTCTCTCTCTCTCTCTCTCTCTCTCTCTCTCTCTCTCTCTCCATCACTGCCTTTCAGCATGGCCTTTCTCACCTGTCCCTGGCACATGGGCTTCTGCTTTCTCTCAGCAGCTTTAGGGAAAACAGCCTGTTGAGCTAACAGCTAAAGTCCTTATTGGTGCGTACCTATCTTGGGCCTCATAACTGTCCCAAGTTCAGGGACTCTTGGGCTATGAATGGGGGGGCTGACCCACCTTTACTGGAACCTTACTGGCATTGGGGGAACCTGATCCTGCACAGATAATCATGGAATCCTTCCTGGAGGAAGTGGCAGGTGACAGTATCTGCTCATTAGAGAATGACCACCATTCAGGAAATGTGCTCAAATGACACCCTGCCTAGCAGCCCTGAGCTTTGACGCTGAGCCCTGAAATAGTTAAGGTTTTCCTGGAAGGCGAGGGAAGTGATGATGCTGTGTGCCGGGCAAGGTCTGCGCAGGGGATTGGGAAAACTGAGAAGGATTCAGTAAAGATTCTGAGAGTTTCGAAGCTGAGGTCCAGCGTAATAGCTCAGCAAGAATGTGGACGCATGGGGGAGAGAATCTAAGATTAGGGACCAGCGTGATAAGCAGGCAAGGTCCGGGACTGTGGACGTCCGGGTATGGCTGGAGAGCGGTCACTTGCAAGGGGCCCTTGAGTGCGGGGTGGGTAGTCCCAAAAGCAGGTTTGCGAGCAAGGAGGAAGAATTGATCCGATCAGATCAGAGCATCAGGGGGCCGGAGCAATGGTACTGTGGCTAGGGCATTTGCCTTGCCCGCGACCTACCCGGGTTCGATTCTTCTGCGCCCTGCCGGGAGTGATGCCTGAGCATAGATGGGAGCATCAGGGCTGCGTTTCTGAAGGGGCAGTCTGGTGGGGGGCATACCACCTCTCCTCCTCTCTGGAACTGTGCTTCCTAACATCTCCCGCCGGGAGGTACTAACGCTGTCTCTCTCTCTCTCCCTCTCTCTAACCATCGGCCTGTCTGTCCGTCCGTCTGTCCCTCCACCTGACTCCGCCCACTCCACCTAACCTCGCCCCCCCTAACCCGCCTCTTGCTAGGATCGCTGACAAAGCCTTCTACGAGCAGCCCGATGCTGACGTCATCGGCTACGTGTACGTGCTCCAGGCACCTCGGTCTCGGGGTGGGGCTCCGGGGATGGGGGCGGAGCTCCTACGATGTAGGCGGGGTTTCTGCTGTGGAGGCGGGGCTCCGGGGATGGGGCGTGGTTTCGCGATGGGGGCGGAGCGCCGGCGCAGGGTGGACGCCGCTGCTGGGTCCATTGAATTAGGGACCCAGCTGGGGACAATGAGGGAACTGGAGGTGAGAGCCTTCCACACCCACCACACTTCGCCTCATCCTTCCACTTTGCGGCGATCGAGCGTCTTCTCCGCTTGCCAGCACCTTTGCTGGGTGGGGGTGGGGGCAGAGAAAGGGGGTGCAGAGGCCTCCCCCAGAAAGGTACAAAACCAACCCGAGAGCGGGAAGCTGATGGCGTTCCGAGGAAAGAGAGGTGGCTGCATGCACACCCCTCCCCAAATTGGGACCCGGATTTGGCCGTGTGCCCCACCCCCAGCCTGCCTCCTCCCGGCGTTTGGGGATCTAGTAACAATTAGTCCTGAGACTTGGGGAGGGGGGCATATGCAAATGGAACCAAAGTGATAAGCAATGTGGGGTCGGGGGGATGGAGAAGCTGGAGACAAAGGTCCTGGGACCCTGGGACCTCAAGCACTTGACTGGTCTTCGAGTATCTGCACGAGGATGCTGAGACGGGAGTGGGTCAGTGGATGCTGGATAGTGCCCAGCTGGGATGCTCAGAATTCATCCCAAAGACAGCCGGGAGGCTTGACACAGGAGCATGGGGAAGGCGGATGGGCACCCCTGCTGGGGAGACACAGAAAATCTGCAAAATATGACCCAAAAGGCACCAGACCAGGAAGTATAAAATCACGCTGATCTGGACCCGGTGCTCTCAGAAAGTGGCTTCGGCAGGTGCAAAGGCCCTGAGGTTGTTGGTACAAGTGAGGGTCCCTTGATGGCAGCTGTTTCTGGAGGCCTGAAGTTTGCAGTCACTGATGTCTGTAACCCAATTCCTTCACCCGTACCCACAGGGCCTCCGAGGAGGCGTTCGTCAAGGAATCCAAGGAGGAGACCCCCGGCACTGAGTGGGAGAAGGTGGCCCAGCTGTGTGACTTCAATCCCAAAAGCAGCAAGCACTGCAAAGACGTGTCCCGGCTGCGCTCGGTGCTCCTGTCCCTGAAGCAGACGCCTCTGTCCCGCTAGGGGGCGCCCCAAGCATGGTCGGAGCGGGGGGCCCGGGCCGGCGCGGGGCGGGGCCAGCGCGCCAGCTGCCTCCAGCCTGATTTCTCCCGCCTCGGTGGGCTGGGAAGGGGACCTTCACCAAGCCCCCCAATCCTTCCCCAAGGCCCGCGGCTCAACCCCCACTAGGCTCTTTCCAGTCCATCCTCCTGATGTATTTTTTTTTCTTCTTAGCTTAAAGGGTGTATTATTAACTCTTTTTACACTGAGTTATCATCATTCTCGTTTCTCTGGATTTTGATGGCTTCAGGGCAAGTGAGGATCTGTCTGGGGTGGGGGTGGGGGAATCCAGCTGCTCCCGGCTGGAAGTGGGGGAGGGGTTCCCTGTTTGAGTTGGCCCATCTGCACCCCACATAAGACTCAGGATCCTTTTGCACTCTCACGGCCAGCTAGTGCTGAGAACAAATTTAAGGACGGATGTGCTGTCTCTGAGCTGCATTCTCAGCCCTCACTCTTGATTGATTTCGGGGGAGTGGGATTAGGGGGGTTTGGGGACACACTTAACAGTGCTCAGGAAGGACCTTAGGTTGGCTGCTTGACTCTTAGATCCCTGTACTTTATCTCCTGACCCTCTCATTTTTTGGGGGACGGGGATCACACCCGGCGATGCACAGGGGTTACTCCTGGCTCTGCACTCAGGAATTGCTCCTGGCGGTGCTCGGGGAACCATATGGGATGCTGGGAATGGAACCCGGGTCGGCCTCGTGCAAGGCAAATGCCCTACACGCTGTGCTATCGCTCCAGCCCCATCTCATTTGATTTTTTAGATTTTCTTATTTTTGGCGGGGTGGGGGAGGCGGGGGTGGCGTGGTGGAAGAGCCAACCATGTGCAGAGGTTACTCCTGGCTCTGCTCTCAGGAATTACTACTGGTGGTGCTCAGGAGACCACAGCCAGAAATTACACCTGGGCAAGCCGCGTGCAAGGCAGGAGCCCTTCCCACTGGATTTGGTCCCAGGCTTTGGTCCCCCGTACTGTGTGGTACCCAGGGTACCACCTAGAGCAAGTCCCTAGCACAGGCCCTACTCCTGCCTCCAACCCTGCCCCAAATATTTGAGTCACTGCCAAAAACCGCATTGTATTAAGTGCCCCTGGGACCTCTCCGGACAAGCCACTGGCCAGAACTGTTAACTGATAACTGTTATCAGTGGGTGGTGCTGGGACCCCAGGGTGGGGACAAAGCCTCAAGCCTCAGCAGCAGGCATTCCCAGCTGAAGGTCAGGAAATTCTTTACGGGGCAGTCAGCCTCCCCAGCCCACGCTACAACATCACTAAACTCAACACCCAACGAGTAGCTAGGTAAAAAGAAATCATTTTTCTGGAACTCCAAGGATCACACCAACCCTAATTTTTTTTTTCTTTTGCTCACACCTGGCATTGCTCAGGGATTACTCCTGGCTCTACACTCAGGAATTACTCTTGGTGGGCTCCAGAGACCTTAAGGGATGCTGGGGGATTAAACCTGAATTGGCCATGTGCAAGCACCTTCCCTGCTGTGCTACTGTTCTGGCTCCCTTCAGGGGGCTGGAGGATAGTACAACGGGTAGAGCATTTGCCTTGCACGTGGCCCACCCGGGTTCGATTCCCAGCATCCCACACAGTCCACCAAGTACCACTAGGAGTGATTCCTGAGTGCAGAGCCAGGAGTAACCCCTGTGCATTGCTGGGCATGACCTAAAAAACAAAAAACAAACAAAAAAAGAAATACAAACAAAAACCACCATGCATCAGCCTGGGAACCGCATGCATTGAGCAGAGACTACATCTCACCCAGGAATCACTCTTTCTTGGGCGACCCAGGGGTTCCTCCTGGACACCATCTAAAACCAGAGTCAGAGCCAGAACATAAGTAGTGGGTAGGGCAGGTTCAATTCTCAGCACCCTGTATGGTCCCCCAAGCACTTCCAGGAGTAATTCCTGAGTGCAGAGCCAGGAGTAACCATTGAGCATCTCTGGGTGTGACCCAAAAGTAAAACAGAACAAAATAAAATCAACAAACAATCAAAAAAAAAACAGAAAAAAACCCAGGATCTCCACATGCAAGAGCAATTAATGCATTACCCTGTACTATCTCTCCAGTCTCAGTCCCAAGAATCTTCCTTTTCTTCTTCTTTTTTTTTTGGGGGGGGGTCACGCCTGGCGATGCACAGGGGTTACTCCTGGCTCTGCACTCAGGAGTTACTCCTGGCGGTGCTCAGGGTACCATATGGGATGTTGGGAATGGAACTTAGGTTGGCTGCGTGCAAGGTAAACACCCTACCCACTGTGCTATCGCTCCAGCCCCTCAAGAATCTTTCTTTTGAACAAAGTTTGGCAAATCCTTAAGTGTTTTCCTGCTAAAATCCGTGATGGAAAACCATAGAGATGAGAATGAGAAAGAATACACCAAAATACAGATTGTGTGTGTGTGTGCATGGAGGAGAAGGTATCAGTGTTTATTAATAATAAACAGAGAAAGGGAGGCACCTAGAGAAATGTGCCACATGCCAACGGAACCGATCTGCGATTCCTGAATTTAAAAAAAAATGGTCAGTTACACAACTGGCCACCGGAGTCCTGGCCTTCGGTAGACGTTCACAGGAGTGGAGGGGGGGGCAGGGGCAAGGTTCAGGGCTCGACTTCATCAGGCTCGCGACTTCATCGCGGAGGAGGCCAGGCCCAGCAGGATGGCCGCGACCGTCAAGCCCTGCGCGGCGATCCGGGTGCGCATCATGAGCTGCGAACGTTGGCTCTGGCCGCGGTGGAAGCAGTAGAGGCCGTACAGGAGGGCGGTGGCCGTGCCCAGGCAGCCTAGGGAGGGGACAGAGTCGGGGAGTTGGGAGGAGGGGGACAGTGATCGATCCAGTCCCGGGGAGCCCCCCCCCGCTCCACTTTGCCGCTTCCAGCCTCTTTGTCCCTAAGGTCAAACTCTCGGGACAACGGGCCAAAAAGAAGGGGGTGACGGGGTCACGCGAGGAGGCGGAGGTCCTCCCAGTTCAGTCCCCGCAAGCCCGACACCCCGATCACCGCCACCTTCCCCGCCGCTTCCGCCTCACTTCTAGTCCGCTCTCCAACCGGGTCCCCCCACCTGACTTCCCCGGTCCGCACCTATTTGCTTCCCCCCGACATCACTGTCCTCTCCGCCCCTGCAGTTCCTTGCAAGCCTCCCCGCTTACCTATGGGCACCAACGGGTTCTCGCGGGTTTTGCGAATGAACTTGTCCTTGACGCTTTCTGTCGGCTCGAAGACGGTGGGGCTAAAGCCTTCGATGACGGGGGGCTGCGAAGGGTCAAAGGGGGCCGCCGGGGCCACACGACCGGGCGTCGCCATGTCCCCAAGCCACTGCTCAGCGAGCCGGTCGCGGCGCCCCGCCCCCTGATGAGGTCATGAAAAGGGGCGGGGAGAAAGAACTTTGAGGCGCGGTTCACGCAGGCGCAGGAGCACGTTGCATTCTGGGAGTTGTAGGCCTTAAGCCCGTGTTCCTTCGGAAGGAGACTGCATTTCCCAGAAATCCCGCTCCTCTCTCCAGCACCGCCCCCCTCCCCGGGCGGAAGTCGCTGACTCCACGCGGTACCCGGACCCGCGGAGGGCTATCTTGAGCTGTCTGTGTGTTGCACCGCGCGATGCCCAAGGCCAAGGGAAAAACTCGGAGGCAGAAGTTCGGTTACAATGTCAATCGAAAGCGCCTGCACCGGAATGCGAAACGGAAGGCGGCGCCGCGGATCGAGTGGTGAGGGAGCCCGGGGTTCGGGAGTCTGTGGGGTTCCGGCGCCCCTGGCCCGACGGTGGGTGACGCTGGTGTCATCTCTCGCTCCTGCCGTAGCTCCCACATCCGACATGCCTGGGACCACGGAAAATCGGTGCGGCAGAACCTGGCCGAGATGGGTTTGGCCATGGACCCCAATAAAGCTGTTCCCCTCCTGAAGCGAAAGGTAACAGACGTGGTGGCGCCCCGACTTTGGACCCCGCCCCGCATCCCATCCGCAGCCTGGACCCCCCCCGACTGATCAGTCCCTGACCTCCCTCGCGCCCTTCTGGGTTTGCACCCCCTTCCGCCCACTAGTCTGCAAATGACCGGGATGGGGGTGCCCCGGGGTGGGCTCGGTTCCTGGGTTCAACCAGCCTTTCCCGTCCCCGGAACCTGGGTTCAAACTACCCCCTCCTCCACCCCGGCTTGCTCCACTTGACTTGTCTGCTGCGAAATGAACCCGATGGGGATCCTTACCTGCTCATTGGTGTTTTGAGTTTTTAATTTTTTCTGCCCTTGATTTATCTAATTAGGATGGAGTTTAAGATATTTATCTGGTGGGACACACACGCGCACGCACGCACACATGCAGGCACGCACGCGCTTTATGTTCCTTTACATCCTGTTCCAATGGTCGGAGGCTTTTCCATGACTACCTTCTGTCTGGACCACTAATATCAGAAAGCATAGTCTCAAGTCAGGTATCTGCTTTCTTCCTCAATCTATTTTATCTGATTGATCTGTTAGTTTGTATTTTGGGTTTTTGTTTTGGGGGCCATACCTAGATTTACTCGGGACTCTCCACTCAGGAATCACTCCTTCCCCTGTCCTATCCCTGCCCTCACTGGGCCTGGTGATCAATTTATCACTTTTTTGTCTGACTGTCTCATTGGAGGCCAGGATCGGGTTTAGCTCCTTCCTAAACACCCCCGTGGTGCCAGTGTGCTGTGGGGTGCTTTGAAATCTGAGCAGTGGGTTTTGTGACTCCCCTGCCCTCTTTCACATTGCCTATTCCTTCCTGCTGGTGCCCTGGCACAAATCGACACAGAATTAAGATCTGACATCTACAAAGTCAGCACTGACAGTGCCTGGGAGTGAGATGGAGAGCGCTCTCATTTAGGGTGTGGCCCAGCAAAGTGAAGCATCAGGAGCACGGTGTCTTTTTTTGTTTATTTTTGTTTTGGGGGGCCACCCCGGCTGGGCACAGCATTTACTCCTGGCTCTGCCCAGCCATGCCTCGAGAGAGGCTATGATTGTGCCGGTAGTTGTACCCAGTCAGTTGTCTGGAAGGCAAGCTGTCCTTTCTTAGCCGCTGTCCATCCTCTCTGACCCTCGTTGTGCCTGTTTGACAGATGAGCACAGAAAGGATTTCTGTGGCTGTCTTGGGAACCAGGACATGGACAGGCCCTGAATTCTTTGTGTCTCTTCCCTGTGACCGACGTTGGGCCAGGATTCTTCTGAGAAATGCAGTTGTGTTGGGGTGGGCAGGAGCTTCTAGAACTTTCCTTCTACCCCAACTGGCCTGCCTTGGCCTCCTCTTGCTCATGGACTCGGATCTGTGCAGGTGAAGCCCATGGATGTGGACAGCGTGGAGAAGAGTGCGGTGCTGGTGCGGAAGCCCTATGTTCTCAATGGTAGGCGCTGGGACCCTGTGGGCCCCTGTTCTCTCTCTCCATCCGCCGGGGTGCAAGGCAAGACAGGCGCCAGAGGGCTGTGAGCAGATCTGGGGCCCCCAGGGACCAGAAACCTTTTTGTTGGTTTTTGATTTGGGGCCACAGCAGGCGATGGTCAGGCATTAGATCTGGTTTTGCACTCAGGGGACTCTTCTAGCGGGCTTGAGGCACCCTATAGGATGCCGGAGATGGGACCCAAGGCCCCTAAGAGATTGAAACTTGCAAGGCAAGTGCCCGCCCTGCTGTGCTAGCCTTTCCAATAGCCAATAACTGCCCAGATGAGCGTGTTCCAGGAAGCGAGAGAAAAAGGTTCTGGCTTTGGATTGGTGGAGGCCCGCGAGCTCAGCCAATCACTGGGCTTTCTGCCCCACCCATTCCCGCTTTGGGGGCGGGGCCAGGGCTGGTCGCACAGGACCACTGAGCCCTTTATAAAGCCTCCCTCCCTGGCTTCTCCCCCAGACCTGGAGGCTGAAGCCAGCCTTCCCGAGAAAAGAGGAGACACGCTGTCTCGGGACCTCATCGACTACGTCCGCTACATGGTGGAGAACCACGGCGAGAACTACAAGGTGAGGGGCAGGGCCTGAGGGAAATGCGGGAGGAAGCCGGAGTTCGAGGGGCGGGCACGGGGGGGGGGGGTTCTCCCCAAAGCCGAGCCCTGGCTGTGGGTGATTTGACTTCCATGCTGGGACCTGACCTGCGTCTGGAATAAGACTGGAGCTAATTGTATGGTTTTAGGGGGCGGGGTGGGGGAGGCGGCTTACCTGGCGGTGCTCTAGATCACCGAGGATCGAACCCGGGTGGGCTGCGTGCAAGGCAAGCGCCCACCCCGCTGGCCTCTCTCTCCAGACCCATTCTTGTATGTTTCTGTGTTCCTTGATTAGGATTTTCCGTCCTCGGGATTTTTGTTTGGGTTCATGAGATCATAGCCCGGCCATGCTCAAGGGCTTTCCCTGCAGGCTTCTGCGCCCAGGGCTCAGACAGTGCTCAGAGGACCATGTGCTGTTGTGGATGGAACTTGCTTGCAAAAAACAAAAACAAAAACAAACCTCCTGCTTGCAAATCTGCAGAGTTCAGCCTGGTGAAAGTTCCCCTACCCTAGCTGCGAGTTTCACACCCGGCGGCACACTGGGCTTACTTTGGACTCTGCACTCAGGAGTCACTCCTGGCGGGACTTCGGGGACTCTGTGAGGTTGTTGGGGATTGAACCTAGCGTCAGCCATGTGCAAGTCAAGTGGCCTTCCTGCTGTACTGTCTCTCTGGCCCCAAAGTAGCCGATGCTCAGGAGTACTCCTGGCTCTGCACTCAAGAATCACTTGAGTGACCATATGGGATGACGGGGATCGAGCCTGGGTCGGCCATGTGCAAGACAAACGCCTTCTGCATTGCACTATTCTCCAGCCCCCATATTTCCTTTTTCTTAAAAACCAAAAATTTTCTTTAAGCATCACGATTTACAAAGTTGTTCACAGCACAGTTGTTTCAGGTATTCTATATTCCAGCACCCGTGTGACCTTCCCTCCATCAGTATCCCTAGTTTCCCACCCACCCCCCAGCCAGCTCCCTTAGCAGGCACTAATTAATTTACTTTATATTGCTTATTCCAACACGCTCTCGTAAATGACGTTGCTAGAGCCGTGGCCTGAGAATTTCCTGAGCGCTTAGGTGCGCTTAGGTGCAAGCTGGGCTTCTGAGCATCTACTCAGTGTTCGCGTCTAAGTTCTTCCTCCTGGGCTGTCATCAGTTCAGTGAGGTTTTGGGGGTGCCACGTATGTGGCTGCTCGTTTTGGGGGCTTCAGAGCTGGGAAGAGCAGCTGCTGGCAACTCCCCAGCCTCTCTGAGATCAGTCCTGAAGCTGGGATGTTTACTGGGGCGGTGGTGGGAGCTGGATGTGGATGGGCGGGGCTCTGGAGCTGCATGTGAGTGGGCGGGGCCCTGGGGCCTGCATGTGGGTGGGCAGGGTGGGTGGGGCCGGGCCTCCAGCTGGGCCTCCTTCCTGGGATAACTCAGCTGCCAGCATCCCTTCCGAGATCAGAGATTCTTTGGGGAGCAGATCGGGGCGGAGGGGGGTTGGTGAGGCGTCCTCCGCAGGTGCTTGCCCCATTTCATTCAGAGCTCATCTGCCGCCTTCCCTTTCCCAGGCCATGGCCCGCGATGAGAAGAATTACTACCAGGACACCCCCAAACAGATTCGGAGTAAGATCAATGTCTACAAGCGTTTCTACCCTGACGAGTGGCGGGCTTTCCAGGAGTCCTTGCAGAACACGAAGATGGAGGTGGAGTGAGTTGAGGGGTTGAGGGGGGGGGAGTGCCTTCACCCCCAAGCCCCACCCCTCACTCCCTGCTTCAGACCACTCCCTCGACCCAAGCAGCAGCAGCAGCCTCACCAGCAGTCATAAGCCAGGATTTGCATCCTGGAGGAGGTGTGGCAGCAGATGAGGTGGGCCACACCCGGTCGGACCTTAGCTGCCACCCACAAAGCTCCTTTCTGGGGGCCCAGAGACTCCTTTTGTTCTCATGGGGGCGGGGTGCAGGGAAGGAGGGACGCTTTGAAGATTGTATGTACAGAATAAAACAAGGCTTTATTTTAGGTCCTTGGACTTTTTTTTTCTCTCTGCTTGGCTGGGGTTCGAACCCAGGGCCTCACTTATGGCAGAGTCTAACAGCGAGTCCCATCCCCGATCCTCAGCAGCTCTGGGCTTGGCATTGCTGCAGTCAGAGGAGCCCTGCCTGGGATCCCAGAGTCTCCACCCAAGCTGGGAATGTGGCTTTGAAGAGTGGGCCCTACTAGGCGCCTATCCTCACCCCCCACTAAAAAAAAAAAAAGCCTTTTTATTTTTTGTTTTTAAATCTTATTTAGTCTTTTTTGGCTTACACCTGGCAGTGCTGTTTCTCCACTCAGCATTGCTCCTGGTGTTGCTCAGGGGACCCTATGGGATGCCAGGAATCGAACCCGGGTCAGCCGCATGCAAGGCAAGTGTGCTATTGCTCCAGCCCGCTTATTTATTTATTTATTTATTTTTTTCTTTTTGGGTAACACCCAGCAATGCTCAGGGGTTACTCCTGGCTCTGCACTCAGGAATCACTCCTAGAAGTGCTTGGGGGACCCTTTGGGATGCTGGGAATCGAACCCAGGTCGGACACGTGCAAGGCAAACTCCCTACCCGCCTTGCTATCACTCCAGCCCCCGCTTTTTTATATTTAAAGCCACACTTGGCAATGCTCAGGAATCACTCCTGGAAGTGCTCAGGGATGCCAGGAATTGAACCCAGGTCGGCTGCGTGCAGGGCCGGCGTCCTCCCCGCTGGACTAGTGCTCTGGCCACTCCTCATGCTTATTTCCTGCACTGATCCCACCCCACCCTGACCCCACTGCCCTGGGCTGCGGGGCTGTTAAAAGAGCACCCATTCTAGGGTCTGGAGCAATAGCACAGCAGGTAGGGTGTTTGCCTTGCATGCGGCCGACCCGGGTTCGATTCCCAGCATCCCATATGGTCCCCCGAGCACCGCCAGGAGTGATTCCTGAGTGCAAAGCCCGGAGTAACCCCTGAGTATCGCCAGGTGTGACCCAAAAAGCAAAAAAAAAAAAAAAGAAAAAAGACCCATTCTAGCCACACCCCGACATCCCACATTCCACACAGCGACACCACAGCCAGTTCATGTGTTTATTTGTGGCCTGAGAAGCTGCCCACTCTCCGTGTCGAAGCCCTCCCCATATTCCCCGGGGGAGGTGCTCCCAGAGCTGCAAACCCCCATTCCTTCCAGATCCTTGGCGGGCTTGTCCCCCGAAGTCCCCCGGCTCTGAGAACAGGACTCCTGGGCAAATGGCAGTTTTACAAAGGTGGGGAGCAACATTTGGGGGAGCAGCTGGTGTTTCTCAGCAGCACCATGGAGTTGAGATTCTTTTTTGTGTTTTGGTTTTCGGGCTACACCCGGCTGTGCTCAGAATTCCTCTAGGTGGTGCTCCGGGGATCGTATGGGTTGTTGGGGATCGAACTCAGGTTGGTCTAGTGCAAAGCAAGTGCCCTCCCGTCTGTGCATCACTCCAGCACACGGAGTTGAGATTTTCTTAAGCACCTCTGGGGGCTGGACTGAACCAGCCCTGCTCGGAGCCTGCCTGCTGGAGAAGGGCACCCAGTGGCTTCTGGGGAGGCGGGGCCAGTAGCCTCTAGAAATACTCTTGCCTGCTCCATCCATACCATGTGGGTTGTCTTGGCCTCTCCCAGGACCGGAAGTGGCTCAGAGAAGGTGGGGAGCAGAAGTTGCCGATTCTGGAAGGACTATCACTAGTGTCAAGGTCACGGCCATCCTCGGAGGCCCTGGGTAGCAGGGAGGGCATGGCCACTGGCAGGGAGCACAGCACCCCACTTCCCCTAGGTGAGCTCAGGGGCCTCGCTTGGAAAAGGACCCCCATTTCCAGTCCTGAGGCTGGAAAAGAAGTGCAGGGGGTCTGCTGGGCTCCTGAACCCCTATTCGGGGCAACTGGAAAAGATCACTGGGCCTTTGGGCTGTTCCAAGACCGGCCTGGGCCACCCTTGGCCAATGTCACCCTGACTGGCTGCCCCATGTGGGGTCCCAGGCTGGGAAATGTGCCGGGTTTGGGGGTCCCTGGCACCACTGCTTCTGAATAGGTTTGCATTCTTTTCCCCCTTCTACTTAACTGATTGCTAAAGTCAACACTGGAGAACAAGACAGGACTCTGGGGCTAGGAGGACCTCAGCAGTCAGGTCTGATCCCCAATACCACGTGGCTCCCTAGAGCATCAGGTGGGAGCCCAAAACACAGAAACCAAAGAAGTTTCTTTTTGACTCTTTGGTTTTGAGGCCACACTATCGGTACCCCGAATAGACTCCTGGCTCGGTGCTCAAAGGTCACATGGAGTGGCTCCAAGGGACCCTAAGGGGGGACCTGAGACTGAGCCTGGGTCAGCCACTTGCAAAGCAGACCGCTTCTCCACTAGACCATCTCTCATACCTAGGAACCAAAGAAGTTTCTGGAACTTCTTAGGGCTGAAAAAGGAAAAAAGGTGGCAGCCAAGTTCAGCCATCGGGATTATCTCTTTTTGACTGAAGAGCCAAAAGCAAACCAAAGAAAGATTCCTCCTTCCTGTGGAAGCTCAGGAGTTCCAAGAAGAAGGACTTGGTCTACAGCCCCTGCATGTCTAGGGACCCAGCGACTGGGGAATGAATTCCAGGCCCAAAATGCTGTGGGAGAGGTTCCTGGGATCCACCCCTGGCATCACCAAAAAAAAAAAAAAAAGAGGGAGGGGGAGCTGGAAAGAGTGGACAGCGGGGAGGGCCCTTCCTTGCACGTGGCTGATCCAGGTTTTATGCCCGGCATTCCATAGGGTTTCCCGAACTCCACCAGGAGTGATCTCTGAGCACCACTGGATGTGTCCAACAAAAAGACAAGCCCAAAGTGGGTGGGTGGGAGGATCTTTCAAATAAATAAGTAGATACAGCAATAAACTTTTTGGGGGGGTAGATGAAAGACTCCAGGGGACCCCAGAGATCCTGTCCCATTATGTTGGCGCAGAGGGGGATGGGCCCAGGCTGCCCCATCAGCTGATCCAGTTGCAGCACTGCCAGGGGATTTCTTGACTGGGTAGCCGTTCTCTCGGAATAGGATTGCTAGAGAGACAGCATCGGGTCCAGCTGGTTCCAGGTGAAGGCTCAGAATTCCTTACACCGGGGGCAGGGCTCCACAGATAGAGCTCGGTGAGCACACGACTCTTTGGGGTGCCAGCAACCACCCTTCACAGACCATGTTTAACGTCTGAACATCCTGACATTCTCAATGTCCTGGGATTTAGAGGTTGAGCTGCAAACGCCGTTCTTGGATGAATGAAAGAAAAAGTTCCAAGCCATCTCACACCCACCGGGGTGGTGATCTTGGGTACCTGGGCTCCCTGCTTCCCCAAGGTGAACACCGGCCCTGTCTGGTCCCGGCCGGGCAGGGCGGGCCTTTCTGATGAGGGGAGGTGAATCAATTCTGGAGCGGAGAAGCCAGGTTCAGGGGTTAGTGGCACTTCTTCACGGAGCTCCCGAACCCATCTCCTGGGGTTGCCCCAGCACTTAGGATCTTTGGGGCTGGGAACTGCAGCTCCAGCATGGGAAAACATGACAATCATCCTATCCCCGCACAGCGGCAAGGTCAGGCCAGAAAGGCAGTGCAGCAAGAGAGACCGCAGATCAAGGTGGGAAGGCGCAGAGCACCAAGTCGCCAGCAGGGGACAGTCTTGGGGGCGCGTTTCCGATCCCGACCTGCAGGGGGCGCTCGCTGCACAGATAGCCGGGGAGGCGGTGGCCTGCCCCGAACGCTGCATCCAGTGCCAGCCTGGAATGAGGCAGCGCGCTTGCACCACCACCCCTGCTCTGCGTGCAAAGCCGACTCCCGGAGAGGCTTGGTCTGGTGGTGGTGGTAGCTCCAGCCCCTGGTTGGTTGCAGCCTAGGAGAGCAGCTCCAGCAGCAGCCGCCAGATGTGCACGGTGCCAGGGTTCTCGAAGCCGGGTCCCTCGGGGGCCACGCTGGCGGCGAGCAGGAAGACCTCGCGCTGGCTGTCGAGAGTCTGCAAACCCAGTTCCTGCTGCAGCTGCACCATGCTGACCGCCTCGCTCAGGTCCTGTGGTGGGGGGCGGGGAGGGCCGTGGAGAGCCGCTGAGCGGGGACCCCACTGGAAGCCAGCCCCTCCCCCAACACCCTCTGCTGCCCACCATCCAGGTGGAAAAACATAACAATCATGTCCCTGCACAGAGGCAAGGTCAGGCCAGAAAGGCAAGTGCAGCAGGAGAGACCTCAGAACCAGGTGGGAAGGCACAGAGCACCAGGCCGCCAGCAGGGGGCAGTCTACGGGGACGGGCGCATTTCCGATCCCGACCTGCAGGGACTGCTCGCTGCACTGCTCACCTGGGAGGCGGTGATTTTACTCCAGCCAGAACACCCAAGTCCCGGCTCCTAGCAGGGGCTGCTTGGGTGCAGGGTCTCCATAATCAGCACCCGCTATTTTAGGGGTTTGTTTGTGGAGGGGAAGGGGTCATACCTTGCGTTGCTTGGGGCTTACGCCTGGTGGTGCTCAGGGTAGTGCATGGGATGCTGGGGATGGAACCAAACGCCCTGCCCATTGTATCATCACTCTCACCCCAAGCACCTTAACCTTTCTATTATCTATCTCTGTTTCTTTGGGCTTGGGGGCCACACCCAGCACTGCTCAGGATCCCCTCCCGGCCGGGCTTGGCAAACTCTATGGAGTTTCAGGGACCCAAATGGCACCATCTGTGTGCAAACAGGGACCCTAATGTGCACGGCCAGCGCCTTGACCCGGCTCCTGGCTTGGGCCGTCTCTGCAGGGCATCCCTTGACTGACCTCTGGGTGGCTCTAATTTAGAGCAAGGCTCCTGGGCTGAGGTTTTTTCTCCAGAGCTCAGCCCCTGCTTCCAGACTCCCACCCGACCTGGGCCCCCAACGCCTCGCCCCCTCACCTGCTTATTAGCCACCACAACCACGGGCAGGTCGGGGTCCTTGTCCAGCAGCCTGTGAAGCTCCTGCCGGGCCCAGGGAAGCCGCGGGCGATCGGCCGAATCCACCACGAACACCAGCACGTCCACCTCGTTCACAAACTCCTTCCAGTAGAAGCGCAGGTTCTCGCTGCCACCGACTGAGGAGAGGCAGGAGCCCCCCCACTCAGAGCTGCCCAGAATCGCCCCCACCCCACAGCCATTCCCAAGGTGTTTCTCGTGGGTGGGCGGAGCCAGAGCCCAAGTGGGCGTGGTCACATCGCGGGTGGGCGTGGTCATCGTTCGTGGGCGGGGCCGGGCACTTGGTGGTGGGGCCGCGCTGGTCGGCAGGGCCTGAGGACTTGCCTTGCAAAGATGAGGCTCTGGGTTCGATCACCGACACCACAACATCAAAAACAATAATGCAGGAACTAGGTGACAGAAACATTTCACAGTGGTGGGGGGCAGTTGGAGGGACTGGGCAAGAGTCCTGAGGGGAAAGAGCCCTTTGTCTTTCTCCCATAGGGCTTAGGTTCAATTCTAGTGTCCTGTGGGGTTCCTCTAAGCTCCAACCCCTTCCCCCCCCAAAAAAAAACAACCTTTCACAGGAGTCAAGAGACAGAGGATGGGGGAAGGGGGAAGGGCACTTGCCTTGTGTGCAAATGAGCCCGGTTCCTCTCTGACCCCAGAAGTGAGCACAGATGGACCGGACGATAGTATACTGGGGAGGGCACTTGCCTTGCAATGCATCCCATATGGTCCTGATCCCTGCCAGGAGTGATTCCTGAGTGCAGAATCAGGCATCACCCCTGAGCACTGCGGAGAATGGGCCAACACCCCCGTTCCCCCCCTCCCCGCAGCAAAGAAAAAAAAAAGTGCGTACAGAGCTGGGAGTAGCACCTTCAGCACCATGTAGTAGCAAACAAAGCATTTTACAGGATTCGGGTGTAGGAGGTGCTTAGTTAAGCCTCTTCCTGGGGTGTAGTAGGTGCTCAGTTAAGCCTCCTCCTGGATTGCTTTCTGGAGACAAAATGAGATACAGCCAGAAGCCAGGGGACCTGCCAGGGACTCACTGTCCCTTCAGTCACGTACCCTCCTTGGAATGGCACAGACCACCCTACCTACCTCCCCCAAAAAACCTGGGTTTTGCAGTGCCCCGCGGAACACCCCAAATGCCAGCATCTCGGGTTCGACCTCAGTGTTCTTTCAGAGAGAGAGCCGCTGACCTCTGCCCTCAGCACAATGCTTGGCACGTAGCAGGCACTCACCAAGTACTCACTGAGTGCTTACAAGGTGCCAAGCGCTGAGCTGGGTGCTGGGGATGCAGAGGCGAGCCAGGCAGGCAGGACCCCCACTTCCCCCCACACCGCCCCTGCTAACCAGGACCCCCTGGGGGGATCCATCAACCCATGGCCGAATGAAAGGGAAATCCCAGACTGAGGGGTCAGAGAGAGAGAGAACAGCCAACAGGGCAGTTGTCTCCCTTGCAGCCAACCCAGGTGGGATTCCTGGCAGCGCCAGGATTCATCCCTGAGCCGAGCCAGGAGGAAGCCTCCAGCACCACCAGGTGTGGCCCAAAAAGCAGGAAAGACACATAAAGAGTGTGGGGGGGGATGGGCAGAGCAATAGGACAACGGGGAAGGCACTTGCCTTGAAAGCAACCTGCTGGAGCTCGATCCCTGGCATCCCATAGGGTCCCCTGAACCCGCCAGGAGTGATCCCTAAGTGCAGAGCCAGGAGTAAACCCCCCTCAAAAAAAAGGAAAAAAAAAAAGAAGTCTTTGGGGCTGGAGCGATAGTACAGTGGGTAGGGCATTTGCCTTGCATGAGGCCAACCCAGGTTCGATCCCCAGCATCCCATAGGGTCCCCCAAGCACCGCGCCAGGAGTAATTCCTGAGTGCAGAGCCAGGAGGAACCTGAGCTGGGTGTGACCCAAAAAGGAAAAGAAAAAAAGAGAAGAAATCTTTGGGGCTAGAGTGATAGGACAGCAGAAAAGGCACTTGCCTTGCACACGGCCAACCTGGGTTTGATCCCCAACATCCCACAGGGTGCCCTGAACACTGCCAGGAGTGATGCCTGAGCCCACAGCCAGGAGTCAGCCCTGAGACCGCCCCCTTCCCCACCCCAGCACAAAAGAAAAGAGTAAAGGGCCCTTTCCTGGTGGGTCTGTCTGCCAGGCTTTGTGGGAGACCACTGCGGGGTGGGGGAGGCTGTGGTGGGGAGATCAAAGCTGGCAGGGAGGGCCTGGAGTAATAGCACAGTGGGTAGGGCATTTGCCTTGCGCGTGGCCAACCTGGGTTCGATTCCCAGCATCCCATATGGTCCCCTGAGTACCGCCAGGGGTAATTTCTGAGTGCAGGAGCCAGGAGTAACATCTGTGCATTGCCGTGTGTGACCCAAAAAAGAAACAAAAATCAAAGCTGGCAGGAAAGCAGAAGCATCTTCGACACCAGGGGCTCAGGGCCACCTGCAAGGGCCAGCATCCTTCTGGTCCTGTAACAGATGAGCCTTTGATCTGTGTCTGTCCCATCCTGCAGCAGGGCCAGACTTCAGCACCGAAGTCCCCCAAGCTGGGTGTTGCTCCTGTGCTAAAAAGCCTGGACTGGGGCTGCTCGGACCCCCAGCGCCCTCCACTCACCCTCGGCAACCCTCTTTGACCTCCGTGTCCCTGGCAAGACAGGGGCCCGAGGAAAGTCTGTTGAAAGACCAGATCCTAGGCAACCGCTAAACATTTGCCACAGGGAAGGACAGATGTCACCAGGGTTAGCTGGTATGAAGCAATCCCTGAGACTAGAGAAGCTGGGTCCCCAGGGGGGTCAAGAGTGAGAGCCCCAGTCTGACTCACCAGTGAGCGTTTAACTGGGCACTAGGGTTTAAAAAAAAATTAACTTTTTTTTGGGGGGGAAGAGGGTGAGGCAGCGCAAATACCCAGCAGTGCTTTGAGCAGCTCCTGACTCTGGAATTTCTCCTAGCAGTGCTGAGGGAAACTAGTGGGCTGGGGATCGAACCCGGGGCTCCAGGCTGCAAAGACATGCACTTCTGGGGCCGGAGCGATAGCACAGTGGGTAGGGTGTTTGCCTTGCATGCGGCCGACCTGGGTTCAATCCTCGGCATCCCATATGGTCCCCCAAGCACTGCCAGGAGTAATTCCTGAGTGCAGAGCCACGAGTGACCCCTGAGCATCACTGGGTGTGACCCAAAAAAGCAAAAAAATGAATAAATAATTTACTTCTGCCCTCTGAGCCGTCTCCCTGGCATTAAGCCTTTGACTTCCATTGACCTCCCTGAGGCTTTGTGGTTTGAATCCCAGGACCGACCTCTCACCCGGATCCTTAAGACCTCTCCAGGGATCCCTGAGAACCTGGGACCAGATCTTTCGATCACGGGCTCAGAAAGTCCTCCCAGAGCCTACGTACATGGGTGCCAGCATTGACACAGGCCAGTCTGTGGGCCGAGTGACAGTCCCCAATACAGCAGAGGGTCCTCAGAACCTAGCCTGGTGAGGGGCGGGAGCAAGAGGGGTGGGTAGAGAAAGGCTCACGGGTGGTAGTGGGGAGACCGGAGAGAGAGCACAGCAGGGAGGGTGCTTGCCCTTCATGAGCCAGACTGCTCAATCCCCAGCATCCTATAGCGTCCCACCACCATCCCCCAATACCACCAGAAGTGATTCCTGAGCCAGGAGGGAGCCCTGAGCATCCTCAGGTGTAGCCCAAAAACTATTTACAACAACAACTGTCCTCGCGTTGTTCACCGATTTACTCCAGCAGGCCCAGTAACGTCTCCATTGTGAGACTTGTTACTGTGTTTGGCATACCGAATATGTCACAGGTAGCTTGCCAGGCTTTGCTGTGCCCGTGAGACACTCTCGGTAGCTTGCCGGGCTCTGCAAGAGAAGCAGAAGTATTGAACTCGGGTCAGCCGGGTCTGGGGCATGCAAGGCAAATGCCCTACCTGCTGTGATGAAAAAAAAGGCGCGGGGGGGGGGGGGGGGGTGTTTATAGAGAGACTATCCTTTTCAGTAAAGAAGGGCTTTCCAGAAGGATGCAAAAGTATAAGCAAAGATGCAGAGGATAGAGAACAAGGCAGAAAGTGTCACACAGCAGCTTAGGGGGACACCTGGGCCACCGCGGGCAAACCGAAGCAAAGCGATCAATGATTTACCGTATTTCACCGTGTCATTGTTGCCCAGTGCGTAATCTGTGCCCTGTGTTTTCTTTTTTTCAGTTCAACGCTTGGCTTCTGACCTTCTCATCTGTATTAAATTTTTTTCCAGTTTTTGGCCCACACCCAGCTGTGTTCAAGGTTTCTTCCTAGCTTGGTGCTCGGGGATCACTCCTGGCGGTGTTTGAAATGACTATATGTGGAACTGGGGATTGAACCCAGGTCAGAAACGTGCAATGCCAGAGTCTTAGACCATTTACTGTCTCTCCAGCCCTATAACCCTGTTACAATCTCCCCAAAATTGTCACCCTCCCTACCATTTTGGGGAGAGAAAAACAAAACAACATATTGGGTATAGAACTGCGCGATTACACAGTGAAATACGGTAACTTGCTGGATTTTTTTTTTTTTCTTAAGACAGAAAAGTTTGAACTAGTGTGATAGTACAGCAGGTCGGGCGTTTGCCTTGTACATGGCAGACCTGAGTTCTATCTCCAGCACCCCATAAGGCTACTCCCCCCCACCCCCTTGCCTCACCCTGCACAGCCGAGTGTGGCTCCTAAACAAAACAAACAAAAGAAAAACAGATAGAAAAGTTTGTTGAAAAGCTGAAAAGCAAGAAACTCCCTGGGAATTTAGATAGGATTAAGCAAAGTGTGGGCTGTTGGACTCTCTCTTGTACAGAATACTGCTTCTAGCTTTATGAAATCGTCAGGAGGAGTTTATCAAGAAACCCCACGCAAGCAACTGCTCAGTATGGGGACAACTTTAGCAGTTGGCGAGGCGACCATTGATAAACCTGCAGGATGAGGGACAGGGGTCTGAGTTAGAGATCCGGGCTCAGGAAGGAGCTTCTAGGCTGGATTTGCCTCTAGCCTCCCAGACTGGCGTGGGAATTGCTCAAAGACCTGAAGGACAAGAGCTACAGAATGTTGGGGAGGGCGTTCTTGCCTTGCATGCCTTGGATGCTGTCTTCCCCGGCATCCTGTATGGTCCCCCGAGCACTACCAGGAGTGATTCCTATGCACAGAACCTGGAGTAAGCCCTGAGCACTGCAGAGTGTGCCTCCCCGCCCCCAAATCAAACCAAACCCAAACTAGATGAATCCTGTTTAGCTCCAATCCGCATGCGTGCAGGGGACTCGTGGTGTGTGTGTGTGTGTGTGTGTGTGTGTGTGTGTGTGTGTGTGTGTGTGTGTTTCGGGGAGGAGGGTTCGGTTCTGCTCACTCTCTAGCAGGTCCACCTCGAAGTCCTTGGTGGGCAGCCGCACGGAGTTGAAACCCCAGGTGGGGACGTGGCCTTCCAGCGGGGGTTTCCCGGCCAGCACGCGCAGGAACGTGGTCTTGCCCGAACCGTCCAGCCCCAGCACCAGCACCTCGCGTTGCTCCAGTTCCTCCAGCGCCGGCTCCTCATCCTCCTCGTCCTCGGGCTGCGGGGCACAGGGGAGGCTGGCTGCAGCCGGCCCCCTCCCGGAGCGCGCCCCGCAGCCCCAACATCACCGCCCTCGATCCACCCCTGCAGGGCCGGGAGGGGGGGTCCGGTGTGGGGGACCAGGACCCAAGCGCGATCTGGGGAGTCCTGACCCTTTGCCATGCCGTCCTCTGCCTTCGCCTGTGTGACCTCGCGTGACTCATAAGCCAGTCCGCGGCGTCGCCCCAGGGTCCCTCTCCCCCCACTGTGGCTACCCCTGGAGAGAACGAGGTCGCTAGCGCCAGGACCTCTCACCACGCGCCGGCCCCCGCGTGCACTGCGCAAGCGCTAACCACGCCCATATATAAAGCCACGCCCACAAGTAAGGCCACACCCATAGAGTCACGCCCAGACAAGCCACGCCTACAAGTCACGCCCAGTCAAAACCACGCCCCTTATGAAGTGACGCCCAATCAAACCACACCCCCATGGGTCACGCCCAATCAAACCACACCCACGAAACCACGCCCTATAAATCCACGCCCACAAACACGCCCCCTTGCCACGCCCCTTGCCCGGGCGAGTCCGATCGCGTCTCAACTGGGCTGCCGCTACCCCCCCACGGACAAATGCCCACTCGGCGCCGGGACTCCGCATGTCCGCTAGGCGCGCCCACCCGCGCCGGCCCATGCGTGCGTGCTTGCAGCGGCCGCTCGGTGCCCCACCCCCGCTGCAGAGCCCGCTGTCCTCGGAGCTCCCGGGGCGCCCCCTCCCCCCGTGGAGGGGGTCGCTGCACAGCCCGCTTTGCCCCGCACTCACGTCCCACTCGTCCCACTCGGGGAGGCGGCCGGGCTCGGCGCCCCACCAGGCCTCGGCGCTGTCGCAGCGGCGCTCCCGTCCTCGGCCGCAATAGACCTTCCAGAGGACGAAGAGCACCGAGCCCAGCACGGCCGCGGCGCCGCCCAGCGCCAGCACCAAGGGGCCGAGGGGCCGCGGTGCCATCGGAGCGGGGCGCCGGGCGCGGGGCCGGACAGCGCTGGCCCAACCCGGCCGCCGAAGATGGCCCCGCTGCGCCGACTGCCGCGCCCACCCACCCGACCACGGCCGCGCACTACAAGCCCCACAATGCCTCGCCGCTGTCGCGACAGGGCGCGGGGAGTGGGCGCGGGGACCTCCGGCTCCTCCCGTGTGGGGGGCGGCAAGCCGCGAGGGGGTGCGTCTGCCGGGGCTCTCGGTGGAGCACGCGTCTTTTCTCCCGGTGCCCTCCTAAAACGGTTCGGCCAGGGATCGGACCATAGTACAGTGGGCAGGATAATTGCCTTGCATGCCCCTAACCCAGGTTCGGTGCCCGGCACCGGCACCCCATCGGGTCCCCCCAGCATGGCCAGGAGTAACCCCTGAGCACTGCAGTAACAGTGCAGTAACAAAAGATCTCGAACCCCAGGATGAGGGACTCGACTCTGGTAACGCGAAAATGGATTTTCTCTTGTTCTGGATAACTTTTTGGTAGGGTGAGATGAAAACGATCGGATTAGGGACCAGAGTGACCGTACAGCGGGGAGGGCATTTGCCTTGCACGCTGCCGACCTGCATTTGATCATCAGCGGCATCCCATATGGTCCCCTGCCAGGAGTGATCCCTGAGCAAAGAGCCAGGAGTAACCCCTGAGCATCGCTGGGTGTGGTCCAAGAACAAAACTTTTTTGTTTTGTTTTTAGGTTCACACCTGGCGATGCACAGGGGTTACTCCTGGCTCTGCACTCAGGAGTTACTCCTGGCGGTGCTCAGGGGACCCTATGGGATGCTGGGAATCGAACCTGGGTTGGCCGCATGCAAAGCAAACGCCCTACCCGCTGTGCTATCTCTTCAGCCCCCGAACAAACAAAAATTTTTTAAAAAGTAAAGAAAAAGATGGGATTAGAGGTCAGAGGATAGTATAGTGGGTAGGCAGTTTACCTTGCACATGGCCAACTGGGGTCCCCTGAGCTTGCCAGGAGTGATCCCTGAGCCCCAAAAATCAAAATAGAAAAGTAATTGGATTAGATTAACTCTATTTGCTTTACTTTAACTTTGGGACATAGTGGAACTCGGGGCTTATTCCTGGCTCTGTGCTCAAGTGACAATCCTGGTGGGCTCGGGGGACCATCACTTAATCACTTAACTTCCCGTTAGTCGTCGATTTGCTCGAGCGGGCACCAGTAACGTCTCCATTTGTCCCTGTCGCGTGCTAGTGTAGCCCAATGGCATCTGTTCGCTCCAGGAACATGAAGGGCCTCAAACTGATGGTTCATGATCTTGACAAAGAAGTCTGACCATCTGGTAGGTGGGCGGCCACGCGGTCTTTTGACATCTCGTGGAATCCAGTCGGTAACAGCTCTAGTCCAGCGGTCATCTTTAAATCTCATTATGTGACCAGCCCATCTGATTTTCGACACCTTGGCAAATGAGACAGCGTCCCTGATTCTTGATCGTCGACGGATGTCAGAACTCCGGATTCTTTCTCTCATTTGAGTGAAACGTGATATTCCAAGCATAGCTCTTTCTATTCTTCTTTGGGAGACCTGAATAGCGTTCTCATCTTGTTTGCATAGGGCCCAGGTCTCTGAGGCATATGTTAATGTAGGAAGAATAGTGGAATCAAAGAGATGTGCCCAGAGCCGGAGGTTCTTCATCCTCTTAGCTATTTCTTCGACGTTCTTGAAGGCATTCCAAGCCGCTCTCTTCCTCCTGCGCAGCTCGGGTGCCAGGTCATTTGTCATGTTGACCTCTCGACCTAGGTACACATAGCTGTTGCATTCGGAGATGGTCGTTCCATTGAGAGCGAATGGGGCGTCAGGAACGAGGCTGTTTCTCATAAACATTGTCTTCGTAAGATTCAGCTGTAGTCCTACCTTTCCACACTCACGGTCAAAGTCGGCCAGCATTTGTGCCGCTTGGCTGATGTTTGGTGTTATTAAAACAATGTCATCAGCAAAGCGGAGGTGGTGTAGTTGCCGACCATCTATCTTCACTCCCATTCCTTCCCATTCTAGTCGTCGCATGATGTTCTCGAGGGTGGCACTGAAGAGTTTCGGTGAAATGGTATCACCCTGCCGCACCCCTCTCTTGACATCAACGATCACTTCTTTGTAGAATGGTGAGATCCTGGTAGTGAATCCGCAATACAGCTCACGGAGGATCCTGATGTATTGGGCTTGAATGCCCTGATTGGCTAGGGCTTCAATGACCGCTTCTGTCTCAACAGAATCAAAGGCCTTCTTTAAATCAATGAACGTTAAACAGAGCGGCATCTTGAACTCCTGAGAAACCTCAATGAGCTTGGTTATTGTGTGGATATGGTCGATGGTGCTGAATCCTTTGCGGAACCCGGCTTGCTCGCATGGTTGTCCTTCATCTAGTGTTCTGCCAATCCTATTTAGGATGACGCGAGTGAACAACTTGTAGATGACAGACAATAGGCAGATCGGGCGATAGTTGCCAATGTCATGGATGTCTCCCTTCTTGAACAGTAGTACGGTCCTGCTGGTTTTCCATTGGGACGGAACCTTGCATTCAGACAGGTAGCGAGTGAAGAGCCGAGCCAGTGTATTGATGAGTACTGACGGCAGGTTCTTCAGGTGTTCAGGTCTGACCTTGCCTGGGCTGGGTGCTATTTGTTTCTTTACCGACGAAATGGCGTGTCGGATTTCGGAAGGGAGAACGTTGGGAACGACATATCCATCCTGTGGAATTTGGTATGTCGGCAAGTGGACATGGCTATCGAAGAGATTTGAGTAGAAGTCATGGATAATCTTCTCCATTGCCGTTCTGGAGGATGTGATGGATCCATCAGGACGTCGGAGGGCAGTCATCTTGGTCTTGTAGTTGGCGAAGGACAGGCGGGCGTTATGAATACTTTATGAATAAAAGTATTCGGGGGACCATCAGGGGTGGCAAAGATTGAACCTGGGTTGACCAAATGCAAGGCAAGCGCCCTACTTGCTGTACTATCACTCTAGCCTAGATGCATTTTAGATTACCTAGTTGATCTAGTGCCCACTATACCAGCTCAAAGGATAGAATAATTTGCCCTGCATTTGGGAAGTTCTAGCTTCATCCCTGGTACCTCCTGGCCCTCCCGTCAGTTCTGGGTAAGGTCCTGATCATCCCTGAGCATCACTGAGTGTCTCCCCTCCCCTCCCACCTGGCAAGATGCCCAGAATCTCTGGCTAGGTGCTTCTGATCCTTAAGACTCTCCACCTTGGGGCTGGAGAGATAGAACAGTAGGTAGGGCGTTTGCCTTGCACGCGGCCAACTCGGGTTCAATTCCCAGCAACCCATAGGGTCCCCTGAGCACCGCCAGGAGTAACTCCTGAGTGCAGAGCCAGGAGTAACCCCTGTGCACCACCGGGTGTGAACCCCCTCAAAAAAAAAAGCAAAAAAAAAAACACCTCTCCACCTTCCCGGAGCCTGAGCGCACTTCCTGTTAAAACGATCCCAGACTAGCTTCGTGACATTGGGTTCCTCTCCTCTGCCTTTGCCACGCTGCTAAGGCTGTCCGTCTGGTTTGACAGCTCAACCATAGCCTGAATTTCTTCAGTGGCATCTTTCCATATTACCACTAGAGGTCGCTTTTCTCCTTATTCTTTCTTCCTGGGAAATGAGTTCAATCCTCAGGTCTGACGATAACTTTAAGTGGAGAAATGCCAGAGGCATTGGTTGAGGGACAGTGGAGATGGCCCCAAGCCCCTGTTTGCATGGCAGACCTTCCCGGTGTCCAAGATCTTCTCTGCTTCCTTGGTGTGAATATTAGCAGGTTTGTCTAGGGAATTCAAGGAGTGAAAATTTGTGAGTGTTTAGTGAAGAGCAGGTGTGCAGAAATGCAGTTTGCTTCTCTCGACGGAAGGGATGGGACGATTTGGGTAAGAAGGCATGGAATGATCTGGCTAATTTATTTATTTACTTTTTCCTTTTTGGGTCACACCCGGCAATGCTCAGGGGTTACTCCTGGCTCTGCACTCAGGAATTACTCCTGGAGGTGCTCAGGGAACATATGGGATGCCAGGGATCGAACCCGGGTCGGCACATGCAAGGTAAATGCCCTACCTGCTGTACTATCACATCAGGCCCCCAGAAACCTGGTTAATTATTTTGTGGGGGCCGCACCTGCCTGACAGTGCTCAGGGAATCTCCTATGCATTGCTCATGGTGTACTTAGGGTGGGACCACAAGGTGCTATGGATGAAACCTGGGGAGCTGGAGAGATAATACAGCAGGTAGGGCACTTACTTGCCTTGCAGGCAGCTGACCCAGGTTCGATTCCCAATACCCTATATGGCAGTCCACGCCTGGCCAGGAGTGATGATTCCTGGGCGTAGAGCTAGGAGAAAGTCCTAAGCATCACTGGGAGTGGCACCCAAACCAAAAAGTAAATTTTGGGGCTAGAACGATAGTACAGCAGGGAGAGCACTTGACTTGCAACGTGGGAAAATCAGGTTCGATTCCCAGCATCCCAGATGGACCTCCAAGCCTGTCAGGAGTGATCCCTGAGTGCAGCCGGGATGGCAAAATCAAAACAAAAAAACCTGGGTCTCCAACATGCAAAGCATACACGCAAGCCCTCTAAGCTACCTTCCCAATTGCTCAGTTTTGGGGTCACATCTGGTGGTGCCTGGGAGCCACCCCGGGTTCCGTGTTCAGGGAGTTGCTTTCAGGGCTGGAGTGGTAACCCAAGCGGGGAGGGCAGTTGCGTTGCACGCGGCCTACAGAGGTGCCATTCCTGGTACCCCATACGGTCCCTCTCCGAAATCCCGCCAAGTGTGATCCCTGAGCACAGAGCCAGGAGTCAACCGTGAGCACTGCCACACGTGACTCATATGGGCTACTGCTGGGGATCGAACTCGAGTCAGCTGCGTGCAAGGCAAACGCCCTGCCCGTGTACTATCACTCAGGCTCCTGAGCTCAGCCCCCTTGAAGGAGAGCTGCATTCATTCCCAGCCAGGCTTTGCAGGTTACGAACTACAACTCCCAGCATGCCTCGCAAGCTCCGCCCCCTCCAAGTCTCGCGGGAAGCCGCGTGAGCTGGGAAGCCTTTATCTGCGGGCGCGCTGCGGGCCGCGGGCCGCCGAGCTCCCTGCCGGCGTCTGGGGCTCTGCTGCTTCCTGGGCTTGCACGCCGCTGCCGCGACTCGGGAGCCTCGGTGGAGCGCGGAGCGCCTGGGGTGCCAAGGTTTGTGCTGCAGCCGGCTCCGTGGCGGCGGCCGAGGTGGGCTGGGCCTTCGGTCTACCCCCTCGCTCCTGCCACCGAGACCCCGGGACCCCCGCGCCGCCCCCTCTCCGCCTCCTGGGCTCGCCCCGCCTGCTGGAGCACCCCCGAATCCTGGGGGGGACTTCTCGCCCGCCATATCTCGCTTTCTCCCCGTGCTCCGACCCCCTCTTCTCTGCGTCCGCTTGCCCTGTGTTTGGGGGAACCCCCTTTGCAACCTCCTTTGCAGCCCCCCGACCCCTTCGTCTTCCCCTTGCATTTGGGTGGCAGAGAGTGGCGGGACTTTGGGTCTCCTGGAAGGAACTACGGACTCTCTGGGTCCCCCCTTTAAGGATGACGGCTGCGGGTGCAAGCCCCCGTAAGTGGACAGGCAGAGAACGTGGTGTCCCCGGGGCTTTTGCGTCGTGAGCACCCTTGGAAAAACGGGGCTGAGAAACGGGTCTCCTTCCCGACCTGTGACCTTGGGGTAGACCTAGCTCCTGATTTTGTTTTGTGCCTGATGTTTGGCTTGAATGCACCCCCCCTCCCTTCCCCGCCCTTCCGTTTGTCTTTTTTGGGTCAGACCCGGCGAAGCTCACGGGTTCCTCCTGGCTCTGCACTCAGCAGTTACAACCTAGCCAGGGATAGAACTCAGGTCAGCTGCATGCAAATGCTGCTGTGGAATGGCTTGCAGCCCTTGTTTTAGTCTTTTGGTTTGGGGAGGGGGCGACACCCAGCTGTGCTCAGGGCTGACTCCTGGCTCTGCACTCAGGGATCACTCCTGGCTGGGCTTGGAGGACACTTTGGGGTGCTGGGCTTGGAACCCGGGTCTGCAAACACCCTACCCACTGGATGATCTCTCCAGCCTCTTGTTTTTTGTTTTGTTTTGTTTTGTTTTTGCGTCCACACATGGCGTTGCATGGGGCTTACTCCTGACTTTGTGCTCCCAGGTCAATCTTTGTGGGCTCAGAGGATCCTATGGGATGCCAGAGACTGAACTTGGGTCGGCTGTATGCACGGCAAGCGCCATCCCCGCTGTCTTCTTATCTTTGGCTCTTGAATCCCATTTTATTTTTATTTTGACTTTTTTTTTTGCGCCACACCTGGCAGTGCCCAGGACTTCCTCCGGGCTCTGTGCTCAGGGATCACTCCTGGCAGTCTTGGCGGACTGTGGGGTGCTGGGAATAGAACTACTTGCAAGGCAAGTGTCACCCCTGATTGTGGGTCGGCTCATTTGGACCCTGAACCCTAACTTTTTTTTTTTTGTGAAACGCCGTGAGGTACAGTTGTAGACTTACAAACTTTCATGCTTGGGTTTCAATTATACAATGATCGAGTACCCATCCCTCCACCAGTGCCCATTCTCCACCACCAATGATCCCAGTAGCCCTCCCATCCCCCCCCCCCCCCCCCGCCCCATCCCCCCTACCCCTCCTCTGTGGCAGGGCATTCCCTTTTGCTCTCTCTTTCCTTTAGGGTGTTGTAGTTTGCAATAGAGGTATTGAGTAGCCATTGTGTCCTGAACCCCAGCTTAACGAATCCGTGGGGGGTGCCTTTTGCATGGTCTGTCTGGTAACTTTTGAGGACCCCAGGTGGGCACACTTGAGAGGTTTGGAAAGAAGCTGGAGAGATGGGCACTTTCCTTGCACACAGGGGGCCCCGATCGGACCCCCAAGTCCCACCTTACTTTGGGTGCAGAGCCAAGAGTAAGCCTTGAGCCCTGCCGAGTGTGGCTACTACCCTCCAAAAAAAAAAAATAAGTAAATAAATAAAACTACAAAAAAATCCCCACAGTAAATGCCGGGGGTTCAGCAGGGATGTTGGTGGGCGGTGGGCAGGGGGAGGCTGTCCCCTTTCCAGGAGTGACTCCCAACCCCCTCCACAGAGAGGCAGGAACTGCCCTTAAGCACTGTGGACCCCTCTGTGAAAAACAAGCCGAACTAAGATCCTTGGTTATTTGTTGTTGCCTTTAAAGCTCTGGGATGGATCCCCCGCCAGAGGCCCTTGTGACTTGACAGCAGCTGGATCTGCGCCTCTTAAGCTCTGTCGGGACCAGAATCCTCGTCTCTCCTGCTGCTAAGTCAGCCCCCACCTCTCAGGTCGAAGGTCAGCACCACTGGGGGAGACCTTGTTTTGTTTTTGCTTTTTGGGTCACACCGGGCGATGCACAGGGGTTACTCCTGGCTCTGCACTCAGGAATTACCCCTGGTGGTGCTCGGGGGACCATATGAGATGCAGGGAATCGAACCCAAGTTGGCTGCGTACAAGGCAAATGCCCTACCCACTGTGCTAGCTCTCCAGCCCAACTGGGGGAGACCTTGGCCTTTATCTTTGTGTTGGGTGTGTGTGTGTGTGTGTCTTTGTCTGTTGGGGGGGGGGGGTAGTTTGCTTGTTTTCTCTGTCAGCAAAAGCCCTTTGTTGTTTTACTCTGGGGTGGGGCCCACAGCCTGGGTCACACCTGTCAGTCCTCAGGGCTGACTCCTGGCTCTGCACGCAGGAATTACTCCATTACTCCTGGCGGGGGTTTGGGGAACCATATGGGATGTTGGGGATCGAACCCCAATGTGCAAAGCAAGTGCCCTCCCCGCTCCAGGCCCCCCTTTCCTTTCCTCTTCTCCCCTCTCCTCCCGTCTTTTCCCCTCCCTTCCCTCTTCCTCCTTTCCTTTTCCCTTCCCTTCTCTTTCCCTTTTTTTCCCTGTCTGGTTTTTGGGGCCACATCCCGTGGTGCTCAGGGATCGCTCCTGGTGCGTGTCGGGCAAGCACCTTCTCACTTCACCATTGCCCCAGGCCCTGAGTGAAATTCTCTTCTTGGCTATAATCAGCTTTTGCCCTGACTGTGAGGATCTCAACCAGAACCACTTCCAATAGATTCGGATCATTTTATTTAATTTATTTATTTATTTTTGGGTCACACCCGGCGATGCACAGGGGTTACTCCTGGCTCATGCACTCAGAAATTACTCCTGGCGGTGCTCGGGGGACCCTATGGGATGCTGGGAATTGAACTTGGGTCGGCCACTTGCAAGGCAAACGCCCTACCTGCTGTGCTATTGCTCCAGCCCCAGATTCGGATCATTTTAAATAGTCTCTTGGCCCAGAGAGATTGGAGAGGGGTTAAGACACTTGCCTGACCTGTGGTCAGCCCTGATTCTACTCTGGCACTGTAGAGGGTCTCCCTAAGTATCACCCGGGTTGCCGCTCACCACAGCTAGCGGGTTTGCCCCCCATGCTCTTATTGATGACCCCTTTTCCTACCTGCAGGGTTTTTTTTTTTTTTTTTTGCTATTTGGGTCATACCTGGTGATGGTTAGGGGTCAGGAGTACCTGGCTCTGCATTCAGGAATTACTCCTAGCCAGGAATTACTCCTGGTGGTGTTCAAGGGACCCTGTGGGATGCTGTACTATTGCTCAGGCCCCCAGGAAAAAATTTTTCATCTGTTTATAGGATACTTAATTTTCTGGTCAATACTAGCTGCCTTTATTATTATTTAGAAAACGCCCTTTTGCGCAAATTTGAGCTTAGAGGGAGTACAGGGGTTAAGGTGCTGACTGTCCTGGGTTTGATCCCTGGGCACTAATCCAGGATTCACCCCTGAGCACTGCCAGGTGAAGCTACAAAACAAGAACAAAAGAGAAAGCAAGGGTCCGGAGTGATAGGACAGTGGGGAGGGCGTTTGCCTTGCACGCGGCAGACCCAGGTTCAATCCCCAGCATCCCATAGGGTCCCCCCAGCACCGTCGGGAGTCATTCCTGAGTGCAGAGCCAGGAGGAACGCCTGAGCATCACCAGGTGTGACCTAAAAAACAGAGAGAGAGAGAGAGAGAGAGAGCAAGAATTAAAGATGAAGCCGGAGAGATATTCCAGCAGTGGGTCGGGCGCTTGCCTTGCACGTGGCCAGCCGGGTTCCATCCCCATCACCTCATAGGGTCCCCCACCTCATAGAGACCGCCAGGAGTGATCCCTGAGTGCAGAGCCTGAGCACCTGATGGTGAGAAAGGCGGGGGAGGGGTGTGTGTGGGAGGGGGTGAGGTGGGGGGTGGGGAGCCAGAGAGTGCGGGAGCGAGTGGGGAGGGCATTTGCCTTGCACACAGCCGGCCCAGGTTTGATCCCCAGCATCCCACAGAGTCCCCCAAGCAGAGGCCAGGAGTAACCCCTGAACATGGCAGGGTGTGTGACTCCTCCCCCCAAAAAGAAAAGGAAACCAAAACGTACCCCCCCAAAACGTTCAAATTGTTCTCCCAAGCAAAGGATTGGGAGGAATGCCCCTACCCCTACCCCCCTGCCGCGAGCCCTCTCCTTGTGGGATTGCACCCCCATGTGCCCCGGACCAGTCAGTGGGGTTCATTCATTCTGGGGTGCTTTGGCCAGCCAGGGAACAGTTGGCTGAGGGCGTAGGGGGTGGGGGGGGGAATTCTGCCGTACGGGAAGTTTTCTGTCCAGGGAACTGCGTGTTCCAGGCTGGTCCCCAGAGGCCCGCACGGTGCAGCCCAGGTGTGGGCTGGCTGGTCCCTCATGTGAGATGTGTGTGCGGGGAAGCCAGCACGCCTTGGCCCGACGACGGAGGCCCCGAGGTGACATCTGCGAGTCTGGGGTTCCTTGCAGCCTCGGGCTCTGTGGGTTGGCTCGGCCTTGGGACTTGAGATGGAAAGGGGCTCGGATAGCCGTACCAGAAGGGTGTGCTTCCCCCAGGGGCCCGAATCTGCCCCTGCCCGCCTCTCTCCTTCCTTCCTTCCTTCCTTCCTTCCTTCCTTCCTTCCTTCCTTCCTTCTTTCCTTCCTTCTTTCCTTCCTTCCCTCCCTCCTTCCCTCTCTCCCTCCTTTCTTCCTTCCCTCCCTCCTTCTCTCCCTCCCTCCCTCCTTCCCTCCTTCCTTCCTTCCTTTCTTCCTTCCTTCCTTCCTTCCATCCTTCTTCCCTTCTCTTTCTTCTCTCCCATCCTCCCTCCCTTCCTTCCCCTTCTTCCTTCCCTTCCCCCTTTCCTCTCTTTCCTTTCTCCTATCCTTCTTCCCTCCCTCCCTCCCTCCCTCCCTTCCTCCCTCCCTCCCTCCCTCCCTCCCTTCCTTCCTTCCTTCTTTCCTACCCTCCCTTCCTTCTTTTTTTTTCCTTTTTGGGTCACACCCAGCAACGCTCAGGGGTGACTCCTAGCTCTGCACTCAGGAATCACTCCTGGTAGTGCTCAGGGGACCCGATGGGATGCCGGAGATCGAACCCAGGTTGGCCGCGTGCAAGGCAAATGCCCTCCCCTGCTTGGCATCTGTTTTTATCGCTAGGGGCATCCCTGTTTGTCCTGTTTGGGTCTAGTTTGGGGCCATACCCTGAGATGCTCAGGACTGACTCCTGGCTCTGCTCTCAGGAACTCCTCGTGGCGGGGCTCGGGGGACCCTATGGGAGACCAGCCCTGGGCAAAGCAGACGCCCGCCCCGCTGGACTATCGCTCCAGTCCCCTTTTTGGTTTTGTTTTTGGGCAACCTGTAGATGGTGCTCAGGGGACCCAGTGTGTCGCCGGGGGTCAGGGCCTTCCCCCTCGCCCTCTCTCGCCAGCCCCTGTGTGTTTGCTGGGCTTGAGATAAACTGTGTTTTCAGCACATTCCCAAGGTCACCCCCCTGCACCTGCCCATGGCAGTAGCGTCCCCCGCCCCCCCAGCAGCGGCTCTGCTCCCCGCTGAGCCCCGGAGCCTCAAGTTCAGGACGGAAGCCAGCCTGGGCGTGGGGAGCCAAGTGGCTTGGCGTCTCTGGACCTTTCCACTGGGGCAGGCGTGTGATAGGATAATTTTAGCCCCGGGAGAATGTCACCCCAGGCCGGGGACTCTGGCTCTCCTGGGCAGGGATTAGCCAAGCAAATAAACAACTCGACTTGGCCAGTGGGGGAGCTCCGAGGGTGCCCTTCAGAGCGGGGTGCTTGCGTCACTGGCGGCTCATTCCCTGGCCTGAGCCAGCTGGCCCCAGCGGGTGGCAGGGCTGCGTGTGGTCGCTGCTGCCCCCGGGCCCCCGAAATGAGCCAGGCCACCGGGGCTCCAATGTCTTTTTTTTCTTTTCTTTCTTTTTGGTCACAGCCGGCGATGCACAGGGGTTCCTCCTGGCTCTGCACTCAGGAATTGCTCCTGGCGGTGCTCGGGGGACCATATGGGATGCTGGGAATCGAACCTGCATCAGCTGCTTGCAAGGCAAATGCCCTCCCCACTGTGCTATTGCTCCAGCCCCATGGGCTCTGATGTCTTAAATGCTTTCTCTAACCCGTGGGGGGAGGCATCCCATGCCAGGGGAAGTGGGGGAGGGGGGATGGCAGGTCCCCAGGTGTCCCCTTCCTGTCTGGACCATCCCCTCAGCTATGGGGAGTGGGGTGCCTAGTTCCCTCATTTCCTACAGGCTGGGCTGGAGTGATAGCACAGCTGGGAGGGCGTTTTTGCCTTGCACGCGGCCGACCCGGGTTCGATCCCTGGCATCCCATAAGGTCCCTGGAGCTCCCCCAGGGGTGATTCCTGAGTGCAGAGCCAGGCATAAACCCCTGAACATCGCCGGGTGTGGCCCCCAAAAGCCAAAAAGTAAAGAAGTGCCTCGGTGGGGGTTCAGAGAGGAAGGACAGGGAGGGGGGACACTTGCCTTGCATGCGTCGGACCCGGGTTCAATCACAGGCCTCCCATAGGGTTATTCCAAGCACCACTAGAAGTTATTCCCTGGTGTCAAGCCAGGAGTCAGCCCCGAGCACCGCCGGGTGTGGCCATCCTCTCCCCACATACCCCCCAGAAACGTGCCTCGGGTGCCCCGGCAAGTCCCCACGGCCCCTGGCCCCACCCCTGTGTCTTCCTAAGGACCAGGCAGGCCTGGAGATCGGGTGTTCCTCCTGAGCTGTGCTTTGTTTACTGCGTCTCTGGGGCCCACGTGGGGTGCAGGATCCTGGTGGATCTTGGTTTCTGGGGCTGGATGGGCCAGTGCGCGGATTTGCAGCTTTGGCGCTGGCTTAGGGCCTGTGGTACTTGGGATGGGTGTGGGGTGACTCTCAGGCTGTCCCTGGCACTGCTTGGGGGGACTGTGTGGTGGTGAGGGTAGAACCCAGACAGCCATCTGGGAGGCATGAGGGGTTTTTCTTTTTCCTTTTGGTTTCGGGTGTTTTTGATTTTTTTTTTTTTTTAGATTTATTTATTTGGCTTTTGGATCACACTCTGCACTCAGGAATTACTCCTGGCAGTGCTCAGAGGACCATAGGGGATGCTGGGAATCCAACCTGGGTCGGCTGCTTACAAGACAAACGCCGTCCCCGCTGGACTATCTCTCCAGCCCTGGTTTTGGTTTTGGGAACAAAGCTGGCAATACTCAGTGCTGACTCCTGGGTCTGTGCTCAGAGATCACTCCCGGTGATGCTTGGGGGACCCTGTGGCATGCCGGGGATTGAACCAGGGTCAGCCGCATGTAAGGCAAGCACCCTCCTGCTGTACTGACATTCCGGCCTTGCAGGAGTTGTATTGGTGACGTCTTGCTCAGGGGTCAGTCCTGGCGGGGCACAGGGGCTCGATGGGTGCTGGGATCGAAACTGATTCCACCACCTGCAAGGCCAGCCCTCCCCAGCCCACTGAAGAGGTACTTTGGTACCTGACGATGCACAGGGGTTCCTCTTGGCTCATGCACTCAGGAATCACTCCTGGTGGTGCTCAGGGGACCATATGGGATGCTGGGAATCGAACCTGGGTTGGCCGCATGCAAGGCAAACGCCCTACCCGCTGTGCTATCGCTCCAGCCCCTGAAGGGGTACTTTTAAAGCTCTGAGCTCTATCTCTGACCAGTTTCAGTTGATTTTGGGTTTTCTTGGTCCTACAAAGTAGGTCAGGGGCCGGCATGGAGAATTTCTCATTCCTTTTTTTTGGTTTGTTTATTGGGGCCATGCCCAGTGATACTCAGGGCTGACTCCTGGCTCTGTGCTCAGCACTCACTTCTGATAGTGCTCGGGGGACTGGGTGACAAGTACCCTTCCCCAGACTGTCACTCGGGCCCTGGGTTTCACATTCCTTGCACGGGGGAGCCCTGGGTTCCTAGCCATGGCCTCACATGCCCAACCCCCATGCCCCGCTCTACTGGGGGCCGCCCTGAGCGCCGCCAGGTTTGGTCCCTGCCACCTCAAGCCAGAAACACCAACAGTCTGTTGAGTTGGGGCGAGTTGGCGGGGCTTCCTGGCCTCACCCGGCTCTGTCTCTGTCCCCAGCCCGCGGGCCCCGTGCCTCTAGACACCATGTCCCTGCCCATCGGGATGCACCGCAGGGCCTTCAGCTATGACGACGCCCTCGAGAACCCCATGCCGCCGCCGCCAGCCGACATGGGCAAGCTGCCCTGGAAGCCCACGGTTCCCCAGCGGCAGGAGCGCGACCACTACCAGGTAGCCGGCCGGCCGCGCATGCCTCTTCCTGCTTCCTGCTTCTTCCTCCGTCTTCCTCCTTCCTTCCTTCCCTCTTCCTCCTTCCTTTCCTCTTCATTCTTCCTCCTCTTCTTGATTGGTTTCTCTTTTTCCTTCTTCCTTTTATTCTTATACTTTTATTTATTTATTTTTCCATTTATTTATTTATTAAAGAAGTCTATTTATTTATTTATTTTTCTTTTTTGGGTCACACTCAGCGATGCTCAGGGGTTCCTCCTGGCTCTGCACTCAGGAGTTGCTCCTGGAGGTGCTCCGGGGACTATATGGGATGCTGGGAATCGAACCTGGGTTGGCCACATGCAAGGCAAACGCCCTACCCGCTGTGCTATTGCTCTGGCCCCTCCATTTATTTATTTATTGATTGGCTTTTTGGGTCACACTCAGCGATGCTCAGGGCTCACTCCTGGCTCTGCACTCAGGAATTACTCCTGGCAGTGCTCGGGGGACCCTCTGGGATGCTGGGGATCGTACCCGGGTTGGCCGTGTGCAAGGCAAATGCCCTCCCTGCTGTGCTATCGCTCCAGCCCCTCTCTTATACTTTTATAGACATTTATTTTCTAATATCTTTCTGAAGATATTAGTGATAAGTCATAAATCTGTTGATATATTTTATTTTGCTGTTTTATTGAATCACTGTGAGACTTTTCTCCTTTCTACTTCTTGCTTCCTCTTTTTTTTTTTGCTTTTTGGGTCACACTTGGCAATGCACAGGGGTTACTTCTGGCTTTGCACTCAGAAATTACTCCTGGCAGTGCCTGGGGGACCCTATGGGATGCCGGGAATCGAACCCGGGTCGACCGCGTGCAACGCAGACGCCCTACCTGCTCTGCTATTGCTCCATTCTTGCTTCCTCTTTTCTCCTTCCTGTTTCCTGCTTTTCCTTTCTTCCTTCTTCCTTCCTTCTCGTTCCTTCCCTTTTCCTTTGTTCTCTTCTATTAGTTCCCCTTCTTTTTCTTCTTTCTTCCTCCTCCTTCTTTCTCCTTCTTCTACTGCTCCTTCCTTTGTTCTCTTCTTCCTTTTCCTTCTGCATTAACCCTCCTTCCTTTTTCTTCTCCTCTTTCCTTTCTTCTTCCATCTTCCTTCTCCTCCCTCCGTCCTTTTTCTTCTCCTTTCATTCCTTTATCCTTCTCTTTCTCTTCCCCCTGCTTCTTCTTCCTCCCGTTCTTCCTCTTCCTCCTTTACTCATCCCCCTTCCTTTTCCCCTTCTTCCTCTTTTCTTCATTTGTTCCTCTTCCTCTTCCTGCTTCCTCTTCCTCGCCAGGGTTTAATTCCCGTCAGCCGCGTGCAAGGCAAGGCACCCAGCCTGCTGGACCATCTCTGCAGCCCTCTTTTCCTTATTATTTTATCTGATTTGGGGACCACAGCCACCTTTCCCCTGTCATTGCTTAGGGGACCCTCTGTGGTCAGGTGTCTGCCCCGCAAGTGCCTTCCAGCTGTGCTATCTTTCCACCCCCACCCTCTGCAGTTTTATTTTTATTTTTTTAGTTTTTGGGTCACACCCAGCGATGCTCAGGGCTGACTCCTGGTTCAGTGCTCAGGGCTGACTCCTGGCTCCATGCTAAGGGCTGATTCTTGGCTCCGTGCTCAGGGCTGACTCCTGGCCCAGTGCTCACGGCTGATTCCTGGCTCAGTGCTCATGGCTGCCTCCTGGCCCAGTGCTCAGGAGTGACTTCTAGCCCAGTGCTCAGGGGTTACTCCTGGCCCTGCTTTTGTGACCCTCTGTGGTGCCAGAGATTGAGCCCGGATGGTGTGTGCCCTACCTGTCTGTGGGACCATCTCTCCCCAAAGGGCTTTTAGTTCCTCCCTGAAGGCAGCAGCTTGGTTGTGGGGGTGCCCCTCCCCGCCCAGCGCCTCCTTTCCTCTCGCACAGGTGGAGGTGGGCGGCACCAGGGTCTCGTCCCCCACCATCACCGTGTCTTCAGCCACCGATGGTCCTGATCCGGCGCCTGTGGTGAAAGCCAAGGCCACGCACGTCATCATGAACTCTCTGATCACAAGTAAGCCCCAAGAAGGAGGGTCAGGCCGGGTGGGAGGGGGGCTTCCTGCAGACACACCCCTTGGAGCTTGGCTTGACTGCACCTAGCACACACCCCAAAACCAGCTCACAGTCACTCTCAATTCCCATTACCACGTCCCACCAGTGTTTTTTTTTTGGGGGGGGGGTCAGACCCAGTGATGTTCAGGGCTGACTCCTGGCTCTGCACTCAGGGGATCACTCCTGGCGGTGCTCGGGGGACCCTATTGGATGCTGGGAATCGAACTCGGGTCGGCCATGTGCAAGGCAGACGCCCTATTTGCTGTGCTATCACTCTAGCCCCAGCACCAGTGTCTTTTATTTATGTACTTATTTGTTTCGGGGTCACACCCGGCGGTGCTCAGGGCTGGCTCCTGGCTCTGCACGCAGGGATCACTCCTGGCGGTGCTCAGGGACCCTGTGGGGTGCCAGGGATCGAACCTAGGTTGGTTGTGTGCAAGGCAAACGCCCTCCCTGCTGTGCTTTTACTTGGGCCCTTGACTCCTGGCTCTGCGCTCAGGGATCACTCCCGCTGGGACTCAGAGAGGACTCTATGGGGTGCCGGGGATTGAACCAGTAGCACCCTCCCCGCGGGCCTGTTGGCTCCAGTCCCTGGTTGGGGCGTTGTCACCCGGAACAAGGTGACTTGCTCTGGAGTGTGCTGCACCTGCGCGTTCTAGTGGTCCTCCCAGAGTCTGAGGGACAGTCCCCGTCAGCGGCCCTGCAGCAGCGATCGTGAGGGGCAGCCCCGGAAGTCAGAGATGCTGCAGCCAAGCTCCTGTGCCTGGCCAGTGGCTTGGTGGCCACACTTCCGTGACATTTCATCCAGGCACATAACTCCACGCGCAAGCTCCTTATTTATGTATTTGCTTATTGTTTATTTGTTTATTGAGTGTTTTTTTTTTCTTTTTGGGTCACACCCGACGATGCACAGGGGTCACTCCTGGCTCTGCACTCAGGAGTTACTCCTGGCAGTGCTCGGGGGACCCTATGGGATGTCGGGGATTGCACCTGGGTCCGGCACATGCAAGGCAAACGCCCTCCCCGCTGAACTATCACCAGCCCAGGCTGCATTCTTCTTGAGTGGGGGTGACAGTGGGGAGGGACTTGACACTTCCTCCCTCCTCCACCCCGTCCCCAGAGCAGACGCAGGAGAACATCCAGCGGTTCGAGCAGCAGGCGGGCCTGCGGGAAGCCGGGTACACGCCACACAAAGGCCTCACCACCGAGGAGACCAAGTACCTGCGCATGGCCGAGGCGCTGCGGGTAAGCCAGGCTCGTACGGGAATTGGGCTGGGCTTCGGGCTTTGGTTCCGGGCCACACCTGCGGTGCTCAGGGGTGACTCCTGGCTCGGCGCTCAAGGCAAGTGCCCTCCCCGCTGAACTCAGTGCTCAAGGGTCACTCCAGGTGGGGCTCGGAAAACAGTCTGGGGTGCCCAGGAACAAATCCGGGTGACCACGTGCAAGGCACGTGCCTTCCACACGGTTTGTTGTTGTACGTTGTAGTCCATCGTAGTACGTCTCCGACCACCAGTTTTGATTTTTCTCTTCCTCGTTTCTCAGGGAAGCACCCCACAGTGGTGCTGAGGGGCCCTATGGCAGCCAGGATCTAACCTGGGGCCTGATCTTGTCTGTGAACCCTGTCTCCAGCCCCTGATTGTGGGGTGTGTGTGTGTGTGTGTGTGTGTGTGTGGCGCTGAGCATTGAACCCTGCTCTCACTGATGCGATGTGCATTATTACTGAGAGTCCCGCCTCATACCTCTTTCATTTGAATTAATGCATCGTTGATTTATTTATTTATGGCTGCACCCGGAAGTGCTCAGGGGTTAGTCCTGGTTCTGTGCCCAGGAATTACTCTGGGTAGTGCTCAGGGACTGCCGGGGAAGGAGCCAGGGTTGGCCACCTTCAAGGCAAGCGCCCTCCCCACTGAACCATCACTCCAGCTTCTATTTGGTTTGGGGGGGGCACCCCCTCGGCAGTGCTTATGGATCACTCCTGGCTCTGTGCTTAGGGATCACTCTTGGCAGAACTTGGGGGAACCCTACATGGTGCTGGGACTCTAACCTGGCTATCTCCAGCCCAAATCTTGTTTGGTGTTTTGGTTTTGGGGACCACACACCCCGCAGAGCTCAGCGCTTCCTCCTGGCTCTGTGCCCCAGGATCATTCGTGGCAAGGCTTGGGGATCAAACTCTGGTCTGCTACTTGCTAGGTCAAGTGCCTTCCCCCATTTTTTTTGGGGGGGGCTGATGGTGGAGGGTTTGGGGCCATATCTGGTACTGCTCAGGGCTTGCTCCTGGCTCTGTGCTCAGGGAGCACTCCTGGTGGTGTTTAGGGGACCCAGTATGGAGCTGGGAATTGAACCTGGGGACCAACTGGGCCCTGTCACAAGGCGAGGGCTTTCCTTGTGGTCTGTCTGTCCAGCCCTGCACGTAATTTCAGACAAAGCGCAGGTCACAGGCATGAGTGACCTGGGTATGGATTCACTGTGGACTCATCATCTGCTAAGCACCCCCCCACACACACACACACACGTGCTGGTTGGCCCAGAGTTCGTTTAGAAAACAGTGCTCCAGAACCTCTGGGTGGGGCTGGGGCCAGCTGAAGCTCTCTGATCTGACAGATGCTTCAGGAAGTTTCCAGGGCTCAGAGACACGGCATAGTGGGAGGATGCTTGCCCTGCAGGTGGCCAACCTGGTTTTATCCTGGGCACCCCAGAGGGTCCCCCAAGCCCCACCAGAAGTGATCCCCAAGCACCGCTGGGTATGACCCAAAAACCACAAAAAAAAAAGAGGAAAATTCGCAGCAGGAACTAGGAACTAACTCCCAACTTTGGGTGGTCACATGATCAGGATGTGAGCCTGGGGGACAGGTCGGCTGACACCCACCGACTTCTGGGAGGTATGAGAAAAGGCACATGTGGTGTGTCTGTTTGGACCCTAGGGTCCCCAACATTGGGCAGCTGGGGCAGAGGTGCAGGGCGGCCGTGGTGTTGCTCTGAGGAATGGACAGGATGGGCTGGTACAGCATGAGAGGCTGGAACAGCACATGAGAAGTGCAGCAGTTAGAGACTGGAACAGCATGAGAGGCTGGAATAGCACCTGAGAGCTGCAGCATGTTAGAGGGTGGAACAGCACAAGAAAGGCTGGAACAGCACCTGAGAGGTGCAGTATTCAGAGACTGGAATGGCACGAGAGAGGCGGGAACAGCAGGGCCCGTAGGCAGCCACAAAGGCCAGGAGGCCCAAGGGTTGAATCCAGATTCCTCCGCTTGGTGTCATTGTGGGCAAGTTCCTCCCTATGTCTTCGAGGAAAAGTTTTTTTGGGGACTGCAGACGGGATGATGGCGAGTGAATGCACGCAGACCATTGGGCAAGCTGTAGAGGGGCTTGATCCAAGGTGTGGCAGCGGCGGCGGGGGCTGCGGTCCCACGTGGGGTTGCCCCCCTACCTCCCCAGGCCTGTGAGCCTGACCCCTGGGCCCTAGCATCCGTTCTCCTCATCTCCCACCACCCCCCCATCCCCATCTGCACAGAAACTGAAGCTTCAGAGTGGAGAGAGCAGCAGCGAGGAGAAGTCGGGCTCGGCCCAGTCCACGCCGAGTAGCACCCCCACCTCTTCCCCGCGGCCCAAGTCCAGGTGAGCCCTAACGGCAGCTCTGCAAGTCGCTAGGGCCGCGGCCCACGTCGGGGTTCAGCCCGAGGATTCCTGGAAAGGGGGGGAGCCGGTGGTTCGTTGCTGGGCTTTGGCCGAGATACCTCCAGGCAGAGAGGCAGAGGGTGGACTGGAATCCGGTTTTTCTCTCCCCCTTCCAGAGGCTGGTTTGCTTCCGGGGTCTCCCCGGCTTTACCAGGCCCCAATCCGAGCCCCCAGGATGGCGGAAGTGGGGAGAAGGATAAATGGAGCCTCTTTGCACCCAGAACCCTCCAGAGGTCCGAATCGGGTGAGTGGTGGTGCCATCAAGAAAGTGGGCGGGGGGCCAGGAAGGTGGCTCAGTGGTCAGGCATGGGCCTGGCAGGCTTGAGGTGTCCTGGGTCGGACCCCTGGCATCTCCAACAAAAAAAAATACAAAAAGGAAGTGCAGATGGGATTTGGCCCTTCTCTCATGAGCTGCCCCTCACTGGGGAAATCATCTGTTCTCTGATTCCCTTCAGCGGGAGCTTTTACCACTCAGCCTTACCAAGGAGGTCAGAAGGCATCACCCATGGAGCTGATCCAGGGCCCGGCTACCTTCATGGCCGGAGACACCTCCACCTTGAAGCCACCCAAGCTGGACCTCCCGGGCACAGAAGCAAAGAAGCAACGGGCACGGAGCCACAATATCAAACCCCGGGACTTGAATGTGTTCACACCCACTGGCTTCTAGAGCTCTCTAAGCCAGGGATTCCTGAGGCTGGGCAGGGAGGGTTGACTTGTGCCCGTATTGCCAGTTCCACCTCAGCTCTGGCCACCGGACAGTCTCGAACACCCCCCCCCACCCCCGCATGGAGGCAAGACCTGGAGACCCTTTGGTTTTTGGAGATGCGGTGAAGAAGCCGTTTTGGACTCCAGTAGAGGCAGAGTTGGTGGGGGGCGTTGATAACAGTTGCTGGGGCCCGGGGGTTGGCACCCTCACTACCTTCTTTTGCATCATTCAGCTTGGGGCACCACCTAAATCGGTGATAATTGCAGGACCCCCATTTCCGCCTCCATGTAGGGAGGGGCAGGAGCAGGCCGGGACCCTGAAGGTGTGTGAGATTGGGGACCGCCGGGCCTGCAGGCACCCCTATTGCTGGTGGAGAGATACAGCCCGATCCAAACACTTGAGTCTTCCATCTCCTGCTGCACTTTATTTCCCGAACCCCGGCTGGCTCCGAGCGCCGGAGAGAGAAACGTGTCCGGTGATTTGTGGATTATTTTGGCCCCCTTAGAGAAGGGGGCTAGAACCGTCCTCACTGGCTCCCGATTCCCAGGCCTGAAGATCTTATTTCTGCACCCTGTTTTCTGTTTGGGAGGGAGATCTGCACCGTTTTTCTCTTGGAGTCTTGGCCTACCTCTTCCCTCCCTCATGGCTGTGTGTCCGGGGAAGGACGGCCGTAGCCCCGAGGGGTTTCCTGGGGGGGCTCGGGTTCGCTCCGTCTACCACCCCTGTCGCATTCCTGCTGTCTTCTGTCAGACAGAAGGGCTGAGGGGCTCAGCGTCACTAAACATGGAGAGCCCCAAGTCGAGAGTGATCACAACCACTAACTTATTTGTATTATTCTGGGAGCTTCGTGCTCCAGTTGCCACAATAAAGTTCCTTATGACTTTCTCAAAGACGGTGTTTGGTCTGGTGTGTCCATGGGGCTGGAGCAATAGTGTAGTGGGTAGAGCATATGCCTTGCACGTGGTCGACCTGGTTTTGATCCACTAGGAGTAATTCCTGAGTGCAGAGCCAGGAGGAACCCCTGTGCATCGCCGCGTGTGACCCAAAAAGCAAAAAAAAAAATCTGGTCTGGTTGTGTCTGGTTTGGTTTGGTTTGGCTGGGAATCTTCCTGTGAAAATTCCAGGTTGGTGGGGCCGGAGGGAGGGATAGTCCAGCGGGGAGGGCATTTGCCTTGCATCCAGCCAATGTGAGTTAGGTGCCTGGCATCCCATAGGGTCCCCCAAGCATTGCCAGGAGTGATCTCTCAGCACCACGGAGATGTGGTCCCTGAACCCCAAATAAGAGGAGAGTCAGAAGCTTGCCGCAGGGCCCATGGGTATTTGTAAATACTGCGGCTTTGCCTTTTTTTTGTTTTTGTTTTTGTTTTTTTTGCTTTTTGGGTCACACCCAACGATGCTCAGGGGTTATTCCTGGCTCTGCACTCAGGAATTACTCCTGGCGGTGCTTGGGGGACCATATGGGATGCTGGGGATCGAACCCGGGTCAGCCGCGTGCAAGGCAAATGCCCTACCCGCTGTGCTATCGCTCTGGCCCCCCCCCTTTTGCTCCCCATGAGGGAGATCCAGTGCTCCCCATCTTTCTGAGGCAGCTTGGACGCTTTTGCAGTGACGTTGATGGCTTTTTAATTATTTTTTTTTTACATCTGGATGGCAATGGTAAAGAGTGTGCATAGTGTTCCCCCCTCCAAAAAAAAAAAAAGCATTGATAAATAATTTAATAAAAAATATATATACACCTGGTGTCTTTAAGACATGTTCCGGAAGAGACTAGGATAGGATTATAAAAAAAGAAAGAAAAGAAAAAGAGAACAAAAGGTCTTTACTGTAGGAAGCTGCAGATGAGTACGCTCGCTTTGGTCCCATCAGAGCTGCTTTTTTCCAAAGCATCCGAACTTTGGGGCGGTGGGGCTGGAAGGAACTCAGGAGGCGTCTGTGGTGTGGAGGCCACCACGGGTGCGGGGGGCTGCGGGCTCAGGGTCCGGGTTCAGGTCGGCGGCGTAGAACAGCAGGAGTTTCAGCAGGTGGACCTTGTCCTGCAGCTGGGGCGCGAGGGGCTCGCCCAGGATCTGGACCAGGCGCCGGCGGAACGCGCCGATCTGCTTCTCCACATCCAGCACGGTGATGTCGTCGCCTTGCTGCGGCTTGGGCTTCACCCTCTTAATAATCAAGTCCTTGCGGTCGATCACGGAGCTCCGCAGGTGCTCTGCAAAAGCAGGGGTGGGACGTCAGTTGAACTGTTCCGCATGGTATGGCCTATTCGCTTTTCTTTTTTCCATTTTGGGGTCACACCCCATGGTATGGGAGAGTCGCACCTGGCTCTGTCTCAGGAATCACTCCTGGTGCTGCTGGGGGGACACTATGGGATGCTGGGGATCGAACCCAGGTCGGTCACAGGCAAGGCAGGCGCCCCGCCTGCTGCACTATCTCTCCGGCCCCCTATTTATTTCTTGATTATTTTGATGGCTTTGGGGGCCGTGCCTGGCAGTGCTCAGAGCTTTACTCCCTCCAAGTGATGCTCAGGAGACCATCTGGGGTACCAGGAATTAAAGCCGCGTCTTGCCATGGGCAGGGCAAATGCCTTACCCACTATGCTATCTCTCTGGCCCCTTTTCCATTTCTTTTTGTATATGGGGGAGGGCATACCTAGGGGTGCTCAGGGCCACTCCCGGCAGTGTTCAGGGAACATGTGCCAGGGATTGAATTGAATACTCCCACAGACAAATCCTGTGCTCCAGCCCTTTAAACCAGGTCCCTGCCCCAACAATTTGGTTTGAAAGTGTCCCAAGCTCGGGGGCCGGAGCGATAGTATAGCGGGTAGGGCGTTGGCCTTGCACACAGCCGATCCAGGTTCGATTCCCAGCATCCCACATGGTCCCCCAAGCACTGCCAGGAGTAATTCCTGATTGAGTGCAGAGCCAGGAGTAACCCCTGAGCATTGCGGGGTATGATCCAAAAAGCAATAAATAAATAAATAAATAAAAGAGTGTCCCAAGCTCATAGGGAAAAATACAGAAGCGAGGGAGAAGGGAAGGAACCATCCTTCAAATAGAAAGAAGTGGGGGTTGGGGGGGTAGGGAAGAGCAATAGCATAGTGGGGAGGGCGTTTGACTTGCATACAGCTGACCTGGGTTCGTGGGTTCGATCCCTAGCATCCCATATGGTCCCCCAAGGACCACCAGGAGTGATTCCTGAGCACAGGATTCCTGAGCAGAGTCAGGAGTGAGCCCTGAGCATTGCTGGGTATGATCCAAAAACTAAACTGAAAAAAAAAAAAAAAAAAAGAGGAAAGTAGTCGGACCAGAGCTTTCATCCAATGGGGAGGGCACTGGGCCTTGCACGTAGCCGACCCGGTTTGATCCCTGACACCCCATGGGGTCCCCCAAGCCCTGGCAGGAGTGACCCTGAGCACAGAACCAGGAGTCAGCCCTGAGCAAGCTGGGTGTGGCCCCCTAAGTGGGAAAAATATAGAAAGGAATCATTCTTTATTCTACTAAGAATTCAGATATGAACCATTTCAGCCTTTGTGGGGGGGGGGGGTGGCAAGGAGATGCCTCGGGGGAAATGGAGTGCATTACTATGCATGAGCCCAGAGTTCCCTATCCCTGGCACTGCTGGGGCTCCCCAAATCACCGAAGACTGACCCCAGAGATGACACAGGGAGTAGCTAGCCCTCGTGTGGCCCAAAAACTAAAGACTGGTGCCCCGGAGAGAGAACTCAATCAGCTGCGCATTTCTCTATGTGAAGGAGGCCTGGTTTCAATTCCTGGTCCCCCAAGGACGGCTGGGAGTAAGCTGAAAATATGTTCCTTGGTGCCACCAGCTGTGGCCATACCACCTGTGGCCCCTAAACCAAAGTTAAACCAATCCCCAAACTGAGGCCTGGCCACTGAGTGCAAGACGGAATATGCGGTCTGTGGCACCACATGCCCTCACTCTTAGTTACTAATAACCATTGGAAGGGAGACACCTCACAGACAGGGTCTTTTTTTATTTTATTTTTTTGGGTGGGAGGGGGCTACACCTGACGAGGCTCAGGGGTTATTCCTGTCTCTACACTCAGGAATCACTTCCCGTGGTACCTGGGAGTACCTGGGACGGCAGGGGTCGAATCCGAGTTGGGTGGGCGGTGTGCGAGGCAAATGCCCTCCCCACTGTACTGTTGCTCTGCGAGGTCAATAGCTTCAGTAATGGCCGCACTCATGTCACTGCTAGTCCGAGTTCTTGCCCAGAGAATCCCACCCGGGCCATCCCGGGACAAAAAGCCCCTTGGGGCTGGAACGATAGCACAGTGGGTAGGGCGTTTGCCTTGCATGCCGCTGACCAGGGTTCGATTCCCAGCATCCCATAGGTCCCCCAAGCACTGCCAGGAGTAATCCCTTAGTGCATGAGCCAAGTAACTTCTGTGCATTGCTGGGTATGACCCCCCCCCCAAAAAAAAACCAAAAAACATCCATCTAGGGGGCCAGAGTAAAAGCCCAACTGGGAGGGTGCTTGCCTTGCACAGGGTCAACCGAGGTTTGATCCCCGACATCCTATATGGTCCCCTGATCACTGCTAGGAATAATTCCTGAGCGCAGAGCCAGGAGTAACCCCTGTACATCTCCAGGTGTGACCCAAAAAGTAAAAAAAAAGAGAAGAAAAACATTTAAAAAGATTCAACAGCCCACTTAGGGGACTGTGGAGAAGAGCCGCCCTGCTCTGTGTTATGAAAGAGCAAGGCAGGAGGCTGGCCCCAACCCAAGGAGACGGAAGGGCAGGACGAGCGAGTTCAGGGTAATGTTTGACTGTGTCCTGGCTCTGAAAAACAGCCGGTCTGGAGAGGACGTGACAGGGACATGGTGGCATCAAGTGATAGAGGATAAGTGTGTAGGGCTAAAGGAGAGCACAGCGGGGAGGGCGCTGGCCTTGCATGCAGCTGAGCCGGGTTCAATTCCCAGCACCCGATAGGGTCCCCCAAGCCCTGCCAGGAGTGATTCCTGAGTGCAGAGCCAGGAACAAGCCCTGAGCATCACTGGGTGTGCTCCCCCCAACCCCCCAAAGGAAAGATGAGTTTCTGGAGAGCATAAGTATCGGTACCCAGGTAAACAGCCTTAGTCGGCTGAAATAAATAGAATCAGGACTGCTCAGTTGGGGATCGGAGCAATAGGACAGCGGGGAAGGTGCTTGCCTTGAACATAACCTATCTGGGTTCGATCCCCGGCACCCTATAGGGTCCCAAGCATAGCCAGGAGTGATCGTTAAGCACCACAGAGGGTAGCCCTCACAATAAAACAAACCCAGAACACGTCCTGCTCTGAAATATATAAAAATGGGGGCTGGAGTGACAGCACAACAGGTAGGGCATTTCCTTTGCACGCAGCTGACCCCAAGTTCGATCCCCAGTATCCCATATGGCACCCCAAGCACTGCCAGGAGTAATTCTTGAATGCAAAGCCAGGAGTAACCCCTGAGCATTGCTGGGTGTGACCCAAAAAGCAAAAAAAAATATATATATATATAAATGATTTTGAGAATAGGGCAAGGGGGACTGAATCATGTGTGACTTGAGAAGGCTTGGGATGGGGCTTCAGAGTTGATGAAAATAACAGAAAACTCAAAAAGGTGGAGGTGTCCGGGAAGTTCAGTCTGGGGAAGGCGGGGAGAAGCGGGAGGTTCTTGGCCAGTGGACTTCGGCCACTGGGTCCATTTGGATTTTCTGCTTCAGTGGGAGGCGTCTTTTGACGTCAAAGGTTGTTGGGGTCACTATGTGCGGTGGTTTATGTAAAAGGTCTGGCTTGATGCCTGGTTCAGACTGAAGGTTTACTTTTTGGGGGGTGGGGGGGCGGCGTCCACACCCCGCGATGCTCAGGGGTCAGTCCTGGCTTTGCACTCAGGAATTACTCCTGCAATGCTTGGGGGGGACCCTATGGGATGCTGGAATCGAACCCAGGCAAGTTCCCTCCCCACTGTCCTATCACTCTGGCCCCAGACAAGTTTTCTTCGTGCCAAGATCGACACTGTGGTTAACTCGGACCCATCCCTCGTCCTCTCTTTTGCTGCTCTACGGCCTCACTGTTGCAGGGAGCTCCTGGTCTTCCCTGGAGGTCCTCCTCTCCTCTGGGCTCCACGGCAGGGTAGGTCATCCTTCCTTGAGCCCATCTCAAGCATCGGCCACCATCTTCCCCGGGGCTGTGTCGCTGAGACCCCTCCCGGCCTTGCTCCTCTGCCCTTTTGCTGCCAGCCACAGGCAGAGTCGCCTCAGCCAGAACCACCTGGCTGGCGTGTCCCTCTGCCTTTCCATGCCGTGGAGGGGCCAGAGAGAGCACAGTGGGGAGGGCACTTGCCTTGTGTGCGGCCAACCCAGGTTCACTTCCCAGCATCCCTTATGATACCCCAAGTCGGCTGAGAGATTCCTAGGCACAGAGCCAGGGGAAAGCCCTCAACACAGCTGGGCATGGCCCCCAAACCAAACAACAGAATGCAGCTGAAGTTCATTAGCCTGGCAACGAAGACCTTCTTCATATCCTGCTTCTTCTGTCTTTTTTTTTTGGGGGGGGGGTCACACCCAGCGACACATAGGGATTAATCCTGGCTCATGCACTCACGAATTAGTCCTGGCGGTGTTCAGGGGACCCTGTGGGATGATGGAAATTGAACCTGGGTTGGCCGCATGCAAGGCAAACGCCCTACCTGCTGTACTATTGCTCCAGCCTCTCCTGTTTATTTCTTTCCTTTTTTCCCCCTCTTTTGGCTTTTTGGGTCACACCCTGTGATGTTCAAGGAGTTCTTCCTGGCTCTGCACTCAGGATCTCAGGATTCACTCCTGGTGGTGCTCCATGCTATGGGGTGCCGGGGGTTGAACCCGGATCGCCACGTGGCAGGCAAACGCCCAGTCTGCTGTAATATCATTTGGGCCCATCATCCTGCTTTTTCCCTCCTCGAGGCTCTCTCTCTGTGGCCCCGAATCCCAGTTTGTTGGCTCAATGACCTGAAACTGTTGGGACCAGTCGTGCTGCAAGGCCCCAGGCTGTTCTGTTTCCTCTTTTGGAAAATCTCATCGTCTTCCTTTGCCTGATTGACGCAAGAAATCTGCATTTCATCCAAGCCTTTGCTTCCGCCGGGAGGCCCGTGCAAACAGGGGACAGGGCATGCCAGGGGTCAAACCCAGGCCTCCAGCATGCAAAATACATGTTCAGTCTCTCAGACTATCTGTCTAGCTCCCCTCTTCCATCTACTTGTTGCTGTTTGGGAGGGTGGGGGGACATACTCAGCCATGCACAGGGCCGACTCCAGGCTCTGCACTCGGGTATCACTCCTGGTGGTTCTCAGTGGGGAGCATATGGGGTGCCAGGGATAGAGCCCGGGTTGGTTGTGTGCCAGGCAAGTGGCTGACCCGCTGTGTCATCACTTTGGACCCAGAGCATCCTTTCTCGTTTGTTTAGTTTTTGTTTTGGGACCATACATGGTGTTGCTCAGGGCTTACTCCTGGCTCTGAGCTCGGGGATCACTCCTGATGGGTTTTGGGGACCACATGGGTGCCAGGCATTGAACCCAGGTCAGACACACGTGAAGCAAGCACCTCCCCCACTGTACTCCATCTCTGGCCTCAGCTTCCCCTGTTTTCACTTGCTGCTGCTACTTCTATGTCTCCCGGTTAGGGTCCTTCCCTTCCCCTAGATGTAGCGACCATCCATCAGCATGGGGCTGGTTTATTCAAGTTTGCGCAGCCCGCCAAGAGGGTCAGGCCTTCGGGGAAGCTCTGTTGCCTGCATGCATTTAGAAAAGATCTCGCAGCCTTTGCTCTCTTTTATGGTTTTGTTTAGTTTTGTTTTGGGGGCCGCACCCGGCAATGCTCAGGACTGACCCCTGGCAGTGCTCGGGGGATCTTCTGGGATGCCGGGGAATCAAACCCGGGTCAGTCGTGTGCAAGGCCAGCGCCCTCCCGGCTGTCCTATCGCTCCGGCCCCTGGAAGGCTGATTTCTTAGCCCCATCTTTTTCTCCATCAGCTTTTGTGCTCCTGGGTGTGCAATGGGGCTATCCCTGGGCAGGCTACCCCTGCCCAGGGATCTCAGGCTGTAGAAGCGCCCATCATGACAGCTAGCCTGCTTGTTTGTTGAGGTTCCTCTAAAACAAGGGACAGTCCTGGGCTCCCCAGCCTTCTCCCTACCCCAACAAATTCTTGCAGCTGGACACCTCAGGCTGACCTCAAACTGCCTTCACCCATGTCCTCAGATCCATGGATACCCCATGGAGGTGGGGGGGATGGGTTGCTTTCTGGCAGGTACGACAAAGCCGACGGGTCCCCACTCAGCTGTCTAGCCGGAGAAGGAGGCCATCGGCGAACGCCTCCTTGCTTTGTGCCCAACTGGATCCCAGCACTGTAGAAATTCACGCCCCAGCAGGTGTGTTCGCTGAGCACAGAGCCAGGAGTAAAGTCCTGAGCACCTCCAGGTGTGGCCCCTCAACACCCCACAACTCCCCTGCCCCCAAGAGAAGAATATTCTGCAGCGAAAGCAGGTCCCGTGTCCAAGCGGACGGGGGGACCTTGAGCAAAAGCTAACTGCTTTAATATTAAACTTTCAGGTAGGTCTCCAAGATCAACAGTTGCGCAAACCTCAGGGAGGTTAAGTACACAAGTACACTAAGAGAATTTGCCTCTGGGGGTTGTTCTCAGAATGCCGTGTACCTTTCCTCGAGGGTGCCACCAAGTGTGCCAGCCCTCCGTCACTTGTGCGTGGCTATGACCAGGCCCTCAGTGAGACCAGGCCCAAGAGGCCAGGACAGAGGACAGTCCCCACACCTGGCACAATCAGCAGGCCCACAAAGGTTTCACTGACCGGAGTGAGCTCCGAGCACTACATGCTCCTGGCCCTTGGCACTGGGAGGGCCACATGACATAGAAACATTCGCGTTCTATAAAAAGGAGCAACGGAGCTGGAGCGATAGCACAGTGGGTAGGGCGTCTGCCTTGCACACAGCCGATCTGGGTTCGATTCCCAGCATCCCATAGGGTCCCTTGAGCACCACAAGAGTAATTCCTGAGTGCATGAGCCAGGAGTAACCCCTGAGCATTGCTGGGTGTGACCAAAAAAGAAAAAAAAAAGGAGCAACAAGGGCCGCAGTGATAAGACAGCTGGGAGGGCGCTTGCCTGGTACGCAGTCAACCCGGGTTCAATCCCTGGCATCCCATAAGGTCCCCTGAGCACTGCCAGGAGTAACTTCCAAGCATTGCTGGGTGTAGCTCCAAAACAAAATAAAAAAGGAAAAACAGACAAAAGCCCACTGCCTCATGTGGGACTAAGTGGCAGGCTTTTTGGATTTACATGGAGATTTTCTTTTTTCTGTTTTGGACTTCTGGGCCACACCCGGTGGCGATGCTCAGGGCCTCTCTGCATTCAGGGATCACTCCTGGTGATGCTCAGAGGGTGACACATGCTCAGGGCATGACGGGGACTGCTGGGGATGGAACCCGGCTCCACTGCATGCTCCACCTTACCTGCGGGACCAATCATTTCCTGGTGTTGCTTTCAGGCCACACCTGATGGAGAGTTTCTGCGGGGGCCATACTCAGTGGTGCTCGGGGGACTATGTGGGGCTGGGGATTAAATCAGGACCCCATCATGCACGTGATCTCTTTCCTAGCCATTATATCCATTACTATTATTTTTATTTTTGGTTTGGGGGCTATACCCCACAGTGCTCAGGGATTTTCCTGGCTTTGAATTCAGGGATCACTCCTGGCAGTGCTTTGGAGACCACAGGTTGTACTAAAGATCAAACCCAGGTTGGCTGCATGCAAGGCAAGCACTCTAACCCCCATGCTGTCTCTCTGGTGCCTCCAATTAATACACGCATACACAAACATATTTTTGTTTCTGGGCCATACTAGCAGTGCTCAGGGCTTACTCCTGCCTCTGCACTCAGAAATTACTCCTGGTGGAGCTCAGGGGACCATTAAGGGATACTGAACACTGAATCCGGGTTGGCACCATGCAAGGCAAGTGCCTTACACACTGTTCTTTCACTTAATATATAATATCTATTATCTGTTATCTATCTCTATAGCAGCAATTGTCCTAATAATATTCTTAGAGGTTCATTTTTTGTTTGTGGACCACACACCCAGCAGCACTTGGGTCTTACTCCTGGCTCTGTGCTCAGAGCTCACTCCTGGCAAGCTCAAGGGATGATATGGGATGCCGGGAATGCACCCAGTTTGGCTGTGTGCGAGGCAAGTGCCCTCCCCACTGTACTATGGCTCTGGCCTATGTCCTATTCTTCTGGTTTCTCTTTCCCCTGCATGCGACAGCTGTGAGTCTTGCTGTGTGATCCCAAGTGATGAAAACATGGGCATTCTTCTCTTTCGGAGTGAAATTTCAAGCTAGGTCATCCCTTGTACCCAGGAAGATAGTTGGAAAACAGCTGAATAGAACCTATAAATCGGTACATCTCCTCCTACCCATCTGATTGATAGATTTTTATTTTATTTTTTTGGCTCTTTGGGTCATGCCTGGTGATGCTCGGAGTTACTCCTGGCTCTGCACTCAGGAATTACTCCTGGTGGTGCTCTGGGGAGCCTATGGGATGCTGGGGACCGAACCTGGATCGGCCACGTGCAAGGCAAATGCCCTGTCTGTGGGCCTATCACTAATGGCCCCTGATTGGTGGATTTAAAATTTTTTTGGAAAAAAAATTTTTTTGGTAGTGCCAGGGATAAAAGCCAGGAACTCACCCACTAATTCCCAAACTCACTTCTACCCGTCTCCAATCTCCCCCGCTCATCTGTAAGCAAACACTCCTTACCTCTTAACACATGCTGGTAACTGGAGAGAAGAAACTGGAGATGCTCAACTAGCTCGTCCCAAGTCTGCCACTGTGTCTTATCTGACTGCAAAGACCAGAAAGCAGCCGGTCAGAGAGGTCCCTTTCGGGAGAGGCTCGGGTTTCTTTGGGGCCAGAGGGGTGAGGGCCACACCCAGCGGTGCTCAGGGGTTACTCCTGGCTCTGAGCTCAAAGAACACTTTGATGGGGTACCGGGGATTGAACCAGGGCTGGCTGTGTGCAAGGCCAGCGCCCTCCCTACTATAGTCCCTCTCTGCCCCTATACATTTTGCTGCTAAGATGTTGGCCCACCACTTAGCAGTGCACAGGCGTTACCCCCAGTTTGTTGCTCACAGGACCATGTGCAGTGCTGGGGGACGCAGGGTAAAGGTCCTACATGCAAAACTGGTGATCTATCCCTCTCACTTCACAGGTAAAAATTTTCTTATGATGAGAACAGATCTATCTTCCTTCTTTTCTTCTCTTTTGGGGCCATGACTGGCGGAGTGCTCAGGCCTTAAGCCAGCTCTACAGTCAGATCTCTCCTGCTGGGCTCTGGGGAGACGCAGGGTGCGGGGAGTTGAACCCAGGCTGGCCATGTGCGAGGCCAATACCCTTCCCGCTATGCTCCATTATCTACAACCTAGGTTGTAGAATAAACCCCTGAACTCCATTTTAATCATTCTATTTGGGTTTGGGCCCAACCTGGTGGTGCTCCGGGCTGACTCCTGGTGGTACTTGGTGGGGGTGGGGTGGGGAGGGAGAATCCTAGGTGATGCCGGGGATCAAACTAGGGTGGGCTGCGTACAAGGCAAGTGCCTTATCTGCAGTCCCATCTCTCCAGTCCCCCAGACCGTTCTGGCTCCTGGCGGAGGAGGGCAGGAGGAGGACGGGGCGCAGGGCTGGCCCACACCTGGCACTTGAGCAGTGACGTGGAGTTGTTGAGGAAATAGAGCGCCTGGGCCAGAGACAGCGGCAGGCGGGTGGGCGTCTCGCAGCTGTGCAAGAAGATGATCTCTAAGACTTTGCAGCGGAGAAGGTGGCTCTCCATGGTGGTGAAGAACATCTCCCTGCACAGGGGGAGGAAGACGGAGAGGGGGTTGTCAGCACGCACTCTCTTCCAACGGCCATCTCTCCCTCCCTCTCCCTCCCTCTCTCCCTCCCTTTCTCTTTCCCTCTCTCTCCCACCCCCCCTCACTTTTTGGTTTTTGGTGACTCCTGGGCCTGTGCTCAGGGATCAATCCTGGTGGGCCTTGGGGGACCCTATGAGAGTCCCAGGATCAAACTTGGGTCACCTGGGTGCAAGACGAGCATCCCACCTGCTGTACTGTTGCTCCAGCCCCACAACCCTTCCTTCCCCCCCCTTTTTTTTTACTTTTTGGGTCACACCTGACGACAATCAGGGGTTACTCCTGGCTCTACACTCAGAAATTACTCCTGGAGGTGCTCAAGGAACCATATGGGATGCCGGGGATGGAACCTGGGTCGGCTGCGTGCAAGGCAAACGCCCTCCCGGCTGTACCATAGCTCTCGCCCCGCCAACCCTCCCCCTTTTTTTTGCAGTGCTGGGGGTCGAACCCCAGGACATTTTTTTTCTTTTTGGGTCACACCTGGCACTGCACAGGGGTTCCTCCTGGCTCTGCACTCAGGAATTACTTCTGGCGGTGCTCAGGGGACCCTATGGGATGCTGGGAATCGAACCTGGATCGGCTGCGTGCAAGGCCAACGCCCTCCCCGCTGTGCTATGGCTCCAGCCCCCCACTCCCCTTCTTGACTGCTCTCCAGTTTCTCTCTTCCGGAGCCTTTTCTCTCTCTCAATCCCGCCCCCAGAGACGCAAGGCAGGCCCACCTCTGGCGCCTCTCAGGAATGTCCAGCACGAAGCCGAACATCATCTCGGCGATTTTGTTGGAGCTGCAGGTGGGCGTCCGGTCCACCTCCACCGCGATGGACAGCATCCGCTGCAGCTGGCACACAAGCCTGAGGGCAGAGCGGAGGCCAGTGAACCGCAGAGGCCCGGCGCCCCCTGGCGGTGCGTACGGAGACGGACAGGGCTCAAGGCCCATGGGAAGCGCCACCTGGGATTCCTCAAGCCTGTGGACTGGGCAAGCCGAGACAGGATTCACCTACCTGAGTCCCTTCCGCCAGATCATATTATTGGACCCTCCTAGAACCTGGGGGTGCAGCTGCAAAACTGATTTACTGATTTTGCGCCTTGGATCACACTTGGCGGTGGTTAGGGTTAGTTACTCCTGGCTCTGTACCAAGAATCAATTCTGGTGGTGCTAGGGGACCCTATAGGATACCTGGGATTGAACCCGGGTTGGCCGCATACAAGGCAAAGGCCTCCCTGCTGTACTACCACCTGGGCCCTATCTATTTGTTTATTTTTAGGCCACACCCGGTTCACACCTGGCTCTGTGCTCAGGGATCATGCCTGGCATGGCTAGGGGGACTCTTCTGGGGTGCCGGGGATGGTACCCGGAGGGCCTAGTTCCAGGCATATGCCCTCCCCATTAGACCGACACTCCAGCCCTCCCGTCCTACCTTCGGGATTAGAAACGCAGCTTTCAAAGGACGCATCTAACAACCGTCTGCCTCTGTTTCAAGGGCTCGTGTATGTGTGTGTGTGTGTGTGTGTGTGTGTGTGTGTGTGTGTGAGAGACAGAGACAGAGAGCGAGAGAGAGAGAGAAAGAGAAAGAGACAGAGAGAGGTGCTCTCGGTGCAGTGTGTGTGTGTGGGTGTCCCTCATCCCATCTCTACAGCCCTGGGCGACGCCTTACAGCTGGCTGGTGTGCTTGGCCACGGGAGGCTGGGGAGGAGAGTGGCCGCCGGCCTTGGGGGTGCTGCTCCCGCCCGAGATCTGCTCCTCCGACCCACCTTCCGTGACTGCTCTCACCAGCCACTTGATGACGTCCCTGGAACAGACAAAACAGAGAAGATATGGTAGTACTTCTGGTTCCCGGCCACCCATCCCCCACCCCCTGCCTCTCTCGCTCCTGTTTCTTATTTATTTACTTATTAATGTTTTGAGGACACACCCAGCAATGCTCAGGGTTCACTCCTACCTCTGTACTCAGAAATTACTCCCGGCGGATCAAACCAGGGTCTGCTGCATGCAAGGCGCATACCTCCCCACTGGATTCTTACTCCAACCCCATCTTTCTCTTTCCCTGTAGTGCTGGAATCGATCCCAGGGCTACACCCCTATGCAAGGTTGGCATTCCCTAACCCTGACCCTGAACTCCCAATTTTTCTTGATGGCTTTTTTAGTTGGTTTGGGTTTTGGTTTCTGGCCACACCTGGCGGTGCTTGGGGATCACTCTGGAGGGGCTCAGGGGACCCTGTGGGGATGTTGGCGATCAAACCCGGGCCGGCCATCTGCAAAGCAAGCGCCCTACCTGCTCTACTGTCTGCCTAGTGCCTCATGAAAAATAGTCTCATTGAAATGAATTTCTTTAAGGACATGCAAGGGGAGAGAAAGAGAGGTACGTCTTCCAGAAAGCTGAGTATCCACATCCGAGATTCAGATTTGAGGGTAGAGAAGGAGCCTTGGGGATCCCGTTCATTTTGTTGGTTTTGGTTTGGTTTTTGGTTTGGTGTGGACCTGGCATTGCTCAGGGCTTTCTCCTGGCTTTGCACTTGGGGATCACTCGTGGCGGGGGTTGGGGATGTTCTGAGATACCGGGGATTAAACTTAGGTCAGCAGCATGCAAGGCAAGCACCCTCCCTGCCTTACTGTCTCTCTTTGTCCCCTTTTATTTACTGTTTTTTTATTTGTTTTGCTTTTGCTTTTTGGGTCACACCCAGCAATGCTCAGGGTAATTACTCCTGACTCTGCACTCAGGAACCACTCCTGGCGGTGCTTGGGGGACCCTATGGGATGCTGGGAATCGAACCCAGGTTGGCCATGTGCAAGGCAAATGCCCTACCCGCTGGACTATCGCTCCAGCCCCTATTTTGCTGTTTTACTTTGGGGCCATATTTAGTATCATTTGAATAGGTCGTTCCCGGTGGCTCTCAGGGGACCAAGGATAAGACCTGGGACCCCTGCCTGCCACGGCTACACTCCCGTCTTTGAAGCCCGGCTCCTGGACCTGCACGTCCCTTGAATGGGGATCCCCGCATGGAGCCCCGTGGAGCGCGGGGCGCTGCTCACCTAATGTTCTGGGGTTGCTTGTCGCAGGAGAGCACTGTGCTGGCGATGGACTGCTGCAGGTGCTGCCGCTGGCGCCGCAGGGTCTGCTGGAAGTCATCCTCCAGGGTCTGCACGACGTAGCGCAGGAAGAGCACGCGGCCGGGAAGAGTCTGGCCCTGTGGGGAGAAGGCAGAGGTCATTCCTCTTTGCACTTCTGTCAGGGAAGAATCTCCGGGGACCGGGGTGGGGGTTCACACATTGCAAGGGGATGCCCCATCCTCACAGCCCAAGTGGCTGTGCCTAGAGGCCCCAAGGAAGGAAGAGGCTGGTCTGGCCTCTTCTACAAGTTGCAGCTAGAAAGAAGATAGGACAGCGGGGAGAGCGACAGGCCCTGCACGTGGCTGACCCAGGTTTATTTACTTATTTACCGGATTTATTTTATTTTTTTTGGCTTTTTGGGTCATGGGGTGACTCTGGGGCTCTGCACTTGGGGATAACTCCTGGCGGGGCTTGGAGCATCCTATGGGATGATGAGGATCGAACACCGATTGGCCGTGTGCAAGGCAAGCGCCCTGTCCACTGTGCTACTGCTCAGGCTTTAAGAGGAAGTTTCTGGTGGGGTCTGGCCATGTCCTGGGACAAATAACAGCCAAAGTGAGACAGCCCCATTTGCACCCCCTTTCGTTTCTACTGCAAACTGCTCTGAGCTTTCCAGGACGAAGAAAAGAGGCACCCCTCAGCTCTGAAGCGTGGCGTTACCTCTTCCTCCATGACGTAGGCGAGCAGCTTCCAGTCCCACTCCACGGTCTTGGCATTGGCTGGATGGAGTCTGAAATGCAAGGCCAGGAACTGAGAATTCTGAAGCATGCAGGGGAAGGAGAGAGGAACAGAAGAGAAACAAGCCTCTAGGACAGTGGGGAGGGCACTTGCCTTGCACGCAACCCACCTGGGTTCAATCCCCGGCTTCCCATAGGATCCCCTGAGCCCCACCAGGAATGATCCCTGCGTGCAGAGTCAGGAGTAACCCCTGAGAACAGCCGGGCCCCCAAACAAACAAACAAACAGCAGTCTCCTTTTATATATTTTTTCTGTTTCTGGGCCATGCCCGGCAGTGCTCATGGGCTACTGTCCATGTTGGTTCAGGGGGACCATGAGGTTCCAGGGATGGTTGGGCTGCTGTCCTCGCTTTCTGATTTCAGTAACTCATAGTTATTTTTGTTTGGGGCCACACCCAGTGATGCTAAGTATCACTCCTGGCAGGCTTGGGAGAACCTATAGGATGCCAGGGATCGAACCCAGGTCAGCTGCGTGCAAGGCAAATGCCCTCCCCACCGGACTATCCAGCCCTTCCATGAAATGCTTTCTTACCTGCTGTCAAAAACAGGTGATTATTATCATGATTTTGAGGATGGAAGTTTGGGGGGCTGCACTCCACAGTGTTCGGAAACCATGTGGTGCTGGGTGTGAACCCCGGGGTTCCCTTGTGCTTCCTGCCCTCTCTCTGAATATCTGCGGAAGCTGGTTTGGAGGGGGGAACTTTCCATCACTTGCCTGTCTACTGGGCCGGCCTCTCTAAAGGAGAGCTGAAGAAAGTTTAGGGGACAGACAGCAGGGCCCCTGGGCAGGTCCCCCCGAGGGACAGGCCCCTACTGTTGAATCTTCATGAGCAGCATGTAGGCCTCCTTCAGCACGTCCAAGGTCTCGGAGCCGCTGAGCAAGATTTTCTGGATGATGTGTGCCACGATCTCCCGGGGTGGGTAGTGCTGGGGTGACACGAAGTCCATCAGAAACTGCACGGTTCCCAGGGGGAAGTTCTCCTCGATGGTGTTGGCGACCATGCGGAGCCTGCGATGAGGGATGGGTTCTAGTTTGTGACCTTTGCTCTGGGGAGAGAAAAAAAAAGGGAAGCCATCATGGGCTAGAGCAATAGGACAGCGAGGAGGGCACTTGCCTGGCACGTGGCCGACCCGGGTTCAATCCCCAACATCCCAAAGGGTCCCCCAAGCACCAACAGGGGTTAATTCCTGAGTGCAGAGCTGGTGCTCATACCTCTGAGCATCTCTGGGTATGACATGCCCCCCCAAAGGGATCCCCCAAACACCAAAGCTGTCAGGAGGGGGTTCCTGCCAACCAAGAGATAGGACAGTGGGGACGGTGCCCGTCGTGCACGCAGTGGGCCCCTGCTCGATCCCTGGCACCCCATATGGTGCCCTGTCCTCCACCAGGATCCTGAGCAGACTCAGAAGTAAGCCTGAGCACAGCTGGAGGTGGCCCCAAAACCAAATAAGAAAGGAGAGGCTCAGGAACTGGGAGTGAGAGCCATGTTTTCCAGGCACTTGAAAGATTCAACTTTGGGGGTGAGGTTTACTTAGGGGTCTGCTTCCTGTTGATTACCTGGGGGCGCCGCCTGGTGGTGCTCAGGGGACCCTCCAGGGCCTTATGAAATACAGGGTCTTTGACAGCCACGCATGCGCTCCAGCCTTTTGAGCTATTTCTCTGGCACCAAGAGTCAGTTCTGGAGGGCAGGGCAGAGCAACAGTGCAGCAGGGAGGACGCCTACCTTGCCTGTAGCCAACCCGGGTTCGATCCCTGACAGCACGTATGGTCCCCTGAACCTGCCAGGAATAAGCCTGGAGCACTCCTGGACATGGAGCAAGACCCCCCCAAAGAGGGTGATAGCACAGTGGGTAGAGCGCTCACCTTACATGTGGTTGGCCCTGGTTTTATTCCCAGCACCCCCTAGGGTCCCCTGAGCCCTCCAAAGAGTGATCCCTGAGCACAAAGCCACGAGTAAGTCCTGAACACTGCCTGGTGAGTCCCCTCCTCCAAAAGAAACATATATATGGGGTCACCCTTACGCCACCCAAGGAGGCCACGAGGTCTCAGGGATTGAACTCAGGGTCTTGCATATATGCAAATTATGTGCTCACTGAGTCATATTTGTTATCTAAAGGGCATTGTTTTAACTTTTTTGTTTGTTTTCTCTTTTTTTGCTTTTTGGGTCACACCCGGCGATGCACAGGGGTTACTCCTGGCTCTGCACTCAGGAATTACTCCTGGCGGTGCTTAGGGGACTATATAGGATGCTGGGAATTGAACCCGGATCAGCCGCATGCAAGGCAAATGCCCTACCCGCTGTGCTATTGCTCCAGCCCCTGTTTCAATTTTTAAATTTTGATCTATTCATTTTTTGGGGAGGTTAAAACTGACAGTGTTTAAGGCTTACTCCTGGATTGGGAAGCACTCTTGGCGGTTCCTAGGGGTCATATGCAGTGCTCAGGATCAAACTGAGGCTGATCTCAAGAAAGGCAAATGCCTTAACCCTGTGCTATCTATCTCTCTGGTCCCAAGATTCTTTTTCTTTGGGAGGATGGGAGGGTTCACACCTGGCAGTGCTCAGGGGACCCTCTGGGATGCTGAGGCCAGCACTGAGGCCAGCCACATTCAGGGCAATAGCTGCTATACTATTGCTCCAGCCCTAAGATTCATCATTTTTTCTTCTTTTTTGGGGGGATCACACCTGGCGGTACTCAGGGGACCACATGGGATGCTGGGGATCAAACCTGGATCGGCCACATGCAAGGCAAACGCCCTGCCCGCTATGCTATCGTTCCAGCCCCAGATTCATCATTTTTATTTAAGCCTTTTCTGTTTTGAGTTATACCCGGTTGTGCTCAGGACTGATTCCTGGCTCTGAACTCACCCCTGGTGGAGATCAGGGACACTGTGGGGTCCCAGAGATCAAACTCGGGGTGACTGCATGCAAGGCAAGTGTCTTACACACTGTCCTATCTCTCTGGACCAAAGAGAGAGATTCTAAGTTAGGCGAAATATTTCGTTTTGTTGAACAAGAAAAAAATGTTTTGTTTGGGTTTTGGGGGCACACCTGCCGGTGCTCAGGGCTTACTCCTGGCTCTGTGTTCAGGGATCACTCAGGGAGGAACTTAGGGGACCATATGGCGTGCCAGGGATCAAATGTGTAAAAACCTTAACTGCTATCTATACTGCTATATTGTTCTGCATTCGCCTAGCTCCTTCTAGAATGTTCAATGCCTCCCATGGTCATTTCCTCTTGGGAGGGGGGTGTCCAACTCACCTCTCTGTTGTCATTGTCCGGGATAAGCGTCTGGAAGAAGAGATGGTGCACGGGGGGGCGCAGAAAGTATTTGAGTCTGTGCAGGCACGGCCGGTTGTATAAGCCTCCCTGGGGTACTGGCGCCGGAACCTGGGCGGACACAGGGGTCCCCGGCTCTGACCAGGACCTGTCTTTGCGGATGGGTGTTTCCGGCACCGACAGCCAGGGCACCTTTTCTAGGGATATGTCTGACAGGGGTGACGTGGTGGAGCTGGAAGGGCAGCTGAAGGGCGAGGGGGTGGCAACGTCCATCGGCATGTCCAGGTGCTGGAGGTCGCTGGCGGGAGAGTCGAACGAGGCTGCGGGAAAAGGAGGTGAGGCTCCCAGTGAGGATGGCGTGTCTCCGGGTGTCGGTGGCACCTCTCCAGGGGTCGGGGGCGTGTCTCCTGGAGAGTAGGGCATGCCCCGCGGCGACAGGGGCACACTCCCCGGTGACAGTGGGGAATCTCTTGGCGAGGGTGGCATGGCTGCTGGTGACAGGGAACTGTCTCTGAGTGAATAGGATGCTCGTCCTGGGGACGGTGGTATGTCGCCCAGAGAGAAAGGCGCATCTGGCTGCGGGGGCCTGTCGGGGGGATGGGCTAAGGTGTGCGGGGGGCTTGCCATCTCTGGAGGGAGGACCAAAGAGTTCTGACGGGGACAGACAGGGTCCTGAGGTGGGCTGGCAGAGCGTGGTGGGTACCAGGAGGTGTCTGGAAGGGGGCCGGGTCGGGTCGGCCCACTGGGTGGCCCGGGATAAGGGGCCGGCACCTTCCGAAGACATGGCATGTCTTGAAAGGGGCATGGCACTTCGAGAGGCCGGTGAGGTGCGGCCTGGAGTGGGCACTGCACGGTTTGGGAGGGGCAGGATAAGGCCCGCGGCGGGCAGGAGGAGGCGCGCGGTGGGCAGAGGTTCTGCCGCGGGCATGCCACAGCGTGCAGTGGGCACGGCAGGGCTGGCGGGGGGCAAGGCACATCTTGCAGTGGGTATGGCAAGGGTGCCCGCTGATGACTGCCGTGCCCGGTATTGCTCGTGGGGGAGAGGGGCAGGACGCTGGGCGCGAGCGTGAAGTGGGGCACACGGCCGAGGTCGCCTTGGGAGGCGGAGGCGCTGCAGTTAGCCTCCGTGGGATGCACCGCATGCCCACCCATGGCTGGCCGGCCTGGGGGACCTTCCGATGTGGCTTCTTCCAAAAGGTCCAAGTCCACCGGCTCGCTGTTAATGATTCTCCGAGCCGCAGGCCGCGAGCTCCTGTCCGCCCGCCCCTCTGCGGTCCCTTCCTTGTCGGCGAGGCCGGGGCAGGGCTGCTGGCTGGCTGGCTCCTTGGGGGATGATGTGACAGCCTCTCCTGTCAGGTCGAGCGTGGCAATGGGCCCGGGTTCGTCCTCAGTCCTGGTCAGGTCGATGACACAGAGTCCGTTGCGGTCCTTTGGCCTGGGTCTGGCCTCTCGCGTTAGGTCGATGAAGTCCTGTTGGAGGAGGGCAAGATGATCACAGATCAAGGCAGAAAACTCCAGTCCCCCAGCACTGTTTGGGGGCACCCCCTCTAAAACAAACAAACAAACAGACCAATCAAACCTGTGTCCAATCAAATCATTCTCAGGACAGGGGCAGTACAGCGGGGAGGGCAACTGCCTTTCGTGTGGCTGACCTGGGTTCAATCCGCCGCACCCCATAGGGTCCCCCAAGCACCACCAGGAGTGATCCCTGAGCATGGCCGGGTGTAACCCAAAAAAACAAACAACCCCCCAACTCCAAACAATCAAATCATTCTTCTAAAAAAGCCCTTCAGGGAGCAGGAGTGATAGTACAGTGGGTAGGGCGTTTGTGCATGTGGCAGGCCCAGGTTTGATTCCCAGCATCCCATATGGTCCCCCGAGCATGGCCAAGAGGAATTCCTGAGTGCAAAGCCAGGAGTAACCCCTGTGCATCGCGGGTGTAACCCAAAAAGAAAAAAAAAAAAAGCTCTTCAGGGTCTAGAGCCGTAGTACAGAAAGGAGGGAGTTTGTCTTGCATCCCCAGGCATCCCATAGGGTCCCCTGAGCACCATCAGGAGTAATTTCTGAATGCAGAGCAGTAGTAATCCTGAGCATCACCAGGTGTAAACCAAAAAAGCAAAAAAAAAAAAAAAAAAGGTGGGGGGGGAGTCCTTCAGGGTAGGAGTAATAGTATGGTGCAAACACTGCTCTAAAGTTTCTCAAACTAATCTGGACTGTCACTGCAGTCTCAGAAGGAAGAGGAACTCTTCAGAGTGGCCTTAGGTGAAGACACAATCAAATGTTCCCAGCCCAAGCAAATATCCCATTTTTCTGTTGGCTTATCCACTGCTAAGGATTTTGCTGATCTCACCACACTAGAACATAATTCCATTGTTCACTTGTCCACGGCCTCAGAGCAAGTTTTGTATTGAAAGAATGAATCACAGTGCGCAAAGGATCAGAAACAAGACAACCAGCGCCCCCCCCCCCCCCCCGAGATTCAGCCCGTCACCTCCACAGAGAAAATCACCTTTGATTTCCTCCTAAAATTCTTCCCAGTAACTGACATTGGACTGATTCGCTCAGTCACTCCTGGTTGAGATCTCTCCCTGAGCAAAAAGACATTTCCACCAAGCAGGGGTGTATTTTTATTCACCGTAATAGTCTGAGGGCTGGGCTGAAGCAATAGCACAGCGGGTAGGGCGTTTGCCTTGCACGCGGCCAACATGGGTTCGATTCCCAGCATCCCATAGGGTCACCTCAGCACCACCAGGAGTAATTCTTGAGCGTAGAGCCAGAAATATCCCCTGAGCATCACTGCGTATGTATGTTCAAATAACAACCCCCCCCCCAAAAAAAAACCCTCTCAGGGCCTGTTTGAGGCCTGTACCAAGGGTAGGATCGAGCTCTGTGGACAAGTACTGATCCTGCATGCAAAGGCCCTGGGTTCAATCCCAACATTGCAAAGTACCAAAAAAAAAAAAAGTGTCTGGTGGGGCCAGAGTGATAGTATAGTGGGGAGGGCGTTTGCCTTGCACGTGGCTGACCCAGGTTTGATCCCCAGCACCCCATCTCTCCTGCTGTCCTCTCTCCAGGACCGTAATATCCATTTTCTGGTGGTAGCTGGAAACAATATGTATGGTATGTTTGAGATGTGTGTAGTGGGGCTGGAGCGATAGCACAGCGGAGAGGGCATTTGTGTTGCACACAGCCGACCCTGGTTCGATTCCCAGCATCCCATATGGTGTCCTGAGCACCGCCAGGAGTAACAGAGTTACTGTGTTACTTAACTCTGTTACCTGAGTGCAGAGCCAGAAGTAACCCCTGTGCATCTCCGGGTGGGACCCAAAAAGGAAAAAAAAAAAAAGAGAGATGTGTGTTGTAATGTAATATTCAGTAAATATTTCCTGAATAAATGGGCAACATTTAGGTAGTAGAGAAGGAATGTGGTGACAAGAAAATTGGTTTGTATCTTAGGAGATTTGGCAGTAACCCTTCAAGTGAGCATAACTTCTAAGAGGAATTTATTTTAAACAAACAAATGAGCAAAGTTAGAAAGATTGCTTACGAAGAAATTCCTCACAGGGTTTATAATAGAGAACATTTAAAGAAAAACAGGATAAAGAATAAATAAATTTAATCTTGGAACTGGAGCAATAGTACAGAGGGTAGGGACTTGCCTTGCACGTGGCCAATCTGAGTTCAATCTCTAGCACCCCAAGGTGGTCCACTAAGCCCCACCAGAAGTGATCCCTGAGTGCAGGGCCAGAGATGAGCCAGCCCCAAGTACAATGCTAGGTGTGCCTCCCTCCCCCCAAAAAAAGTGTATTAAAAGAAAAGGAAGCTGCGGGGGGAAATGAAGAAAACATGTAATGGGGCAGGAGGCAGTACAGCAGGTAGGGTACTTTCTATGCACACGGCTGACTTGGGTTCCATCCCTGGCACCCCACATTGTCTGCTAAGCCCCCCAGGATTAAGTCCGCTGAGCACAGAGCCAGGAGCCTGAGCACTGCCAGGTGTTGCCCTTCCCCACCCAAGTATGCAGGTGGAGGCTGGAGAGGCGGTTACAGGAACTAAAGCACTTGCCTTTCATGCAGCTGACTCCAGAGCAAGCATAGCACAGCCTGTCTCCAAGAAACAACCAGGGAGAGCCCAAACCCCACCTCAAACAGAAACGAACCTGAGAACAGTCTCTTATCGGGGCACATGGGTACGTATGAGTTACACATACACATTTATACCTGAAGGAGCAGACAGACAAGACTTTGACATGTTCGTACTGGGGGCCCGGGCGACAGTACTGGATAGGGCATTTGCCTTGCACGCAGCCAACCCGGATTCGATCCTCGGCATCCCATATGGTTCCCAAGCGTAATCCCTGAGCATTGCTGGGTAGATAACTGCCTCCCCCGCCCTCCACCCCAAATAATAATCATACTGGATGAAGAGATAGCACAGCAGATGCGGCACTTGCTTTGCTTGCAGCTGAAGGAGGTTCGATCCCTGGCACCCAATCGGGTCCCGCCAAGCACAGCCAGGAATGGTCCAGGTGTGGCTCAAACACAATGAAACAAAAATGCCTTCTAGTGGCCTTCGAGCTATGTACTGATATTCTTTCTCTCTCTGTTTTCTCTCGTCTCTCCCTCTTCCTTTCTTTTCTCTCTTTTCCTCTCTCCTTTTCTCACTTCCCTCTCCTCTCCCTTCTCATTTCTTTCCCTTTCCCTATCTCTCTTCTGTCTTCGAGCCACACCCAGCCGTATATGGCTCGCAGACCTCAAGGTATGCAGAAAAAGCAGGACCAAGCTCCTTTAGCTTTAGAACCAAGCCTGTCTGATTTGCCAGAAGAATCAAAGGAGATCCAGCTGGAGCTTTTTGCAAAGCTGGAGTAAAAGAGTTAAATGTGCTCCCTGGAACTTCTTTTTTTTTTCTTTTTGGGTCACAACCGGTGATGCTCAGGGGTTACTCCTGGCTCATGCACTCAGGAATTACTCCTGGCGGTGCTCAAAGGACCATATGGGATGTGGGAATCAAACCCAGGTCGGCCGCATGCAAGGCAAACGCCCTACCTGCTGAGCTATCGCTCTAGCCCCTCCATGGAACTTCTTATTCTTCTTTTAGCTTCAACTCAAAAGACCCAAGATCCACTTTTTGTTGTTGTTTTTGGTTTGGGGGCCACACCCGGTAATGCTCAGGGTTACTCTGCTCAGAAAGGATTATTCCTAGTGATGAGTGGGGGACCCTCTGGGATGCCAGGGATCAAACCGGATCAGCTGTCTGCAGGGCAGACATTCCCCCCTCTGTACTACGACTCCAGCCCCTCAAAGCACCTTTCTTGCTGATCACCAAGTTGCTCCAGTCCTGCCTTTTCTCCAGTGTTCCACGTTTTCAAGTGCCAAACTGAACTGGGCATTGCTCCACCCTGAGTGGGATCCTACTGTAGTACTGGGTGGGTCACTGGGCAAACCCCCAGGCCAACATGTTCTCTCTCATAACTCAACCCAAACACTGTCCAGCCCATACTTATTACGAATTTATTTGAAAGAAAAAATGTGTGCAGGGGTAGGGGGTTGAGGCCATACTCATTGGTGGTCAGGGCTTACTCCTGGTTCTGTGCTCAGGGGTCACTCCTGTGGGGCTGAGGGGCCCAGATGGGAAGTTGGGGACTGAACCTGGGCCTGATGCATGAAAGGCAAGCGCCCTTCCCACTGTACTATTGTTCTGACTCCAGAACCTGGGTCCACCACATGCAAGGCAAGCACCTCACCCCTGTGTCATTTCTCTAGCCCACTGTTTTAACTCCCTGCACACGGCATCTATGTGGTCACCAAGTCCCCTGTAAATCTCTCCTCTATCGATCTCATCTGAAATCTCGGGACCAGGAGGGATGAAGTGATAATAGTACAGCGGGCAGTGATAATAGTACTCCTGCCTTGCGTGCAGTGGACCTGGGATCAATTCCCTGCATCCCATATGGTCCCCAAGCCCTGCCAGGAGAGGACCCCTGAGCACCGAGCCAGGAGTCAGCCCTGAGCGCGTGTGGCCCCGGAAATTGAAAAAAATAAAATAAATTCCCGCCTGAGATGAACTTGGGGTAGATGCCCTGGGTTATCCCCTTTTGAACTGGGACAACTCAGCCGCATTCCTTTTGGTTTTGCATGCCACCTTCTCTAGCTCTCTACCTGGGAAAAACCTCCTCGCGGCCCCAGGGGGCTCATTGAGAGGTGGGGGAACAGCCGAGAGGCTGGGAAGGGGATTGGAGGTGTCAGCGTGGTCCCGGGGGAGTATGCACCTGTGGGGGTACTGGGTCTGCCTCGAGGGGGCAGGATGCACTGTTCCCTCCCCAGGATGGGATCCTTCCTATCATTTCTGGGGGGAGGGGGGCGGGATTTGCTGCAGAGCCGCCGCGAAGGGAGGCGGCGGAGACCTTCTAGAGTCTTCTGAGGACAAGCCTGTCCACCTCCCCTGGGAGTCCTCCTAGACAGTCCCTGGTGGGCGCTGTCACCTTCTAGGACGGTCTTTTTTTTCATTTTTATTTTTTGGGGGGTGGGGTGGGGATGTGGGTTCCCTGAGGAGCCCACCGAGGAGGCCGGGGGAATGAGGGGTGGGGGCGTCCTTAGGGACGAGATATTCAGGAAACGGGGGTGGGGTCCCCGAACCCCCCAAAAGGACAAAGGCCGGAGGGGCTGGAGGGAGCTAGGGAGTCGCGCGCGATGCACGCCTTTCCCGCCCGCTGCCGGCGTGGGGGCTGGTAGGGGGGAGCCGGCAGCCCCCCGCGCCCCTTGGGGGACCGGAGGGGGGTGGCCCGCTCGGCCGCGGGGGGTCCTGGAGCGCGGCCACCGTCTGGGCGCCGCCTGCCCGCGCTCGGGTTACCTCGGGCCCCCCCATCGCCCCCCACCCCCTCAGCCCCCAGCCCCGCCGGGGCCCGGGCTGGGCCGGACGGCCGCGCTGGCCGAGCACATGGACTGCGGCCCGGCCCCCCCCCCGCCCGCCCGGCCCGGCCCGACCCGACCCTCGGCCGCTGCTCTTGGTCCCGGGAGGGGCCGGCGACGAGGCGACGAGGCGGGAAGGCTGAGGGGGGGTGGGGGCAGCCCCGGGAGCCCCCGCCGACCCCCGGATCCCCGCCGGCCACTCACCACGGTCCGGCGGGGCAGCGCGCCGGGGGTCCGGGCCAGGGCCCGGCGGAGCCTCCGCGCCCTGCCCGAGCGGGGCCCCCCGGGGCTCTCGGAGCCGCTGTCGTCCGAGATCACGATGAAGTCCTCCATGGCCGCGCACCCCGGCCGGGTCAGCACGCGGGCAGCCGGCGACCGGGGGGGGCGGCGGCGGCGGCGACTTCGGTTCCGGCAGCTGAGGCGGCGGCTGAGGCGGCTGAGGCGGCTGAGGCGGCGGCAGCGGCGGCGGCAGCGACAACCGGGGCCATCACCCCGCCGGCCCCGCCCCTTCCCGCCCAAGCCACGCCCCTCCGAGCGCGGAGCCCGCCCCTCGCGGCCCAGGTTCCGCCTTGCCCCGCCCCGGACCCGCCCCTTCCCTCCCAAGCCACGCCCCTCCGAGCGCAGAGCCCGCCCCTCGCGGCCCAGGTTCTGCCTTGCCCCGCCCCGGACCCGCCCCTTCGCGCCGCAGGCCACGCCTCCTGGCGGCTCCCGCTGCTCCACGCCCCGCGCCGTAGGGCACGCGACCCGGGTCGCGCGGCGCCTGGTGGGGGTGGCTGCTCGGTGTCGCCTCTCTGCGGAAAGGAAAAACGGGGGACAGTTACTTGGGGTTGAGGGGGTGGGGGGGTCCGTGCTGCAGGCGGCCCTGCGAGGGTTAAGAGGTCTTCCAGGCTGTTCCCAACCTTCCTCAGTCGGTGGGAAGTGAGGTGTGAACCTGAATGAGGGGTCGCGGGGAAGGGTGGGTGAGCGCAGCAGGGGGACTCAACTACTTGTCTCCGGGAGGGGTCTGCAGGGCGGGGGACTTGGTTTTGGACTGACAGGGTCCTCAACCGGGCCGGAGGGAGATGTGCAAGTGCTTCTGGGGGGTGCAATCCTGAACGTGGCATTTCTGGGTTTGGGTATAATGATGCCGAGTTGTATGCATTCCTCGAGTGCGTACATGTCAGGATCACTAGCAGTCTGTGCCACTTAGGATCCGAGCGTCCCACTCCTGCCTCTGCCTCCGGGGGTCAGTCTGGACCTCACCCCCCCCCACCCCTCTCGTGGAAGGTCGGAGGGATGCCAATGGGAAGGAAGGCAAAGTCGAGGTACCAAGGGGCCCTGCAACAGCGCAAATGGTCAAATGAGTCCAGACCTGCTAGTAGAGAAGTGAGCAGGAGGAAGTTAGTTGGAAGGCATGATGTTGAAAGCTAGATTGATGAAATCTTGCCTTGCTCAGGGCTAACCGGGATCCCATCCTAAGGGGACTCCCGCACCATCACCCAAGCACCGCCTGGAGTGATTCCTGAGAGCAAAGCCAGGAGTAGCCCCTGAGCATCTCCAGGTGTGGGCCAGAAACCAAAGTAAAATAAATAAAACCAAGAAGGGCCAGAATGATAGTGAGAAGGAGGAGCGCTTGCCTTGCATGCTGCCGACCTGGGTTTGATCTCCACCTTCTTATGTGAACCTCTGGGCCCCGCCAGGAGTGATCCCTGATTTTGGAGCCAGAATTAAGGCCTGAGCACCAGTGCTATGGTCTGAAAAACATTAAATAAAATCAAGATAACTCTAGATAACATTTTGGGGACTGAATAAAGCAGTGTAAGCTGCTTGCTTTGCATATGACCAAACCAGTTTTGATCCCCTGCAACCCACCAGACCCCTAGAGCCATACCAGGATTGATCCCTGGTGTAAACCCTGAATACAGCCAGCTATGGACCCCAAAACAACAACAAAAAGGATTGTAGGTTTAGGGAGAACTCCCAAGCAGTTTTCTTTTTTCTTATTTTTTTTCTTTTTGAGTCATACCTGGCGATGCACAGGGGTTACTCCTGGCTCTGCACTCAGGACTCCTGGCAGTACTTGGGGAACCATATGGGATGCTGGGAATCGAACCCGGGTTGGCCACGTGCAAGGCAAATGCTCTACCCGCTGTGCTATCGCTACAGTCCCTCCCAAGAAGTTTTCAGAAAACCCATTGGCCCTGTTGATAAAGCTTGGTTAAAGAAGATGGGGCTGATGTTTCTTTTGGGGGGAGTTGGGGTGGTATGACCATTTGGATTCAAAAATCTGAAATTGTGGTGCTTCTTAGGCCCTGAGGTGCTAGGAATTACAGACTGTCCTGGTGGTACTTGAAGACGCCAGGGCCACAGCCAGCAACACTGAGGGACTGTGTGGTACCTGGAATTGAACCTGGTCTCAGGAATGCTAAATATGCACTGAATATCACTGTACCATATCCCAAACCGAGAAGTAAGTTTCTTTTAATAATAATAATACTTATAGCGCAGCGGGTAGGGCATTTGCCTTGCACACAGCCGACCCAGGTTCAATTCCTCCATCCCTCTCGGCGAGCCCGGCAAGCTACCGAGAGTATCCCACCCGCACGGCAAAGCATGGCAAGCTACCCGTGACATATTTGATATGCCAAAAACAGTAACAACAAGTCTCACAATGGAGATGTTATTGTGAGCAATTTGCTTGAGCAAATCAATGAACAATGGGAGGATAGTACTATAGTGCTATTATTACTTTGACACTTTTTTTTCCTTTGGAGGGCCATACCAGTAGTGCTCAGGGCTTATTCCTACCGCTCAGGGATCACTCCTGGCAGGGCTTGGGCAACCCTGTACAGTGCAGCCCCTGTACAGTATTGATCGAATTCAGATCAGCTGTGAGCAAGGCATGTGCCCTACCCCACTGTGCTATCTCTTGGGCCAAGTTTTAACTTGAGTTTCTCGTGGGAAAAAAAAAAAAAGAGCAAAGGGGCCAGAGGGATAGTGAAGCAGATAAGGCTCTTACTTTACATTCAGCTGACCTTGACCTGGGTGTTTTTCTGTTTGTTTTGGGCCTCCCTCAGTAATGCTCAGGGGTTACTCTGGAGTCAGGAATTACTCCTGATGGTACTTGGGGGACCATATGGGATGCTGGAGATTGTTTTCTTTTTTCCTTTTTTTGGCCACTCCCAGAGATGCTCAGGGGTTACCCCTGGCTCTACACTCAAGAATTACTCCTGGCAGTGCTTGAGGGACCGTATGGGATGCCGTGGATTGAACCCGGGGCGACTGCATGCAAGGCAGACGCCCTACCCGATGTATGACTGCTCCAGCCCTGGCATGCTGGAGATTGAACCCAGCTCTACCACATGCAAGGCAAGTGCCCTCTCCCCACTGTACTATGGCTCGATTTCTGGCTCCCCAGAAGAAGTACTGCCATAGTGATTCCTGAGCACAGAGCCAGTAGTAAGCCCTGATTACAGCTAGTGTGGCCCAAAAACTAGAGAGAGAAAGAGAGAGAGAGAGATTATAATTTTATTTATTTATTTATTTAGGCCGCGTGCAAGACAAATGCCCTCCCCGCTGTGCTATTGCTCTAGCTCCGGAGATTATGATTTATAATGAACCCTAAGTACCACTTCTACTCCCCCCACTGCACCTGCCTGTATTAAATTAAATTAAGCCAGACTTTACATTGTTTCATTTTGCTTTGTGCTTTTTTTTTTTGGTTCCATTCCCAGCATCCCATATGCTCAGAGGACCATATGAGATGCTGGGAATTGAACCCAGGTCGGCCGCATGCAAGGCAGACGCCCTATCCGCTGTGCCATCACTTCAGCCCCTGCTTTGAACTTTTCAAAGGTCCTTAAGCCTCACTCAACCAATTGTTTTGGGGCATGGCACTGAAAGCTTGGCCTGTTTGTCGCTGACATGTGGGGTTATAGATGACACACACATGCTAGCCTATGGGAGTCCTTTAAGGAAAGCCAGATACACCACATGAATCAATCATGAGAAACAGGTAATCAGTGTGAGAATTCTGGTCTTGTTCGAAATAAGTACCAAACAATTGCATCCTCCCTTCTATCCTGAATCACCATTACCACTTTCTAGAAATCTTAGTGCTCTCTAGAGAGAGTTCTGGGGCAGGATTTAGTCAGAGGGACTGGAGTAATAGTGTAGCAGGGATGACGTTTGCCTTGCACACAGCCAACCCAGGTTCAATTCTCAGCATCCCATAGGGTCCCCCTAAGCTCTGGCAGGAGTGATCCCTGAGTGCAGAGCCAGGAGTAACCCTTGAGCTCCTCTGGGTGTGATTCCTCCCCGAAACTAAAAAAAAAAAAAAAATCACACTTTGGTTCCATAACCGTGAGGTCCCGCTCTATAGCCCCAACTTCATTTATCTTGAGTATTATGACTTAGGGTAGCACTGTAGCACTGTCCTCCCATAGTTCATGGATTTGCTCGAGCACCAGTAACGTCTCCAATGTGAGACTTGTTGTTACTGTTTTTGGCATATCGATTATGTCACAGGGAGCATGCAAGGCTTTGCCGTGTGGGCGAGATACTCTTGGTAGCACACCGGGCTCTCGGAGAGGGGCAGAGGAATCGAACCTGGGTTGGCCTCGTACAAGGCAAACGCCCTAGCCGTTGTGCTATCGCTCCAGCCCGTGACTTAGGATTTTCCCATTAAATCAGACTCATTCACTTCTGGGGGAGAGAGTTGAGAGCCCCTGGTGGTGCTCAGGGGCTATTCCATGCTCCATGATCAGGAGTGACCCCTGGCAGTGATCAGGAGACCTAATAGGGTACCAGAGACGGAACTGCGTGCGAGACAGAGAACCTTATCCCCTGCACCATCTCTCCAGCTTGCATTTAGGACTTGATCACATTGTACAATCTGCACTGCCGTAATGGAAATTAAGTGGCTTTTAAGCATCCAAACAGCGATATGATTTTCAATGTCTAATTGCCAATGTCTCCGTCTCTCCCATTAGCCGTCCTCCTTGAAGCTCAGGAAACACAGGGGCCCAGGGTACAGAACATAAGGGCACCGAGGTCAGTGACAAGTACCTTGGACTGCGGATGGCACATCCTGGCTTGAGGAACATCACCTGGTATTTTTTTCTAGAAACCTGTAAGTCACATCACACACGTTTCCTTGCCCATCTACAGTCTAGCCTGAAAGTCACGGTTTGCCCCAAAACTTCCCAAGGAAGGTCTTTTATGGATTTGTTTTATTTGGGGGCTTTGGGGCCACACCCAGCTGTTCTCAGGGCTCTGTGCTCAGGGATTACTCCTGGCTGTGCTCTGGGGACGAGATGTTGTGCTGGGGATTGAACCTGGGTTGCCACCTACAAGGCAAGTAATTTATTGACAGTGCTATCTCTCCAGTACTATTATCTCTTTTATTTATTTATTTTGGGCTGGTGTGTTAGCACAGCCGGTAGGGCGTTTGCCATGCATGCGGCCGAACTGGGTTCGATTTCTCTGTTTCTCTCTACCAGCGCTCTCGGAGAGCCTGGCAAGCTACCAAGTGTATCCCGCCCACACGGCAGAGCCTGGCAAGCTCCCCATGGCATATTTGATATATCAAAAACAGTAACAACAAGTCTCACAATGGAGATGTTACTGGAGCCCGCTCGAGCAAATCGATGAACAATGGGAGGACAGTGCTACAGTGCTACATTTATTTATTTTGGCAGGGAGAGGTGAGGGTTAGGCTATATCCCGTGATTCACAGAGATCACTCCTGGGGTTCTCAGGGAACCCTATGTGGGGGTTGGGATTGAACCTGAAATCGTCGCATTCAAGGCGAGCGCCTTAACCCCGTACTATCTCCCAGTCATACCCGGCGATGCTCAGACCTTATTCCTGGCTCTGTGCTCAGGAATCGCTGCTGGCAGGGTTCAGGGAACCCTATGGGGTGCAGGAGTTGAACCCAGGTGGGCAGTGTGCAAGGCAAGTGCCTTACCGGCTGTACTATTTATCTTTCTGCCCCTGTGAATGTGGATTTCTTAAGGTCATTGATCTTCAAGGAAATTTTTTTTTCTCTGAAAACATTTGTTAATCCCTTGGAAACCTGAGAGAGGAATGAAGTCATTTCTATGTCAGATGGTTCCTGTGTCTGCCTAGAGCCTGCTGGAAACCACGAGGGGAAAAAAAAAAAAGTACAACGGAGGGAAAAGAGGGATCTGGAGTGATAGCACAACAGGCGGATACTGGATACTTGCTTTGCATACAACTGACCAGGGTTCGATCCCCAGCACCCCATAGAGACCCTTGAGCCCTGCCACGAGTGATCCCTGAGCACAGAGCCAGAAGCCAGAAGCCCTGAGCATCTTAGGGTGTTGTCCAAGAACAAAACAAGACAAAAAGAAAGAAAGTGCTTAAGTTTATTCTGCCTTCCAGCCTCTGACTTCACATTGCTGAGCTTTGTCCATGAAATCCCTCCAATTGGAAGAAAAGAAATTTGAATCCCAGGGCTGGAGCGATAGTACAGCGGGTAGGGCATTTGCCTTGCATGCAGGCAATCTGGGTTCGATTCCCAGCATCCCATATGGTTCCCCCGAGCACCACCAGGAGTAATTCCTGAATGCAAAGCCAGGAGTGCATTGCCGGGTGTGACCCCCCCCCCCCCAAAAAAAAAAAGAAATCTGAATCCCTTCCTTTCTTGGGGGAAAAAAATTCAGTTTTAACTCAAGATGGATGTATATGGGCCGGGGAGGGAAGGAGGCTGCACACGGCTGACTGGATTTGATCCCCGGCATCCCATAGGGTCCCCTGAGCACCAGCAGGAGTGATTCCTGAGTGCAGAGCCAGGAGTCATCCCTGAGCATCGCTGGGTGTGGCCCCAAACAAACAATAAAGACACATATGGAGCGGGGAGCGAGTGTTTGGGAATCCTATGTGACATTATGACATGGAAGCCACAGTGAGATGTGATTTCACGTCCATTCGGGGGTAATTTGGAGAAGATGGCAGAGCTCCAGCTGGGGCAGGGATGTGGGGAAATCGGAGCTCCAGGAACTGGCTGGTGAGAAAGGGAAAGGTTGCAGCTGCTTCGGCAGTTCTAAAAAAAATTGGACCTCGAATTACCAGAGGATCCGGCTCGGCTCTGACTGGTGCTGGCCATCAAGACCACGGTCTCGGCTCCTGAAAAGTCTCGTGACCCAGGTTGAAAGGCAGCAGTAAGGACCATTAGCCCAAGGGGGTGAATAACCCAGGTGTTGATCAGCAGATGAATAGCAGTGAAACAGACTGTGTTCTGAGCATTCAATGTAATTCTTGCTTGCGCCTCTTTTTCTTTGTTTCTTTGTTTCTTTGTTTCATTTTTTTGTTTCTTTGTTTCTTTCTCCCTTTCTCTCATTCTTTCTCTTTCTCCTTTCTTCCTTTCTTTCCTTCCTTCCTTCCTTCTTTTTTATTTATTTTTTACTTTTTGGACTAGAGCGATAGCACAGCGGCACGGCGTTTGCCTTGCACACAGCCAACATGGCCGACCTGAGTTCGATTCCTCCGCCCCTCTCGGAGAGCCCGGCAAGCTACCAAGAGTATCTCGCCAGAACAGCAGAGCCTGGCAAGCTCCCCGTGAAGTATTCGATATGCCAAACACAGTAACAACAAAATCTCCAATGGAGACTTTACTGGGCCCGCTCGAGCAAATCGATGAACAAAGGGAGGGCCTTAACTTTTACTTTTACTTACTTTTTGGGTCACACCCACAATGCACAGGGGTTACTCCGGGTTCTGCACTCAGGAATTACTCCTGGCAGTGCTCAGGGGACCATAGGGGATACTGGAAATCGAACCCAGATCAGCTGCATGCAAGGCAAAACACCCTACCTGCTGTACTCTCGTTCCAGCCCCCCTTACTTTTTTCTCTTTCTTTCTTTCTTTCTTTCTTTCTTTCTTTCTTTCTCCCTTTCTTTTTCTCTTTTCTTTCTTTCTTTCTTTCTTTCTCTCATTCTTTTTCTTTCTCCTTTCTTCCTTTTTTTCCCTTCCTCTCTCCCTCTTTCCCTCCCTCCCTCCCTCACACCTGTCTCAGCAAAACATCTGGGGGCTTCTTCTGGCCCAGTGCTTGAGGGTTCTCACCAGCAGTACTCCGGGAACCAGGCAGTGCTGGGGACCGTAGTTGGGCCTCCCACCTGCTTATTGAATCTCCTTCCTGCCCTGTATTCATTTTTGCTTTTGGTTTGGTTTTGGGGTCACATCTTGTGGTGCTCAGGAATTACCTCTGACTATGCATGAGGGAATCATTTCTGGCAGTGCTCAAGGGACCCTATGGGGCACCGGGGATCGAACCAGGGTCGGTTGCATGCAAGGCAAATGCCCTCTCTGCTGTGCTGTCAACTCGGCTCCTATCTCCACGGGTTTCTCAGGGAAACAACATTGAATTAGGCATGGCGAATGCCACCAGATTCGGACGGGTCTGTATGGATGCGTGTGTGCATCTGTATGTGTGTGCGCGCGCGTGCGCGCACGCGTGTCCCTATCAGAGCAATTTCCCTGCTGTGAATTTCATTCTGACATTGTCTTGCCCAGAGGTGGTGGCTAGTCAAAGCCTCCATCACCCCAGCTTATCCTCCACTCCCGACACCAGTGACGAGCCCAGATCCTTTTTCAGCTTCTGATCGACGGGCTCCAGGTCAGGGTTCCTACATCCCACCTGGGGGACTGTTGAATTGACCAGAACAGGTTACAGAGTTCAGGAAACCTATTTATTCTCTTAATTACCCCTTCGTCATGAAAGGACTTTAAGTAACTCTCAGAGGGAAGAGGGGAAAAGAAGTTGTTTGTGGGCCAGAGTGGTAGTACAGTGGGTAGGACATTTGCCTTACATGCGGCTGATCCGGGTTCGATTCACAGCATCCCATATGGCCCCTGAGCACCGCCAGGAGTAGTTCCTGAGTGCAGAGTCAGGAGTAACCCCTGAACATCGCTGGGGGCAACACAAAAAAGTAAAAAAAAAAATTGTTTTCAGGTTTTTTTTCCTGCTTTTGTTTTGGGGTCACACCCGGTGATGCTCAGGGGTTACTCCTGATTCTGCACTCAGGGATCACTCCTGGCAGTGCTCGGGGGATCAAACTCAAACTCGAGTTGGCTGCACGCAAGGCAAGCACCCTGCCCACTCTACTATCACTCCAGTTCCCTAAAGAATTTTCGTAAACATGAGTGTGTGTGTGTGTGTGTGTGTGTGTGTGTGTGTGTGTGTGCTGTGTGGTGCAGGGTGGAGGTGTGGTTGGAACCCACAAGTCATTATCTGATGAACCCCAGTTCCAGCGCCCAACACAAATTCTGGTATTTATATTCTTCTAGTGAAATCGGCTTTCCCCATCCCCCCTCCCTGACCCCCACTTCCTGTGCGTGGGCAGCTGGATCTGGAGACCCCGTGAGAGATGGCGTTTTAATCCCGTTGGCAACCCCTCCTTGGTGGCGTGCTGGGGCCTGCCCAACTCTTTCCCACGTGGAAGGCCTGCAGCTGTCGCTGTGCTGTGCCGCGCATGAATTTGGGCTGCAGAGTGGCGATAATGTCATTCTGCGGTTTCTCCTAGATCTATTTGTTGGAATGCTTTCCTTTCTTTCTTTCCCATTAGTTTTTTTTTTTTTTTTTTGAGGAAGAGGGGAGAGAATTTTAGGCCCATGTCCAGCAATGTATGGGGCTTCTGGTATTTGGTGCTGGGCATCAAATCAGGTCGGTCATCTGCAGGCAAGCGCCTCTACTCTGTCCTCTCTCCCTCTCTCTCTCCCTCTCTCTCTCTCTCTCTCTCTCTGGAATGCGTCCCTCCCCTCCCCTCCAATTCTCTCCTCTCCCCACCCCTCCCCTCCCCTCCAATGATCTCCCCTTCTTTTTCCACCCCTTCCCGCCCCTCCCCACCCCTCCCCTTCCCTCCCTTCCCCTCTCCTCTCCTTTCCTGCCATTTCTCTCTGGCTCTGGACCCCTCCTCTCCTGTCCTCCCCTCTTCTCTTTTCACCCCTCCCTTCCCCTCCTCTCTCCCTCTCTTACCTCCCCTCCTCCCTCCTCTCCTCTCCTCTCCTCTCCTCTCCTCTCCTCTCCTCTCCTCTCCTCTCCTCTCCTCTCCTCTCCTCTCCTCTCCTCTCCTCTCTTCTCCCCTCCCCTCCTCTCTCCTCTCGACTCCTCTCCCCTCCTCTCCTGATCTCTCCTCTCTTCTCCTCTCCCTTGTTGTGTGGAAGGATGGAGAGCTTGGGGCCACACCTGCCAGTGCTCAGGGATCACTCCTGGCCTCAGTCAGGGAACCCTATGCAGCACCAGTGATTAAACTGGGACCAGTCGGCCATATGCAACCATCTGCAAGGCAAGCACCTTGCCTCCTTTCCAGCCGAGTGCTCTCTCTCTCTCTCTCTCTCTCTCTCTCTCTCTCTCTCTCTCCGCCCCCCCCTCCTTGATTTTGATTTTATAGCACAGCGGGTAGGGCATTTGCCTTGCACGCGGCCGACCCGGGTTTGATTCCTCTGTCCCTCTCAGAGAGCCCAGCAAGCTACCGAGAGTATCCCACCTGCACGGCAAAGACTGGCAAGCTCCCCGTGACGTATTTAATATGCCAAACACAGTAACAAGTCTCACAATGGAGACGTTACTGGAGCCCGTTCGAGTAAATCTATGAACAATGGGAGGACAGTGCTACAGTGCTACCCAGCAGTGCTTACGCCATACCCCTGGCTCTATGCTCAGGGGTCATTCCTGGTGGGACTCAAGGGACCCTATGCCATGTTGGGAACCAGCCTGGGTGGGCTGCATACAAGGCACCATTTATTTTGTTTCTCAGCTACCCAGAGCTGACACTGGCACAGTCCATCAAAGCCCCTCATTCCAATGCTATGCCCATCAGTGAGGTGGGGTGGATGGCACCCTGTGGCAGCTCTTGGCACCGTCCCCTTGGCCCTGGAAGGATCCTGCTACCAGAAGCGTGTATGCGTCAGTAAAGTGTTGAGATGTGGATGAGGGAGACTCGAATAGCGGTCATTACGTGACCAGATGGGCTGGTCACGTAATGAGATTTAAAGACGACCGCTGGACTAGAGCTGTTACCGACTAGATTCCACGGGATGTCAAAAGACCGCATGGCCGCCCACCTACCAGATGGTCAGACTTCTTCATCAAGACCATGAACGATCGGTTTGAGGCTCTTCATGTTCCTAGAGCGAACAGACGCCATTGGGCTACACTAGCATGCGACAGGGACAAATGGAGACATTACTGGCGCCCGCTCGAGCAAATCGACGATTAACGAGAAGTCAGGTGATCAAGTGATGTGGATGAGTTGACATGGTGCTGTGCTTTCCCCATAAGCAGCTGTCTCTGCGCTTCCCTTATTGGATCCTTAGATTGGCTTTATCTGGAGGGAATCACTGCTGCTGCCTCCTCCTCCCCCTCCTTCTTTCCCTCCTCCTCTTCCTCTTCCTCCTCCTCCTCCTCCTCCTCCTCCTCTTCTTCCTCTTCTTCTTCTTCTTCTTCTTCTTCTTCTTCTTCTTCTTCTTCTTTTTCTTCTCCTCTTCCTCCTCCTTCTTCTCCTTCTCCTTCTCCTTCTCCTTCTCCTTCTTCTCTTTGAGAAGGAGGCCACACCTTGCAATTCTCATGGCTTACTTCTGGCTCTGTGTTCATGAATCACATGAACTGGGGACTGTGTTCATGTGTTCATGTTCATGTGTTCATGTTCTGTGTTCATGAATCACATGAACTGGGGACTGGGGACCCAGTGGGGGATGCCGGGGATTGAACCTGGGTTGCTCACATACAACTTACCTTGTATGTGGCCAACCCAGGTTCAATCCCTCCTGTCTTCTTACTTCCCTTAATTGGGTGGTGTAAGGGAGCGAACCCAGGACTTCACACAGACGGGGCAAGTGCTCCACTCTGAGGCCGCCTCTCCAACCCTTCTGTCTTGGGGGGTCACACCTGGCGATGCTCAGGAGTTCCCCTTGGCTCCGCCTCAGGAATCACTCCTGCTTGGGAGACCGCATGGAATGCCAGGATCAAACCGGGTGGGCTGAGTCCTACTCACTGTACTGTCACTCCGGCCCTCTCTCCGGCCTTCTTCCTTTTTCTATTTAGCAAACTGCACTTTCTCATTGGATCCCTCCCTGGTTCTGTTGTGCTGGCACGAGCCATGAATGAGCAGAGAGAGAGGCTGCTCAGGAGAGAAGAGAGTGAGTTTAGGGGCCAGAGCCATAGTACAGCGGGTAAGGCGTTTGCCTTGCCCGCGGCGGACCCCAGTTCAATTCCCGGCTTTCCATATGGTCCCCCAAGCACCGCCAGGAATAATTCCTGAGTGCAGAGCCAGGAGGAACCCCTGAGCATCACTGGGTGTGACCCCACTTAATCACTTAATCACTTAACTTCCCGTTAGTCGTCGATTTGCTCGAGCGGGCGCCAGTAACGTCTCCATTTGTCCCTGTCGCGTGCTAGTGTAGCCCAATGGCATCTGTTCGCTCCGGGAACATGAAGGGCCTCAAACCGATCGTTCATGATCTTGACGAAGAAGTCTGACCATCTGGTAGGTGGGCGGCCACGCGGTCTTTTGACATCCCGTGGAATCCAATCAGTAACAGCTCTAGTCCAACGGTCGTCTTTAAATCTCATTACGTGACCAGCCCATCTGATTTTCGACACCTTGGCAAATGAGACAGCGTCCCTGATCCTTGATCGTCGACGGATGTCAGAATTCCGGATTCTTTCTCTCATTTGAGTGAAACGTGATATTCCAAGCATAGCTCTTTCTATTCTTCTTTGGGAGACCTGAATAGCGTTCTCATCTTGTTTGCGTAGGGCCCAGGTCTCTGAGGCATATGTTAATGCAGGAAGAACAGTGGAATCAAAGAGATGTGCCCGGAGCCGGAGGTTCTTCGTCCTCTTAGCTATTTCTTCGACGTTCTTGAAGGCGTTCCAAGCCGCTCTCTTCCTCCTGCGCAGCTCGGGTGCCAGGTCATTTGTCATGTTGACCTCTCGACCTAGGTACACATAGCTGTTGCATTCGGAGATGGTCGTTCCATTGAGAGCGAATGGGGCGTCAGGAACAAGGCTGTTTCTCATAAACATTGTCTTCGTAAGATTCAGCTGTAGTCCTACCTTTCCACACTCACGGTCAAAGTCGGCCAGCATTTGTGCCGCTTGGCTGATGTTTGGTGTTATTAAAACAATGTCATCAGCAAAGCGGAGGTGGTGTAATTGCCGACCATCTATCTTCACTCCCATTCCTTCCCATTCCAGTCGTCGCATGATGTTCTCGAGGGTGGCACTGAAGAGTTTCGGTGAAATGGTATCACCCTGCCGCACCCCTCTCTTGACATCAACGATCACTTCTTTGTAGAATGGTGAGATCCTGGTAGTGAATCCGCAATAGAGCTCACGGAGGATCCTGATGTATTGGGCTTGAATGTCCTGATTGACTAGGGCTTCAATGACCGCTTCCGTCTCAACAGAATCAAAGGCCTTCTTTAAATCAATGAACGTTAAGCAGAGCGGCATCTTGAACTCCCGAGAAACCTCAATGAGCTTGGTTATCGTGTGGATATGGTCGATGGTGCTGAATCCTTTGCGGAACCCGGCTTGCTCGCATGGTTGTCCTTCATCTAATGTTCTGCCAATCCTATTCAGGATGACTCGAGTGAACAACTTGTAGATGACAGACAATAGGCAGATCGGGCGATAGTTGCCAATGTCATGGATGTCTCCCTTCTTGAACAGTAGTACGGTCCTGCTGGTTTTCCATTGGGACGGAACCTTGCATTCAGACAGGTAGCGAGTGAAGAGCCGAGCCAGTGTATTGATGAGTATTGACGGCAGGTTCTTCAGGTGTTCAGGTCTGACCTTTGGTGTGACCCCAAAAAGCAAAAAAAAAAAAAAAGAGAGAGTGAGTTTATTAGACCCTCAGCGCTGAGGATTCCAAGTCAGAAGAGAAAGAAACTTGGAGCCCCGTTCACTGAGATAGTCTCTCTTTTATCCTCTAAAGGTGGGCTGGTGCCGCAGCAATAGCACAGTGGGTAAGGCGTTTGCCTTGCACACAGCTGACCTGAGTTCGAGCCCCGGCATCCCATATGGTCCCCCAAGCACCGCTAGGAATCATTCCCGAGTGCAGAGCCAGGAGGAACCCCTGAGCATCGCTGGGTGTGACCCAAAAAGCAAAAATAAAAAACACAACATAAAGGTGGGCTGCAGTCTACATACATTCTTACAGAGAAGAGGGGAGACAGAGCAAAAGAAAAACAATCAGTGCATGGTTCCCACATGGTACGGCCTTCAGGTGCCCGAAAGGAAAACAGTGTCAGTTTATCCTGCCTATTCGTGCAGCCTTCACGTGCCGTCTCCCCTACGCCCCCATCAATCTGGTGGGCCCAGTGTGCTCCCATAAATCTGGTGGGCCGGTGGGCCTTTAACTCGGTTAATTGGGGTCATAAAAGGAATGCTTCTCCCTCCCTTCTCTTGTTGAACCTAGGGGTCAGTTTTAGTTTCCCAGTTCCCGTTACATTCTTAGTTCTTATTACCGTTTCATAATTCTCATTACATACAGCTCTTTTTTGGGTCACGTCCGGCGATGCTCAGGGATTACTCCTAGCTCTGCAGTCAGGAATCATTACTGGTGGTGCTTGGGGGACCATATGGGATGCCGGGGATTGAAGCCAGGGTTGGCCATGTGCAAGGCGAACGCCCTCCCTGCTGTACTATCGCTCTGGCCCCTCATACAGCTTCTTATTTGTTATTACACTTTAGGTTCTGTTGGTGAGTGACGATAGAGACTCCATTTTAGGCTTGATGAGAAAATTCTGGTGTCAACATTGAAGATATATATATTAAATTGTTTTTTAATTTTGTTTTGTTTTGGCAGTCCTGGGAATCCAGGACCTCACACGTGCAAGGCAAATGCTTTACCCTGACCTCCATCACCGGCTTAGAAAATGGTCTTATTGGGGACTGGAGATATAGAACAGTGGGTAATCCTTGTACCCCGCTGACCTGGGTTTGATCCCTGACACAGGAGGGTCACTTGAGTAAGCGCCTGCGTGCAGAGCCAGGAGTCAGCCCTGAGCACTGCTGGGTATGCCCCAACCAACCTCCCTCTCCCTAAAACAAACAAACAAACAAAAAAACCCAAAGCAATCCCTTGGCTGCTGGTGGCCTGGGGTGGGTGTGGGCTCCCAAAGCAAAGTCAAGGGGTCTGTTGCCAATAGGAAGGAAGAGGGGAGGTTTTTTTTTTTATCACATCCGGCGATGCACAGGGTTTAACTCCTGGTTCTGCACTCAGGAATGACTCCTGGCAGTGCTCAGGGGACCCTATGGGATGCTGGGAATCGAACCTGGGTTGGCCATGTGCAAAGCAAATGCCCAACCCCCTGTGCTAACACTCCAGCCCCAAGAAGGGAGGTTTTAAGTGACATGTGCTCTGTCCACTGTGCTAGCCGGCAACAGCATGGATGTTTTAGGCAAAATGCACAGTGTGAGTGCCAGAGCATAAGTACAGCAGGTGAGACTCTTGCTTTGCACACAGCCGACTCGGGTTCGAGAGACTCTTGCTTTGCACACAGCCGACTCGGGTTCGAGAGACTCTTGCTTTGCACACAGCCGACTCGGGTTCGAGAGACTCTTGCTTTGCACACAGCCGACTCGGGTTCGAGAGACTCTTGCTTTGCACACAGCCGACTCGGGTTCGATCCTTGGTATCCCATAGTGAAGTCATTGGGCCCCCATGATTGTGAGGTGGGGAGGAGAGAGACGGTCACTTTTTCCCCAATCTGCCTCTGCTACCCCAGGACCGTCAGGGAAGGCTGGATTGATAAAGTCTGTGATGAGCCCCTGCACGGCACAGGCCAGAGTCCCTCCTTCCCCCTCCACCCCCCCCCCGCCAGCCCCACCAGGGGGCCTTCAAGCCACACCTGATGTCCCTTGGTCTTCTTGGCACAGGAGTCAATCCCCACCAACACATCACCCGGGGAGCTGTGGATCAGGCTGGAGCGAGGAATTGCTCTTTGCAGGGAAGGACAGTCAGTCCCAGACCTCACCCGGGGATTTCAGGTCTTTGTCCTGTGTCACTTGATCATTTGACTTCCCGTTAATTGTCGAGTTGCTCGGGCGGGCGCCAGTAACGTCTCCATCCGTTCCTGTCGCGTGCTAGTGTAGCCCAATGGCGTCTGTTCATTCTAGGAACACAGAGAGCCTCAAACCAATTGTTCAGGGTCTTGACGAAGAAGTCTGACCATTTTGTAGGTGGGCGGCCACACGGTCTTTTAACGTCCCGTGGAATCCAGTCGGTAACGGCTCTAGTCCAGCGTTCGTCTCTAAATCTCATTACGTGTTCAGCTCATCTGATTTTCGACACCTTGGCGAACAAGACAGCGTCCCTGATTTTTGACCATCGATGGAGCTCGGAACTCCAGATTCTTTCTCTCATTTGAGTGAAGCGTGATACTCCAAGCATAGCTCTTTTGATTTCTCTTTGGGAGACCCGAATAGCGTTCTCATCCTGTTTTCGTAGGGCCCAGGTCTCTGAGGCGTATGTTAATGCATCACTGCCATTTTTGACACTGGAGAGGAACTGTTCCTCAGAACATGAGACAAAAGAGCTGTTGGAGGCGTCGGTGTCCTTGTCAACACAAACTTGGCCATGAGCATTGATTCATTCGAATGCCTAACTAACAACCTGAATCGGACGATTACACTTGTCCTGGGTCACGGAAAGAAATTTCAGGAGAAGACCAGCAGTGAAAGAGAAACATTTTATTTGGAGGCTTTTAGGGAAGGGAAGAAAGGAGAGCGAAGGGAGAGAGAGTAACATGCTCAAAGAAGAACGCAGTCTTCTCCAGAGACAGAGGGAGACCCAGTATACATCTCTAGAGGAGAGAGGCAGGTGACATATGCGCACGTGTGTGCAAGCAGCACATGGGCTCAGGCAGCATATGCGGTGCCCTTCCTTTGTTCAAGGGCACTTTTTTTTTTCTTTTTGGGTCACACCCAGCGATGCACAGGGGTTACTCCTGGCTCTGCACTCAGGACTCACTCCTAGCGGTGCTCAGGGCACCCTACAGGATGCTGGGAATCAAACCCGGGTTGGCAAGGTAAACGCCCTCTCCTCTGTGCTATCACTCTAGCCTCCCCCCCACAGGTGGCTTTTATAAGTTTTTCCAACCTGCCTCACGCGGGGCTTCTACCTAGGTAATGGTCCTTTGCTAGGGCGGTTGCCAAGGGGAAGAGTGATTAATGGTCTTCTTTGAAATTACTTTCCTGGCTTTCGTTCCTGCTGGAGCATCTTCTCTTGAGGGGGTCCAGCCTGGTCTGGGTCTGTTACTGGAACCAGGAATGTCTTATTCGGCCTTAAGTCCTGTGAGCACTGGTGAGTTTTTCTGCAGCTGCAGGGCTATGGGTGGGCCTTTTGCAGCTTCAGTGCTGTTGGTTTTATTATCTTCCAGGAATTCCATTGCCTTGGGCCCTTTCATATCTATCTGCTATCTGCCTGCCTCAGTAGGGTCCCTCAGCACTGCCAGGAGTGATTCCTGAGTGCAGAGCCAGGAGTCAGCCCTGAGCACCACTGGGAGTGGCCCCAAAACAAAACTAATTATTATTATTATTAATTATTTTGCTTTTTGGGTCACACCCAGCGATGCTCAGGGGTTCCTCCTGGCTCTGCACTCAGGAGTTACTCCTGGCAGTGTTCAGGGGACCCTATGGGATGCTGGGAATCGAACCTGGGTCGGCCACGTGCAATGCAAACGCCCTACCTGCTGTGCTATTTCTCCAGCCGCCCCAAAACAAAACTAATTTAAAAAAAAAAACCGCTTGTGGGCAAGGTCATTCCTGCCAGTTCCGGTCAAGGCTGTCTCTGCAGCCTGCCAGGGGCACTCACTGGCCTGTCACTGTCGGTCTCAGTGTCCCCCATCCTACCACAAGCGTGAGGGACTGGGACCTGAGCAAAATAGTACCGTGGGTAGAGTGGCTGACCCGGGTTCGATCCCGGCATCCCATAGCCTCCCCACTCCCCTGCTCCCGCCACCCCAGTCACCCCCTCAAAAGAAAAAAAAACCCAAAACAAGCCAGGGACACTTAAGGTCCCTTTGAATCCATGGCAAAGTCTATCGCCCGCTGCCGGCAGGGGGCACGCTCACAGGCTCTCACCGCCCAGGGGTGGGGCTGGAGGGTGCCTGGGTTCACGGTCTCCCGCCCAAGGGTGCTGGAAGGAGCGACAGGGCGGGCATGAGGCGCAGATAGGATGCAGCAATCTCTGCAGGATTTGCAGGGTCCCTCGGGGAGAGCCGGTGGGACTCAGGCGCGACAGAGCACGTGCTTTGAAGACAGACCACTTTCCTTCTGGGCAAAGGGAGGGAGCAATTTGGCCAGCCGCCAGCGCCCTGGCAGGCTCCCTGAAGCCTGGTGGGTTTGTAGGGAGTAGGGGGGCAGGGGGTGCTTTTCCTGATTTCTCTTTGTTCCCCCTCAGGCGCTCCCATCAGCTGTCTTTCATTCCCACCAGCAGCCTGGCAGCCCGCCCGCCAGACAGTTTTGCATCAGCAGTGCCCCCTCCTCTCCTGCAGGGCTGGCAGAAATCTGAGGGCAGTTCGACCCCAGGGACAAATTGTCAGTCAACAGACGCTGGCTCCAGGACGCCTCCTTCCCCCCACTCTGCTCCCAGGGCCTGCTGGGAGATCTGAGCACTTTGCAGCCTGGGAGCATCTGGGAACTGGTGAAGAAAGAGCCTCGGAAATCACAGGTCTCAGAAATCACGGGATGGCAGAAGCCTGAGGGGACAACGTGTGAGGAAGCTGTTGTTGAGAGAGAAGGGATGCAGATAGCGCCAGAGATCACGAATTGTCGTTCTTCAGCCAAAGCAGTTGCGCACTGGGCTGCAGAGCTGGCACGGGCTGAGCCCCCAAGAGGTCCTGTGGATTCAGTCTCAGCACCTTAGAGTTCCCTGAGCATGGCGACAGAGCCCAGTAGCCCCTGAGCATGGCCAGATGAGGTCTCAAACAGAAAAACGACCGCCAGCAGAACACTTTCCACAATAGCTCAGTGTTTCAAAAATAAAATGTGGGGGCTGGAGCAGTAGTACGGTGGGGAGAGTGCTTGCCTTGCATGCAGCTGACCCCAGTTCAATCCCCGGCAACCCCTAGGGTCCCCGAGCCCTGCCAAGAGTGATCTCTGAGCGCAGAGTCAGGAGTAAACCCTGAGCACCACCGGGTGTGGCCCCAAACACCAAGAATAATTGGGGCTGGAGCGATAGCTCAGCGGGTAGGGCGTTTGCCTTGCACGACGCGGGTTCAATTCCCAGCATCCCATATCGTCCCCTGAGCACTGCCAGGGGTAATTCCTGAGTGCAGAGCCAGGAGTGACCCCTGTGCATTGCCGGGTGTGACCCAAAAAGAAAAAAAAAACCAAGAATAATACAGTAAGATGTGTATTGTATTAAGCATCTTCTTTCTCCCCAGGTGCAGTTCTTTGGGGACAGAGAAAATAAGAACCTGCCCTTGAGAGGCTATGAAGTTTTGACCTATTTGTCCATATACCCACACACATGAAGGTACCAGCAGAGGCACAAAGGCTTGCGGGTCCTGGGGCTGAGACCTCCAAGCCTGCTCGGATCGGGGCTGAGCATCCTCCACCCAGATCTTCCATCTTCCAGTAGGCAGGGGTCACACCCACCAATGACCCCCTGGCACCATGTAATCCCATCAACGGCCAAGACCCAGAGACTATAAAACCCAGTTCCCGGAAGCGCGTGACAGCATTTGTGGCCACACAACATCTCATTATCTCATTTTTACTTTGGACAACCTGGCAGGCTACCGAATGTAACCTGCCTACACAGCAGAGTCTGGCAAACTCCCTGTGACATACCCAATATGCCAAATACCAGTAACAATGATGGGGCTCATTCTCCTAACCCTGAAAGAGCCTTGTATATGGCACTTTTTAAAATCTCAGGGCTAGGACGAAGGAGGCGTTACTGGGGCCTGCACGAGGCAATTGACGAACAACAGGATGATCGTGATCGTGATCGTCCATATACCCATTTATCCACCCCTTCCTCCATCCTCCCTCCACCCTCCTATTTACCCATCCCTCTCTCTATCCACCCATCTACTCATCCATCCATCCATCCATCCATCCATTCATCCCTTCACTACTTCATCCATCCATCCACTCATCCACCCACCCCTCCTTTCTTCACTCCCTCTACTTATCCATCCACCCACCCATCCATCTATCCATCTGTCCATCCACCCACTCATTTATTCCTCCCATCATATTTCCCACCATCACTCACTCCATCCACCCACCCACCCCACCCATTCATACACCCAACTACCTTACCCATCCAACCATTCATCTATCCATCCATCCATCCATCCATCCATCCATCCATCCATCCATCCCTCCACCTACCCACCCATCCATCCATCCACCCATCCATTCATCTACCCACCCATCCATCCTCTCACCTCTCCACCCATCCCTCTATCCTTCCGCCCACCCAATCATCCATCTCTCCAGTTTATCTCCCTTTCCACTTTCCACCTCTGCCTTCATCCATTGATGTTCATCCTTTGTGTTTTGTTTTTAAACCCGAAGGTGCTCAGGGCAGGCAGCCGACCTGGTTCTATCCCTGGCACTGCAAATGTTTCCCAAGCATTGCCAGGAGTAAGTCCTGAGCACATAGTACCTGGAGTATGCCAGAGTCACTCCTGAGCATAGAGCCAAGGATAACCTTGTGTGGTCCAAACCTCTTCCAACCAAAAGTCGTAGTAGCATTTGAAGAATTTAGGGGTTGGGCGCTCAGATGCTTCCGTTTTCTCTTCCCCACCTGAAGGTATGCTCCAAAATCCGAACCACAAAACCCTGTTTATTTGTTCATTACAGACTCTCAACAACTCTTCCTTCCCCTCGCTCGGATTTATTTCTTCTCTTTATTTTTTTCAGTGCTGAGGAACGAACCCAGGGTCCTAAAATAGCACTTTTAAAAGGAAAAACTTGGGGGCAGGGGTGATAATAAGGAGGATAGAGCATTTTTGCCTTGCCCGCAGCTGACCCCGGCTCTATCCCAGACATCGAATATGGTCCTCCTAGCTCTACTAGAAGCACTCCCCGAGCTAAGAGCCAGGAGTGAGGCCTGAGCCCCGCTGGTATGGCCCCAAGCCCTTCAAAGTAAAACTTTTTTTGGTTTTGGGGCCACACCTGGCTTTGCTCAAGGCTTATTCCTGGCTCTGTGCTCAGGGATCAACCCTGGCAGGGCTCTGGGGACCCTGTGGGATGTTGGAGATGGAGCCCCCAGGTCGGCTGCGTGCAAGGCAAACGTCCTACCTGCTGGTCTCTTTGGTTCCCTATTTATTTTTTATTATTATTTGTTTGGGCTGGAGCGAAAGCACAGCGGGCGCGCAGCCAGCCCTGCCGAGCCAGGTTTGATTCTTCCGCCCCTCTCGGAGAGCCCGGCAAGCTACCGAGAGTATCCCGCCCGCAGGGCAAAGCCTGGCAAGCTACCTGTGATGTATTTGATATGCCAAACACAGTAACAAGAAGTCTCAAAATGGAGATGTTACTGGGCCCGCTCAAGCAAAATCGATGAACAACAGGAGGACAGTGTTTGACAGTATTATTTATTTATTGTGTGTATGGGGGGTCAATAGCACAGCGGGTAGGGCGTTTGCCTTACACGCAGCCAATATGGCCGACCCGAGTTCGATTCCCTCGCCCCTCTCGGAGAGCCCGGCAAGCTACCGAGAGAGTATCTCGCCTGTAGGGCAGAGCCTGGCAAGCTACCCGTGAGGTATTCGATATGCCAAACACAGTAACAACAAAGTCTCCAATGGAGACGTTACTGGGCCCGCTCGAGCAAATCGATGAACAACGGGAGGACCGTGACCGAGACTGTGTATGGGGGTCACACTGGCAATACTAAGGGATCACCTCTGGCAATGCTACAGATTGACAATACGGTGTGCAGGGGAACAAACATGGAACCACAGTACTCTCCTTCCGGCCTAACAGGGGAAACTGAGGTTTAAAAGGATAGTCTCCAAAAAAAATAAATTTAAACTATTTTTAAAAAGGAGAGTCTCGGTTTCTTTCTTTTCAATGGGGATACACTGCCAACTAGTAAGTAACCCTGCGAGCGGGGAAATAAGGTCTCGGTTGACTTCAACATCAGCCACAGAGAACGTTTATTTCAAACGGCAATGGCGCGAGCGCGGGGCATGCCGGGACTTGTAGTTCTTTCCTGGCTCGGCCTTTCCCCCTCCACCCCCATCGCGTGCGCCTGCGCGGAGCGGCGCGCGCATCCGGGCGCATGCGCGGGGCGCCGGCGCGCGAGCGCGCGCGACAGCTTTCCATGGCAGCGCCCGCGGCGGCCATGGGGCCCTCGGCGATGGGCCCGGGCGGGCCGGGCTCCCTCGCTCCGTGGTGCTCCGTCAACAGCGGCCCGACGCGCTACGTGCTGGGCATGCAGGAGCTGTTCCGCGGGCACAGCAAGACGCGCGAGTTCCCGGCGCACAGCGCCAAGGTGCACTCGGTGGCCTGGAGCTGCGACGGCCGCCGCCTGGCGTCGGGCTCCTTCGACAAGACGGCCAGCGTCTTCGTGCTGGAGAAGGACCGGCTGGTGCGCGCGGGGGCGGCCGGCCGGGAGCCTGGGGAGGGGGCGCGCGCGCGTGGTGTGCGTGTGTATGTGGTGAGAGGGGGCGTGTGTGTCTGTGAGAGGGTATGTGTGTGTGTGTGTGAGGGTGTATGTTTGGGGAGGTGTGTGTGTACGTGTGAGGGGAGGCATGTGTGTGTGAGGAGGCGTGTGTGTGGACCTGGAGAGGGTGTGTGTGTGTGCCCAGAGCAGTAGCACAGCAGTGAGGTGTCAGGTCCCCTAGAGCATGCCCAGGGGCAAAGCCCCGAGCACCTACCAGCTGTGGCCCCCAAACCACACAGAGAAGTTAGTCCTGAGGCGTGTGAAACGACCTGGGGGTCAAATTCTGATCCTGCAGGTCAAAGAGAACAATTACAGGGGCCATGGAGACAGCGTGGACCAGCTGTGTTGGCACCCAAGCAATCCCGACCTCTTTGTCACCGCCTCTGGGGACAAGACCATCCGCATCTGGGACGTGAGGACCACCAAGTGCATCGCCACGGTGAACACCAAAGGTGATGCCACGGGGACATGGGTTCCTGGGTCCTTCCAGCCGCTGTCGGCGGAGGCTGATCCTGCGCTGACTTCCGACCATCCTCAGCTTCCGCAGTGCATGTATCTGTGTAGGGACAGACTGAGGCAGAAGAAAATCGAGTCTAGGGGGGCTGAGCGAGAGTCCACCGGGGCAGGCCCTTGCCTTGCACACAGCTGACCCGTGTTCCATCCCTGGCTCCCCATAGGGTCCCCTGAGCCTGCCATGAGCTCAGAGCAAGGAGTCAGCCCTGAGCATGCCCCCAAAACAACAATAAAAAAAAAGAAGGAAGGAAGGAAGAAAGAAAATAAATCATGTCTTAGGGCGGGGAGAGAACGGAGTTTAGGTATAAGAAAGGAAAGAAAGAAAGAAAGAAAGAAAATCATGTTTTAGGGCAGGGAGAGAGAATGGGGTTTAGGAGAAAGAAAAAAAGAAAGAGAGAAAGAAGGAAAATCATGTCATCATGTCTTAGGGCAGGGAGAGAGAACAGGGTTTAGGTGAAAGAAAGAAAAAGAAAGAAAGAAAGAGAAAATCATGTCTTAGGGCGGGGAGAGAGAATGGGGTTTAGGTGTAATGTGGCACCATATATGGTTGTCCTTCCCCCTCCCCCCCCACTCCCTGTCCCTCTGGGGATTTAATGGTTAGGTGCAGAGGCTTGGGCCAAGGCAGTAACCCCTGGTGGGAATATTAAGAAAGTCTCTTTCCCAGTCTCTGAGAGGCTGGGAAACTGCTAATAGCTTGAAGGACTGATCTTGGGGTCAGAGCGATAGTAAATAGGGGAGGGCATTTGTCTTGCAAGTGGCTGACGCAGGTTTGACCCCAGTATCCCATAGGGTCCCCTGAGCACTGCCAGGAATAATTCCCGAGTGCAGAGCTAGGAGTAACCCCTGATCATCGCCAGGTGTGACCTTTCAAAAAGACAAAAAAAGAAAAATGGTGATAGTGCATGATGGGTGAGTGTCTGAACTTTGGGAAAAATCCATGTCGAGTGGACTCAGAGTCCAGTCTGTGTTTGAATCCTGGGGTGCCTTTAGCCCTCGGATGCTTGCTTCATCTCTATGCTGTTGGCTCAGCTAGAAAATGACGATAACCCAGGGGGCCTGGTAGGACTCGGGGTGAAGCACTCCAGAGGGGGACCCCTCCCCTGTGACCAAGCTGCATCAGTCACTTCCACTGAGGGCTGCCCTCTGGGGGCTTGCACTCTGAGGTCAGCTTTCGTACCTCCGGGTCAGCAGTGCCAACTTCCGCCGGCCCGACGTGACAGGTCGTTTCTGTCCGGGTTCCACAGGGGAGAACATTAACATTTGCTGGAGCCCCGATGGGCAGACCATTGCCGTGGGCAACAAGGACGACGTGGTGACTTTCATTGACGCCAAGACCCACCGGTCCAAGGCCGAGGAGCAGTTCAAGTTCGAGGTCAACGAGATCTCATGGAACAATGACAATAACATGTTCTTCCTGACCAACGGCAACGGCTGCATCAACATCCTCAGGTGAGGGCCGCCGCGGGGGATGCCTTGATGGTGCTGATGAAATGAGTCTGTCCCGAGGAAGTTTCACTTGCCAAGCAGATGGACATGCCCAGGGAGCTCGCTCGCTCCTTGGAGCCCCTTTGAGTGGCCACCTGGCACTGTCCCGACTTCTGTCAGATTCCCTCTCGCGCCGGTGGGGTGTTTCTTCCCCTCCTTCCCCATCTGTTCCATCCCAGCCCAACCTCAGAGGTTTCCCTAACGCACATCCTGCAGACGCGGTGCTTGTTCTGTGGTGTCTGACGTGCTTGTTCGTCTCCCCCCTGCTTCAGTAATGCCCTTCACCAGGGCCCAGTCAGCATGTGGCTTCTTGACTTCTTTCCTCTTGAACCCTATGTGGGGGAGGGTGGTGGTGGTGGGGTGTGTGTGTGTGTGTGTGTGTGTGTGTGTGTGTGTGTACACGTACTCTGGATTCTTGTTTTGCTTTTTTCCTTTTGGTTTTTGGATCACACCTGGCGATGCTCAGGGGTTACTCCTGACCCTGTGCTCAGGAATCACTCCTGGCAGGTCTCAGAGGACCCAGTGGGATGCCGGGGATCAGTTGCAGTGCAGGGCAAATGGCTCCCCCGGCCCCCGTGCTATCACTTCGGACCCCGACTGAATTCTTTTGTGTCTTTCTGGCTGAGCATTGGGTGGATTGGGTTTTTCTATGTGGAGAAGGCCGGGAATTTGCTGGGGGCAGGCCAAGGGAAGGCGTTGCTGAGGCTGGCTAAGTTTTGGAGACTGGAGGAAGCAGCTTGCCGTGGATGACAAGATGATAGGGGGGATTATACAAGTTGGGGAACCTGTGTGGGACACCTGGCTCAGGTGGGGGACCCTTGGTGAATCGGGTCTGCTGAGCATGGATGCCCTGGAAATGGACTGCTGCTTTGGGTGGGCCCAGGTGACCCAGACGCCGGAATCTGCCACTTTGTGCTTTTACCGTCCGTCACTGTGTGTGAACCCAAGACAGGTAATCGTTTGTTTGACATTCCTTGTTCTTTCACCGGGAAAAAAAATATAATAATAACAATAACAACAACAATAATAATAAGCTCCCACTATGCTGAGGACGTAGAGGTCGTCATTCTTGAGGTGTGTGAGGTTGTGCCCACCTCGCCCTCGCCGCCCCACCCCTCCAAGCATCTCCTGGTCTGAGTGACAGAGGGCTGAGGGCAGTGCTTTTGTGCAGAAGCCAAGATGAGCACAGACTGTCTCCAGAGTAGATGCAGGTGAGGTGGGGGGGCGTGGTGGCACCAGTCCCGTGCACACCTGCGTTGGTGCTGTTTGTTGTCAGGACGCAGCTGATAGCGGGGGCTGCCTGTCCCTCTGCCTAATAAGCTCATCACTAACCTTGTGCCTGTAAGTCTCTCCTCTGTTGGTGGCCAGAAAATTCCTGCCTCATTCCTACTTGGCATAATGCACATGCTCATTAACCGTCTGTGTCTCTGCTAATGATTGGAATGCTTTCCCCTGTTCGTTGTTTTTTGGGGCATACCTGGCGATGTTCAGGGCTTCCTCCTGGTTCTGGATCCAGGAATCACTCTTGGTGGGGCTTGGGGTGGATCCTATGGGATGCGGGGGATCGAACCTGTGTCAGCGACATGCAAAGTATGTACCCTTCCTGCTGTACTGTCTCCCCGGCCCCTGATTTGGGGCGTTCTAGACGTTGGATAGTTGTCCTGACTGCAGAAACCTTTGATTTCTAGATTCCTGACTTTATTGCCTTTTTGGAGGGGCATGAGGGATGTGGTTTGGGGCCACACACGGCGGTGCTCAGGGCTTCCTCCTGGATCTGTATTGAGGGTCATTCCAGATGGGTGTTGGGGACTCTTTGGGGTGCCAGGGGTCGGGCTTGAGGGAGGCAAGCCGTGTCCGATGTCCTCTCTCCTGTCCCTACAATTGTTCCCTGTGAAGTCCATATCACTGTCAGTTTCTTTTCTGGCAGTCTGATGGGGTGGGGGTGGGGGTGGAAGGAAGGGTGTCTCAGTTCTCACTCTCATTGTGGGCTGTGTTCTTTCAGTGTATACTGGAGGATATTTCTCTTCGGCTTGGGGGGGGGGGGGTTATATTCAGCGATGCTCACGACTTCCTCCTGGTTCTGCACTCAGGAATCACTCCTGGTGGTGCTTAGGGGGCCCTATGGGATGCTGAGGATCGAACCCAGGTTGGTGGAGTGTAAGAGTTCTCCCCACTATCTTGTCACTCTGAAACACCCGGAAAGTTTCTTTTTCCTGAGTCTGCACACTGGCTCTGTCTCCCCAGCACCTGACCGTGCATTTGCACGCTCTCTCTCTGTGTCTCTCTCATTTCTCAGCTACCCAGAGCTGAAGCCGGTGCAGTCCATCAACGCCCACCCTTCCAACTGCATCTGCATCAAGTTCGACCCCATGGGCAAGTACTTTGCCACGGGCAGCGCGGACGCGCTGGTCAGCCTCTGGGACGTGGACGAGCTGGTGTGTGTGCGCTGCTTCTCCAGGTCAGCCTGCAGCCCTGTGCCGCCGTCACCCCCCAGGGCCCGCCTGGCCGCCGGGGCTGCCCTGATATCTCCTTTGCCCCCCTCTGTCGCAGGCTAGATTGGCCTGTGAGGACCCTTAGCTTTAGCCACGATGGGAAAATGCTGGCGTCCGCGTCCGAAGACCACTTCATTGACATAGCTGAAGTGGAGACAGGTAAAGGGGCGCTCTCTGCCAGCCCTCCCCTTCCCAGCCCTGCACGCGCCCAGCTCGGGGGGCTCATGGGGGCAAAGGAGGGTTGGGGTGCTCACGCTCCTGGCTCTCTCTGGGGTGCTCTCCTGGAGTCTTTCTCAGTGGGCAGCTGTGATGCTCTTGTGGGGCTCGGGGGTGTGGGTTGCCCTTCCTGGCTGTGGCTTGCATCCCCTCTTCATTTGCAGTGCTTGCTGGGGGCAGGTGGGGTTGCACCTCCTTTTCTGGTAGTGCCTGACTGAGCTGAAAGTCCTTGGGAAAAGTTTTCAATTAGCAGTAATTGCGCCCCAGATAAACCGCATTAGCTGTGATACTGCCACTGCACAGAGCTATGGCCAGAAAGTCCTGGTAGCCATAAGGATGACACTGTAGAGCTGCCCCGGCACAAATAGCCGCTTCGATGGGACGGGGTGCACATGCGATGTCAGGGATTCAGACTCGGGACCAGACACTGGCCAGGCCAGCGCTCTGTCCCCTGTGTGCTATTCCTCTGGATCCCAACCTGACTGCCTTAATAGGAATCTTTCACCTTTGTGTCTTGGGCTGGCCCCTCCCTTGTGCCTAGGTCCCCTCTCTCCCCCCCCCCCCCCCCCCCCACCGCCTCTGCACCTACAATTTCACAGATGAATTTGTCTTCTATGCACGGGCTTGTTTATTAAGATCCTGGGTCAGGAAAGAGAAGCAGTGAGGGCAGCCCTGGGGGAAGATGTTGGAGGAAGATGTTCTGCATTTCAGTGGCTGGTGGATGCTGGTATTTTGGAAGTGTGGAAAGGAGAAGGAAAGGAAGCTCCAGGCTTGGAGTGTCACTCTTAAACCCAGTCTGTTTTAATTTTTTTTTTCTTTTTTGCCTTTTGGGTCACACCCAGCGACGATGCTCAGGAGTTATTCCTGGCTCTGCACTCAGGAATTACTCCTGGCGGTGCTGGGGGGGACCATTTGGGATGCCAGGGAGTGAACCCAGGTTGGCCGCATGCAAGGCAAATGCCCTCCCTGCTGTACTATTGTTCCGGCCCTGTTTTAATTTTTGGAGCTACATCTGCTGTGCTCATGGCTGACTCCTGGCTCTGTGCTCAGGGATTTCTCCTGGCAGGGCTCGGGGGAGCCTATGGGGTGCCAGGGATCAAACCTGGGTTGAGCTACGTGCATGGTGAGCACCTTCCCATCTTCCTATGGCTCCAGCCCTCTGATTAGGTTTATTTGCTTTTTGTTTTGTTTTGGCGCCACACTTGGTGCCAGCGACAGGACTCATGACCCCTGCAGGTGCAGTGGGTACTCCAGCCTTTCTGCTGGCCCCCTTGGCCCCATACCTCTCCATGTCAATTTCCTACATCCATCAGTTCTGGAACAAGGGGCTGGAGAGATTGGACAGTGGGTCAGGCAACTTGCTTTACCTACGGCCGACCTGGGTTCGATACCCGGCACCCAAGAGAGGCAGGCCCTGAGCCTTAGCCATGAGTGACCCTTTAGTGTAGAACCAGGGGTGAGCCCTGAGCGCAGGGCCAGGAGTGAGCCCTGAGCAATACCAAGTGTGATCCCCAAACCGGAAAGAATCCAAAACCAAAAGCAGTGACAGTTCAGTCAGACCATAGGACTCATTACCAGCCAGACCCTGCTTTATGCCAGCAAGGAAGAAGGCAGGACTTTTTTGGGGGGAGGGGCAGGGGTCACAGACTGGGGGAGGGGTGTTTTTGTTGTGGGTTCCATAGCAAGATGGAAGGAGCCTTGGGGAAGGGGCTTCCTGTTCCTGCTGCTTCCTGGGGGGCAGCTTCCACACCGGGCCGGCCCACGCCGGATTTAGGGCGCCAGGTCCTTCCCTCTTGCTTTCTGGCGTGGCCCCTCTCCCCTGGCAGGGAGTGCGTGTGTGTGGGTGGCCGGTGCCCATGGAGCGTGTCCTGACCCACTCTCTGTGTTGCTTTCCGTAGGCGACAAGCTCTGGGAGGTGCAGTGTGAGTCCCCGACCTTCACTGTGGCCTGGCACCCCAAAAGGCCCCTGCTGGCTTTTGCCTGTGATGACAAAGATGGCAAATACGACAGTAGTCGGGAAGCAGGCACGGTCAAGCTCTTCGGGCTCCCCAATGACTCCTGAGGGGGCCCCTCTTCTCGCAGGATCTGCCTGCCCGGACTCGTCCCGCCCGGTCTTGTGGTGGGCCCTCGAGTCTTTATCCATGAGTATTTGCTACAGTCGCACCTGGGGCAGTGGTGGCCCCCCCTCAGCCCCCACATTCTCAGGGCTCCCTGGAGCCCCCCGTCGTTTCTGCTGCATGCCCTTTGGATGGACTTGGAGGTCTATTCCTGCCCAGTGTGGAGGAGGAGGCCGGGCTGGGCACCGCGGGGAAGGAAGCAATTTCTTTTTTCTGTTTTCAATGCACAAATGAATGTTTTGAGAATTGAGCCTTTAATAAAATAGACTTTTTCTTTTTTTCTCCTCTTAATGGTGGCATTCCTGAGGATAACGGCTGTACTTGGTGGTGGGGTTGATTGTGGCTCAGCTTCCTATCAAAAACCCTAAAGGGGCCCGGAGCTATAGTCCAGCGGGGAGGGCATTTGCCTTGCATGAGGCTGACCTGGGTTCAGTCCCTGGCATCCCATGGGTCCCCTGAGCACCACCAGGAGTAATCCCTGAGCATTGCCAGGTGTGACTCAAAAAGACACCAGTTTGGAGTCTCCCCACAAAATAAAAGAAAAAAAGACCCCTGAAGGATGGGCTAGAGAATAGGATAGTACATTGGGTAGGGTGCTTGTCATGCGCGTGGCTGACCCGGGTTTGATCCCCATCACCCAAGCCGGACCAGGAGTGATCCCTCAGCACAGAACTAGGAGTCAACCCTGAGCACTGCTGGGAGTGGTCCCAAACACTCAAAAAATCCCCCCAGGTGTGGTTTTTGAAGGTGGTCAGCAGCTCAGGGATGTCATCAAGGTGACAGGCAAGAGGCCTTCAGGCTGGCTGTGGTTCCAGTGCCCGGACGCCTGTCCTCACACACAGGAGGGCACTGTGCCCACACACGGGCAGAGAAAACCCCAAGGAACATCCTGAAACCCAGACCTCGGGAATGCAGGAGACCACACGAAGTTCCCAGCCCAGAGTTAGGAGCAGGGATGTCTCAGCAACATTGAGAGGGAGAACCCCGGGCCGGAGGCATAGCTCTGTGCCGAGGACCAGTGACCCGTCCCCGCCACCCCATCCAGCACTGCTGGATGGCCCCCAAAACAAAAATAACGTGATGTCAAACCATATGACCCTGCAGAAAAAGATGGGAATAGGGTGGGATTTGGAGATCCTGGACCCTCTCTCATTCCTGACAATTCTCGAGCACAGCACAGGGACCAAGGGACCCAGGTCTGGAAACTTCCATCCACGTGCATGTGGGTTCCAATTGGTGCCGCCGGCAGATGGTGTCCACAGTCCCTGGGCCTGGGCACACAGCCACGCTTTCCTGGGGCTATCTTGGAGCCCCGAGAATAGTGGGGCGACTCACCCCCTTTCCACCTTGGTCCTTGTCTATGCTCCCAGGATGCAGGTCCGCCAGCAGCGCCAGAAAAGCAGGAATGTGATCATGCCTTGGGTGCCCTGGGAGACCCCAGGAGCCCTGGTATGGCCGTCCAGGGAGGGGAGGAGGGTCAGAGAGAAGGGGTCCTCCTGCCATGGGCCCCCCTGGGGCACCGGGACAGACATGGTGCTCTGGGGTGGGCTGCGTCTCCCACCCTGGCGCTGGACAGCGCTTCCAGGCTGCTGGAGGCCCCCTTGGCCTGCTTGGGCTTTTCCTTCCTCTGTTTCTTCTGCTTTGTTGTTTTCAACATCCAGCCATGCTCAGGGCTGACTCCTGGCTCTGTGCTCAGAGATCACCGCAGTCGGGGCTCGGGGACATTGTGGGATGCTGTGGACTGGACCCAGGGTGACCGAGTGCAAGGCAAACACCCTAGTGCTGTGTAGCCCCCCGCCCCTCTGCTTTATTCTCTCTCTCACTCTCCCCCTCTCCCTTTCTCTCTCCCCCTCCCTACCCCCCTCTCTCCTTCCCTCCCCCCCATATTCTTGGCTCTGTTCCAGGGATCACTCCTGGTAGTGCTCAGGGTGGTGCCAGGTAGTGCTCAGGCTCTGTTCCAGGGATCACTCCTGGTAGTGCCCTGTGTGGTGCCAGGGATTGAAGAGGGTATGGTCGTGCACACGCAAAGGGCTTGCACTGTCTTGTCCTATTTATTTTTTGGGTTTTGGGCCACTCCTGACGGTGCTCAGGGATCATTTCTGGTGGGACTTGGGGGATCCTATGGGGTGCGGGTTATTGAACTGTTGTTGGCCACATGCCAAGCAAGCACTCTGCCCATTGTACTGTCGCTCTGGCCTATTTATAGTTTGTTTTTTATTTCTTCCCCCATTCCTTTTTCTTTCTTTCTTTTCTTTTGGCAGGGGGCACACCTGGCAGTGCTTAGGGCTGACTCCTGACTCTGTGCTCAGGGCTGACTCCTGGCGGTGCTCAGTAACCCTTAGGGATGCGGGGATTGAACCTGGTTGGCTGCGTGCAAGGCAAATACCCTCCCTGCTGTCCTGTCGCTCCATCCCCTTTGAGCTCGTGTTTGGGGAGACATAAAAATCACCCAGTGCCCACTCTGGAAATCTTACCTTCTTTCTGATTTTTTTTTTTTGTGCCTCACCCAGGATAGGTGGGCTCAGACGGGGGTGTGGCCACACGCCCGGAAGCCGGAAGGGATGGGTCGACACAGGCACCCCGGCTGGAGTGATAGCACAGGGGTAGGGCGTTTGCCTTGCACGCAGCCAACATGGCCGACCCGAGTTCGATTCCTCCGCCCCTCTCGGAGAGCCCGGCAAGCTACCGAGAGGATCACTCCCGCACGGCAGAGCCTGGCAAGCTCCCCGTGACGTATTCGATATGCCAAACACAGTAACAGCAAGTCTCATGATGGAGATGTTACTGGGCCCGCTCGAGCAAATCGGTGAACAACGGGAGGACCATGACCATTTCTTCCCCCCAATCCCCCCAAAAAATGTTTAGGAGACCACAGTTTTGTTTCTTTTCCTTTCCTTTCCTTCTCTCTCCTAGCTCTGTCTCTCTCTCTCTCTTGTTTGGGCGCACACCGAGAGGTGCGCAGGGCCTACTTCTGGCTCTGCATTTAGTGCTCATTCGTGGTGGACCCCAGAGGAAGTGGGGTACCCTATGCAGTGCTGGGAATCAAACCCCGGCTTTTAACAATCCTGGAACTTATCTCTAGCCCTCCATCCCCACCCTGCCCCCAAATACTGGTGGTTTTTGGCTTTGCATTTTTTGCATTCTTGTAGATGGACCCAGAGTGTGGGCAGAAGAGAGGGAGGGGTCCGAGCTTGCAGGCTGCAGGTACACCAGTGGGAATTTCCAAAGAAAGGACAGGGGCGCACGTGGGACTCACGTGGGCGAGCGTTCTGGTGGCCGAGAGCTGCCTCCCCAGGCTGGATGATAGCAATGGATGGACGAAGGACCGGGAAATGAAAAGATAGGGCCCGGCTTTTTTTTTTTTCTTTTGCTTTTTGGGTCACACCTGGCGATGCACAGGAGTTACTCCTGGCTCTGCACTCAGGAATTACCCCTGGTGGTGCTCAGGGGACCATATGGGATGCTGGGGATCGAACCCGGGTCAGCTGCGTGCAAGGCAAATGCCCTACCCGCTGGGCTATTGCTCCAGCCCCAGGGTCTAGCTTATTTATTTTATTTATTTTTTTTGCTTTTTGGGTCACACCTGGCGATGCACAGGGGTTACTCCTGGCTCTGCACTCAGGAATCATCCCTGGCGGTGCTCAGGGGACCATATGGGACGCTGGGAATCGAGCCCGGGTTGGCCGCGTGCAAGGCAAACACCCTACCCGCTGTGCTATTGCTCCAGCCCCGGGTCTAGCTTATTGATAGACAGTGTATTTTTCTCTCCTCCCCAGTGTAGTCCGATCTCTCTCCTTACAACACAGTTGTAGTCGTAATTTTGGTCATAGTCCCAGTCATCATAGTTCCCTCATCCTTGTCTCATAGTCCTTGTTCCATTCTGATTCTCGTCTAGTCCTTCTCTTTCTCCTAGTTCCCCCCTCCCCCTTACAGCATAGTTATATGGAAATCGTGGGGTTGAACATCTCATAACAACAAACAGAAATAAAGCCACTCCTTCAGGGGAAGTTCTAGGGGATTAACTCAAGAACAAAATCTCAGTTGAGGGTCCAGCACTCTAGATTACTAGGAGATCCGCTCAAGGGTGGGATTCCATCCAGGGTGTATTGCTTTCTCCTTTCCTCAGCTAGTAATCCATTTAAACAGTCATAGTAAGTTTACTTCTTATAGTATTTCTGGTCATTTTGTATGAGCACAGTAAGATATAAATTAAGCTTAAAGGTTGACTCTTCCTGGGGACATCTCGCTATATATCCCAGACTTCAGTCCGCAGGCCAGATTAATCTTTCCTAACCGCAGCAGGGTCCTTATTCAGTTACTTCTTTTTGGGGCATGACAGAGTTTGTCCCATGACCATGCTCTTAACTTATTATACTTACGGTGTTTAGCTTGTCTCCTTTCGATGCCAGGGTAGCTTACAGCTTGTCCTGGGTCCATTCAGCCCCTTCATCAGGACCCTGCTTCTGGAGTGCTATGAACTAAGGGCAACTGGGGCTTAAGTAAATATGGATGCCCAGGAGTAAATATTTTTTTTTTGGGGGGGTCACACCCGGCGATGCACAGGGGTTACTCTGCACTCAGGAATAACCCCTGGTGGTGCTCAGGGGACCATATGGGATGCTGGGAATCAAATCCGGGTCGGCCGCATGCAAGGCAAACGCCCTACCTGCTGTGCTCTCTCTCCAGCCCCTGTAAATATTATTTTGGATGGCAATAGCAATGGATGGACGAAGGACCGGGGAATGACGTTACAAAGCATAGCATGAACTGTCTTGCTGTGTCTATGCCAAAAGGACATTGCTGAACTATGCAAGTGACATAAAGGAAAGAGAAAAGCAATATAGGATTATTCGTGCTTATGGAATTGGGTTTGCCTCAGGAGCACTGTTGTGGTAGTAACTCAGTAAACCTAAGCTCCCTGGGGAGGAGCAAGGACAACCCAATGTTATCCAACATACCAGGACCAGAAAGTCTGTGAAAGGGGCTGGAGCTGTAGCATAGCAGGTAGGGCGTTTGCCTTGCATGTGGCCGACCCAGGTTTGATTCCCAGTATCCCATAGGGTCCTCCGACCGCCACCAGGAGTAATTCCTGAGTACAGAGCCAGAGTATAGAGTACAACCCCTGAGCATTGCTGGGTGTGACCCTCCCAAAAAAAGAAAAAAAAAAGAAAAAAAGCCTGTGAAAGACTGCTGCTCCTGGCCTCTGTCCCACCAACATCCACCTCCAGCAGTACCCTGTGTGGCCACGAGGGGGCAGTAGAGGCAAGGCCACCTGGGGCAGGTGGTGCCCCTGGGAAGCGTTTTTTCTTCCTGATCTCCAGCATCATTGGGGCTTTGCACCCACCAGCACCCAGCCTTGATCCGGCACTCGGCTGGCATCTGGGGAGAACACTTTGCCTCGGAGGGCACCTCTGAGGTCCTGCTTGTCTCACAGCCCCCTTGGCTGATCCCCCACCAATACCCCCACACTCACCCCCTGGTAGAGCCTGGCCAGTCGTGGTCCTGACCGTGCCCCTGTACCCCAACCCTCTCCCATCAGCCTCCGGAGAAACCCAGGAAATTCCAGGCGCTCCGTTTTGGTTGAAAACTGGGCTGTCGGGGATGCTGGGGGCGGGGGGCACTGTCAGACTGTGCTGGCTGGGCTGTTCAGAGTCCAGGCAGTGGATCGCCAAGGTCACAGGATGTGGGAAGGGCAGGGAGGAGCCCCTTTCACCCTAGCACCTGCTAATTATTTTTTGGGGGGGGAGTTGGGAGTAGGTGGCCACACCTGGTGATGCTCAGGGCTGACTCCTGGCTCTTCCTTCGGGAATCACTCCTGGTGGGGCTCAGGGGACCCTAGGGGATGCCGGAGACCGAATCCAGGTTGGCTACGTACAAGGCAAGCGCCCTCCCCTCTGTCCTGTTGTTTCTTGGGGCAGGACACTGCTGGCCTTGCCTGCAGAGGATCCGTGTTCAATCCTGGCACCCCAAAGGGTCTCCCAAGCCCCACCAGGAGTGACCCCTGAGCTCAGAGTCAGGAGTAAGCCTGAGCTCTGGAGGGAGTGGCCATTTTAAAAAAATAGGGGCCCCAAGTTACTGCAGGATGGAGCATTTGCTTTGCACACTAGTCAACCCAGATTTCTTTCCTGGCACCCCAAAGCGTCCCCTGAGTGATCCCTGAGCTCAGAGCCAGGAGTTAGCCTTGAGCACTGCTGGGTGTGGCCCCCAAATCCCTAAACTACAACAGCCACAGAACTCCAGTCCAATAATGGGACCAGAGAGATAATACAGCAGGCAGGGCATTTGCCCTGGCACCTCGCTGACTTTGGTTCAATCCTCAGTACTCCATATGGTCCCCTGAGCACCCCTCCCCCCCAAAAAAAATAAAAAAACACCACGATCCCTGAGCTCAGAGCCAGGAAGTACCTCTGAGCATTGCCGGGTATGACCCCCAACAAAGAAAAACCAAACAGTTGTCTTCAGCGGACCCCAATTTAGTTCTCAGCAGGAGGAACTGGACAGATCAATTTCCTTTCGGGCCTGGGGAACATTTGGCCCGTGGCCCAGGGCCCTGGCAGGCTCTGTGAAGCCTGGTTGGTTTGGGGGAGCAGGGGGGGTGCGTTTCCTGGTTTCTCTTTGTTCCCCCTTGGGCACTCCCATCAGCTGTCTTTCATGCCCACCAGCAGCCTGGCAGCTCGCCCGCCAGACAGCTTTGCATCAGCAGTGCCCCCTCCGCTCCTGCAGGGCTGGCAGAAGTCTGGGGACAGTTCAGGCCCCCTGGGACAAGCTGTCAAGTCAACAGACACTGGTGCCAGGGCACGCCTCCTACTCGCAAGGCCTGCTGGAAGGTTCGAGCACTTTCCAGCCAGGGAACGACAGGGAGCTGGCAAAGAAAAGGCCTCAGAAATCACAGAAATTGGGGCCGGGGAGATAGTCCAAAGGGGAGGCCTTGCATGCGGCCGACCCGGGTTCGATCCCTGGCATCCCCTAGAGTCCCCTGAGCACCGCTAGGAGGAATTCCCAAGTGCAGAGCCGAGTGAGGCCCACCCCTTGCAAAGGACAAAGGTCTCAGGAGGGGAGAAGGGTCAGGCAGGAAGAGAAGCATCCTTGGGGACCTCTGGGAGAGGAGCGGGAGGTGACAGTCGGTTGAAGGAGCAGGGGACTGGGGTGGACATAGGTGTCTCTGGGTGCAGCTGCTAATACCTGGAGCCACGGACACGGTGCAGGGGGCGGAGTGGGGACATTGGACACTCTCCCGCCTGTCTCCCAGGCTGTTTCTGCTGAGCTGCGTGTGGCCAGGGGCAGGAGAGCAGGACCAGAGTGACATCACACGGGTGGCAGAAGTCACCAGCATTGCCGAGAGCCAGGTGAAGGGTTTTCAGTGGCGGCTTCTTTTAATTTTTTTTTGGGGGGGGTTGGGGGCACCCTGTAGTGCTCAGGGCTGACTCCTGGTGCTGTGCTCAAGGATCACTCTTGGAGGTGGGGGCCCTGTACAGTGCTGGGGATCAATGGGGATCAATCCCGGGTCATCCATGTGCAGGGCCAGCACCCTCCCTCTGTCCTCTCCCTCTGGCCCCTCTAAGACATTTTTTTTAATTAAAAAATATTTTTTAATTGAATCACCATGAGATACACAGTTACAAAGTTGTTCATGATTGGGTTTTAGTCATACAGTGTTCCAACACCTGTCCCGTCACACATTTCCTACCCTCGGTGTCCTCAGTTTCCCTCCCGACCCCCATCAACCGCCCCCCAGCCTACCTCTGTGGCAGGCACTTCTCTCTCTCTCTCTCTCTCTCTCTCTCTCTCTCTCTCTCTCTCTCTCTCACACACACACACACTTGGGCATTCTGGTTTGTAATACAGATACTGAAAGGTGATTATGTTTGTCCCTTTTTCTTCCTTTTATCGCTCAGTTCTTGTCCAGAGTGACCGTTTCCCGCTATGAGGATTGTTTTTTTAGCAGTTTCCATAGGCTGCGTCCTAGCTCTGTACTCAAGGGTCACTCCTGGTCACCCGTGTTCAGGGCCATGCCCCTCCCCGCCATCCTCTCTCTCTGGCCCCTCTGAGGACTGGTTTTGAGCAGTTTCCATACGCTGCGTCCTAGTTTTCTGTTTTAGTTTTTTTTTTTTTTCCTTCTTGGATCTTTTTCTTGCAGTTTTCTATATTGCTCGAATCTGGGGGTTTATAGTTCTTGTGTTTATAGAAACATTCGTTAGGCAGCTTCTCAAATATTGCCTCTGCCTGCCCCCTCTCCTCAGGGGAACTCGGCCTGCGCTTCCCTCCGACCACACTTTCTGTGCTTATAGCTCGTTGACATTTACAAAACGAAATTTTATGTGTGTTCTGTCTGAGGGCCAGACCCAGCGGTGCTCAGGGCTGACTCCTAACTCTGCGCTCAGGGATCACTCTTGGTGGGGCTGGGGGACCTCACGGGGTGCTGGGAACGGAACCTGGGTAGCTGGGTGACAGCAAGCGCCCTCCCCACTGTCCTCTCTCTCTGGCCCCCAAATTGAATTTTTTTTTTCAATAGTGTTTGGTTTTCCTTTTGTTGTTTGTTTGGGAAGGTCATACCCAATGATGCTCACACGCGACTCAAGGGTCCGTGCTCCAGGATTGCTCCCGGCTGGCTGGGGGGACCCTAGGGGATGCGGAGGATTGAATTTGGGTTGGCCGTGTGTGAGGCGAGCACCCTCCCTGCTGCGCTATCACTCCACCTCCTGGTTTTCTTCCCTTCTTTTCTCCGTGCTCGCTCTGTAGTTCCCTGTGGACGTTCCTCGGGCTGTGTCTTTAAGTTCATATTTGTTTTCTTCTGCAGTGACTCATCTGCTGTTCATCCCTGCCCCAAATACTTTTCATTTCAGCCATTGTCATTTTCGTCCTGAAAACTCGGGATTCGAAGTAGCTCTCTCCCCTGATCATAATTTCATTCTTTTTTTTTTAATAATGTGGGGAACTGAAAGCTATATTGAGTTTGAATATTTAATATTACCCTGCCGTTTCTTAAATATATTATGACTTCCCCTCCTCCTTGCTCGTCCTAATATCCCAACGCTTCTGCTTGCGTTTGGGATGGATTCTTCTCCTCCTCACTCTGGGGATATTTTCCTGCCTTCCCCGCCCACCCCTTGCCCCCCTTTTTTTTCTCCCCCTCTCCGTGAATGCCTATTCATCCCCAATTGGATGCAGACACGGTGCGTCGTACCTAAGTCGGCTGCCTCCTATTTTAATCCTTCTAAAAATAAGCCAGCCGCTTTCCTCGCTTGGGAACGCAGCCGAGGCGTGTGTGGCACGGCGCGGCGGATGGTGGCGTGTTTGGTTTGCAGGACGTCACCGGTGGGACTCAAGCTGGGAGTGTCGCGTGGGGTCAGGCCTGCCTGAGACCAGGCCACCTCCCTGGGTCTCTAAGCCTTGGGTGCAGCTGGAGGCTGGGGTGTTGATTCTCCCCTCTTACACGTGGAGGAAACAGGCAGACAGATAGGACAGTGATAAGGACAGTGGATAAGGTGCTTTCCTTGCATGTGGCTGACCCAGGTTTGATCCCCAACACCCCATGCGGTCCCCCTGAGGCCTAGCTCAGGCCAGGAGTGAGCCCTGAGCGGGCGTAAAGCCAGGCAGGACTCATTAGCCCTCTAAGCACCTCCGGGTGTGACCACCCTCCCCCTCCCAAAAAAAAACCCAAAAAACAAAACAGGGACTGGAGTTCTAGGACAGCAGGTAGGGTGCTGGCCTTGCACGTTGCTGACCCGGGTTCGATCCCTGACACCCCATAGTGTCTCCAGAGCACTGCCAGAACTAATTTCTTTTTTTTTTTTGGTTTTTGGGTCACACCCGGCAATTCACAGGGACTACTCCTGGCTCATGCACTCAAGAATTACACCTGGCGTTGCTCGGGGGACCATATGGGATACTGGGAATTGAACTCGGGTCAGCCGCATGCAAGGCAAACGCCCTACCCGCTGTGCTATCACTCCAGCCCGAGGACTAATTTCTGAGTGCAGAGCCAGGAGTAAACCTGAGTATTGACTGGGTGTGAACCTCAAAACAAAACAAAAAGAACCAAAAGATGTACCCCCTCCCCCCCCAAAAAGCCAGAAGCAAAGAATCCCCTGCAGTAAGCCCTGAGCCTTGCCATGCCCTCCATCAAAAAAAAAAAAAAAAGGAGGGGCAGGCTTGGGGGCCTGGAGGGCAAGGGGACGGTCAGCTGCAGAATCTGGATCTTAGGAGCAGGGGGCTGGGGTGACCATGGGGCGTGACGTGCTGTTCACGCCCAGAGCTGCAGACACAGAGATGGTGGGGTGTGGGGACATTGGCCCCCTGTCCCCTCCGCACCTCCCAAGCAGTGTTTAGGAGGCTCAGGAAAGCCCCCACTCTAGCAAACCACCTAGACCACCAGACACCCTGCTTGGGTCCAGCAGCTTAGGGCCACCAAGGCCACATGTGGAAGTTCTGGAGATCACGCCCAGAGTTGTACACTTTTGCTGGGGCCAGAGTGGTAGTTCAGCGGGGTGGGTGTGTTTGCCTTGCTCGCAGGCAACTCGGGTTCCATCCCCGGCGTCCCATAGGGTCCCCAGCAGTGCCAGGAGTGATTTCTGAGTGCAGAGCCAGGAGTAATCCCTGAGCATCGCCGGGTGTGACCCAGAAAGCAAAATGAATGAATGAATGAATGAATAAATAAATAAAAGTCACTTTTGCAGCCGGCCGAGGTTGGGAGCTGGAATGAAAAAGGCTTCAGAGCGGGTTTCAGAGTCTTTGAACCACACCTAGCGGCGCTCAGGGTTTGCGGGCCAGTGAGGGCATCGCCGGTGCTTCTGCTCCTGCACCCACCTGCATTCCCCAGCACCACCACCGGCGCCCCCAGACTCGGGGGGTCTGCCTCCAGATTCCTGCACCCTCCCTCCACCCATTTTTGCCTGAGCTCTGGTTCCAGGTGGGAGGGGTCTTGAACTTCACCCACCTTCAGGGCCATTGAGGAAGGAGGCTAGGGGAGATGGGGAGAGGGGGGTGCAGGCAGGCCGGGACAGGTGCACCTTTGGGGGTGGGGGGGTGGGCAGGAAGAAGAGAGCCTTGGCTGCTCATGGCAGGGCACCCCAGGAGAAAGGGGCCAAGTTCCAGCCTCCTCTGTGCAAACTTCCCGCCCCCCCCACCTCCTGTCTAGTGGGCTGATCTCTGCCTCCCGCTCCTCCTAGGGAAAGGGGGGGGTTCCAGAGCGAAGCCTTGAGCAGATGAGGTGTTAGGGAGACAGCTGGCCCCGGTAGGCCGCACAGATGTCTGTGGGGCGGGAGGGGGATGCAGGCTAGCCCAGATTCCAGCCCACGAACTGGGGGAGGGGACCGTGGCCCCGTGGCTGCAGCTGTGAGGGGGTGGGGGGCACCCTCAGAGGGCCAGACCTGAGGGATAAGCAACCTTCAGGTGTGCCCTGAGCACCTGATTTATTATTTAAATTTGGGGGCGGAGTTGGAGAGAGACTATAGTGGGCTGGGCCTTTGACCTTGCACAGGGCAGACCTGAATTTGATCTTTGATCTCCCGCATCCCATAGGGTCCCCCGAACATCACCGCCAGGAGTGAGCCCTATGCCTCCATTCCAAAAAATAAATAAATAAATAACCCACCAAATAGTAAATTAAAAAAAAAAATTTTTTTTTTTTGGTTCTTTGAACCACACCCAGTGATACTCAGGGCTGACTCCTGGCTCTGCACTCTGGGATCACCCTGACGGTGCTCGGGGGACCCAATGGGATGGATCGAACCCGGGGTGGCTCCCCCGCGTGAAGTGCCCTCCCCACTGTGTTATGGCTCTCTGGCTCCTTGGAGTGGAATTTTTTTTATAGACGGTAACAAGGGCCGCATCGCGCTCGCTTGTTTGTCACGGAGAGAGTGGTTGGGCAGCATTTGTTCAGCTTCCTTCTCCTGCCTTCGCACCTTTCCCCCCAAAAATCCATCCCCGTGTGAGTCGCGTTCCTGTCGCTCGTTTCCGTAGCATCCATTGCTGGGGCTTCTCAAGGCCGCCAGCTCCCCATCTGGATGAACCGAATTCCAGAGTGATTCTCTTGCCCGGGCCGAGGCTCTGGGCTCCTGTCTGCTGCTGTATGTGACTTAGCTCCTCTGCATTTCCCTGTCAATTGTGGTATTTATTTGCCTGATTTTTATAAAAGGTTTCTGACGATTTTTTGTTTCTTTTGGGGGACCGGGGGGTAGTGGTCATTGGGTGGATTGCACCAGCAGTGCTCGGGGATCATTCCTGGCAGTGCTCAGGAATCTTTGAGGGTGCGGGTGACTGAACCTTTGTTGACTGCGTGAAAGGCAAGTGCCCTCCCTGTTGTACTATTGCTCCGGCCCCCTGATTTTGTTCTCTTAGAGTTTCCTCTGTGTTTTTTCCCAGGAGGGGAAAAAAAATACCTTGTTCTGTGCTCAAGGGTCACTCTTTTTTTTTTTTTACCCTATTCGCTGTACTATTGCTCTGTCCCCTCACTTGCATTTTTTTAAAATTTTTTTTGCTTTTTGGGTCACACCCAGCATTGTACAGGGGTTACTCCTGGCTCATGCACTCAGGAATTACTCCTGGCGATGCTCAGGGAACCATATGAGTTTCTGGGAATAGAACCAGGGTCGGCCATGTGCAAGTCTCTACTTGCTGTGCTATTTATTGCTCTAGCCCCTCACTTGTGTTTGGTTTTTTTTTAAATTTTATTAGTGAAACACCATGAAGTACAGTTGTAGACTTACAAATTTTTGTGCTTGGGTTTCAGTTATACAATGATCCAGTACTCATCCCTCCATCAGTGCTCATTCTCCATCATTTACATTTTTTTTTTTAATTTTTGTTGGTGAAGCACCATGAGGTACAGTTGTAGATTTACAAATTTCTTTTTTTTTCTTTTTGGGTCACACCCGGCAATGCACAGGGGTTCCTCCTGGCTCTGCACTCAGGAATTACCCCTGGCGGTGCTCAGGGGACCCTATGGGATGCTGAGAATCGAACCCGGGTCAGCCGCGTGCAAGGCAAACGCCCTGCCCACTGTGCTATTACTCCAGCCCCCAAATTTCTGTGATTGGGTTTCAGTTGTAAAATGATCAAACACGCATCCCTCCACCAGTGCCCATTTTCCACCATCAGGGGTCACTGTTGGTGGTGCTTGGGGACGATCTGGTGTAGGGGTCGAATCTGAGAAGTGGCCTACATTGCCACCATAAGACAAATGCCATCCCCCCTAACATTCTTGCTCTGACTACTCTTTTTCCTTTCCTTTTATTTATTTATTTTTTTTGGGGGGGGAACACCTGGCGGTGCTCAGGGTTTATTCCTGGCTCTGCACTCAGGGATCACTCCCAGTTGTGCTCAGGGGACTCTGCAGGATGCCGGGATCGAACCCCCGTCAGCAACGTGCCTTCCACACTATACTATCGCGCTGGCCTCTCTTTATCCTAATTTTTTTTTTTTTTTGCTTTTTTGGGTCACACCCGGCAATGCTCAGGGGTTACTCTTGGCTCTGCACTCAGGTATTACTCCTGGCGGTGCTCAGGGAACCATATGGGATGCTGGGAATCGAACCCGGGTTGGCCGAGTGCAAGGCAAACGCCCTACCCGCTGTGCTATTGCTCCAGCCCCAATTTATCCTAATTTTGAAGGGTGGTCCCGGGGTGCTCACCCCAAGGCCACATGCTTACAAAGCGTCTGCTCCACCAGCCAGGATATGGTGTTAATCCTTAAAAAATCTGTGTGGGGCTGGAAAGATAGAAAAGGGACGAAGGCACTTTTCTTGTACACGGTCAGTCCTGGTTTCATCCCTCCCGTATGCTCCCCCCAGCCCCACTAGGAGGGACCCCAGAGCACAGAGCGGGGAATAAACCCTGAGCACTGCCGGGTGTGGCCCCGGAATGAAACAACAAATCTGTGCTTAGAAGCCTTCTTGTATATAGTTTTTCTCTTCTCGTCCCTGATCTATTTTGATAATGTTTTTCTCTTCTCCCCTCCACCCACCCCAATCCATCTGGCTCGAAATGAACAGTCTTTATCGATGGTTTCAAACAGCTTTTTCTTTTATTGATTTTTTTCTATCGCTCCCCCCTATTTTTGTGGCCCATTGATTTTTCATTCCTTTATTTTTGCTTATTTGACTTGAATTACTTTTATTATAGATTTTAAAAATTTTTTTTCCATTTCTTTTTTTGGTTCCACACCTGGCAGTACTCAGGGCTTATTCCTGGCTCAGGGATCATTGCTGGCCAGACTCAGAGGGCCAAATGGCATGCCAGGGATCGAACTCATGTCAGCAAGTGCTCACCCACTGTATTATGCACCCCTTAGGATAGTTTTTGTTGTTTCTTTAATTTAATTTTTTTTTTTGGTGGTGCTGGAGCGATAGTACAGTGGGCTGGGCAAGTTCTGAGCTGACCCGGGTTTGAGGGTTTGATCCCCATAGGATCCCCTCACCACTGCCAGGAGTCATTCCTGGCCCATAGCTACGAGTGAGACCTGAGCACCACTGGGTGTGACCTCCCCCACCAATTTTTGTAGTACTATTTCTCATGTCTCCTAGTTTCTAAATATGTGAGAGAGAGAGAGAGAGAGAGAGAGAGAGAGAGAGAGAGAGAGAGAGTGAATGTGTGTGTGTGTGTGTGTGTGTTTGATCTCAGGGTGGGTTTTTTTTTAATATTTTTATTAGTGAGACATCATGAGGTACAGTTGTAGACTTACAAATTCAGGGTGTTTTTGTTACTTGATTTCGTTCTAATTTGCTCAGAAAAATGCACTTTTGGGGGCTGGAGCGATAGCACAGCGAGTAGGGCATTTGCCTTTCACACAGCCAACATGACCAACACAGGTTCGATTCCCAGCATCCCATATGGTCCCCCGAGCACTGCCAGGAGCAATTCCTGAGTGCATGAGTAACCCCTGAGCATCGCTGGGTGTGACCTAAAAAGCAAAAAAAAAAAGAAGAAAAATGCACCTTTTTTTTTTTTTTTTTTGCTTTTTGATTTTTGGGTCACACTCAGCTATGCTCAGGGGTTACTCCTGGCTTTCCACTCAGGAATGACTCCTGGTGGTGCTCGGGGGACCATCTGGGATGGTGGAGATCGGACCCAGGTTGGTCGCGTGCAAGGCAAACGCCCTGCCTGCTGTGCTGTCCCTCCAGCCCCAGAAAAATGCACTTTTGATGACTTGCGTCCTTTCTGTTGAGGTTCATATTGTGACCCCAAAGGGTCCTCTTCTGAAATGTTCTGTGTTCTGCTGTTTGGAGGGCTGGCGGGGAAGGTGCTGGGGCCATCAGCAGGTTTAAGTTGGTCGACGGTGTGGTTCAAGTCTCCGCTCTGGATCCATTCATTTCTCTGGGGGTTGGGTGGAGATTGGCAGTTTGGAGTCCCACCTGGCACTGCCCTGGGGCTTTCCCAGACTCGGAGCTCAGGGATCACTCCTGGAGAGGTTGGGGGAATACTATTGGGTGCCGGGAATAGGGCCAGGTCTTATCTTTCCAGCCTCATCTTGATGATTTTCAAGTTGTTCCTTTACTTTTTGTGGGGCTAATGTAATTTCTGACTCACATTTTCTATCTGTTTTTCCTGCAAAATTATGATTTTTTTTTTTTTACTTTTTGGGTCACACCCGGCGATGCAGAGGGGATACTCCTGGCTTTGCACTCAGGAATTACTATTGGCGGTGCCCCGGGGGACCATATGGGATGCTGGGAATCAAACCTGGGTTGGTCATGTACAAGGCAAACACCCTACCCGCTGTGCTATCTATCACTCCAGGCCTCTCTGGTGATGTTTTAAAGTCTGATGTTAGCTAAGGAAGTGTTTAGGACAGCCAGTGGGTTGGGTGTTTGCTTTGAACGCTGCCGACTCAGCCGATTCCTCTGCCTTCGATTCTGCCCGGCAAGCTACCCGTGACGTATTCGATATGCCGAACACAGTAACAACAGGCCTCACAATGTTATTGGGCCCGCTCGAGCAAATCGATGAACAGCGGGAGGACAGTGACAGTGACAGTTGACCCCTTGATTATAAAATGAGCAGTTTCTTCCCCAAGTTCTCATTTTTTTGGGGGGAGAGGCACAGCCGACGCGCTCAGCACTTCCTTCCGGCTCTGTGCTCAGGAATTCCTCCCAGTGGGTTCTAGGCAAGTGCTTTACTGCTATGCTATTCCTTCAGTCCCCTCTGTTGCAAAGTCCTTACCTTGAAATTCTTGTGTCCTGCCGATGCAACCATGCCTGGCAGTATTTGACCTGTGTTAGTTACCCCCCTGCTTTTATCATCCTTTTTTTAATTTTTTTGGTGGGGGGTGTTGGTCCTCTCCTGGTGGTGCTCAGGGCTTACTCCTGGTTCTGTGCTCAGTATCACTCCTGGGGGCTCTGCCAGGAATTGAACCTGGGTCCCCTGTGTGCAAGACCAGCACTTTCCTTGCTGTTCTCTCTCTCTCTCTTTGAACGGCTGGTGCCTTCACCAGCAAAACTGGTTTATTTCCTGACAGCTTGAAGACCCGTCCTGCTGTTCGACTACCCCCGGAGCCTAGTAATCGCTGTACTTTGGCCGGGGAGTGTTTAGATCATCAACGTGTTTACCTTCGAGGCCAGCATTTTGCTCTTGCCGTTCTATCTCCCATCTGTCCTTTCTTCCCTCCTTCCTCTCCTTTTTTTTTTGTTGTTGTTGAATAAATTAAATTTTCTCCAAAGAAGTTAGAAATGAAAATTGATTATTCCAAACTGGTCCAGGCTTTAACTCTTTCGTAGGTGACTTGATTGTTCTGCTTTTCCTTTAGACTTTTATTTTAAGTTTTAGGGCCATATCTGGTGATGCTCAGGGCTTCCTCCTGTTTCTGTGCTCAGGGATCATTCCTGGCAGGGCTCGGGGGACCCTATGGCGTGCCTGGGATCAAACCCCAGTGGGCCTTGTACAAGGCAAGAGCCCTCTCCACTGGAAAATCTCTCTGCCCCCTAATTGAACTTTTTTTTTTTCCTTTTTGACTTTTCCAATCGAACCCAGTGGTGCTCAGGGGTTACTTCTGGCTCAGCACTCAGGAATTACTCCTGGTGGGCTGGGGGGACCATATGGGATACCAGGAATTGAACCCAGATCGGCTGCCTGTGAGACAAACTCCTTACCCTCTGTATTATCGTTCCGACTAATTGCTCCAGCCCCTTGGTATGAAATTTTTAAAAAAATGATATCATTCTTGGGCTGGAGCGATAGTACAGCGGGTAGGGCGTTTGCCTTGCACACGGCTGACCCAGGTTCGATTCCCAGCATCCCATATGGTCCCCTGAGCACCGCCAGGAGTAATTCCTGAGTGCATGAGCCAGGAGTAACCCCTGTGCATCACCAGGTGTGACCCAAAAAGCAAAAAATAAATAAATAAAACTAAAAATAAAAAAAATTAAAAATGATATCATTCTAGACCGTGTGATTAGCTCTCTATTTTGTGACTGAATGATTGCTCTAGGATTCCTTCATTGCAGTCTGGGGTTTAGTTTGGTTTTTTACGCTACACCTGGTGGTGCTCAGGGCTTCCCCCTGGCTCTGTGGGCTTGGGGACCTGTGTGGTATCACGGATGAAACGGGAGTTAACGGCATGCAACGTTCAACATTTTTCTTTTTTTTTTTTTTTTTTGGAGTCACACACAGCGGTTCTCAGGGATCACTCTTGGCGGTGCTGGAGGTGGGGATGCCGAGGATCGAACCCGGGTCAGCCGCATGCAAGGGACAAAGGGACAAGAGCCCTGCCTGTGTAGTACAAGGCGGTCTAGGAGCCAACTGCCTAGTTCTGCAGATTCTGGCTGGACAAGGCCCAGTTGGGATGTGTGGAGGGGGAGGCGGGGGGGGGGGGGGGGGGGTGGGGGGGGGGACGATGATGACTAGGTTTCCTGGAGGGCACACGACCTTTGACCTTTGGGAGAGCAAGGCCAAGGGCCTGTGGGTGTGGTGGGGGCGGGGCTAAAAGAAAGCCTTGACTATAAAAACCCTTGTTGAACAATTGCAATTGCATTTGTTTGATTGTTTTTGGGGGCTACACCCAGTGGTGCTCAGGGCTGACTTCTGACTGTGCTCCAGGATCACTCCTGGCAGTGCTCCGGGGACCCTTTGGGGTGCCGGGGATCAGATTTGGGTTGGCAGCGTACAAGGCCAGCGCCCTCCCCGCTTTGCTGTGCTCCCAGTCCCTGACCCCTCAGCTTTTAAATGTTGGCATCTGGGACCGGAGTGATAGCACAGTGGGGAGGGCGTTTGCCTTGCACACAGCCGACCCGGGTTCGATCCCCAGCATCCCATAGGGTCCCCTGAGCACTGCCAAGAATAATTCCTGAGTGCCAAACCAGGAGTAACCCCTGAGCATCGGCTGGGTGTGACCCAAAAAGAAAAAAAAATGTTGGCATCTGGGAATGAGACAGTGCAGCAGCGGGAGGGGGTCACTTGCCTTACACACAGCTGACCCGGGTTCAGTCCCCACCGTCTCACAGGGTTACCCCCGGCCCCCCCTCCCCAACACGGCCAGTTGTGCAGGATGGGGGTGGGGGTTGGAACCAGGGTCCAACCCTGGTAGTGCCTTGACTTCCTTCATTACCTGCGTTTGCAAGTTTTCCATGCAGTTGAATTCAGTTCCCTGTGGTGCTGGGGACAGGACCCAAGTCTCCTGCAATGCAAAGCAAGTGCTTCCCCATTCCACCCCACCCCCAACCCCACCCCCCTCCAGCCACCCACCAGGCCACGTCTGTGCTATTTCTCTGGGCAACAGAGCCTCAGAAATCAGTGCTTCCAGAATGGGCAGGCGGCAGGCGGCCGGCGGCCTCAGCCACCGGCTCTGAAGCCAAACCCTGTAGTCTAGAGGCCTGTTCTATTGAATCCTGCCTGAAAGGGCGTCTTTCTGCGACCCTCTGCCCTGCACCTCTACCTGGTGTCCATGTTGTTGTGTTCAGGCTGTCCGAGGCTTCCCTTCCGCTGCCCTCCTGCCCCCTGCCCCCCAGACTGGGGTGCTCACTGAGGCTGGTCTTTGTCTAGTTGCTGTGCTTCCACCCACGCCCGCCCGGGGGCGCTCTGCAATAGGTTGACAAACTAAGGTGTTTTTTTTTGGGGGGGTGGGGTGGGCAGGTGGGATCTGTTCCTGGCAGTGGGGCTTGTACAGAAGTTTAGTGGTGTTCGCCCCAGGTGGCACCCCTTTCTCGTGGTACTCACGCACACACACCTGGCTGCAAAGTGGCCTAGAAATGCTTGTGGCCACCCCGGGCGCAGGGGGGAGGCCGGAAGTTCAAACTCAGCCTTTCTTTCTTTTTTTTTTTTTTATTTTTGGGTCACACCTGGTGATGCACAGGGGTTACTCCTGGCTCTGCACTCAGGAATTACTCCTGGCGGTGCTCGGGGGACCATATGGGATGCTGGGAATTGAACCTAGGTCGGCTGCATGCAAGGCAAACGCCCTACCCGCTGTGCTATTGCTCCAGCCCCCAACCTTTCTTTTTTTTAAGCAGCGTTTCTAAGCTCTTGCAGTGTTTATTGTTCAGAGCCCCTTAAACATTTTTTCTCCCTCCTTTCCTTAACATCTTTTGGGGTTCTGAGGAGGGTCATCCCACTAGCTGTGTTCTCAGGACTTCTGACTTCTGTGCTCAGGGATCATTCCTGACTCTGGACACCACGTGTGCGAGCTTGGCCTCGTGCAAGGCGAAAACATCCTATGTATTAAGAAACAAAACAAGAAAGGACAAAAACGCGTCCTCTATGCCATACATACTGCTGCTGTGGCCCCAAGAAATTCTTATCTTTATTGTACTATGGTTCTGGCCCGAGTTATTTCTTTTTCAGAGGGGGATCTTTTTCTTGGGCGCTGGGTGTTGTCATTTTTTATTGTTTTTTGGAAAGGCCATTCAGATGGGAGTATAGTATGGGGGTTCATTTGCATTTCCTCATGCCTCATTACACTGAGCATCTTTCCCCGCACCGGCTGACCGTCTGTCTCATCTCCTTAGTGAAGTGTCTGTTCACTTTTTTACTTGGACTATTTTTTTCTTTCTTTTTTTTTTTTTTTAGCGGGGGGCGGGGGTTGATTTGGTACAGCGTTCGAAGGGTTTATTTTATGTCTTTGGGTAGCGGCGGTGATGAATTATAGATGGTATGCTATCAGGCCACTCCGGCAAAGTGTTCAGCTCAGCCATTTTTTAGCCTGTTCCAATAGTTGCAAAACCGGCACCCACGGTCCCCCCCTCAGATATTTCTGGCACCTCCAAAGCAGCCCTGGAACACTTGAGCAATCACAACCCCCATCCCCAATCCCTCCCTCTCCACTCACCGTAACCCACTAGTTTGCTTTTTTTTCCCTCACAGTGGACTTTTTTTGGAACCACACCCGACAGTGCTCAGGACTGACTCCTGGTTCTGCGCTGAGGGATCACGCCTGGTGGGGCTTGGGGGATCCTGTGGGATGCTGGGGATGGAACCCGGGTCAGCTGCACGCAAGGCAAACACCCTTCCCGCTGGACTGTCTCTTTTTCTTTCGAGATGTTTTTTCTTTTGGCTTTTTGGGTCACACCCGATGATGTTCAAGGGTTACTCCTGGCTCTGCACTCAGGAATTACTCCTGGCGGTGTTTGGGGTACCATATGGGGTGCTGGGGATCGAACCCAAGTTGGCTGCGTATAAGGCAAACGTCCTCCCCACTGTACTATCACTCTAGCCGCAGGAAATTCTTAATTTTGCTGACTTCCCATTTGATGAGCGTTTTCTTCCATCTCTGAGTTGTCCTTCATGATGCGACTTGCCTAACACATGATTGCAAAAGCTTTTCTTCTTAAATTAGTTCGTTTTGAGTGGAATCACTGTGAATGACAAAGTTAGAAAGATATTTTGTGACGGAGTTGCAGGCGTGCAATGTTCCAAAGTCAGTCCCCTCACTGATGGCCCACTACGCTCCACCAAGGTCCCTGAGTTCCCTCCCGACCGCAAAAGATTTTTTCCAACATGTTCTCAAGACAGTGGGAGGAGCCTTGTGTGGCCTTGCAGTTGTTCGTTCATGCGACTTCTATTTGGCCGTTGGGGGTTTGTTTCTCAGGGCTGGGGTGGCTCCTCCTGGCATGAGGGTCGCCCCCATTCTTGTTCCGGGACGTGCTGGGCTCCTGTCTGCAGAGCCCCGTACTTGGCCATCTTGGACTGTTTCTTTCCAGAGTGTTCTCTCGGGTCAACTGGGGTAGGTGAGCGACTAAGTCACAAATGCTTGTGTCTCTGGCTGAGCCCGTGATTTCTCTCTCTCTCTCTCTTTTTTGGTTGGGGAGGGGAGCATCAGTAGACCCAGCCTGAGGTGGGGACCGTCTTGAATTCCCTGGGGCCACAGGGGACAGGCTGTGTGCTGTGTCTGTGTTGACACTAAAACGGAGCTTGTGGGGCTGGGGGGGTGTGTCGCGCGTTTGCCTTGTGCACGGATGGGTACCCAGGTTTGATCCCCGGCGTCCCATAGGGTCCCTTGAACGCCATCAGGAGTGATTCCGGAGCGCAGAGCCAGGAGTCAGCCCTGAGCATCCTTGGGGGTGCTCTCCCCCCAAAAAAAATTAAAGAGAAGAATCTGCAGGGAGGGAAAGAGGGAGGGTGAGGGGGAAGGAGGAAGAGGGGAGGAGGCAGGAAGGAGGTGGGGAGGAGGGGGAAGGCCCGGGCTACTGTCTGTGCTTACCCAGTGGCCAGGTAGAGGAGGGGTTAGCGTGTCCTACGAGGGGTCTCTCTGCCTGTGGCCTCCCAGCACCCAGCTCCCCCAGACCCTATGCAGTGCTGGCGCACATGGTGCGGGGAGAGGAGGAGGGAGAAGAGGCCCTGATAGAGGGGAGGGGAGGTGGTTGTGCCCTGGGTAGAACCCCAGGGTGCAGGCGTCAGGCCGGGCTGGCCCTCCGAAGCCAGACCCCGCCTGGCGGCCGCCCAGACACCCATAAGATGGCAAATCTCTAGGCAAATATTTGTCCCTGGGCAGGGGCAGGCAGGCGGGAGGCACAGGCGGCCCTGTTTACCCACCTGCCAGTCGGATGGGCGGGCGGGGCGGACGCCTGCCAGCTTGTTTGCTCAGCTCAGGGCCTGGGCGGGAGCCGGGAGGGGGGTGCCAGGTGCGGAGCAAGGGGGCGGGGTGCCTCCCAGCACAGCCCTGCGGCAAGTCTGGGGCTAAACTCTACCCTCCTGGGTGAGGGCAGATACGCTGAGGCCCCAGGTTCTCTCTCCAGCCCCCCAAGGGCGGCTCCACACACACCCCCTGGAAGAAACTCCCATAAAAATGCCACTCCTGCCCCTGCCCGTGCCCCTGCCCCAGGGACCCAGGGACAGTCATTGCCTCTCTCGCCGCTACCTCTTGTTTTTATTTATTTATTTATTTAGTTTTTTGGGGGTCACGCTGGTAAGTACTAGGGGCTTACTCCTGGCTCTGCACTCAGGGATCCACTCCTAGTGGGGCTTGGGGTACCCTGTGGGATGCCCGGGGTCGAACCAGCAAGGGCCTTCCCTGCTGAACTGTCGTTCTGTCCCTTATCGACCTTCCTTAAGGGAACCAGCTGTGGGCAGGGCAGGCGTTTGTCCTGCAGGCGGCAAACCCTGACCCCCGAGAGGGTTCCCCGGGAGCCCCACCAGGAGTGATCCCTGAGCATCACTGGGTGTGATAGGGAGGGAGGGAGGGAGGGAGGGAGGGAGGGAGGAAGGAAGGAAGGAAGGAAGGAAGGAAGGAAGGAAGGAAGGAAAGGAGCTCCTTTGTGGCTTCCCCCCACCTTTTGGGAAACACAGCTCAACCTTGCTGTTCCGTTCCCATTTGGTGGATGAGGAAACTGAGGCACGGAAGGCTGTTGATGGCTCATCCCAGCCAATGTGGGCAGGGCCAGAAGGACCTTCCATTCTCTGTTCCCCCACCCCCGCAGCTGCCCAGACCTGGGTCCCCATGTCTCACTCCTGAACTGCTGGGGGCAGGAAGTGGCTGAGGAGGGGCAGGGTCGGGATGGGGTGCTTGGGGTTCTGCCCCCCAAGCAGCTGAAGGCTTAAGGCCCGGGCAGATGGCTAGCAGCATAGGCCGAGGGCTCCCCACCCCACCCCGCCCCGCCCCGCCCCACCCCTGCTCCCTCCTCCTCCTGCTCTTCTGTACCTATTAATCAGCAGACACCCAGGACTCCAGCTGGGACCCAGTGGGCCTGACTCATTAGTGCTGAATGACATTAATATAAAAAAAAATATTAGAGACAAATGCGCTGATTCAGGGCCGGTGCCCGTGGTGTCTGCCTGGCTCGAATCCGAAGCCGGGCTGGGCCAAGGCAAAAGGTGTGTGTGGGGCAGGGCGTGCGGGCGCAGATCCCAACTGCATTCTCCATCCCGGAAGCTGCCCCGTTTTTACCTTTAGGGGCCAGCCAGCCCTCATCTGACAAATGCGCCTCTGGGAAATTTCAGCTGAGTCTCCCCGAATACCAGGGCGGGGCTGCTTTTATTCCATTTGTTTGTTCGTTTATTAGTTTATTCCCATTCCCGTTGTGAACTTCTATTATTTTATTTATTTACTTTTTGTGTCTCCCCCCTCCCACCCACCCCCCCAGGCCCCATGATGCTCAGGGCTGATTCCTGGCTCTGCGCCCAGGGATCACTCCCGGTGTTGCTCTGGGGACCCTATGGGGTGTCGGGGATCGAACCCTGCTCAGCCGTGTGCATGGCAAGTACCCTCCCTGCTGTCCTGTCACCCATGATCACACCAATGGTGCTCGGGGAGTCCTCTTGGTGGGGCTGGTGGGTCGCATGGGGTGCTGGGGATCGAACCCGGGTCAGCTGCGTGAACGCCAAGCTCCCTCTGTTCTGCACAGCCCTCACCCTAGCTAGGAGCTGCACTCTCCCCAGCCCTAGCAGCCCTGATTCCTGCCCTTCTAGTCCCTGTGCTGATGGTGCGCTTGGCATCCCAACCTTTCTGTTGCTTGATTTGGAACTGCTATTATTTGATTATTATTATTATTATTATTATTATTATTATTATTATTATTTGATTTTGGGGTCTGGAGCCAAACCCAGCGGTGCTCAGGGGTCATTCCTGGCTCGGGGGCTCTTGGCAGGTGCCAGGATTTGAACCAGAGCAAGCAGGCGCCTTCCTTGCCCACTGGGTCTCAGTTAAAGGTCCTCCTGTCAGTGGCTGTGGGGAGCGGAGCACCCAAGGTTCCCATTGGGGGTGATGGGGATGTGACTGGGCGGGGCCTTTTGGATACCAGAGCAAATGCCCATAAGGCATCTCATGCTTCTGACCCGGGCACCAAAAATGATTGCAGTGAACTCAGGAGAGATGATACCTGAGTGTGTGTGTGTGTGTGTGTGTGTGTGTGTGCGCACGCACGTGTGCAGGCGACTTGCAGACGTGTGTGCTTGGAATCTGTGTGCATGTGTTTGTGAATGTTTGCGTGTATGCATGGTCTCGTGGGCATGGAAGAACGATTGAGCTTGTGAATGTGTCGGCATGTGTGCTTGTGTACATATATGAACAGGTATGCATGTTTGTGTACGTGCATGTGAATGGATGGATGTGTGTGTGTGTGTGTGTGTGAGCACACATGGATGGACCTGTGTGCATATATGAACAGGTGGGCTTGCTTGAGTCTGTGTGCATGTATGAACGAGCATGGATGTTTGTGCATATGGATGTCTGTCGGTGTGTGCACACGCGTGCCCACATCCCAGGGGGTCCAAGGGTATGTGTGTGCCCGTGTATGTGAACCTGGTCTTGGATAATCTGTTGAGAGGCTGCGGGACCTGCAGGAGCTGACACGAGGGGGACCCTCACCCCCATACAGGTGCCAGAGTCCTAGCGGAACGTCCCCCACTCCTCTCTGATGCAGAAGTTATCCGTGATTTGCTCCTGGCTGAGGCCGCGTGGAGAGGCTAGCAGTGAGGAAGTCAGTGTGGTGTTGCCAAGATCAACTCGTGGCCTTCATCTTGTTTGTTCTTTTTTTGGTGCGGGGGTGAAGGGTGGGAGGGGCACACCCAATGGTGCTCAGAGGTTACTCCTGACTCTGCTTACGAATTACTCCTGGCAGTGCTGGGGCACCCCATGGGGTGCCAGGGATCAACCCTGTGCAAGGGAAGCGCCCTCTCCCCCCCATACTCTAACTCTGGCCCCAATGACCTTGGGGAGCCCAAGGGCACTAAAGCAGGGGATGCCCGAAGCGTAGTAGAGGATTGGGAGTGTCCCTGTGGGCACCGAGCACAGAGGGGAGGGCAGTGAGGTGCCATGGGAGCTCCATTCCGGGTTTAAAGCAGGGTGGCAGCCCCACCTCCACCCAGGAGAGGGCCTGCGGTGGGGGCACTCGGCAGTGGGGGGCAGGAAGAGCCCCAGGAAGACAGATGGGCCTCCGTGCCTCTGGGTGGCCCCTAGGGCTGTGGGCCTGGGCACAGACCCCGTCCCCCACCGGGTCCCCCACTGCTGCTGTGCTGGCGGGCACGGAGTCCCTCCACTGGGGGCCTTCATCTGTTCTTTGGGGGGTGATTAGCGGCACATCTCGCCAGCCTTGGGTAAACAAAAGCTATTTGTCAGAAGGAGGTGTTCCAGCCCGCTGCCCCAGTCCCCCTTGCTGGGAGGGCCCGTGGCATCCTCAGCTCTGCTAATTAGCTCCGGTTTCTTGAATGATAATGGGCTGCCTGGCTGGGGATGGGGGTGCTGCTGGTGAGTCAGGGGAACACTCAGGCTGGACCTGGACTGCTGGCCTCCCTCACCCCCCCCCCCCACAGCACCCTGTCTCTGGTCAGCGGGGGAGTTAGAGGGTAAGAGTCAAATTAAGAGGTGATAAATTTGGGAGCCCCATCCGTACAGCTCAGACCGAGAGACAGAGACGTATAAAGGGAAGGGAAATAGGAATTTATTTTGGGGGTGCGCTCCCGGGTGGGCTCTCGAACCTCAAACATCGGGTGAGGCTGGGGTAGAGCTGCGCCCTGGGAGGGACTAAGGGGGCTTTTAAATTGTCCTGGGCGGGGAGAAAGGGGAGAAGGGGCCCGAGTCCAGTGGGCCTGCTGTGCTGGGCACAGAATGCAGCCTGGGGATTTCCTGTCCAGGTGGGCCACCAGCCCTGGGACTGGGTGGTGACAGGGTGTCTCCCGCGCTGGGACAGGGTGATCTTTGATTCTGGGAAGGTCACTGTTACCTTACTGTGACTGGCTGTTGGAAATCCCTGCTCCCCACCCCCCACACATCTCCTCCCCCAGCATGTGGGGGTGACTAGCTGGGTGAAGGTGCAGAGTTTCTGGGGAGGGTCTCAGTTAAGGTTGGGGGCCACACCTTGCAGTGCTCAGGACTTACTCTGGGTTCCATACTCAGGGATCACTCCTGGGAGCCTTGGGGGACCTTCTGGGTGCTGGTGATTGGCCCAGTTGGCAAGCATAAGGCATGTATGCGTTATACACCCCTGAACTATCTTTTGGGCCGATTCTGGGCCTTTGTGCCTTGCCATCCACTCACCCCCACCCTCAACTCCTGCACCTCGGCTCCTGTGTATGTGTGTGTATATAAGCTTTTTGGGTCACACCCAGCAATGCTCAGGGCTCACTCCTAGCTCTGCACTCAGGAGTCACTCCTGGCGGTGCCCAGGGGGCCATATGGGATGCCGAGGATTGAATCCAGGTGGACTGCATGGAAGGCAAACACCCTCCCTGCTGTACTACCATTCTGACTTCCTGTATATTTATTTTATTTATAGTGAAGCAGAATCACATGTTGTGGGGCAATAGAGATAGCATACTGGGTAAGGCCCTTGCTTTGCACGTGGCAGATGGGGTTCAACCCCCGGCATCCCATGTGGTCCTCTGAGCACCACCAGGAGTGACTCCTGAACACAGAGCCCGGAGTAAGCCCTGAGCACCCCAGTGTATGTCCCTACCCGCATGGGGGGAAAAAAAAGTTTTTATTGAAAAAAATTTACATATGGGCCAGAATGATAGCATAGTGGGTTGAGTACTTGCCTTGCGTGTTCCGAGTTCAGTTCCCTTCTCCCCCCCAGCACCATGAGCCTGCTAAGGGTGATCCCTGAGCACAAAGCCAGGAGTGTTAAAAAAAAAATAATAAACGAGAAAGAAAAATGAATTTACTAGGATGTGAGGGGAGAGGAAGAATGCAGTATGCGTCCAAGAGAGAACATGGATTCCTCCGGGGTGGAAAAAGTGGAGGACAGCAAGAGACCAATTCAAGGGAGAATCGGGGGCTGGAACACAGCATGTAGGTCGTTTGCCTTGCATGCAGCCGACCCGGGTTCAATCCCCGGCATCCCATATGGTCCCCTGCGCACCGCCAGGAGTGCAGAGCCAGTAGTTACCCCTGTGCATTGCCAGGTGTGACCCCCCTCCCCCCCCAAAAAAAAAGAAATAATAAGAGAGAGAATCTGGGCTTGAAAAAGCCAGCCAGCCTGTTTGTTTATTTTGAGAAGAGAATACAAGCCTTTGGGCTGGCAAATCAATAAATGGAAAACAGGAGGGAAGGCAGGCGTTGGCGTCCCACACCTGTCTCCACCCTCCCCTGTACTCCAGTCTGGGTGTCCTTCCAGTTCCTTTTATGCAGATGCAAACAGACTTGAAGACAACAGGCTTTTAACTCCCGCTCTGATGAAAGCTTCTGCCTTTGCTTTGATCACTCAGTCAGGTGTCTGGGAGATATTTCTGGATCTGCAGAGAGGCAGCCACTTACAGGGGGCTCGGCTCCCCCCATTCAGGATGTCCCCCTAGAAAGCTGGTAGCTTTCATTTGGGGCCTGACCGGGGGATGGGCTCCTAGGGAAGGGATATTTGACCTTCTGCCCCTTCTCTCCTGGGGACACTAAGCAAAAGCTCCCGGTGTAGGGGGAAGAGGGTGGGTTGGGAGCAGGTTGAGCGGCTTTCTGAGTATCTCGGGTCGAGGGGAAGTGGACAGGGATGCAGAGATGAACCAGGCCCAGGAATTGAGGATCTGGGGCAGAAGCCAGCACAAAGCACCCCAGTGGACAAGTTGAGAGTGTCTTTTTTTTTTGGGGGGGGTGGAGTATGCTCACATCTAGCAATTCCCAGGGATTATTCCTGGCTCTGCACTTAGAGATCACTCCTAGAGGTGCTCGGGGACCACATGGGATGCCGGGGGATCGAGCGGTGGTCAGCCACATTGCTAGGCAAATGCCCTCCCCACTGGATTATATTGCTCTGGCCAAGTTGAGAGTATCTTGGTTTCTGATGTCTCATTTGCATTTTCTGCAGAATTCAGCCCTCCCGGCCTCTTCTCACGAGGTGGGGTTGTCCCCAGAAAGGACCAGGGTGGCTGCCCAATGCCCGCCTGGTCATGGTGGAGGACCGAGGAAACTTTTTTTTTTGCTTTTTCGGTCACACCCAGCAATGCTCAGCTCAAGGGTTACCACCTGTCTCTGCACTCAGGAATTACTTCTGGTGGTGCTCAAGAGGACCCTTATGGGGTGCCAGGGATCGAACCCGGGTCAGTTGCGTGCGAGGCAAATGCCTTCCCCGCTGTACTATCAGACTGTCCCCCACTTTTATATATATATATGTATATGTATATATATTTTGCTTTTTGGGTCACAACCAGCCGATGCACAGAGGTTACACCTGGCTCTGCACTCAGGAATCACTCCTGGTGGTGCTCGGGGGATCCTCTGGGATGCTGGGAATCGAACCTGGGTCGGCCGCGTGCAAGGCAAACGCCCTTCCCGCTGTGCTATTGCTCCAGCCCCTATATATTTTTTTAAAATTTATTTTGTTTTTGGTTTTGAGCCACACACAGCACTGCTCAGGAACTGTATGGCCGGGAAACCGAAATCAGCCAAGACGCGCCCCGTCCCCCTCTCTGGAGCAAGACTCTTCCCCACAATGCTCGCTCCCTCCGCCGGACTCTCTCCGGCCCCCGGGAACGTCCAGATGGGCCCTCCTGCTGCTCACTCCCCGGTGCTGGGCTTGTCTGCACGCTCAGTTGCCGCCCCCTTGTCAGCTTCAGCCCCAGAGAGGGGGTGTTTGGCCACAGAGAGCCCCCGCATCCGCATCCCTCCCCGCAGAGCAGGCTTCTGGCAGTTCAGGACGGACGGGCGTGTTGGCTGAGGCACAGGGCTAACAACTCTGCTTCAAGGCCAAAGGGTATTTGCGGGAGGGAGGTGGCCCCCAAGATGCCCTTCCCGGGGACCCTGCCATGTCCCTGCCCGTGGGAGACCCGCCCAGAGGGAGCGGGGCTGTGTGAGTGTCTCACACTCAGAACCCAGTTGACCTTGGACAGTGCAGGACCAGAACAACTGTCGAGTGGAAAGAAGCCATTCTCTTGTCTTTCTTGTTTCATTTCAGTTTGGGGGCCACACCTAAATGATGATCAGGGGTTACTCTGGGCTCTGCGCTCAGCAATCACTCCTGGCGGGGGTCGGGGGACCCTCTGGGATGTGAGGGGTGGAACCCCGGGCCAGCCGCGTACAAGGCAAGCAAGGCAAACGCCCTCGCCGCCGTCCTGTCTCTCTGGCCCCTAGATCATGTAACTTCTCCATCCACTGACCTGTCACTGGGCATGGGATTGTTTTCATACGTTGTCATTTGTACTAAGTACGGAATGAACGTAAGCGGACCTCTGTTCTTTCCAAGGAATGTTTCTGTGTTGGAGGACAGGTGCCACTAGACATATTTCTGGGTTTTGTGGAAGTTCTATTCCTTTCCTTTCTTTTCTTTTTTTTTTTTTTTGCGGGAGCAGAGTCAGCGATGCTCAGGCATTATTCCTGGCTCTGCACTCAGGAATTATTCCTGGCGGTGCTTGAGGGACCCTGTGGGATGCCGGGGATCGAACCTGGGTCAGCCGCGTGCAAGGCAAACACCCTCCCTGCTATCCTATCGCTTGGGCCCCTCTATTCCTATTTCCTGAGTGATGTCCATATTGCCCTCCCCAGAGTCTGAACTAGAGGACCCCCCCACCCCCACCCCGCCAGCAGCAGTGGATGTGGGGTCCTTTCTCACCACCTCTCCACCCTCACTGGCTGTTTGCAGACTCCCTGTTACCCACATACCTTTTTTTTTTTTTTTTGGCTTTTTGGGTCACACCTGGCGATGCACAGGGGTTCCTCCTGGCTCTGCGCTCAGGAATTACCCCTGGCGGTGCTCAGGTGACCATATGGGATGCTGGGAATCGAACCCGGGTCGGCCGTGTGCAAGGCAAATGCCCTCCCCGCTGTGCTATTTCTCCAGCCTCGCCCCCACATACCATTTTGCCTTCTCTGGACAAGTGAACTGCTCCAAGCTCGCAACTCTCCAGAGTCGTTTCCCATCATGTCCGCCACTGGTATATTTCGTAGGCATTTTGAAGGCATATTTTGTACATTCTTCATAGACCCGACTGGGCTCTTTCCACTGTTCCTATTGTTTGGTACCCCCGGTGGTGCTCAGGGCTTAACACCTGGCTCCGAGCTCAGGGGTCACTCCGGGTGGGTGGGTCACACCAGGGATGGATGCAGGATGAGCTGGGGGCAGGGCAAGCGGCTTTCTCTACCTTCCTGCGGCCCCCCCCCCCCACTATATTCTTCAATAAAACCAGAGGAAAACAGATGTTCCATGTATCCAGGGGCCTGCCAAGGTCCAACTGGCACCAGACAGGCTGCAGATGTGAGGATGTGTTGTTTGCATTTGGGGTTTGGGGGCCACACCCAGCAGTGTTCTGGACTTGCTCCTGCCTCTGTGCTCCGGAATCACACGTGGCGGTGCTCTGGGGGGACCCTGTGGGATGTCGGGGATTGAACCCGGGACAGCTGTGTGCCAAGGCAGATGCCCTCCCCGCTGTGCTACCGCTCCAGTCCAAGGGCTGTGTATTTTTTTGGGGGGTGGGGGGGCGTGTGTGTGGGGTTTGAGCCAACCTAAAAGTGCTCAGGGCTCACTCCTGAAGGGGCTTGGGGTAGCTTGTGGGGTGCTGAGCATCTAACCTGGGCCACACCCAGCGGTGCTCAGGGCTCACTCCTGCCTTTGAGCTCTGGCAGACTCCCAGCCCCACACTCAGGGATCACTCCTTGCAGGGCTCAGGGCACCCTCTGGGGTGCCAGGGATCGAACCTGGTTTGGCTGCGTGCAAGGCCAGCAGCACCCTCCCCGCCAAATTCCCCACTCAGGGCCCAGCCTGTTTCGGCCCTGGGCTCTGGGCTGGAGCTGAGGAGCACCGCCTGCATCCCCGCCCCTCCCTCCCCAGCCTGCTCCCGCCGCCAGAGGGAGGATCCCGCTGAGAGAGCACTCTCCTCAGGGGGATCGACGCCTCTCTTAGATCAGCCTGGCAAAGCCCCAATTAATTACCGGTGCTAAGTGAGTGGTCTGGAAGCCGGGTTTGCAGTCAATTACTGGGGCTCGCTGAGCTGCTTCATTAACCCCTGCCTCCTGGCGGGGCAGCTGGCACAGCAGAAGTGAAAAAGGGGCTCCTTACGCACGCATGCACACACACGCACACACACAGACCTGCTGGGCAGTAATGAGCGCCCCCACACAGCCAGAGCCCTCTCCCCAAGGCGATCCGGGAAGGTCTCCCGAGCGAGATTGAACCTTAATTCTCTTCCCCTCCCGGATTCTGGGGTTCCTTGTGCTTTGATCCGTGTGGTGGATGAGCCTATCAAAACCATGCTTCCTCTGGGGGGGGGGGGGAGCCTACCGCCACCACCCCTCCATGTGAACGGGCCTTCTGGAGTGCACGTTTGTCTCTATCCCTTGAGGAGAGCCGACAGCACCTGGATTGGCCGCCCCAGACACCCCAAACTTTACTGGTTCTCTCCTCCAAACCTCTCTCCTGCCTGCCGGCCCAGACCTGGGGGAAGGAGCTCACCTGGGTGGACATGGGGTTCCTGATTCAACCTCATGTTTCCACCCCTTCTGGGGAGGCCCTGGGACCATCCAGGGGGGCGGTAGCAACCTGTTATGCCATTAGTTTGCTTCAATAAGGTGGACTGCGGGGGCTGGCACTAGAGTACAACAGGTAGGTGCTGGCGTTGCATGGGGCCGACCAGGTTCCATCCTGGCATCCAGTAGAGTTCCTCAAGACCAACAGGGGTACTCCCTGAGTGCAGAGCCTGGGGTAAGCTCTGAGCACCGGTGGATGTACACCCCCCAAACAAAAACAAACATACGAAAGGTATGTGGTGCCAGAGCAATAATACAGCAGAAAGTCGTTTGCCTTACACACTGCCAACCAGGGTTCGATCCCCGGCTCCATGTATAATTCCCCAGAGCACCTCCAGGAGTGGTCCCTGGGGGCTGGAGCAATAGTACAGCGGGTAGAGTGTTTGCCTTGCATGCAATCGACCAGGGTTCAATTCCAGCATCCCATATGGTCCCCTGAGCACCACCAGGAGTAATTCCTGAGTGCAAAGCCGGGAGTAACCCCTGAGCACCGCCAGGTGTGACACAAAAAGAAAAAAACAAAACAAAAAACAAAAAGAGTGATCCCTGACTTGAGCTCAGCCGGCTGTGGGCCTCCGAACCAGAACAAATTGCCCCCTCCTCCTCCACCCTGTCTGGGTGCAGAGACTCTTGGGAAGGGGGCAGTAGTGGGCAGTGCTCGCCACATGGATGAGGAATAGGCCTGGGTGGCTGGGACCCCCCACTTAATCCTGGGACCCCCACGGATGAGTGGGAGAGATGTTGAGGAGCTGGGACCTCAACTGGCCTTGACCTTCCAAATCCCTGGAGCCTTGTGCGGCGGTAGACTACAGGGCTAGTGGCCACGTGCCCGGCCTTGAGCGAGGAGGTAGGCCGCGGCGGGCTGAGAGGGTCTGTCCAGATCCCATTTGCACCTGGCGGGTGCGGTTGAGGTCAGGGCGGCGAGGATTATCCTAGTGGGCTGCGAGCCTGGGCTGGGGGTTAAGTGGCTTGTTCCGGATCACTGCTCTGTGGAGCTGGAGGGAAATTGCAGGCTCTGCCGGTAGGGAGCTGGGGCGGCTTCACGGTGCTCTGGGCTGGATCGTGGGGGATCGGCGGAGACCAGGCAAAGGGCACCTTCATTCATTCCACGCACAAGCACAAGAAGCACAAGCCGGTGGGGTCCCTGCGGGGGCCCTGGGGTGCTCAGCCCACAGGCTTATATGTATGCGGGGCTGAGCTGGTAGCTTGGGATGTGCACCCTCCCTCCCCCTACACACACACACACACACACACACACACACACACACACCCCGAGTGTGGATGGAATCCCAGAGCCAGTGAGGGAAGCTAACTGCGGACTGGGGGCTGATGGAAGTTCATGTCTTTTTTTTTTTTTTTTTTTTTTTTTTTTTTGCTTTTTGGGTCACACCCGATGATGTTCAGTGGTTACTCCTGGCTTTGCACTCAGGAATTACTCCTGGCGGTGCTTAGGGAACCGTATGGGATGCTGGGAGTCGAACCCAGGTCTGCTGCATGCAAGGCAAACACCCTACTCGCTGTGCTATCGCTCCAGCCCTGTTCATGTCATTTGAGATGAGTCCGCAGGGATGGGGTGTGAAGGGCAGGAGAGCTGGCGGACCAGAATGTGGCACCAGAAGGCACCCAGCCAGGCAGGGAGAAGAGGCAGCGTCTGGAGGCGATGGGGACATTCAGCTCGGTTCTGCGTCCTCCTCCATGCCGGAGAAGGGCTGAGGGCCGGTGCCTGGAGCAGCCTGCGGGGTCTCTGCTCTCGGTGTCTCTACCCTGCAGCGGGGAACCCCAAAAACAGAGACCCTAGGTGCAGAGAGGCCCCTAGTGGGCCTGGGTGTGGCCACCAGGCTTGAATCTGTTTTTTTTTTTTTTGACTATTTGGGTCACACCCAGTGATGCTCAGGGGTCACTCCTGGCTCTGCACTCAGGAATTACTCCTTGCGGTGCTTGGGGGACCTATGGGATACTGGGAATCGAACCCGAGTCGGCCGCATGCTAGGCAAACGTCCTCCCCGCTGTACTATGACTCCAACCCCCAGGCTCGAATCTCTTGCAAAGAGGGAAGGGGGTCTGCATAGCTGACCTTGGAGGGCAGATTCAGTGACCTTCCCGCCCAGGAAATTCCCAGGGCATTTCAATAGCGCAGAAGCCATGATCATAAAGCCAGAAGCGAGGACCATCAGGAAGGGGGTCGGGTTCGGGAGAGCTGGGTCCCTGTGAGGCGCGCCCTCCCCCGGGACCCCCCACCCAGGGCGGCGGGTTTTCGGGGGACAGAAGAGGCGAGACACCTGCGCGCTGCTGTACACGGCCTTTTCTTTGTTGTCATGGTTTGGTACGTCTTTAGCATCTGTGTCATACAGAGTGGGGGAGCGACAGCCATGGCTTTTGGTCAGGTTCGGGGGGGCGTGGAGGGGGTCCCTCCCCTCCCCCCAGGCACTGACACATGTAAAGGAAGCAGTGGGACACACGGAACACAGCACAGGGGTCCGGGGGAGCGGGATGGTCGTCCTCCGCCACTGCCGAGGGGCTGTCCCGAGGGCGCCCCTCACCTCCCTGCCAGGAGTGGGGGGGGCACCAAGAGCGGGGGAGAGGGAGGGACCTGTCCCCCACATCCCGTCAGTCTGCCCCGGAAGAGGGTGACCCAGCCGGTTGGCAGGAGGAGTGGACAGCGGCCCCCAGTCACGGGGTGCCAGGGTTCTGGAGGTGAGGGTGTGTCCGGTCCTACCCCCAGGGCTCCAGGCTGGGGGGGCGTGTTGGGTGGGGGCGGGTGGCCGTGTGGTCCAGCTCCGGGGCAGCTGGGTGGGATTCTGACCCCCGACTGGCGCTTCCTCCCCTGGACGTGGGTTCACTCACTTCTCTCTGGCACCCTCAGCCCGGAGAAGCTGGGTCCCCACTGTGTGCAGGAGAGACGCCCACCACCCTAGCTTGGTTGGGCCCACCCGGCCAGCTTCAGGGTGTGGCGGGGAGGCGGGACGACCCCCAGGCCAGGCCCAGGCGCTCGGGGGTGGTGGTGATACGCACGTGTGTCTATCCCCACCCCAGTCTCCTTTCCTCAGCGGCCCTGTAACAAGACTTCCTTGTGGGACGCTGTAGCCCCAGGCACGGAGTTTGCCGCTCAGCCCCCTCCCAGCCAGTGGGCCCACAGGCTTCCCGCCCCCGGTGCCTCCTGTCCCTCTCCACGTCCGTGGCGCACACACGCTCCCACGCTGAGTCTCTCCACAGTCAGGAGTGACAGTTCTTATATCCTCCCTGACCCAAGAGGGATGGGCCAGGTGTGTTCCCCGCTGACATCCTGGCCCCGCTGCCTCCTCCAGGAAGACCTCCAGGCCTGCTGCTAGGGTGCCAGCCGGATGCTGGAGGCATCGGGGTCTGCCCCTGTCACAGGGGCGGGAGTGCTCAGAGAGTATCAGGAATGCCTTCTGAGGGTCCAGAGCCCCTCAGGCCTACTGGGGAGATCTAATGCGCCAGAAGCTCCCACTGCCCCTCGGGCACTCTCCACCCCAGCATCAGCTCTGGGGTCCACGAGCCCCAGGCCAAGGGGGTTCTGAATGCTTGGACCTCGGTGCGGGTGGTGGGGAGCTCCCGCAGGGTCTGGGGTCCCTGGACCGGGCCCCGCCTTTCTCGGATGTGACACCCCAGGGCTCCCGAGAACGACCATCCTACCCGGGGTAATAGACACAGACAAGCAGACAGCGGGGGTGGGGGGTGTGCGTGGCCCCCCATCACAGACACGGGTCCCCTAGGGGGGCAGAACATGGGGGCACTGGGGAGGGGGCAGCGCAGGGGGGAAGGGGAGGTTCGGGGCACGGGGGCCGCTGCGGGCCCGGGTGCCGGAGAAGGGACAGACCAGGAACTTTTTCTGGTTCCCTACACACGTGGGTTGTTTGTCTCGTCTGGAAAGTATTGCAGTCTAACTGATATGGCTTTAACTATTGGAAACGGACAGAGAAGACACGCGTCTGTCTCTGAAATAAAAGCATAAATCCACTAACATGGAAAAAACCTGCAGAATGCACACGGGGGGTGGGGTTGAGAGGGGGGCTCTGGGGCAGGGGTGCCAGGGACAGGCAAGTCGCCCCCTCCCCTGGCCCCTGTGTTTGGGGGCAGGCCCGGGTGCGGGCCCAGCATGGCTTCTTGGGGCACTGCCTGGGTCTGGCCCAGGGGGTCTCGTGGGCCTCAGGCAGGAACCCCCCACGGGCGGGGAGGACGTGAGGCCAAGGACAAGGTCTCCTGGGGGATGCGGCAAACTGGCCGCCCAGTGTCCTGGGCCCACAGGGGCATCTCACCCATGTTCTTTCTCACACGCAGGGCCACTGCATGTGCGCATGTGCACACATACCCACACACAGACACAGACACGGACACACAGACACACACACACACACACACACACACACGGTGCCGCCCGAAGCTTCTCCTGGGCACACACTTTGCTCCTGACCCGCAGGTGGACCCGAACACACTCACACAGACAGGCCGACATGGACAAGCCCTGCCCCCGATGACATGGTGTCACACATCACATACCTCGGACTCAGCCTTCAGTCTGGCAGACAGACCCCCGCCAGTGAGCCGCACCCCCGTCCACTCAGACAGACCCCACAGAAACCCCTTCCAGCAGCAGGCTCCCCCCTCCAGCCGGCAGACCCCCACCGGCAAGCCTGGAAGGCTGCCTGACCTCACAGTCTGATCCACAGTCCCCAGCACAGGGCCATGGGGGGTCCACACGTGCAGGCTCAGCTGGGGGGTGATAACTGACACACACAGAGACACGTGTGCACACGTACACTCAGCCTCATGTTAAACCTCAAGACAGGATTACATGACCAATACACACACGCACACACACACACAAATACAACCTCAGGACAGAATTATGTTGACTAAACACACACACAGTCTCAAACGAGGATGACGACGGCTAACACACATGCGACTAATCTCAGGACAGGTTTAGGCTCACAGACACACCCTCATGCACGCATGCACACACCCACGCACTCCAGGACAGAATTATGCTTACACACACACACACAAACGCGTGCATGCGCGCGCGCACACACACACACACACACAAACGCGCACACTTTCCCAGGACGGGATCCATCCTGTGGCACGTATTTCCTCACCAACGCTCTTCTCTGGCCCCACGCTTGCTGCCACCACAGTCTGTGCCACACATCTGCTCTGGGCTCCGCCACACTCCTCCCCACTCCCAACCCCACACACCATCTGAGCAGGAGGCCTTGACAATCTGGGGGTCAGAGGAACACCCCCCCCACACACACACACACGCACACACACATCCCAGAGGAGAGTTTGTTCTTGGCCAGTGCGATGAGTAGACGGATGCCCTCTGTCCAATGGGAATTGGCTTCTTCCCCCAAAGGCTTGGGGCTGTGGCCAGGAAGGGTCCCCCTGGGACCGCGGGGCCTTGGAAGCACATGGACAGGGCAGGAAGAAGGAACGGGGGTGGGGGGGATGGGGGCAGTTTGGCTGTGCCGATGGAGGGAGGGTCCCATGGCACAGGCCTTCGCTGCCCAATGGCTCCAAGTTTCTTGGGGGGACGGGGGGGTTGGCTCGGGAAGCCCCTTGGCTGGGCAAGCAGGGCCTAGCCTGGCAGTGGGGCCCCTGGGCCTAAGTTGGGAGGGAGGTGGAGGGAGACTCGGGGCTGCCCTCCCCTGGGCCCCCCACCCACCTTCCCCAAATAAAGTCCAAAGAGGATCCATTTGGAGGGACTGGCTTGGCAGGAGTTATGCCTCTTTGGTGGGCGGGGGTGGGGTGCGGGTTCAGGGCTGGGTGCCAGACGGGGAGGGGAGAAGGAGATCCCCCCAGCCTCCTGCCCAGAATCCAGGCCAGGCCTTCCCTGACTCACGGGGAGCCAGGCCACCAGCACCCCGCCCTGACCTGGGGGCGAGGCCAGAGGTCAGCATGCTGGGCAGGGCTGGAATGTGCCATCGCTTTGGCTGGCTGGGGACAGCGGTCCCTCCTGGCAGTGGGGTGCATGAAGGAATGTATGGGGGTCACCACGTCATCTTACAGCTTCGGCTTCTTGGAGTGGGGAGGGGGGTTGTCAGTGCCGGGGGGGCACCGGCTTCTCCCCCCCCATCCACACCACCAGCACCCCTGCTGGGGGAAAAGCAAACTTCCCTTCTTCGGGCTGCTTGGGAAAGAGGTGGGGGCTGCAGACCCCGGGAATGCAGGGGAAGGGGTGCTGAGGAGGAGGAGCCCCTGGGAAGGGGTTGGTGGGGGGGGGCAGAGGCCAACTGATGTTTCCCCCCTTCAGAGTTGAGACAGAACTGAAGAAAGAAAGAAAAGAAACACCCCTCCCCCCGCCCCCCCCAAAAAATAATGAAGTGGCGCAGGGCTGGGGCCTGGCGGCGCATTACTTCTTGAACATGTCCTGCAGCGGGCCGGGCAGGTACTTGAGGACCGTGTCCAGGATGCTCTCGTCCTCCTCCTCCTCCTCGTCCCCGCAGCCCGCCGGGATGGCCTTCTTGGGCCGGGTCAAGCTTCCCTCGCAAGGCTGCTCCAGGGCCGCCTTCTCCTCCGCCTCCTTTTCCTCCTTCTTCTTCAGCCCATACTGGGGGTGGGGGACGGAAAGAGAAGGGGGTCACTGTCATGGGGGGGGCAGGGGGCAGGGCCCACCAAGCTCCCTTCTTTGGAAGGGACCCTGCTTGCAGTCAAAGACTCCGTGAGAGTTTAGCCTTCTGGAGACGGAACGATAGCCCAGTGGGGAGGGCACTTGCCTTGCATGTGGCCACCCCGGGTTCGACGCCCGACATCCCCTGGGGTCTCCAAAGCCCCCACTAGGGGAGAACTCTGAGCATGTAAAGAATGCTTGCTCGGGTTCACTTCTCTGCCCCTTCCAGATCCCTCTCACTACCCTCTGAGAACATACACTACGGCACTAAGTTTGAAGCCCATTTTATTATTTTTTTTTGGGGGGGTGGGCATCCCCAGCCATGCTGAGGGCTAACTCCTGGCTCTCCACTCAGGGATCACTCTTGGCAGTGCTATGGGATGCTGGGGATCAAACCTGGGTAAGACCGTTTGCGAGGCCAGTGTCCCCCCTGCCTACTGGCTGTACCGTCGCACCGGCCCCATGGAGCCCAATTTGTGACAAGCCCGGACTTAAACATCAAGGAACCTGGACGGGTCACCCTGGAGGGACCACAGTGGCATTGGACAGCAGTGGGAACTTCACTGGGAGTGATGGGGGGCAGTGCCAAGCGCTCAGGGCACTGGGGTGCTTTCCCAGCTCTCTTCCAGCTGAGGGGTCCCTAGGCTTTGGGGTGGGATGTCTCGGGAGCTAGAGCAGCCAGCGTGGGGGGGGGGGGCGACCAGGTGCATTCGCTGAATTAATTCCCAGTTCTTGTCTGGTGACACCCATTTTTCTGACGAAATTGAGGCTCGGAGAGGGTGTGAGCCCAAGGGGGTGTGCTGGGATTCAGGGGAGCCTCAGGGCCTGGATTAGTAGCCACCGGTCTTAGCTCTTTGCATTGGGAGGGCCCCATTGGGGGGGGTCTCCATATTGTTTGGTTTGGGAAGGGCTGGTGTTTGGTGTCTGGGGACTATGTCTGGTGGGGGGGGTTGGGGGTACAAGGGGGGAGAGCCAATGTACAGCGGGTGCAGGGCACTTGCCTGGCACAGGGCGACCCAAGTTTGATCACCTGCACCCCTTACGGCGCCCGAGCACTGCCAGGAGTGATCCCGGAGTGCAGAGCGAGGAGTAAGCCCTGCGTGCCCCTGGATGTAGCTCCCCCCCAAAAAAAATCCCCCCAAATAAATAAATATCCAGTAACGAGAACCTCCTGCTTGCAAAGTAGGCCCTGCAACCCGCGACGCCCTTTGGGGAGGTGGGGGGCGTGGTCGTGGTGGTCTCACCTTGTCTCGGATTTGCTGCCGGACCTTCTCGCGCTCGGCCTCCATGCGTGCGTGCTTGGCCTTGCGCTCCTCCTCCTGCTGCCGCAGTGCCTCCTGCCGCTCCTCCTCCTTCTTCTGCGCATCAGGGTCCTTCTCCTCCTCGCCCCCCAGCATCTTTCCCATGTCCTTGGTGGCCCCTATGGAGGTGAAGGGAGGGGTGGGCGGGATCAAAGCCCTGGCCCCGCCTCCTTGCTGCCCCAGGGGCGGAGACAAGGGTGTGCTGGGCGGAGCCTTGCATAGCGGGCGGAGTCTAATGCGTCGTGGGTGGGGTCCAGTGGGTGGTGGGCGGGGCTTTGTGTAGTGGGCGGAGTATAGTGTGATGGGTGGGGGCTCGTGTGTGGTGGGCGGGGCTTTGTGTGGTGGGCGGGGTTTTGTGTAGTGGGCAGAGCATAGCGTGTGATGGGTGGAGTCTTGTGTGTGCAGGGTCTCGGATTTGCTGACGGACCTTCTCGCGAGAAGGTCCCAGGGTATGCAGGGCAGAGTTCAATGCGTGGTGCACGGATTTATTGCATTGTGGGCAGGGCCTGCGTGGTGGGCGGGGCCTTGGGTCCAGCTGGACTCTCACCTCCCAGGGCCTGCTTCATAACGAAGTCCATGATTCCGGCTCTGTTAACAGTGTGGCCTCACTGGCAGCTGGATTGGCGTGCAGTGCTCCGGGAAAGCTGGCTTCAGGGTCACGTGGCAATCTGAACAGAGGAGGGGGCAGGATTCAGATGGGGGGTGGGGGTGATGGCAGCTGCTGAGGCCCAGACCCCCTCTGGCCCCTGCTGTACCGTGTCAGCCACCTCTGTGCTGGCAGGTGGAGATCAAATGCCGATAGAAAAATGCTCATCGAGGGCTCAAGTGATACTGTGGCATCCAGGGCGCTTGCCTTGCAGGTGGCTGACCCGGGTTTGATCCCCAGTACCCCATAGGGTCCCCCGAGCACCTCCAGGAGTGATTCCTGAGTGCAGAACCAGGAGTAAACCCTGAACACCACCGAGTTGTGACCAAAACCCTGCTTGCCTTGCAGGTGGCAGCAGTGGCTGCCATCCTGGTTGAAATACCTTGGGCCACTGCTAGAGGCTCTTCTGAGCACAGAGCTAAGGACTTGCCCACTGAGCATCACTGGGTGCAGAGCCCCAGCCCGCCCCCTAAAACCAAAACCAAACAAAATGTCTCATCTCAGGCGCGAGAGATGCAGGTCAGGGGCCGATCCCAGGTACACAGCGCCCTACCAGCATTGTTACTGTGCCTTCCCCCAAACCAAAAATGAGTAGAGAAAGTAAAAGAAAGTAAATCCTCGTCTGGGAGGAAGAGAAGAAGAGAGGCTAGGGGGCTGAAGTAATAGTACAGCGGGTAGGGTGTTTGCCTTGCATGCAGCCAAGCTAAGTTCAATCCCTGGCATTTCATAGGGTCCCCCGAGCACCGTCTGGAATACTTCCTGAGTGTAGAGCCAGGAGTAAGCCCTGAGCATCGCTGGGTGTGACCGCAGAAAGCTGAGAGAGAGAGAGAGAGAGAGACAGAGAGAGAGAGAGACAGAGGAAGGGAGATAGAGGGCGGGGGGAGGGAGGGAGAGAGGAGAGAGAGAGAGAGAGAGAGAGAGAGAGAGAGAGAGAGAGAGAGAGAGAGAAGGCCTGAACCCCTACCTTGACCAGAATAGATACCTGGAATGTTCCAAAGAAGCAGAAAGTTGGAGTCAAGGGGTGCAGGTGGGGTGGAGGTGAGAATTAAGCCCACGGTAATCCAAGGGCTAGACCAATAACCCACTGCCATGGGGCCTTGAGGCCTTCACCTCTTTTTTTGGGGGGTCGGTCACACCCACACCCATACCCACACCCAGTGGTGCTCAGGGATCACTCCTGGTGGGGCTCAGGACACTATGCTATGGGGTTTTGAACCTGGGTTGGCTGTGTGCAAGGCAAGCTCCCTCCCCACTGTGTTACTGGCTGGGAGGTTGGCTCCCGTCTTTACCTTCTTGCAGCTGAGAGGACAGTGCCCCAGCCCCTGGGAGTGCCAGCTGAACCCCCCCACCCCCGGTGCCTGTGGATAGGGGGTTAGCGAGCAGACCCATGGCATAAACAGACCCAGACTTATGAAATGCGCCACATGGAGAGATGAGCCCTTTCAATGTGGCGTGCATGTAAGTTGCGCCTTTTATAGCTTCCTATTGATTTCCCATTGCAGTCAGGGCCGAGGTTGGCGCCATCATTCTCGGCTGGGATCTTTCACGTCCCCACCTCGAGGCCCTGCAGGCTGTCAACTAACTCTCCTTTCCCGCTCCCTAAATCACCAGCTCTCCTCTTTTTTACAATGCCTCCCCCCTCCTCCTACTTTTATTGTATTTCTCCTTTGGCCTCCCGAGATGTTCTCCAGATACAGCCTTCACGGCCACGTCAATATATGGAGTCGATAAAAGTGGAAATGTTCATGGGCGTCTGGGGATTTGGGCTGGTTTATTTGTTTGGGGGGCCAAACCTGGTGACACTCAGGGCTGACTCTTGATTCTGTGCTCAGCGATTACTCCTGGGGGTGCTGGGGTGGGAGTGGGGGGTGTGGGACGCCAGAGATCAACCCAGGTCAGCCACAGGCAGATCAGGCAACTTTCTTGCTGTTCTCTCTCTCTCTCTCTCTCTCTCTCTCTCTCTGTTTTTGTTTATTTTTTTTGCGTTTTGGGTCACACCCAGCGATGCACAGGGATTACTCCTGGCTCATGCACTCAGGAATTACTCCTGGTAGTGCTCAGGGGACCATATGAGATGCTGGGAATCGAACCTGGGTCAGCCGTGTGCAAGGCAAACTCCCTACCCGCTGTGCTATCGCTCCAGTCGCTCCAGTCTCTCTCTCTCTCTCTCTCTCTCTCTCTCTCTCTCTCTCTCTCTCTCATATTCTCTCTGTCTCTCTCTCATATTCTCTCTGTCTCATTCTCTCTGGGCAGCCCAAGTGCTCTTTGTGGGACCAAAGACGTAGGACGGGGGCAAGGTGCTTGCCTCACAGTTTCCTTGAACACTTACAGGGCAGTCGATCAGTTGTTTGCGAGAGGGAAGAAGCAGGGCCGGGAGAAATGCCTCCCCAGCGACTTTAGCATTAGACACACTCGGGCTGAAATCCTGACTCTTAAAATTTAGTGCCTGTGACGCCCTGGGAAGGCTGCTGGCATTTATTCCGTGGCACAACCCGCATATGGGGAAGGTGACCTCGGCACATAGTCAGGTCGAGCTGGTGTCACTGACGACCTTTACTGACGTCGACTATCACGGTTCGGTTCGTTTAGGAAGTAGGTGCCCCAAAGGGACAGGATGTTCAGGCCATGGAGTGGGGTGGGAGGGGGATGAGGGTCCCCACTCTAATTAAATAGGAAGACAGCTCCCTTCCCCAGCCCCTCCAGAACCCCTCCTGGGACCCCGAGCATGGAGGGAAATGGTTGCCCTTGGGCCAGGACAGGAAGTGTAATAAAGCTGCTGATTTTCAGAATGGACCCCCGGGGGCCAGAGCGATAGCCCAGCAGGGAGGGCGCTTGCACATGGCCCACCGTGGTTTGAGCCTTAGCATCCCCTAGGATCCTCCACATACCACGAGGAGTAATTCCTGAGCACCGGGGTCTGCCCCCCTCCCCAAGTAAAAGAACAGGGTCCTGAGTCGTCCCCCTTTGTTTCCTGGTGGCCCCAGTAACTGCCAGGGGGCCGTGGGAGGGAACTGGCTCCCTACCATACAGTTTGGTCCCCGGGCACCTCGACTGGCCCTTCAGCCTCCTTCCCCTTCCCCCTGGCACCTGAGGCTTCTTTGTTCCTTTGTGTGTGTGTCCCCACCACAGCCCCCCAACCTCCCAGGGTTTCTGCAGCTTTGAATGATCTCCACCCCACAGGATCCTCAGAACCGTCCTGCTCCCTTAACTCACTTCTTCCATCTCCCCGTCACTGTCTCCACCAATACTGTTTCCTTCCAACGGCAACTTGCTTCCCAGAACTCAGACCCCAGGGGCCAGAGAGGTAGTACAGTGGACAGGGCACTTGCTTTGCACGTGGCCAACCCGGGTTCGATCCTCGGCATCCTAGAGGATCCCCTGAGAACACCAGGAGTGATCCCTGAGAGCAGAGCCAAGAGTCAGTCTTGAGCGCCGCTGGCTGTGGCCCCAAAACCAAAAACCGGAGCAGAACTCAGACCCCGACTCCTCTGACTTTTTTTTTTTTTTTTTTTTTTTTTTTGCTTTTTGGGTCACACCCAGCGATGCTCAGGGGTTACTCTGGGTTCTGCACTCAAGAGTTACTCCTGGCAGTGCACGGGGAACCCTATGGGATGCTGGGAATCGAACCCGGGTTGGCCACATGCAAGGCAAATGCCCTAACCTCTGTGCTATCACTTCATCCCCTCCTCTGACCTTTCTGGGGGGACACACGTTCTTCCGAGAGGCTATGTCCTTCAGCCCATGATACTGAACACATGGTTTTTGTGGACTTTTTCTCCTCTTTTTGGGCCACATCCGGCAGTGGTAAGGGATTTCTCCCAGCTCTTCACTCAGGAATTAATTACTCCTGGCGGTACTTGGGAGACCCTACTGGATGCCAGGGATTGAACCTGGGTTCAAAGCAAAGTGCAAAGCAAGTGCCCTCCCTGCTGACTAGTGTTTGGCCCGTCACTGAATACATCTTAGCTGGGCTTCAGGAATACCCTGTGCCACCCCCCCTGCCCCCTATGCCCCGTTCTGACATGAATTGGAAACCCACCCACCCCACTGTATCCCAGGCAGTGTGCTAAGGCACTGCTGACCAGAAAAACAAAATGGGGTTCTCCAGATTGTGTTCTGCAGTGGTGTGGAGAGGAGGCAGGTTTTGAACTGGGAATAAAAGTGTGTGTGTGTGTGTGTGTGTGTGTGTGTGTGTGTGTGTGTGTAAAGAAGCAATGAATAAGCCAAAAGAAATACTCAGGGACCTACGTGGGAGATTCTCAAAGGTCCAGAGCACATCAGGCCCTGAGTTTGATCCCCAGCACTGCATGGTTCCCTACCCCCCCCCCCCCCGCCCTCAGCACTGTTGGGTGTGGCTGGAACCCCACCCATACACACACACACACACACAATTCTCTCTCTCTCTCTCTCTCTCCCCCCCCCCCCCCCCCGCCCCTCCTGTGTCCTAACATTGAACCTGTCAGCTCAGTGGGCCAGAAGTGGCTTCCAGGACTCCTGAGAACTGCTAAGGAGGTATCTCCCACCCACTCCCCCTGCTAAAAAAAGGAAATAGTCCACCTTTCCTCTTGCTCCCTTTACACACACACACACACACACACACACACACACACACACACACCCCTTTCAGATGTCCTGAAAGGCCACTCCAGCCCCACGTGCCAGCTCTCCCACCAGAACATCTGTCTGTTTGGGTGGTATTTAGGGCTTACTCCTGGCTCTGCGCTCAGGGATTATTCCTGCCGGCCCAGCAGAGATCAAAGAACCTTACGGTGGTGCCAGGGATCAGACCTGGGTTGATCTCATGCAAGGAAAAGTGACTTCTGCTATACTATCTCTTTAGGCCCTTCCTTCCTTCCTTCCTTCCTTCCTTCCTTCCTTCCTTCCTTCCAAAGGTTTTTGATTTTGGACCATGTCCAGTGGTGCTCAGGGCTTCCTCCTGGCTCTGCACTCAGGGATCACTCCTGGTGGGGTTCCGGGAACCCTGTGGGGTGCTGGGTATTGAACTTGGGTCAGGCATATGTACGACAGGCACCCTCCCTGTCGTCCCGTTGCTCATGCACAGATCAGTGATTTCTGGGTCACCAGAACCTCTTAACTCAGGTCTTGAGGCATCCCCTGTGTTCTTGGCCTTCCCTTTAACCCGGTGACACCTCCGTTCCTTCCTGGGGTGCAGAGGAAGACTGTGGAGCTCTGGGAACTGACCTGAAAGGAGGAGGGACATTGGGGAGCTAGGTGGTACTGACCAACCCCCCCCCATACCCACCCCAGCCCAGTCTTGGGCGTGCGAGCAGTCGGATGAATGAGAGATGGCCTCTGCAGGGTGCTCAGACTGTGGGGGGCTGTGACTGATGCCAGCTAGTGTGGGCTCCTAGAGCAGCACCCCCCCCATGTCTTCCCCTCCTTCCTGCCACGGGCCCATTCTGCAGCACCTCCTGCTCCACCCCTGAACCCCCTTCCTCACACCTGTCCTCCCCTTTCTGAGCTTCTCCCTCCTCAGTTCTTTCCCCAGGAGACCACACACACACACACACACACACACACACACACACACACACACACGCATGCACGCGCACATATACTTGGTTCCCATCCCTTCTACTCCTCACTAACTCTCCAGTCCTTGGGCTTCCTGGGAGAGCTGAGATCCCTCTCTGCTCAGCTCAGGATGTTTTTACTGCACTGCAGCATGACACCTCCACATCAGCCCCCCCAGGATCCCCCCTTTCTGGAATCTTCTCCTGAATTCTGTAACACAGCTCTCTTGTGCTTGTACCCAGCCCCAAGCTGCTTCAACCACGGGTCATCTCTCTGTCTCTGTGTCTCTGTCTGTCTCTGCCCTGGCTCTTCGTGCCCATCTGAGCAATCTTTTCCCTTCCCCTTTGCTTCAGTCCCTTCCTTTCTCCACCCACGTTGGGGTCACATTGACCACCTCCCACCCCGTGGCATAGTACACTGTCTCGCTGTCCCCACCCAGATGGACACACTTTAATTCTCTGCCCCCAAACTGCCTCATGATTAATCTCAAACGCAGTCATTTTGGGGGGAGCGAGAGTACAACAGGTAAGGTGCTGGCCTTGCACGCGACCCACCCGGATTCGACCCCCGACACCACCCATAGGGTCCCCCGCACTCCTCCAAGGAGTGATCCCTGAGTGCAGAGCCAAGAGGACCCCCTGAGCACAACCGGCTGTGCCCCACCCCCAAAATCAAGATTTAGTCATTTTGAAGGTACCAGGGATCGAACCTGCATCCCCCACCCTCCATCTCCCGGCACTGAAAGCTCCATCTTCCCCACACCCCCCCCGACCCCCTCCCCCTCCACCAGGCTCCCTGCGTGGAAACCTCCACAGCGTGCAGCCGCCTCACCCACCCCTCCTTCCATTCCTGCCTAAAAATCTAGAATGTTCCCCCCTCCCCGCACCTCCCCCTCCGGTCCCTGGTCGCTGTCCCTAGAGGGAGCTGTCCTCGGAGACAGTACTCCTGCAAGTTTGGGGAGGGGGGTATTGAGGGAGAAGCTGGGGGGCAGACATCACCTCCCTCCCCCCTCCCGGTGCCTCTTCTCCTGCAGCTGCTGAAGGCCGTGAGGTGCTGAGTTGGTGCATCCCCCTGGCTCCCCGCACCGCACCCCTGCCCGCACCCACACCCACACCCGCACCCGCACCCGCACCCGCACCTCCCTCCTCCACGTGGCCGCTGTCTGGTTAATCTCCCAAAGAGACGATTTGCTACCGTGTACAGAGCCTGGAACAGCTCCCCACGGCCTTGTTCAACACACGAGTCCTCCAGACGACCTTCGTGCCCCCCCAGCACAACCCTGCACCTGGGGCTGGGTTGGAGCCGCAGCACCACTGTGGGTTTGGGTTCGAGGTGGGGGGGACTCAGCCTGTGACTTCATTTTTTTTTTTTTTTCCCAATTTGGGCCTCATCCGGGAAACAGAGGCATGGCACGGCGCCGCCCAGGGGGATGTGGTGGATATTCCATTAAGCTCCTGCAGGACTGGGCAGAGATGCCTCCAAGGGCTGGCATGCACATCTGCTAGACCCCAGATCCTAGATTCCATCCCCGGACTTGCAGGGTCTCCCTGATCCCTGCTGACTGACAGCAGACCACCCCCAAACACAACCGCAAAGGGGCCCAGAGCAACAGAGCAGCGGGGAGGGTTGCAGTTCAATCCTCGGCATCCCATAGAGTCCCCTCCAGCCCCGCCAGGAGTGTTCCCTGAGCACAGAGCTAGGAGTTAGCCCTGAGCCCTGCTGCGTGTAGTCCCCAAAATAAAAAGAAAAAAAAAACCCACATAAATAAATAAATAAATAAATAAATGAATGAGCTCTCGAAGTGCGCATCCCAAGGTTTGGTAAGGACTGGGCGTTTGAGGCTCATTGGCGGTGGTCCTTGCTGAGCTGAGCTGAAGCTCTGGTCGCAGAGCGGGTGTCTGTTCCGCCTTTGGTTGTCAAAGGCTCTGTTCTAGCATTAATCGTACCGGGGAAATTTCTCCCGGGAAACGCGGTGCGTTTGAGTCTCCAGGCCCCCCTCCCCCTCCCCCTTCTTCCCGTAGCCCTGTTCTGGGCCCGCAGTGCCTGTTCTCTGGCCAACTGCGTCCCCTCAGGGTCTCTCTGGACGCTGCGGAGGCCCCTCGGACTCATTTTTTTCTCTGAGCCCGGCGTGTGTGCTCTCCCCGGGTCCCTGCGGCATTTGCATGTTGCCGGGGCGTCCGCCCGCCGGGGACGGGAGAGGGGAGCCGTCCAAAGTGTGCTCCGGCACGCCTCGCCGGGCCGGGAGTGAGGCTGCGCGAGCGCGTGTGCGTGTGCGCGCGTGCTGGTGTATGCGTGTGCGTGTGTGTGCGTGTATGTGTGCGCGCGCGCGCGCGCGTGTGTGTGTATGTGAGTGTGAGATGTGTGCGGGCCCTTTGGCCCGCTCTGCCGGTAGGTGCGCGGAGGTCCTGCAGCTTTGCGGACCCTGGAGGGACACGGCCGGACCACCAGGGGGCGCTCCTCGCGCTGCTGCGGGAAGCCTTGATGTGTGTCCCTGGGCAGGAAGGATGGGGTTGGGGTTGGTGGTCTTGATGTTGGAGGTGACGGGGGTCCAGGGGAGGGGGGAGGGGCTGGGACATGGGAGGGGGACCGAGATAGGACGGGGGAAGGGCGTTGTTGCTGCGCCCGTTTACTGTGCGTCCAGCGAGCCGGGGACCCCATTGTGCATTTTTGGGGCCCCCTCCCTTCCCTCAACCCCTTCCTAGCCTGAAAGCTACCGAGGAAGCGTCTTCTCCGGCTTGGTTGTCTGAACCCCAGGGAGGTTTCCGGGCCGGGCCGCCATCTGACAGGCCAATTCGGGCACCTGCAGTATTTGTCCTTGTGTGTTTTTTTTTCTTTTTCCCCTTCTGACTCCCACTCCGGCTTTTTCTTTTTTCTTCTTCTCCTACTCCCCTCACCTCCCCAACTCCTGATCATCCACTTGCTCTTTCTTTTTCTTTCTTTCTTTTTCATTTTTGCTCATGGCTTTGGGTCCCTGCCCCTCACCTCCCACCCCCTGGAAGGGAGGGCTTGGGAGGGGAGATGAAGGGCCAGAGCTGTTGGGGATAGGGAAGGGAACCCGGTTTGCAGAACCGCAGAAAAACGGGAAAGACAAGGAGGGGGCTTCTCACTTCCCCTTTCAGCAGAGCAGGCGCCCTTGGCCCCCGGTGCCCACTGCACCCCCCGTCAGCGCGGCCCTGGACTTCCCAGCCTGGTCCCTCCCAAAGCTCCCCCCACCCCCAACACGCATCCCTCCAACCTGAGCCCCGATCTCAAACTTTGCTGGGGGAGGGGGGTCCGGGAGACGGGCACGGTTCACCGGGGCTCTGTGAGAACAGATTGTCCCGTTGCCCGCGCGCACCCCAACAGTCGACATTTGGGGTTCTCCCCTCCACCTTGGGTCTGTCGGCCCTCCTCCTCCTCCTCCTCTCGCCGCCTCCCGCGGAACCACTCGGGGAGCACAAACTGTACCCCTCCTCGGGGGCGGCTCTCTCCTACCCACTCCACGCCAGGAGCGCCCCTCACCCCCGCCCCCACCCCCAGCTCAGCCCGGCCGCCCTCTGCCCCCTGGCCGCCCTCTGCCCCCTGCGAGCTGCAAGTTGTTCTCTGGATTGACTTGAGTCTCCCGCCGCCCGTCCTCCGCGGGGGGCCCCCCCGTCCTGCGCCGGGGAAGCTGGGCTTGTCTCGGGCTCCTGGCCGGGGCCGGAGAGGGGAGAGGGGGACCCCCGGGCCGGCGCGGCGCCCCCCCAACCCCCGCTCCGGCGCGCGCGACTGTTCCCCCCACCCAGCGGGGAGCTGTCCTTTCAACACCACGGCGAGCGCGCCCGCCCGCCCGGCCCGGGCTGGGGCACTGCACCACCCCCCGTCCCCTGCACCCCACAACCCCCTCCCCACAAGCTCCAGCCATGCCCCCCCGGCTTCCCGGGACCGCCCCGCGTCCTCAGGGCCGGAGCCGGGACCCTGTTGCCCGCGGCTCGGCCCCGCCCTCCCGGCCCGCGGCCAGCACCGACCTGGCGCTCCGGGTCCGGCCCGCTGCAGGCTCCGCGCGGCTGGCGAGGCGGCTCCCGGGCTCTGAGCTCGCTGCTGCCGCCAGCGCCGCGTGCAACTCCGCGGGGCGAGCTGGGGCCCCGGCTGTGCGGGAGGCGCCCTCCAATCCCGCCCCTCTGCCAGGCCCTGACGCGCTCCTGCTCCCCTTCCAGATGGGAAATTCAAATCTCTCTCTCTCTCTCTCTCTCTCTCTCTCTCTCTCTCTCTCTCTCTCTCTCTCTCTCTCTCTCCCCCCATTCTCTCTTCCTCCTTCCCCTCCTGCCCACCTCTCCCCCTTCCTCCCTTTCCCTTCTCCCCTGCCCGCCTCTCCCCAGCCTCCTTCCCCCTGTCTCTTCTCCCTAATTCTCCTTCTCCTCCCTTTCTTTTCTCTCTCCCACCCCTCCAGCCCTTTCTCCCAGCTGCATTTTGCAGCTCGTAAGAACCCAACATTGCAGCTTCTGCAGAAGTGCCCCTGGGCAGGACAGGGCAGGGTAGGGCGGGGCAGTGCTGGGCAAGGTAGGGAGAAGATTGGGGGGAGGGGTCCTTGACAGCTTTAACCACCCCCTCCCCACTCCCACCACAAGGTTCAAAGCTCACCAGTTCAGAAGAGCCCCTTCTGGGGGCTGGAGAGACAGGACAGAGGGGAGGACCTTACGATCCCCGGCATCCCGCTGGGTTCCCCAAGCCCCGCCAGGAGTGATCCCTGAGCACAGAGCCAGGAGTCAGCCCTGAGCACCGCAAAAGTCTCCTTTTGAGAATTCCCTCTGCACTCAGTGGGTCTTGGTTCTCTTCCCTGTCCCCCTGCACCCCTGTTCCTCCCCACTCCCAGCCCAGGGCGAGTTCTCCTTTCTTTAGGTCCTTGCCTTTGGGGAGCTCTTCAGTGACAGGAACTGGACCGGCAGCCCCTGCAGCCTCGAGCCTCTCCCTGGGAAATCTCCCGACTGCAGTACAGAGCCCCCCCCACACACACACACCATAATTGGGAGAGACATGGATAGTCCCCCAGCTCCCTCCAGCTCTTATGAAAATCAGCCAACTTGATTCTGGAAAGACATTTCCTTCTCGGGACAGGGAGGTGAGAAAGGGGAGCCCCACTGGGGGCCTGTCTGCTCCCACCCCCAGCCTTTCTTCCTCCTCCTCCTCCTCCTCCTCCTCCTCCTCCTCGTCCCATCCTCCTTCCTCCCTCCATCCTTCTCTCCTCACCATCCTCTCCATTCTGCCTGCCACCTTTGGGTTCCAGGAACTGGAGTGATAGCCCAGCGGGCAGGGGCTGGCCCTGGTTCGATTCCCGTCATCCCACAGGGTCCCCTGAACCTCGCTGGGAGTAAATCCCTGAGTGCAGAGCCAGGAGGAAGCCCTGAGCACCGCCGGCTGTGCCCCCACCCCAAATCCCACCCACCTTTGGGTTCCAGAAGGCCTTCTCCTGGGGCTGGAGCAGTAACACAGCGGGCAGGGCATTTGCCTTGCACATAGCTGACCCGGGTTCGAGTCCCAGCATCCCAGAGGGGCCCCTGAGCACGGCCAGGGGTGATTCCTGAGTGCAGAGCCAGGAGTAACCCTTGTGCATCACCGAGTGTGACCCAAAAAGCAAAAACAAACAAACAAAAAAGCAGAAGGCCTTCTTCCCTCCAGCCCAAAAGACTTCGGAGGAAAGAGGCCTTGCCCCAGCGACAATGGGCAGCTCCGTGGCCTGGTGGCGCGGGCGTGCCCGGCTCAGCCAGGATGGAGAGGGAGAGGACTGCAGCTTCTGGATGGGGTTGGTCTCCTCCCCGGTCTGGGAGCTGCCAGGGAGAGCTGTGGGGGTTTCCCCAGGCCGGGAGCTGGGAGAGAAAAGAGCGGTTTTGCTCCAAGGAGGCAGTGATGCGTGTGTTGGGGGCGGGGGGAGACTTTTCCATGTAGCTCCGCAGCTGAGGCCTCTGACTCGGGGTGGGAGTCCTCGAAGGCCATGGGCGGCCACACCCTCCTGACTGGAGTTGCTTGGGGAAGCCCATCTCTGGACTGGGGGCTCGGGTGAGGAAGCCCCTTCCTGCCTACACGGGAGCCCTCACTGACTCTTCCTTTGGCACTTTTCTTCCCTTTCCCAACCGGGATGCTCGCAGTGGGGGTGGGGCGCGAGGGGGGGGTCAGGGGGGTTTGATTAGAACGACTCAGCCTGGCCCCTTCTGCCCAGTGGGGGCGGTGGTGGGGGGGAGGGTGTGTTTCTGGGCTGGAAGATGAAAGGGCCATTGTCCCGTCATCCTAAGACCCAGGGAAAGGCCATCTCCTCTGTCTCCTTCTTCCTCCTTTCTGCTGGGGCTTCTTCTACAACCACGGTGCCGTGAATGGCACCCGGCTGGCAACATGCTCGGTACAGTTGATTTTTTTCCACAGCCGGCATTGCCTGGGATGTGGACGTTGACCAAGCTGGGCTGCAGAATCCAATCCAGTCTCCAGAAGCCCCGGGACTGAGTTGCCAGGTGTGTGTGTGTGTGTGTGTGTGTGTGTTTGTAGGATGAGGAGGGTGTAGATCGGCTTGAATGTGGTCCGAAGGGCAGGGAGAAGGGCCCCAGCACAGGCAACGGAAGATGGAGGGTTGAGGGCACTCCATCGGAAGGAGAGAGCATGGGAGAGGTTCGCCTTGGAAGACTTGGCCATTCTCCATGGTGCCGGGCCAAGAAATGATTGGTGGGTGGCTACAGAGTCCGTGCAAGAGAAGTGACTAACTACTCTTTATAATTTTTCCTATTCCTTAGGCCACACCTGGGCATGCTCAGGGCTGATTCTTGGCTCTGTGCTCAGAGATCACGCCTGGCAGGACTTGGGGGACCCAATGGGGTTCCATAGATTAAACCCGGGCCAGCTGCATGCAAGGCAAACACCCTCTCCACTATGCTATAACTCCGGACCCCTCGTTACTCTTTAAAGGAGCTGAAGGGAGAATGAATGAAGGCAACACCGGGCAAAGGGGGATGGGGTGGGGGGTGGGGAGTGGGATCAGGGGAATTTGCGGGACGCAGACAGAAGCATGAAGAGAAGCCTGAGTGATGACAACCCTTAGGGTCCTCCAAGCCAGGAGTGATCCCTGAGCACAGACCAGGAGAAGGCCCTGAGCACTAATGCCAGATGTGGTGGCCCCCCTCCCCCCAAAAAAAAACTAAACTTGAAAGGAATCAAGACCCGCCACCCTAAGGGGGGTTGGCGCTGTCCAGTGGCCGCCAGCGTTGAACCGCTTGGCCTGGCCAGTTTCCCGTCTCCGGAAGTCGAGCAGCTGGACGGCCAGGACCAGCCGAAGCCCCCTTTGAACCCGGGCTCTGGCGAGTCTATAAAAATCCCACACGAGCTGCTCTATGAATCATGTCTGGGGACGCAAAGGACAGCTCAATTATGTTGCGGCGGCTTCCTCCTGTTGAGTGATGAGGGGTCCGTCATGGTGCTGAAGCCATCCAGGCTTCCTGGGGAAGGAGAGGGAGAGGCAGACGGGGCAGGGGGAGATGGGGAGGGGGAGACGGGGCAGGGCGACACAGGCTTCCCGACCACCTGGCCAGCCTGCATGTGCTTCCTGGGGGTCCTGGTGGCAGGGGCGGCAAACTCATGCAAATACTACAAGCATTTCTTTTTTTTCTTTTCTTTGGGGTGGGCGGCCTTGGTTTGGGGGCCACACCCAGCTGTGCTCAGGGCTTACTCCTGGCTCTATGCTCGGGGATCACTCCTGGCTTAGGGGACAATATGGGATGCCAGGGATCGAACCCAGCTTGGCCGTATACTAAGTAAATGCCCTCCCCGCTGTGTTATCACTCCTACCCAGCAGCATTTGCTGTCCCCCTCCTCCCACCCCGGGGCCCCTGCCCTGCCCCTCTGGGGCCACACCCCTCAGTGCAGGGGCTGTTTCTGTCCTCAGGGGTGACCCTTGGCCGTGCTCGTGGAACTCTCTCTGTGCTGCGGGGGATTCAAAGGGGCTTGGAGGGATGGAAGACCTTACAACCCCAGACTCCCCAAAATCTATTTACTTCATTTGTAGCATGCTGTGTGTGCGTGTGTGCATGCGTGTGTGTGTGTGTGTGTGTGTGTGTGTGTGTGTGTGTGTGTGTAGGGATTACACACAGCAGTGCCTGGAATCAAACTGGAGCCTCCAGAAAGCTAAGCGCTCATTCCAGCTTCTTGAGCGATGACCCCACAGACACGTTTCTTAGTGATTTCTTTCCGGGGGAGGACAGTACACCCCGCAATACTCAGAGCTGGCTCTTGGCTCCACACTCAGGGATCACTCAGGCGGGGTCTCGGGGGACCCTGTGGGGTGCAGAGAATGAAACGGGGGTCGGGCATGCGTGCAAGGAACTCGCCCTGCCCCTCTGCTCAGGCCTTGCTCAGGCCTGTGACCCTGGTGGGCAGGGCCTGGAACTGGTCTTCGCTGAGTGGCAGCGTGGTCTGGAAGGCGGGGAACCCTGGCCGAGCTCTGCGTGCAGCGCACAGGGGCCCCTATGGGCTCCTCCCCACCACGGGGGGGGGGGGGGTGCACGGTGCCAGGGGGAGGCCTGGCCAGGCTCACGGGCTGCGGGGGCCAGTGAACGCAGCTTGTGCCTGGAGGGGGCTTGCACCTGTGACTGAGGCACATGAGTGCATGGGACGGGTGCCTGGACTCTCCCGTGTGTGTGTGTGTGTGTGTGTGTGTGTGTGTGTGTGTGTGTGTTTCTCTCTCTCCCCCGCCCCCGCCTACCCCCCACCCCGGTTTCAGAGATTCTGTACCATGGTCCTGGTGATGGTCTATTTCTGGGGTTCTCTATCAGCGGGAGAGAACACGGAGGGCTGTGACCACCATTGGGAGCCGTGTGGTGACCCTGTGTGCGGAATGGGCACACGGGCAGGACAGACCCCCAAGGGAACGCCTGCCCCTCCCTGTCCCTTCCTCTCCCACTGCCAAGGTGACAGGACCTCTGCGTCCCCATGCCTGCCTCGTTGCCCCAGCTGAACCCTGATTCATCGGATGACACAGCTCGGGGGGCCCTGGTGAGCCCCGCGCCCCATCCCGACTCTGCCTGCCAGCCCCGCCAGGCGCCTCTGTCACCGCCCTCTTGTTCCCTTGTGCATTTCCCCTCCCTGCTCCCCCCCCACCCCCCAGTTCCAGGCCCTCATTAGAACGTCAGCACAGCCCTCTGTCTGCCCACACACCGTGCCCCAGGGTATCCCCGCTCGTCTCTCCTCTCCCCAAACCTTCCATTTTCCTGTCTGTGCACCAGTTTGCCACTCTCCCTACCCCTCTCCTGGCCACTCCGGGAGGCAGTTTTGGGGTGGCAGCCCCCTTTGTGCCTGTGTTGGCTCGGACCCCCCCCCCCCCACACACACATGGTTTCAAGCCTCTGAGCTTCCCAAGATTGAGTTGGCTGCTAATTTTTGTTTGTTTGTTTGTTTGTTTGGGGGAGGTCACACCCTGCGATGCTCAAGGAATCTCTCAATGCTCAAGGAGGCTCTGCGTTCAGTGCTCAGGGCACCATATGCCGATTGAACCCGGGCGCATTCAAGGCAAACGCCCTTCCCACTGTACTATCACTCCAGCCCCTGCTTCCTTACTTCTGGTTTGGGGTTCGGTTCCCAGTGGTGCTTGGGGCTTAGCCCTGGCTCTGCCCTCAGGGATGGCTGGGGGCGCAGGGGTGCTCAGGAGTGACCCCTGGCGGTGCCCCGGGGAATAGACACGGTGGCGCAGACTGGCAACTTGGTCAGCACCGCCGTAGTCTCCACGCAAGGCTCCTAAGCTGACCTCCCCAAACTGTCTCTCAGACTCTGCTGTGTGCCTGTTCCAGCTTACTAAACCGGTGGCCCTTCCACCTGGGGAACCTCCCCCTAAAGCACCCGGGCGCGGAAGAGCAGAGTTCTAGAATGTTCTGCGGGGAAGCCGAAGACCATTTTAGGAGCACAGTTAGACTCACAGGACCTGGAATGCCAGTCCAAGAAGGGGCGCCTCCCACTCAGAGCCATGCGATGGTGTGGTGGTGGTGGTGGTGGGTATAAACATGGAACTTCTGCGGTGACAACCAACATCTCCCCAGCTGAGAGCTCTGTCTGAGATTTCTTTTTTTGTTTTGTTTTGAGGCCACACCCGGCGATGCTCAGCGGTTACTCCAGGCTCTGTGCTCAGTGATCACTCCTGACGAGCTCGGGGTACCGTATGGGATGTCAGGGATCAAACCCAGGTTGGCAGCATGCAGGACAGACGCCTCCTGCACTGTACCGTCACTCTGGCCCCGGAGCTGGGAGATTTGGATGGATCCTCAGCCCCCCAATGTCCCAGAATCTAAGAATCCCCCATGATCTTGGAGACGTCCGTCTCGGCAGAAAAAAAAAACAAACCTGACCCGGGCATTCGAAAACCTTTGAACATTCCTAGAAACTTAGCCCCCTCCCTCTGCCCCCCCCCACGCAGTTACCCCACATTCACTTCTCAACTTTTGAGTCTGAAATTCTCAGTATCTTAACATTTAAAATGGTGACAAGAGGAGGGCGGGCTTGTGAAGGGCGGTTTTCTGTCTCTGTGCTGGGAGGAAGTTTGCTTTCTTCCCTGATCTTTGTCTGCATACTTCTGTCTCCCCCCCCCCCTTACTCTGCCCCTCATGCTCCTCCCCCCCATTGGAAAAGAAAGAAATGCTCTTTACATTGGGGTGCCTGGCAGCTGGCCGGGCTGGGCCCCCTGCTTCCGTGGAGCGGAGACTCGTTCCCGCTCAGGACCAGACAGAGCCCCCCCTGCCCGCAAGCCAGATCTTGCTCTCTGATAAAAATGAATCTCGGGGAACATTATTGCTGTTTTACTAAAGCTGGCTTATCTCAGGCGGGTGCATGGACAACAGAGGTTAATAAGCGCACAGAGCTTTGGGTCGAGGAAATGAAAGAGAGAGAGACAGAGAGAGACAGAGAGAGACAGGCAGGCTAGGCGCAGCAGAAGGCTGTTTTGGAGATTGATGAATGCCTGTGTGTGTGCATGCACGTGGGGTGTGTGTGTGTGTGTGTGTGTGTGTGTGTGTGTGTGTGTGTGCGCGCGCGCGCGCATGCCTGTGTATTTGGGGTAAGGGAGGAAATGAAATGTGCAATAAATGTGCAATTAAAAAACGTGTGTTGGGGAGGATAGTATAATGATAAGGCACTTGCCTTTCATGCCACTGACCTAGGTTTAATCCCCGGTATCCCATAGGGCTCCCTGATCACTACCCGGAATGATCCCTGAGCACAAAGCCAGGAGTAAGCCCTTGAGCCCAGCTGGGTGTGCCTCTCTGCCCAAACTCACAAAAAGAGTGGGCAGGTGGGTGTGCGGAGAGAACTCCAAGGTTGGAGCCCAGGCTTTGCATGCAGGAGCCCTGGAGTCTGCCCCCCACATCGTGAGTCCCCCCCAAACAGCTCCAGGAATGATCCCTTAGCACCAACTGCGCAGTGTGATTTCCAGACAGACACAATAACCCAAAGTCATCAAAGGGGTGGCGGCTTAGCGCTAGAGTGAACATGTGCCTGAGGATAGAACCTCACACCTCCCAGAAAACAAACAAACCTTAACCCTCCAGACCAGAGACTGGAGAGATGCCTGTCCAGTCACCTAGGCCAGGGATGTCCATTTACAGACGGGGAAACGCAGGCTCAGAAAGAGGAATGAACTCGGTCCAGTGCCGCACTGTCGCTGGGAGTGCTTATGTGAGCCTCAGCTCTGGGGTCAGACTTTTTGTTTGCTATGGGCCACACCCAGCGGTGTTCAGGCTGAATGCCTGGTTCTTAGCTGCCCAGCTCAGGGGTGCTGGGGATTGAACCTGAGTCAGCCTCATGCAGGGCAAGCGTCTTCTTCATGCTTCTGTAGCTCCAGTCCCTGAACCCACGGGTAAGGACTCTGTCCCCCTCAGCCTGCAGCTCCCTGCTTCTGAAAAGACTACCAGCGTGACAAGATGGTTCCTCCCACCTCCTCCCACCCTTCTTTCTCCCTGAATCCTTCTCTCCTATCCAACCTCTCCATTCTGCCTGTCATCTTTGGGTTCCATGTGCTAGAGCAGGGTACAAAGTGACGACCCTCTGTAGGGGCGTGGCTATCCTCCATAGGGTGTGGCTATCAGCCACAGGGGCGGGGTTGCCCTCCACAGGGGCATGGTTATCATCAATGGGCGTGGTTATCTGCCACGGGGGCGTGGCTACCCAGAGGGTGTGGTTACCCTCCGTGGGCGTGGTTGCCATCCATGGGCGTGGCTACCTTCCAAATGGGCGTGGCTCTTTCCCTCATTGATTGGTTGATCAATCTGGGGTCAGAGGGCCCCCTCCCCCCCCCCCGTGCTTTGCCGGGCGGAGGAAGCTGTGCGAGATTTTGGGGTTTCCCTGTATCCCACCATGCTCCGTGCGAGTAGCTACTTCGCCGAAGGATAAGGCCACCACCAGTCAGTGCCCCCACCTTGCACTGGGTCGTATCCCAGGGGAGACGGATGGCAAACACCCCAAACGGAGGTAGGGGAGAGTCTGGCAAACCGGCGACAGTGATACAACAGGCTCCGTGGGGTCCTCGAGAAGAGGCGGCGCCGAGGAGGTGACTCCAGTCCACACAGCTGGTCCACCAGATGGCATCGGGAGCCTGGCGCCAGGAAAAGTGGTGGGGTGGGGTGCTTTCATTTGGGGGGAGGGGCGACTTCCCCCAAAGAAAGCGTCCTGTCAGATGGCCACAACAGGATGTGGATTCAGTCTCAGCAGCCCTCCCATCCCCCACCTCTTCCACATCCTCATGATGTCGTGCAGAGACTCAGTTTCCCTCAAGGGTGAAATGGGAGAAGCGTGGCAAGGGTCCAGGATCATGAAGGCGGCACAGATCAAACCATACCGGGCTTGGGGGCCCGGAGCGGGAGCGATAGCACAGCAGGGTAGGGCATTTGCCTTGCAAACCCGGCCGACCTGGGTTCAATCCCCAGCATCCCATATGGTCCCCCAAGTACCGCCAGAAGTAATTCCTGAGTGCAGAGCCAGGAGTAACCCCTGAGCATCGCTGGGGGTGACCCAAAAAAAAACAAAGAAAAACTTGCTGGGCTCTGGAGATTGGTGCCTTGGGCTGGAGTACTGGCTTTGCATGTGGGAGCCCAGCATTCCATTCCCCCCCCCCGCACATTGCACAGTGTACCCCCCTTTCCCACCCACAACACTGCCGGTGTGGCCCCCCAAACAGAATCAAATAAGGCAGAAAAGCTTCCGAAGCAAGGACATGTTTCCTCTGAGCCCCAAGCCATGGGGGTTTTCTTCTTAAATTTTGGAGACTGGGGGGCAGTGTGACCATCCTACAAAACTCCTCTAGGCCTTCTTTGACAGAACAGTTCCCAGAGGTTGGTCAGTTCGGTTCTATTTTTTGGGGGGAGGGGGGGAGTTGGGCTCATATCCGACTTCATCAGGGCTTACTGCTGGCTCTGCCCTCAGGAATCACTCCTGGAGGGTTCTAGGGACCAGATGGGGTGTCATGGATTGAACCCAGGTCAGTTGTGTGCAAAGCAAGTTGCCCTACCTGCAGTACTGTCAAGTTGGAATGAGAGAGATCAAAATAGAAAAGAGAAAATTGGAGTGGGTGGGGAAGGTGTTGTTTCTTCTATATCTACACTGCTCCTTTGGGTTTCCCCTTACCTCTTCAGCACATAGAGCCTTGGGCGGTGTGTGTGTGTGTGTGTGTGTGTGTGTGTGTGTATGCACACACGAAACACCAAAGTTGGGGGAGCTGGCGGGTGGGCTGGATTTCAGGTCTAAGAACAAGAGACGTTTACCACCCCCAAATCTAAAAATGGCTGTCTTTGCTCCCCAACCTCCAGTGGTTTCTCTCTGGCAGAAAAGCAAATTACAATCAAACCACCTTATTTGGCAAACAAACAAGGGGTTAGAGAGGGCTGGGGAGGGAGGGGAGTCGGAGTTTGAGGCTGAACGGGCTAAAGAGGAAGGAATTTTCATTTACTGAGCTTCTCGCTGTGGTAGGTGATTCATAATCTTGATCTGATATAATCCCCACCAGCGCCTCCCCCGTTACCTTAAATGTCATCACCTCCACTTTAAATGCAGAGAGGGAATGTTCAGACTCAGAGCAGCACAGCTCCCGGTGGGGGCTCACCCGGGAGGAGAAGCGAGCCCAGCTTCAGGGACCCTGCTCCTCAACTCTGATAGAGCCTCCTAGAGGATCTGGTTCTCTTTATGGGGCTGGATCAACAATGGGAACTGTTGGAGCTGGAGCGATGGTATAAGGGGGTAGGATACTTGCCTTGCCTGCAGGGGACCCTACAAGGTCCCCTGGGCACTACCCGGAGTATTGCCTGAGTGCAGAGCTAGGAGTAAGCCCTTACGCACCGCCCAGATGTGGCCCCAGACAGAAACAAGAGAGAAGTATTTAACAGTCAGGGCCCCAGAGGCTAGGCTTTGAAGGATGGAGCTGAAAGCCCAGAACACCGGCTGATTTCAGATCATGGCACTGGCCCTGTTCTCGCCTCCCCAATCAACTCAGACCTGCCGGAGAATCGTGGAGTCAGAAATACCAGTTCGAACCCATCGTGCCCCTTTAGCTTCTTTTGCCAACTTGCACCCAAGCCACCCTCATGGGGTGGCGACTCAGAACCCCCGAACCGCCTCTTGTGGATTTCAGGGTGGGGCAGATCACCTGACCGGCACCCAGCAAATCAGCGCCCAGGCCAGTCACGTGTCCTGACCCCTGGGGTAGGGGGCGGGGTTTCAAGTTGAATTTAGCGGTGCCGGCGCGGCTTCTAAGGGGTTCCATGTAGGGGATTCCCAGAATGGGACCTGCAGGGTTTTACTTTTTCTGCACCCAGGGATCACTCCTGGCGGTGTTGGGGGACCCTATGGGATGCGGGGAATTGAACCCGGCTCTGAGGAACCCGGAGAAGGAGAGAGCCCCGACCCCCCAGCCTGATGGCACTGTGGGTACCTCAGATCCAATTTTCTTCGCTAGGACCCCGTCTGTTTTAGGAGCCAGTAATCCCGCCTTCTCTTTTGTTTCGGGCTAAAGCCGCTTAACGGGGTTTTTCTTTTGTTTGCACCCCCAAAGGATCCAAACCCGAACCAACATCTTTTCCAGAGCCTTTCCATTAAGAGACAAAGCCGTTCCGGGGGGCCCACCTCCGCGCCCTACCCACACCCCCCACTTCCAGTTCCACGGCAGACCCCTGCGCCCCACCGGGCCTTTGACCTTGCTGTTTGCCCCGTGTCCACTCGATTCACTGGGCCAGCTCTGCCTTTGAGCATCCCGGCTCAGCTAAAGCCTCACGAAATCCCTCCTGGGCCGCCGGGCGGAACCCGGATTTTCTCGGTGCTACCAAGAGGACCGGTTGCCGCCACCCGTCGAAGCAGCTGTGGGTCTTAAAGTGGGATTTCTGGTCTGACTCCCTCCTGGCTTCTGAGCTATTTTGGAGTTGGAGAAAGACTGGCAGATGAGGGCTCCACCCCTCTTCTCTGGGGCTGGGCACTGAACCTTCGCTTATGTGGGGGAGGGGCAGGGGTGTTGGTTGTCTTCTTGATGCTGGGCTAAGTCAGAGGAAAGACACCCCCAATGTTGTCTCCTAGGGCCAGCTGTGCCCTCCCCCACCCCCAGCACACAGGGGTTGGTCATTTTGGAGGTGATAATGCTCCAGACAGGGTGGGGGGTGGGGATGGGGGTAGGGGATTCCTACCTTGTGGCCTCAGTCTATTGATGGGTCAGGTTGGGGTGGGGTGGGTGGTACTTTTATCACCACCATTTGGAACTCTGCCCGTACCCGCTTTTTTTTTCCCTCCAATTTTTGGGCCATCCCCGACAGTGCTCAGGGGTTATTCCTGGCGCTGTGTACTAGGATCAGTCCTGGTGGTGCTCAAGGGACTCTATGGGATGCCAGGGATTGAACCCGAAAAAACAACTTTCTCTGCTCTGGGGTGTAGTGCGCATGCCACACACACACACACACACATATACACACACACATACACATATGTGGGCTTGGTGGGGGGGCAGAACGGTGCTCAGCTGCCTGACTTTGATCAGGGGTCCCCCTGGCCTTCATCTCCCCAGTCCTTCCTCTTCCGTTCCCTCCCACCACCACCCCACCCTACCCCCTGGCGCCCTTTGATCATCCCTATGCCTCTCCGTTGAGCTTTATCTGTTTCCATTAAGAGGTAGAAGCCTCATCCAGCGTCTGTCACTCCCAAGCTTCAAACCCTTTTGGCTGACTCACTCTTGCCTGGGGCTTCCTGTCCAGACCCACAGAAGGCGCCTCTCCCCCCCCTCCGCTCCCCCAATCTGACTTCTGCCGCCTTTGTGCAGACCTGCGCCCCCACAGCCCTCCCAGCTCCGCCACCACCCGCCTCAGGACACCTGCTCCTGTTCCTTAATCGGTCCCAACCTGCTCTGTTTATCTGTGCTCCCAACTCCTCCCACTCCTGAGGGCCCGGAGCGCCTGGACCACTTTCTTGCAGATCATGTCAACAAGCACTGGCCTGTCAGTCCAACTCCCCTTTATTTTATGGGGAGGTATGCAAGTTTATGCCTCTGTGGCATCCCTAGCTGCCCCCATTCTGGGGTTTTATGGCCTGGGAAGGGCCAGCTGCCCCGCCCCATCTCCGAGAGGGTGGGCACTGCGTCCCAGCCAGCCAATTGAGGGCAGGAGCGGCATTTTCCCTTGGCCCCCCTGATTGGCTCGCGCCAGGCAAGGAATGCAGCCTAAGCCAATGAAAATTAGTCCTGAGATCTTTAGCTTCCCCCCAAAGAGGCTCGCTACTTTGAAGGGGGTTGAGGGTTTGCAGCACTGGACGAAGAACCACCAGCCTGCAACTTGGCATCAGCCAGGGAGAGCCAACCCAGAACCAGACTGAGCCAAGCCGAAGACAAATTCTCGATGACAGTATTGGCGAGCCCAGATCCCGATGTGCCTTCCAGCCCTCATCTGCTCATGTACTTTTCCATTATGCGACCAGTAATTGCCACCTCTCTGCTTAATGCTGCTTTGGATGAGGTTTTTGCCTCCGTGGCGGGGAGGGAGCCCCGTGCTCCCCGTCATCTGGGGACTGTGTGTCCTCTGCTTCAGAAAACTTGTCCACCCACGGGACCCTGCCCCAGGAAGGATCTCTGTTTACTATTCTCACATTTCAAGGCAACTGCTAATCCTGGCCCCGGATCTAAGCGAGCGTGTGTCCACTGCCTTGTTGGTTTAACGTTTGAGCCAAGGCTCTCGGCACTGGGTCCGGGCACAAGCCTTCGCCAGTGCTGCCGCTCAGTTCCTACAGATCTCAGTTCCTAGACCCACATCCCCTCAAAAGTGCACATATTTTTGGCCCACGGCGCTGCAATTTCACCCTTGAGTGCCATCAGCATCCCTGGGCGGGTGCCATCCTGTTCCTGGTGATTTGTCTGCATCTCGTTTGTCAGCCAGAGTTGGAACCTTCGCCTGCCAGAGCGAGAGCCTTTGGTGCCCCCGGCTTACAAGAGACAATTTGGACGCGGCAATTTCCCCCGCTCCCGGGTCTCCCTCCATCAAAGGCCGAGGCGGCTGCCTACACTCTCACCCCTGCTTGTTTTCATTTGAGCTCTTTGCCGGTGCCCTAATAGTCAAACCTCCAGCCGCCTTCTGAATCCCATGCGATGGACCAGCCAGTCTTCTCCATGTTGGCCATACAGAGATCTCTTGACTCATTTTTTTGGGGGGTGGGGTGAGGGGAGGTGGGACTGGGGAAGAGTTCACACCTGGCAATGCCCCCGCCCCGTACTCTCGCTCCAGCCCCTGTTTCGGTTCGTTTTGATGGATTGATTCAACTTGGGGTCTCACAGATGGAGCTCTGGCAGTGCGCCCTCCCCACTGTACTGTCGCCCACTCCCTGTGCCGTTTTCTCTTGATTGTTTTGGGGTCACGGCCCCAGTGGCGCTCAGGGATCACCCCTGGTGGGCCTTGAGGGATTGATTGCTTTTGTTCTGGTCATTAGACCCCGGGCAGCCAAGTGCAAGGCAAGCCCCCTGCCCACTGCCTTATCTCACTGGCACCCACTTTTTTCCTATTTATTTTTTTGGGGGGACTCCCAAGCATTAGAGGAGGGTGGGTGCCCAGGACTACTCCCTGATACTTGGCTGAACCGTCCAACTGAGTCAGTGCTCTGGCCTGGCCATGGGGTACTGGTTGGGCCTCCCTGAGGCTGGGCCACCCCAACAGTGGTGTGTGTGGGGGGGAGGGGCATGTGGTGCTGAGGATAAAAACTTGGGGTCCTATGCATGCCAGGCTGACACCCCAGGTTCTGGAGCTGTATCCTGACGCCAGTTTGTTTGTTTGTTTGGGGGGAGGCCACACCCCGCGGTGCTCAGGGATCACTCTTGGCGGGGCTCGTGGAGCACTTTGAGGTGCTAGCCATCGGAACCAGCAAGCGCCTTACCCCCCCCCCACGTGTGATCTCTCCAGCGCCCCTCTGCCCCCCACCCCCGAAGCTGTGCTGCTACCTCGCCTCTATCTCCCAGAGAGGCTGGTGCCCTCGTCCCCGCTGTGCAGGGGACCCCGCGGCCCCCACTCCCTGCTCACCTCGGCCGCTCCCCCTCTCAGGCACAGCCCACACGTCCTCCTGTAAATAAATGTTCCCAACACCTCCCCTCCCTCTCCTTGGAAACCTGCTCGCTTCGCTGAGCCCTGCCTGCGGGGCTCCGAGATTCCCCGGCTCGGCTCCCAGTGGAGCGGAGCATGCTGGGAGCTCCCCGCGCACGCCCGCCGCCCGCCCACCCTAGCTGGGCTGCCCTGGGCAGGTAGCGAACCCTCTCTGAACCGTGTCCTCTACTCTGGAACCACAGGGCTCAAGGACTCATGTCCACAGGGTACAAAGACAGGGAGGCTTGGGGCTCACAAAGAGAGAGAGAGAGAGAGAGAGAGAGAGAGAGAGAGAGAGAGAGCCTGCTTATAGTGGTGGGGCAATGGTACAGCGGGGAGGGGCATCTCCTTGCCCACGGCAGACCTGCTTTTGATCCCTGGCACCCTATAGGGACCCCCGAGTACCGCCAGGAAGGATCTTTCAGTGCAGAGCCAGGAGTAAGTCTTAAGCACCTGGTGTCCCCCACCGCCCTTTAAAAAAAAAAGTGGGGCTGGAGCGATAGCACAGTGGGGAGGGCGTTTGCCTTGCACGCGGCTCACCCGGGTTCGATTCCCAGCATCCCATAGGGTCCCCCGAGCATCACCAGGAGTAATTCCTGAGTGCATGAGCCAGGAGTAACCCCTGTGCATCGCTGGGTATGACCCAAAAGCCAAAAAAAAAAAAAAAATGACGAAAATTTTCCTCTCTTTTCCTTCCTTCCTTCATCTTAGTTGTCCAGTTCCCTGCCCGTTTGTTTGGGGGTTCGATATTTGGACGTTTGCGGGGTTGATCAGGCTCTCTGACATCTCTCTTTTGGAGGGGAAGGTTTTGCAAGCCCAGTGCTGCATACACAAGGCATTTGCTCTAGCCCTGTCAGCTTTTTGCTTTCTTTCTTTCTAGTTTTTGTATTTTTGGTGGGGGGTGCGGCGGAGGCACGCTGGGTCCTGCTCGGGGCTTACTCCTGGCTCTGCCAGAGGGTCCGGGATCACTCTTGGTGCTCAGAAGAATCACTCCTGACCACACAGCCCTTTCCGTTCCCGTCTATCGGGGAGTCCTTTCAGTCTCCTCCCTGGCCCAGAGATTCCCCTCTTTCTCGTTTTTTTATTACCTTTGGGGGAAGTTTGGGCCACGCTCAGCGGTGCTCAGGGCTTTCTCCTTGCTCTGTGCTCAGGGATCACTCCTGGTGGTGCTTGGGGGATCCTACGCAGTGCCAGGGATCAAACCCTAGATCTCTTGAGCACTGTTTGGGAGACCCCCATTTATTATTCCACACCCCACCCCCAAAAAAGGAGGGTGGTGGTAATTATATCTGAACTAGTTGTGATGTGGGCAGAAATACACGTGGTTGCGGAGAAAGGGACCTTCCCGGAAAGGGCATTTTCCAAAGATTCTGAGAAGGGCTGAAGCGACTGTACAGTGGGGTAGGGCGCTTGCCTTGCACGTGGCTGACCTGAGTTCGATCCCTTGTACCCCGTAGGGTCCCCTGAGCACCGCCAGGAGTAATTCCTGAGTGCAGAGCCAGGAGTCAGCCCTGAGCATCACCGGGTGTGGCCCCTGAACAAAAACCAACAAGAAAAGATTCACCGGGTGTGTGTATGGGGGGTGGGGGTTGGAGTTTTGGGGTTCACGGGTCTGGAGAGGAATTATAGGAATAATTGACTGCCTTGCAGTCAGCTGCTTCTGGCCAAACCAGATTCTGTCCTGGCGCCGCATATGGCCCTCCCATGCCAGGGCCACAGGGCGGGGGCTGTGCAAACACCCGGATGTGGAGTTCATGGGGATGAAGAGATAGTACAGCCCGGAGGGCGCTTGCCTCTCTGGGACTGATCTGGGTTTGATCCCTGAGCACCTCCGGGTGTGCCCCACCTCACCAAAAAAAAAAAGGGGGGGATGGGAGGGTAGTCGGGTATGTCCCTGGGGCCAGCAGGACCCCGGCGCACTCTGGGCTCGAGGTGATGTGGAGCCCTGCACACACAAGAAGACCCCGGGGGTTCACACGAGGCTGTGGGCTCAGGGCCCCGCCACGGAGGGGCCCTTGGTGTGAGTTCAGGCAGCCGCAGCTGCTTTTAGCCCGAGTGGCTGCAGCTCAGCCCCCTGGCGGTGGGGGCTGGGGTGGGGGGTGGGGGTGGGGAGGAAGGAACACGGAGCAGAAATAGCCCGTCCCAGGGGCTGCCCAGGAGAAGGGCTTATTTTGACTCCGGATGCTGCCAAGGCTGTGGCAGCCCGTGTCAAAATACATCTGCGTCTTCCTGCGCGGCCCACGGATTTGCGTTCCCTTGCCAGACCCAGAGTGGGGCTGGCAGATGCACACATCTGGAAGGAAGCGCCCCCCCCCCCCCAGTCCCCCCTTCCCCCCCCAGCCCAGGGGAGCCGGCCTGATTCCAGAGAGAACTTCCTCTCCCAGGGACTCGGATGCCAGGGGCCAGATGGAGGCTTTTGCTTTTCTTTTTTTCTCTTTTTTTTCAGTTTTTTTTTGGGGGGGTGCATACCCTGTGCTGCTCAGGGGTCACTCCTCGTGGTGCTCAGGAGACCGTCCTATTGGATACTGGGGTTTGAACCTGGCTTGCCTGTCTTCGTGCAAGGCGAGTGCTCTACTGACTGTACTCTTTTTTTTTTGGGGGGGGTCACACCCAGCGATGCTCAGGGCTGACTCCTGGCTCTGCACTCAGGAATTACTCCAGGCTGTGCTCGGGGGACCCTATGGGATGCCAGGGATTGAACCCAGGTCGGCCGCGTGCAAGGCAAACACCCTCCCCACTGTGCTATCACTCCAGCCCCCCAACTGTACTCTTATCTCTTGTCTTGGCCCCTTGTCTTTTGCTTCCTCCCCTTTTTGGGGGGTTCTTAGTACAAGTGGGAGGGAAGTAATATTTTTAAATTGTTTGTTTGATTTTTGAGTCACACCCAGCTGTGCTCAGGGATACTCCTCGCCCTGAACTTAGGGATCACTCCTGGCGGTGCTCAGGGGTGGATGGGTGAGCTATGAGATGTTGGGGATTGAACCTGGGTCTCCCACATGCAAGGCAAACAGCCTCGCCGCTGTTTCTATCTCTCAGGCCCAGGAGGGAGGGATCTTGCCCTGCCGGGGATCAAACCTTGGCTTCCTGCCTGCAGTGCTCAAACCCTCCCTCCCAGAACCCCAGCCTGCTCTGAGGCTTCTCTGTGTCAGCCCCAGGACCCGGTGAGCGGACAAGGAGGGAGTTTCTCTGGCCTTTCCTCTGTGATCCTTGGAGATGTGGCAGTCCTGGTGGGTGGGTTGCTGGGACAGATCTTGTACCCGTTTTTCAGGTGGGAAAACCGAGGCTGGGTCCGGGGCATGAACTTCCGGCAGCGCCTCCTCTCTTGGCCCAAAGCGACTCCTCTGCTGTGTCCGAGCTCTTGCCTGAGATGCCGTCGCTCCTCCTGGGGCTGTTCTGTGACCCTCCAGCACATTTGTCACCCCGGTGGGCAGCGTTGGTCCCTGCGTCTTAGGGATGTGGGCACAACTGCTTGTCTTATAGTTGGCATTGGGTATCTCCCAGCCCCCCGACTCCAAAGCCTTGACTCCGTGTTCTGCAGGAGTGAGAGCCTCTGGGGTCTCGGTGCGGTTGCTTTTTGCTTTTTGTGATATTTTTTGGGGGGGAGGTGGGGTAGATCAGGGAGATTCCCGGCTCTGCACTCAGGAATCACTCCTGGCAGTGCTCGGGGGGGGGGTTGGCGGGGGGGACCCTGCGGGATGCTGGGGATCGAACCTGGCTTGGCTGCATGCAAGGCAAATGCCCTCCCTGCTGTGCTATCGGCTCTGACCCCTCTGAGGTTTCTTGAAAGGACGTCTTTCTTGTTTGTTTGATTTTGAGGCCACACTCATGCTTGGGGGTCTTGTGTGTGTGGGGGGGCTACTCCTGACTCAGTGCTCTGCCTTTTGAGCTATCTCCCCACCCTTGAAAGCACATCTTTTTTTTTTCTTCAGTTTTTGGGCCTCACTGGTCAGTGCTCCGGGGTTACACCTGGCTCTGCACTCCCTATGGGATGCTGGGAATCGAACCTGGGTCGACCCCGTGCAAGGCCAGCGCCCTCCCCGCTATACTGCCATCAGCCCTGACAGCGTGGCTTCAGGACAGCGAGAAAACAGGGTAGTGTCTGCAGTGGGGCTCGGCCACCTGCCCGCCCAGGACACCTCGAATCGGGGGTCTGCTCAGCACCCGAGGGGACACTTCTGCCTTCTCCTGGGTAACTTCAAAGCTCTGGTCAGGAACCAGAGTGAATGTGGGGGGGGGGGGAGGACACTTGCCTTGTACACAGCTGACCAGGGTTCGTTTGATCCCCAGCATCCCATAGGGTCCCCACCCCTCGCCCCGCTAGGAGTGACCCCTGAACGCAGAGGCAGGAATCAACCTTCAGCATTGCCGGGTGTGGCCCAAAGGAGGGAAAAACCCAAGCTCTGGTCAGCCGAGGTGTCCACCTTGGCGGGTCATCCTCGGGTCTCCCCAGTCCTCCAAGCTCTGGGCTTTGGCCCTGTTTTCAGTTTTCATTCCAGCCCCCCCTCCGGGGCAGGGACGTGGAACCCCCTCAGAGCTTCTCTGGCCGCTCAGATCCGAGATGCTCTAAGTCGCGGGCACCTGGCGGCCTCCCTCGCTGGCCTCGGGCCCGGGCCGGCGCCGACCAGCTTTTCCTGCAGGGACTTAGTTCCCCTTCAGGTGCTTGGAGCAGGTGTGCGAGCCGGGGACTGGGCGTCTGCAGAACTGATACGCTCGCTCGGGGGCGGCCCAGGGAGAAGCGCCACATCACGGCCCTTCCCCGCCCCGTCTGGCCCGGGCGCCCCTCTCTGTCCCTGAGCCGCTGGAAACTTCCAGCCCCGGCGAGCTGCCGCCGCTGCCCCGCCCCCCACCTGCTCCGCTGTCGCTGCCTGTCTGCCGCCCACTCACCCTGCGGATGCGGCTCCTCTGCCTTCCGGACCTCCGGGGCCGCCTTTCCCGCAAGACCTGCCCCTCCACCCCCCACCAGAAGAGGGCGCCCACAGTAAAGACCCCCTCTACCTGCACCCCCCTCCCACACCCACCCCCCCAGCCCCACCATCCTACATGCTGCTTCCTGGCCCCACATCTGGCTGACATTCGATTATGTGGCGTGTGACATAGACATGTTGTCGTATCTTTTGGGATTCTAAAAGGGGAAAGTATATATATATATTTTTTTTTTCTTTTTGGGTCACACCCAGCTTTCCACAGGGGTTACCCCTGGTTTATGCACTTAGGAATTACTGCTGGCGGTGCTCAGGGGGCCATATAGGATACTGGGAATCGAACCTGGGTTGGCTGCATGCAAGGAAAATGCCCAACCTGCTCCGCTCTGCTATTGCTCCAGCCCATATATATATGGGGCCGGAGGAGAGAGTTTCTGGGGCACGGACCAGGCCCCGAGTTCAATTCCCTGGCATCGTATGACCCACTGAGCACTGCTGGAATCCGGAGAGCATCAAGCAGCATGTGTGTTGAGGGGGGACCCCCAGCCCTGTAGGACCCAGGCATGGAACCGCCTGTCTCAGTTGGTGTCCCCCAGGGCAGGACCTGCTGGGTGGGTGAGTGGTAAGTGAGTGCGTGGCTGTCGCAGGCCGTCTGGGGTTCAGGGACGAGCCCTGGTCCTGATGGGCGCTTGGCTGCCCGGTTTACAGGGAAGGAAACTGAGGCTCCAGGGGCTGGCTGGGCTCAGCGCTGAGTTTCAGCACGAGGGATCGGCGGACAGTGTTCAGCCCTAGGGGAGTTCAGCACCACCGAAGCTATGGACAGCTCCCGGGGCAAGCCTTTTCCAGACTCTAGGACCCTCTACACGCTTTGGCCTTTGTATGTGCTAGAAGCCTCCTTCCGGGGCCGGAGCAATAGTACAGTGGGTAGGGCGTTTGCCTTGCATGTGGCCAACCCAGGTTCGATTCCCAGCATCCCAGAGGGTCCCCTCGCACCACCAGGAGTAATTCCTGAGTGCAGAGCCAGGAGTAACCTCTGTGCATTTTGGGTGTGACCTAAGAAAGCTAAAAGGAAAGAAAGAAAGAAAAAAAGAAAGAAAGAAAGAAAGAAAGAAAGAAAATCTAGGGCCGTGGGGCTGGAGTGAGAGCACAGCAAGTAAAGCACTTTCCTCGCTTGTGACCGACCTGGGCTTGATCCCCAGCACCCCATAGGGTCCCTGGGCACTGCCAGGAATGATCCCTGAGCACAGAGCCAAAAGTAAAAGCCCTGAGCACTGCCGGTGTGCCTCCCCCCGAAACAAAAATAAATAAAAGCCAGAGCCAATCGAGCCAGTTATAGCTGCAAGGGGGGGCAACACAGCTCCACCCAGTCTGCTGTAGGGGACACATTCTGAGGGCCCCCCGATCATCATCCCCACCGGAGACCTGGCAGAAGGGGGCCCCTCCCGCTCCTGTCTCCCTGGGGGCCGGGAGCCTCCTTTGCGAGCGTTTTCTAGGCACGAATGTCGCTCACACTCCTCCACACGCGCCGCTCCTCCGGCCCAACCTGTGCCGCGTTCCCAGAGGCATCTTCCTAAAATACCTCACATCACATCTCCCCCCTGTGCGGAATCTTCCCAGAGCCCTCGCCGCGCCTGGGATGAGGCCGACTCCTCACCGCGCCCCCAGACGCCTCCCCCTCACCCCACAACCGAGCCCACTCTCTTGTTTCCATGTTCCGGGGTCAGCTCCTTAATCCCCCCCACTTATTAAAATGTATTTATTTATTTATCTTTTTTTTTTCTTTTTGGGTCACACCTGGCGATGCACAGGGGTTACTCCTGGCTCTGCACTCAGGAATGACTTCTGGCAATGCTCACGGGGACCCTTTGGGATGCCGGGAATCGAACCTGGGTCAGCCACTTGCAAGGCAAACGCCCTCCCCGCTGTGCTATCGCTCCAGCCCCCCCACCTTGTTTTTTAGTCAAGGGGACATATCCAGCACTTCTCAGACCTACAGGCATACTCCTGACTCTGCACCCAGGGTTCACTGCTGGCAGGGCTCGGCATGGAGAGGCCTTGGGGTGAGGGCTTACGGGGTCCCAGGGATCGAACCCACGTCGGCTGCATGCACGGCAAACGCCCTCTCTGCTGTGCCTTCACTCCAGCCTGGGACCCACCACCCCATCAATTCATCTCAGAACAGAAAGACACCCCCCACCCCCTCTTCAGCTCCTTGGGTTCTAGATGAGGTGGATCTAAAGAGATCCACCTATGGGCCCAACTACCCTGGGCTGTTGGGGGGTGGGGAGAAGTGAGAGAATTTGGGGGGCTCAGGCTGCAGAAATGAATCTGCCAGGTGCATCTGAAATTCGATAGCAAACCAGCCAGGCTGCCCGGAAGGATTCAGGACCCCAGCCAGGCATTTCAGATGGAGAACTTGGAACGGCCAGCAGGGGGCACCAGGGAGGCCTGGGCCCAGCTCTGCCTCGACCCAGACATGCTGCTGGCCTTTTGTGCTGGGGGGTGTCGTCATGGGTGGGGGTAAACTGGGGTGACGGGCCGTGCCAGGGCTTCCCAGACACCGGGAAAGTGGCTGGAGATAGCTTATGGGGGTTGAGACCCATGCCTTGCACTTGGCTGCTGATGGTGCCATCCCTGGCACTGCCTCAGCCCCTCTGAGCCCCGCCAGGAGTGATCCCTGAGCACAGAGCCCTGAGCACTGCCGGGTGTGGCCCCCAAAACCGAACAAACAGGAGCCAGTGCAATAGTACAGCCAGTAGGGCACTTGCCTGGCACAAGACAGTTCTGGGTTCCTTCCCGGCATCCCAAAGGGTCCCTGGATTATGGCCAGGAGGGACCCCTAAGCATTGCCGGGTGTGCCCCCCCCAAAAAAAAAAACAGAACAAACGACAAAAATATCCAGTAAACCTGCCCGGAGCCGGCCAAACTTTCACCCTACAGAGCTAGCCTCGTGCCCCTGGTTTAACTCCGTCCTGATGGGTAACATGTTTATAATAACTTCCTTCCTCCCTGTTTGCTGGGCCCTTCAGGGGACAGTGTGTGTGTGTGTGTGTGTGTGTGTGTGTGTGTGTGTGTGTGTGTGTGTGTGTTGCCGGGGGGTGCTATAGATCCCTTGCTCACTTGCGCTTCCTATATCGGAATACCTTAATGACAACAAAACGAGGAGGTAGGGAGTGGGCTTGGCAGGAAGGTCGCATGCACACACCCCAGTGGCACCTGCGTGCAGGTGTGTGTGTGTGTGTGTGTGTGTGTGTGTGTGTGTGTCCGTGTGTCCGCACCTCCTCACCCCCCGTCCTGCACTATTCTATCATACTTTGCCAAGGAGAGAGGAGAGAGGAAAGAGAGAGGAGAGTGAAGGAGAGGGAGAGAGATGCGGGGGGGGGGCGGAGAGAGAGAGAGAGAGAGAGAGAGAGAGAGAGAGAGAGAGAGCTCCATGCAAGCTCCTGGGAACTTGACCTGACAGCTCGGGCGCCTTCCCTGCTGCTGTTTCGAAGCCCCGTCAGACTGTGAGAGAAGGTCAGACAGAGATGTACGGCTTAGGGATGCCACCGAACGTGGCCAGGTTCCTCCCAGACTGAGAAGGCAGGGAGAACCTGGAGGAGGCTCAGTGCTCGGGGCTGGGTCCAGCTGACCTTGCCCGGCTGAGCCAGGCCGCCCGCCGGGCTTGGGCTGGCGGCTGCTGTCTGCCCGGCTGACCCTCCCTGTCGCCAGCTGGCTGACCCCTTGCTAAGCCAGGTGACTCAGGGATCCGCCAGCTCGTCTCTCTAGTAGAGAGCCGGACTCCAGCCTCCCTCAGCTCCTGGGCCATTAGCTGTTTGGAAGCGTGACTCTGGGTTCCAGTCACAGATAGTGCCCATCAACCCGCCTCTCTCATGCTCCTCCGTCCCTCTCTGCCCGCCCGGATCTTCCTGGCTTCCGTTTCCTCCTCTGAGAAACGGGTGGGCCCCCGCATCATCGGAGGTGGAGGACAGACCTTGCAAGAGGGGTAGAACTTGTTGGTACCACCCAGACGGTTGGACAGACCCAGGAAAGTGGCCCCCACCCCGGCAAGCGCCGTGGTCGCTGAATGGGTGTCTGGGATGCGGTGGTACACAGTGGTACACGGTGAAACAGCAAGAGAGGGACGCACCGGAGATGGGGCACAGGGTCGCGTGTTTGTTATGGCAACTGGGAGAGGTGGGGGCGGGGGATTGGAGGAGAAGCTCGCGACCTTGGGAGTCCAGTTGGACCCCACGATCTGTGAACCTGGAGATGGTCTCTGCCTCTGGACTCACTCAGTATTCCAGCAGTGGCGCGGACCGACCGCTCCGTCATCCGTGCCCGGAAATGCAATGCCATCCCCTTCCTCTCCTGCAAACAACGTTTCTGACCTGGGCACTGCCTGGATTGCAAATTCTCATCTCGGCTTCATCAAGACAGATAGGGAAAATGGCTGGTGGTGGGAAGGGGAGGGGGGGGAGGGCGTGTGACCCATTTTCCCCATGCCCCCGTTTTCTACTGTCGGTCAGCACTGGTGGCTGGAAATGACACCCGCCCCTTCCCCCCTCCCCCCCCCCCCGCCATGTGCCAAGCACTGAGGAGGTTCATAGAGCCCAATGTGGCGGCAAAAAGGTCTGATGAGGGCTGGAGAGATAGAACAGCGGGCAGGGCACTTGCCTTGCATGCAGCTGACCCAGGCTCAATCCCCTGCACCCCATAGGACCCCCCCAAAGCCCCTGCCAGGAGTGACCCCTGAGCGCCGAGTCAGGAGTAAGTGCTGAGCATCACTGGGTGTGGCCCCCCAAATTCAAAAAGCACAATAAGGCCTTATCAAACGCTCCCTCTTTCTCCGCCACACACCTGGGGGCTGGGGGTGTTTGCTTGATGCCACTGCCTGGCAGACCCCTTGCTCTGTTTGTTCTTGTCTTTTTCTCTGGCTTCGACTCTCAGACAAAGTAGGACTTTGGCAATCACACACACCATGGCTGGTGGTCCCCTGGGGGGTTTGGGAGGGCAACTTGGAATGTGCTGACTGACATTCCCCCCTTGTGGGACAAATAGGAAGCTTTTCAAGGGAGGTGTTGGTGGGGGGATGCTGTGTCCTCTTTCCCCATGAATGGGATACACACAGTTCCTGACGCTATTGGTTGGATAAGCCAGTGTTTGTTAGTGACACACATTTTAGGGCTCGCTTGGGTAGGCGCCACCTGTTGGTGAAGTTGAGTATTTCAACTCAGCTCCACAGGGTTGTGGGAAAACTTGAAATTGAATTTATTTATTTATCTATTTTATTACTTTTTTTTTAAAGTGCGTACAATGAGAGCTAGGCACTGTGTAATGAGTTTTTTTGTGTGTGTGGTCTGATTTTCCCTGGTCAGATGTAAACTCCCATTTCCCACCTTAGTCTCACTCCTGACAGAGTGATGAGTCAGAATTGAAATAATGCTCGGCTTCTAACTCCAGAGTATCTCCTTAAAAAGAGCGATGTCGGGGCTGGAGCAATAGCACAGCGGGTAGGGCGTTTGCCTTGCATGCAGCCAACATGACCGACACAGGTTCAATTCCCAGCACCCCATATGGTCCCCTGAGCACCGCCAGGGGCAATTCCTGAGTGCATGAGCCAGGAGTAACCCCTGAGCATCGCCGGGTGTGACCCAAAAAGCAAAAAAAAAAAAAAAAAAAAAGAGCGATGTCTTAGGAGCGGAAAGATTGTGCCACAGGTAGAGCGTTTGCCTTGCTAGTGGCCAACCCAGGTTTGATGCCCAGCATCCCATAGGGTCCCCCAAGCACAGCCAGGCGTAACTCCTGAATGCGGAGCTGGGAGCAATCTCTGAGTACCACTGGGTGTGGCTCCCCCAAAAGCAAACAGAACAAAACAAAAACAATTTATTCCATCTCTAAAATAGCAGAGTCTCATGGGGCTGGAGAGATAATACCAGCTGACCCAGGTTCAATCCCTGGAATCCCACAGGGTCCCCTGAGCACCAGGAAACAGAAGTAAATAATAAAAACAGAATGGTGGAACCCAGGTTTGCTCTCCCTGAACACGCGTGTCTCTGGCTTGTCTCTCTGTTGCTTTGCTTGCCTGTCTCCCCTCTGGAGAAACGCGTGTTCTCTGAGCACCTATTTCCTCTCTTTCTAAGCAAATTTGGATAAAGATTCTCTTGTTGGGCCCCAGGGATAATACACTGGGTGGGGCTTTAGCGAGCACCCTACCCACTGGGATGAGCCCGTGACAGATGTATGACCAGACACACGTGTGGCCTTCCACATATCAGCAGGGGACGGAAGTGTATCTTTGCTGCTTTGTGTATTTTTTTTTTCTATTTTGACTTGGGAGCCGCACCAGGTGGTGCTCAGGGGTTGCTCCTGGCTCTGTGCCTAGGAATTACTCCTGGTGGTACTCAGGGGACCATGTGGGATTCCGGGGATCAGACCTGGGTCAGCTGCATGCAAGACAACTGCCCTCCCTGCTGTCTATCATTCCAGCCCCCTCTTTCTTCTCCTCTTCCTCCTTCTCTCCCTTTCTCTCTCCCACCCTTCTTCCCCCTCTCTCCATCTCTCTCTTTCTTTCTTTCCTTTCTTTCTTTCTTTCTTTCTTTCTTTCTTTCTTTCTTTCTTTCTTTCTCTCTCTCTCTCTTTTTCTTTCTTTCTTTCTTTCTTTCTTTCTTTCTCTCTTTCTTTTTCTTTCTTTCTTTCTCTCTCCCTTCCTTCCTTCCTTCCTTCCTTCCTTCCTTTCTCTTTTCTTTCTTCCTTCCATTCTTCCTTTCTTCCTTTCTTCTTTCTCTCAAACTATCAGGTACTTACTTTTTAAAATAGTCTTGGTGGGGGCTGGAGAGATAGCACAGCGGGTAGGATGTTTGCCTTGCATGCAGCCAACCCGGGTGCGATTCCCAGCATCCCATATGGTCCCCTGAGCACCGCCAGGAGTAACTCCTGAGTGCAGAGCCAGGAGTAACTGCTGTGCATTGCCGGGTGTGACCCAAAAAAAAGCAAAATATATATATATATATATATATATATATATATTTGGCTTTCATACCACACTCGCCTGTGCCCAGAGGTCGCTCCTGGTGGGGCTTGGGGGACCTTATGCCATGTAGGGGATTGAACTGGGGTCGGCCACGTGCAGAACACCCGCCTTTGCCGCTCTCCCAGCTCTGTACCCCTAGCTCTGCCTGTTTCCATCCTGTTAGCTGCTTCCCTACTCGAACTGAGTACTGAGAGAGAAAGAACCTCATCTATGCGGTTCCAGGGGGGCTCCCTTGAACCTTCTTCCCCGAAGCTGACACCTGGCACGCCCTCAGTGTGGATGTCGGACTGATCTAACCCTGTAGACCCGTGATCCCCCTTGCCCAGAGACGGCCCCTGAGGCTGGGAGATCCAGGGCCCGTCCGTGACGAAGCACTTGCCAGAGAGAGCCAGGGACCAGCAGCCTTCAGCCTGCTTGGGCCTCTGCAGACGGCACAGCCACCGGCCTGGGAGGAATTTCGTCTTCCCGCTGAGTTGGGGGAGACAGACCAGGCTCGGGTCCAGTCCATCCCCACGTCCACCCTTCCTGGCTGCCCGGTCTGGGTTGCGTCCATCCGCCTGGGGCGGGGGGCGGGGGACGTGAAGAGCACAGTCGTCTCGGGAGCCTGGAGCCGCGTCCTCAGCAATTACTGCGCCAAAGCCTTGCCAGACAAATGTTCCGGATTATTAGTATTTAAATGCAAGTCGCCACCCCTCCTGGGCCGCCCCTCCAAAGACCCAGAGCAGATGGCCGAGGCCCCAGGTGGAGAGCAGGGCGGGAGGCGGGCCCGGGCACCCGGAGCATCACGCCATCAGCCGTCTGTGCCCTGCGCTAGCTCCAGTGCGGTAATTGGGTCCTGTGCCCGCTGCGAGTTGGCCCTGGAAGGCATGGCTGGAGGGCACCAGCCCCTTCCCACCGCGCTCTGACCTTGGCCAATTCAGACTCCTCCCGCAACCTCCGTTGGCTTTTGTTGGCTAGTTTATGGGCCATATCTGGTGATGCTCAGGGCTTCCTCCTGCCTCTGTGCTCAGGGATCACGCCTGACGGTGCTCGGGGGACCCTGTGGGGTACTGGGAATCGAACCCGGGTTGGCCACGAGCAAGACAAGCGCCCTCCCTGCTGTGCTAGCACTCTGGCCCCATCTCTCGGCTCTGTATTATCTGCCTGAGGAGGCGGCAGTGGGCCCTCCTAGAGGGAACATGGGGGCAGGAGTGTGATGCTACAGACCCTTTTCACCCCTTTGCCACCGTTCCTGACCTCCTGCATGCTCAGGTCTCCTGGAGTTGTTTTATTATTTTTGCTTTGCTTATTATTATTATAATTATCATTATTATTAGTGAGGGATGGTGGGGGCACATCCAGAGCTGCTCAGGAATTACTCCTCACAGTGCTTGGGGGACCCGGTGGGATGCCAGGAATCGAACCAGGGTCTGCCACATGCAAGGCAAATAGGGTGTTACTCCGTTCCCTCTTACTTATATTTCTCTTGTTTATTTCTTTGGGGTCTTGGGCGGTGCTCAGGGATAACTCCTGACTCTGTGTTCAGCGATCACTCTTGGCGGGGCTCGGGGGACCCTATGGGATACTGGGAATCAAATCTGGTGGGCCACATGCAAGACAAACTCTGGCCCCAGCAAATGAGACTTTTTTTTTTTTGCTTTTTTGGGTTACACCCAGCGATGCACAGGGGTTACTCCTGGCTCTGCACTCAGGAATTTCTCCTGGTGGTACCCGGAGGACCCTATGGGATGGTGGGAATCAAATCTGGGTCAGCCTCATGCAAAGCAAACGCCCTACCTGCTGTGCTATCGCTCCAGCCCCGCAAATGAGACTTTTTAACTTAAGAGTTTTTTGTTTTGTGCACACAGCAATACTCAGGACTAACTCCTGGCTCTGTGCTCAGGGATCACTCCTGGCAGGCCTTGGGGGGCCCTATGGGATGCCGGGGATCGAACCCGAGTCTGCCATGTACAAGCAAGTGCTCTACCATCTTTGTTCTCTCTCTCTCTCTCTCTCTCTCTCTCTCTCCTATGACTCGTTGTATTTAGAGGGTGGGAGCTCCCGGGCAGACACGCTCAGGGCCTGGGGGTCTCTCCCACTGATACTTCGTTAACTGGTCGCATGTGTCAACGCTGGGTTCAAGCAATGCAGCATTTGCTGGGGCCCAGGAGATGTGGGGGATCCCACCAGGGTCACCGCAGTCTGGGCACAGGGCCCATACGGGGCTGGGGATTGAATTTGGGACCCCACCATGCCAGGCACACATGCCCAGCCTGTGTACTGTCTTTCTGGCCCCTACTTGGAGACTTTTTTGGGGAAGAGAGCATACCCAACAGTGCTCAGGGATCATTCCTAGTGGACTCAGGGGACCCTAAGGGTTGCTGGAAATGAAATCTGGGTTGGCGGTGTGCAAGGCAAGTGCCCTCCCTTATCACTCTGGCCCCTACTTGGAATTTTTGTAAACTAAACTCAGCCTGAGTAAATAATTTAATTCTTTCTGGTTCTTTATTGGGGGGGGGCTTTTTTGGGTTACACCCAGTGATGCCCAGGGGTTACTCCTGGCTCATGCACTCAGGAATTTCTCCTGGTGGTGCTCGGAGGACCCTATGGGATGCTGGGAATCGAATCCAGGCTAGCCACATGCAAGCAAACACCCTACCCGCTGAGCTATCACTCTAGCCCCTTTCTGGTTCTTTTGGGTCATTTATACCTGGTGATGTTCAGAACTTCCTCCTGCTCTGCACCCAAGAATCACTCCTACTGATGCTCAGGGTACCCTTCGGGATGCTGTGATCGAACCTGGGTCAGCTGCATGCAAGGCAAACACCCTACCTACTGTGCTGTCTCTTCAGCCTTTTTATTTTGGGGTGGAGGGTAGCTTGGGCCACACCCGGCAATGCTCGGGGGTTACTGCTGGCTCTGCACTCAGGAATTATTCCCAGGTGATGCTTGGGGAACCACATGCCGGGGATCGAACCCAGGTTGGCTGCATGCAAGGCAAGTGCCCTCCCCTCATTCTTTTTTTTTTTTTTGGCTTTTAGGGTCATACTTGGTGATGCTCTGCACTCAGGAATTAATTACTCCTGGCGGTACTCAGGGGACCCTATGGGATGCCAGGGATCGAATCTGGGTTGCCCGTGTGCAAGGCAAATGCCCTCCCCGCTGGACTATCACTCCAGCCCCCTCCCTGATTCTTATCAGTCTGTACTATTGCTCTGGCCCCTGATTCTTAAAACCAATCTTTCATTTTGGTTGCAGGCCCAGCTCTGGCCTCAGGTACGTGAGGACAGAGCTCAGCTGCTGTTGGCGACCAGTTTGCTGTGCTCTGGTGAGTGTTTTTCTGTCTCTGTGCTCACGGGCAGTATTGCCGTGTGCTGGTTATCCTGACAGGCTTTTTCGGTTGGCCGAGAAAGCCCGTGCCAACCGTGGCAGTGAGCTGGGAAACTGTGCTGCCTTGTTATGGGTAAGGTTTTGTTTCGAATCTGTACCAGGGCTTATCTGCTTGATAAAATTCGCTACTAAGGTTGTTGCAGAGTTTTGATGCTATAATTACTTAGAGAGAAAGTGAGAGAGAGAGAGAAAGAGGGAAAGAAGGAGGAAGGGAAAGGAGGGAGGGAGGAGAAGGAAGGAAGGAAGGAGGGAGGGATGGTGGGCGTGTGGTTTGTTTTGCTCCTTTCCTGTGTTAAGAGCTGATTCAATTACGTCCCAACACTTAGTGACTTCTTCTTTGGGGCCGTTCCAGGCTCGAGAAACTAACTGGAACATTATCATCCACATATGTGTCATAGTTTTGTGCTTGTCGCTCTCTTTTTACTTAAAGAAAATACAACTGATAAGCCAGAGGTAGTTGAATGTTTATAAGCGAAAGGTGTGTAAGCTCTGTGACCTGTCTTTCTTTTCTTTTTGGGGGGTGGGGTGGGGCGGGGCGAGGAATCACACCTGATGATATTTAGGGGTTGTCCTGGCGGTGCTTAGGGGACCCTCTGGGATGCCAGGGACCAAGCCCGGGTTGGCCTTGTGCAAGGCGAGCATCCTCCCCCCTTACTATCTGTCTGGTCTCCAGTGGCCCTTCTTTCTGGCCAAAACTTTCTTTATCCACAAACCAAGATTTGCAATCTGGGAGTAGTTAACACTGAAATTAATCTGTCTCCTAAACCTGGTGATGGAGATATTTGAATTTTTTGTGGGTGGTCAATAACTTTAAGACAAAGTCTATTTCTTAAAGTTTTTTTTTTTTCAGAACACTACTAGAACAATTTCTAAAAAGCATGTCGGCAGTAAATTTCAAAGAAACCTCTGAACTAAATGTGCATAAATGAGCAAAGATGGGCGGGAGTACAATTTCCTAGAAAAGTTTTCCTGCTAATCCAAGAAAAAAAGTATTTTCTTTGGCTTTTTGGGTCACACCTGACAATGCTCAGAGGCTGCTCCTGGCTCTGCACTCAGGAGTCACTCCTGGAGGTGCTCAGGGGACCCTATGGGATGCCGGGGATTGAACCTGGGTCAGCCGCGTGCAAGGCAAGCGTCCTCCCTGCTGTACTATCACTCTGGTGTCCCCACCCCCCAATTCTTTTTTTGCTTTTTGGGTCACACCCAGCCGATGCTCAGGGGTTCCTCCTAGCTCTGCACTCAGGAATCACTCCTGGTGGTGCTTGGGGGACCCTATGGGATGCCGGGAATCGAACCCGGGTCGGCCACGTGCAAGGCAAACGCCCTACCCGCTGTGCTGTTGCTCCAGCCCCCCCCCCCAAATTTTTTTAAAAGAAAATCCAACAGATTGTTTTGTAGTTCGTCGAAAAAAAATTAATACAAATCAATCACGAGTGACCTTATAAATGACAGCACTTTAATAAAAAGTAAAATTAAAGAAATAACACAGGAGCCGGAGCGATAGTACTGTGGGTGAGGTGTATGCCTGCAAGCAGGCAACCTGGATTCAATCCCCGGCACCCCATAGGGTCCCTGGAGCCCCACCAGGGGTGATCCCTGAGCACAGAGCCAGGAGTCAGCCCTGAGCATTGCCAGATGTGGTCCAGTAAACAAAATATAAAACCCCAAAGCCAGTGGATCGGGTGCCTATCAGGAGCCAGGGAGCTGATGCAGTGAGACCCTCCCTCCCTCAGGTGGGTGGATGCCTCCTTCCTCAGACCTAGTCTAGACTCCACCTGTCAGATGGAGGAGGCATCCTGTGACTGATCATCCTCGTCTCAAGGAACAAACGGTGCCTCACACCTGCTTTACCTGTTCCTCCTCCTCACCCCCCCTACCCCACCCCCAGGGAGCTTCCGGAGGTGCCTGGGACAGACACAGCCAAGCATGCAGACGCAGGTGTGAATGCTGAGGCGTTTAGCAGAGGAAGGAGGTTTAGCTTGGTCCCCCAGGCTCTTAGAGGGATAGGACTTCCCTCAGGACAGCGGGAAGACTCAGCCATGGGCCAGAAATCTCTTGGTTGCAAGAGGCTTGGGATCCTTCAGTCCAGTTTTCTGCTTACATGCCTCCGGGGACAGGGAGCTCACTACCTTAAATGGCTTCTTCTTTGTTTTTAAAACTACTTTTATTGTGGCCCTGGGGTTTACAACAGTGCTTATTATAATAAGTAACTATTTTTTTGGCGGGGGGATGGGCAATGTGTGTACACTGTGCTCAGGGATCACTCTTGGCAGTACTCAGGGGGACAAGATGCAGTGCCAGGGATCAAACTGGGGCCTGGCCTTGTGCAAGACGAGTGTCTTAACTCCTGTACTATCTACCCACCCCCTTCCCCCCCAATTCTATTTTTAATTTTTTTGGCGGGGAGGGGCCACACCCAGCTATGCTCAGGGCTTACTTTGGACTCTGTGCTCAGAGGTCACTGCTGGTGGGCTTGAGGGACCCTAATGATGTGCTTGGGATTGAATCCGACACATGCAAGGCAAATGCCCTACCTGCTGTACCATCGCCCCGATCCCCAGTTTGTAATTTTGATGGAGAGAGGACCACACCTCTCCACATAGTGCTTGGTGGGGGTGGGGGGTGTCATCACTGGCCAGAGGAGCATAGGGAAACCATTGGCATTAGGTGTCCCCCAAGTGCCAGGTATCAAATCTGCAGGTCCTTTCTACAAAGCACGATCACCTCTCAGTCCTCTCCCTGGCCCGACTCATTCATTCTTTTTCGCCATCGGAGCTATTTCTCCTTCACTGAAAGCTCAAAAATCTTTTTCCAGTCCCTCCATCCTCGACCCTCACGCTCACCAGGTTTGATGTCCACACTTGGCAAAGAAAGATCTCCACATGCCACCAGACCCTCGTGTCTGTCAGGACACCCCCTGCCGCCCTCCCGTGCACCTCACTTTGAATGGAAAAGGAATCAGTGTACGTTCTCAGAGCTCCCAAGAAGTTGGTCGCATGCCCAACACGGGAACACTCATCAATCCAACAACAATTAGACCTTCCTATCAGTGAGGACCAAACTGACTCAGAAGGGAAAGGGAGAATTGGAAAGCCTTCGGCAGCGCGGGATCTGCTCGGGCGGTGTGCTTAGTTGTCTACCAGCAAATGAAAAGCACCCAAGTGCCAGGAAGGAAAAATAGGCAATGGAGTGGATATTGTGTTGTCTTTTTTCTTTCCCTTATTCTTTTTTTGGGGGGGCGGAGGGTGAGGTAGGGTGGAGGAAGTAGGAGCAAGTCTGACTTTGCTAATGATCTGAGAATTATGCCTAAAATAGATGCTTCTGGCTTTCTGAACCCCGTAGGGGAAAGTCTGGGTCTTCATCATCCCCAGCAGCCGGGGCTGGCCAGGGCCCGAGGAAGCAGAAGGGCAGGAATGAATCGTTTCTGTTGCTTGTTATTTCGAATGTACCAAAGGTCAGGCATATCCCTCTGAGACCAGGCACATCCCCCTGTTTTATTCATCTCTCCTCCCGGAATGTTGGGGAGCAGGGACAGTGATGTGAATGCCAAATGCGTGGATGCGGGCTGGGCATTCTGAGTAACTTGCTGGCTGTGATGGAAGGAAAATCAGCTTCGTGGGGGGAGGGGAGGGGCGCAGAAATATGGTACAGCCGGTCGGGCGCTCGCCTTCCATTCCTTGGTTCCATTCCTGATACTCAACTTTCCTTTGGGGGAGGCTTGCATCCTGAGCATCCATTTCCCTATTTTTATTATTTTTGGGGTCACACCCTCCTGACTCTGGACTCAACTCAGGAGTCTCTCCTGGCAGACTCGGGGGACCCTATGGGGTACCGGGAATCGAACCCAATCAGCCAGCTTGCAAGGCAAGCAAGCGCCCTCCCAGCTGTGCTATCGTTCTGCCTCCTAACGGCCTTTCTTTTGGGGGGCCTCCTATTGGTTAGAACTGTTTGCCTAGAGGGCATGTGACAAAGAGTTGAGCCAATCAGAGCAGGCCCCCCGTCTCTGTCTACTATGATTGGTGGAGGAAGGAAGGTCACGTGACCCCAACCAGCCAATGACGCCCAACTCTGGGATTTTCGCTGCGTGTGTGGGGGAAACCTCCAAAGGTATCACAGGTTGCTTAACTGCTGGGACTCTAGGTCGAGAGATTTCAGGGGCCAGAAACGGAAATCCACAGCCCATAGAGATACAGTTCAGCACCCACCCTTGGTCAGGGAGATGAGCGGGATGAGGGGCCCCTAGTATCTGGACTTTCTCATCCCAGGCGTCACCCCCTCGTCCAGCACCCCGCCCCCATCCTCTCATCTTCCCTTCTGCTAACATCCCCGGGAATCGAATTCCTATCCTGTGTCACTCTGAGTGCGTTGCTGGCTGTGTCAGGTGTGCATTGTCTGTTGCGTTTTGAGCCACAGAGGTGGAAGAATTTTCCCTTCCCTGCCCAGACCAGACCAGAGAAGCAGGCCGGGTGGTCCAAGCCGACTTCCCGTGTGTGCCACGGCTTATCTTTGACCTTCACGCCCAGCAGCCTTCCCATTCGACCCCCTCGCCCTCCACAGCCTTCCCAGCTTGTGTTGGGACCCCTCTTAAAAAAAAACAACCTTTGTATGAACGGTTTTGCCCCTGCGTGGGGACATTTGCCTGCCACTGCAGGGCTACTGGGTGTCTGCGTGGACCACACCTGGCCCCACATTTAGGGATCGCTCCTGGCGGGGCTAGGGGGACCCTCTGGGGTGCTGAATATGGCACAGCTGTGTGCGAGGCAAGCATCTCGCCCACTGTTCTATCTCTTGAGCCCCTGGAGAATTTTTCTTTTCCAGACAGAGGCCTTTGTTAGAATTGTGTCCCCAGTCACGCTCGTTATTGTATTGAGTCTTCTCAGAGCCAAAGCCCAACCCAGTGTCCTTGACAGTGAATGGCCTTGAGCAGTTTTTCCATGGGATGCTCCTGGCCTTGCCTTCTGTCCATCCTCCTGCTGTGGGACAGCCTGGAATCTTCTGTAGAATGCCTTCCCTTGCTTTGCTCTTGACCATCTGCCCCACTGGCTGAAATGGCCTTCGCCTACCTGTCTTGAGATTTCTCTCTCTCTCTCTCTCTCTCTCTCTCTCTGTCTCTCTCTCTTTCTCCCTCTCAGCTTCCTTACACCGACAGCTCTGGTCCTTCTCTCTAAAGCCCCCTCTCTCCCTGGAACTTCTCAAGGGTTACATGACTGACACCCCCAGAATTATTTTTTTTGGTGGGATCACACCTGGCGATGCACAGGGGTTACTACTGGCTTTGTACTCAGGAATTAGTCCTGGCAGTACTCAGAGGACCATATGGGATGCAGGAAATCAAACCCGGGTTGGTCGCATGCAAGGCAAATGCCCTACCTGCTGTACTATCGCTCCAGCCTCACCTCCAGAATTCTTGAGTGTTTTCCAGCCTTGTTGACAAGTCATCTGTCTGCCCTTATTCTTTTATTTAATTATTTATTTTTTTTCAATTGTTTTGTCAGTTCTGGGGCCATATCCAGTAATACCCAAGGGTTACTCCTGGCTCTGCACCCAGGAATCACTCCTGGCGGTGCTTAGGGGACTCTGTGGGGTACTGGGGATTGAACCTAGGTCGGCTGCAGGCAAGACAAGCCTCCTCCCGGCTGTGCTATTGCTCTAACCAAGCCCTGCACTTATTTTTTTTTAGTGTCGTGTCTGGGTGTAGGAGCCGAGGACAGGAGTATCTGCTTCCCCTCCTCTCGTCTTTCCCAAGGAAGCGACCGTGGCCAGTGGGGGTGGGCGTGGAAGGATCCCCCACTCCAGGTGCCAGACATAGAGATTGTGTTTTTGTTTTTTTGTGTCTGGGCCACACCTGCTGATGCTCAGGGGGTACACTACTTGGGAATCACTCCTGGTGGTGCTTGGGGGAAACCTTATGGGAGGCGCCAGGGATCAAACCCAGGCCAGTCGCATGCAAAGCAAGCACCTTCCCACCTCTGTCGCTCTGGCCCAATTTTTTGTTGTTGTTGTATTGTTTGGGGGCTAGACCAAGCTGTACTAAAGGCTTTCTCCTGTCTCTGTCCCCAGGGATCACTCCCGGTGGGACTTGGGAGATCCTGTGAGATGCCAGCAATTGAATCTGGGTCAGGTACATGCAAGGCAAATGCCCTTCCTGTTGGACTATTGCTCTGACCTGAAATCTCTCTTTTTTTTTTCTTTTTGGGTCAGACCCTGCAATGCTCAGGATTTACAACAGGCCCTGCAGGGGACCCTTACAGGATGCCAGGGCTCGAACCCGGGTCTGCTACATGTAAACCGAGTGCCCTCCCTGCTGTGCTATGGCTCCAGCCCCAAGTCTCTTTTTTTTTTTTTTTTTTTTTTTTTTTTTGCTTTTTGGCTCACACCAGCAACGCTCAGGGGTTACTCCTGGCTCTGCACTCAGGAGTTACTCCTGGTGGTGCTCAGGGGACCATATGGGATGCTGGGAATCGAACCCGGGTCGGCCACGTGCAATGCAAACGCCCTACCTGCTGTGCTATCTCTCCAGCCCCAAGTCTCCCATTTTTAATGGCCCACACTGTTGAAGCAAAATTAAAAAATGCTCACCCACCCACCTTTTTTTTTTTTTAAAGGATCTGAAAGGGGAAGAGCTTCTGCTTGTCCCAGGGAATCCTGCTTCTAGAAGACCCCTCTCATAATCTGGGGGCTTCCAGGCCTTCCTTCTCCTTCGTTTCCTTTTCTGAATTCAGCCATTCAGGCTCCATCCCCTGCTTCCTAAGTGTGATGGCTTGAAGACAGGAACCTGAGCATCTGTGCCAGCGACATCAAGGCTGCAGGCGGAGAGGGTAAGGTGACAGGAGCTCCTGCCAGACGTGCCCTGCCCTGCTCTTGACCTCCAGAGGCTCCAATCCGCCCCCCCACCAACTCAGGACTGAGCTCCTCGTCATCGTCAAGTTCTCTCTAAACTCAGGAAATGGGAGAAGTCTGGCCTGTGCTGTGGTCTCTGCTCCAGGGACTTCCGGCCAGATCTGTCACTTGCCCCAGTGAAGTGAAAATGTCAGTCCCTCTTCCCCAACAGGGGGCTCTTTTTTTTGGGGAGGGGGAGGTTGACTTTTTGAGCCACACCCAGCTGTGTTCAGGGGTTACTCCTGGCTCTGCACTCAGCGATCACTCTAGTGATGCTTGGGGGACCCCATGGGATGCCGGGGATCAAACCTGGGTCGGCTACGTGCAAGGCAAACACCCTCCCTGCTGTGCCATCGCTCGGAGTCCCAAGCTGGGGCTCTTGTCTCTTGTGTTTTCCAAAGCCCAATATCAGAGATGGGGAGAGAGGTGGGGTGGGGTGGGGGATGGAAGGAAGCGTTTTGACCGCCAACCTAGCACCAGGCTGTCCCGTGTTTATTTGAGTTTGTGGGCACGACGCCCAGGCCCCGTGGTCTGTCTCCGGCTGATCCAAGTTCTGATTGGCAGTTCAGTGTCTCTGATTAATAAAAAATGGGGTGGGCAGGGGGAGCATGAATTAATCATAACTTAAATGCAGTGTGTGTGTGGGGAACAGCATCTGAAAACAACCAGAGGGGTTGCAGAGAGAAGACAGTGGCGGGGAAAGTGCTCGGATCCCCCCCAAGGCACCCATAGGTACACTCCCCCCCCCCACTGCCCGAGTCAGTGGGCTTGATCAATGAAGGCAGAGTCAGGAGTAAATCCTGAGTACTGTTGGGTGTGGCCCCCACATCGGAACAGCAAAGTGTTGCTCCAATCCTCGGGGTGGGGGGGGCGGCCCGGGGTGGACCGTGCTCTGGGGAGGTGGAAGTTGGGGGACCCCTGGGAGCGGATGTTCATGGTGGACAGAGGAGCCCGGGGTGCTGCTCATTGGGGATGGCAGCCTCGGTCCCTTTAAGGCTCCCCTCCCACCCCCCTGCCCCCCACGGAGCCCTGGGCCTCTGCGGAGGAGGACATGCATTATTGAAAGCACATTTCAATACCTATTCACTCTTCTCCTTGGGTGGGTGGCAATCACAGTTTATATAATCTGTCTCCCTGTCCTCCCGCAGCTGCTCCCTTCTGGCTGAGTGGTCTGGGGAGAGAGAGGGAGGGGAGTCCTCCCCCCCACCAGTCTTTAACTGTGTCCGGCCCCATCCCACACAGTGGCTTGACCCCCGTGGTGGGTGGGGATGGCAGGACGGAGGGCTGGGGCTCTCGTGTCTCTGCGTGAAACTCGACCTTGGTCCTGCCCTGGACTCTTCCCTGCTGGGCTGGACCCACTCCAGGCAGTGCCACCGCAGCCTCCGGGCTAATAGCTCCCGACCTCTCTGTCCAGCTCCTCCCACCAGCGCCTGGCCGGGCTGTCAGGAGCTGGAGGGACAGATCTGTGCCTGTGTTCACTGCAGCCGAGTGCCAAGAACTGATCTCACCAGTTTCCTTTCCACCTTCCATCTGACCACCCATCTGTCTTCCATCATCTCTATATATTCATCCTCTCACCCATCCACTCATATATCCACCTATCCACCCATTCATCCACCCATCCATCTGTCTATCCATCCATTCATCCATCCATCCACCTATCCATCCATCCATCCATCCAACCGTCCACCCATCTATTCATCCATCCACAATTCATCCATCCATCCACCAACTCATTCATTCATCCACCCATCCACCCAACCATCCATCCACCTACCCATCTATCCACCCATTCATTCATCCTCCACCCATCCATCTATCCATCCATCCACCTATTCACCCATCTATCCAACCATCCACCCACCCACCCACCCATCCATCCACATATCTATCCATCCATCCATCCACCCATCCATGCACCCATTTATCTATCCATTCACCCATCCACCCATCCATCCATCCACCCATACATTCATCCATCCATCCTTCCATCCATCCATCCATCCCCCATCCACTCATTATCCATCTCTCATCCATCAATCATCCCTCCATGCAACCACCATCCATCCATCAATCATCCATCCATGCAACCACCATCCATCCACCCATCATCCATCCTTCATCCATCTATGCATCCACCGTCTATCCATCATCCATTCATTCATTGCATTCATTCGTTGCATCCATCCATCACCTATAATCCCTACATCCACCTGATCATCTACCCAGTCATCCTTTTGTCCATCCATCCATCCACCCACCCTTCACCAAGTATCACGCGTCTGTCAAACTGCAAGATGGGCACCAGTTTCCCTCCCCGCACTTGAGGAAGACGACAGACAACTAAATAGCGTGCTGGAACAAGTGTGATGAGAATGGCAGGAAGAGAGGCGTGAGATATTGCAGGTTCACCAATTGGCTACCCCGCCGCATCCCTTTGTGGGGGTTAGAGGAGACTTTAATGGGGATCATGCCTTGGCCAGAGACAGCGAGGCGGGAGGGATGAACTTGCCCCATTAACCCAACTCCCAACTTCCCGAACATAGGAATAGGAAATAACTTCTCTTTGGTTTTTAATTTTATTTTTGACTTTGGTGCCACACCCAACCATGCTCAGGGCTTGTTCCTGGCTGCTCTGTGGCCAGGGATCACTCCCAGCGGGCTTGGGAAGGGGGGGAGGGGGCGACTGTAAGTCACTGAACCCGGGCTGGCCACGTGCAAGGCCAGTGCCTCACCCGCTGCGCTATGGCTGTGGCCCTTGGCTTCTCTCTGGCAGGGTGTGACTCTCTCCTAGTCCTGGCTGCTGGTACGAGGGGCTTCCCCATCCCCAGTCCCCAGGGTGCCGTGTGACCGGAGTCTGGCAGTGCTGAGTGAGACCAGTCCACGAGTCGGGGACGTTGTTCTTCCATGGTGCTGGGAAGGTGGAGGCTTCATCCCACTCGGGGTAGCACAGAGCAGAGGGAGGGATCAAAACCCAAGAGTCTTCGATGGGGGGGGGGCATGTTGGCTCACACCAGCGGTGTTCAGGGCTTCTCCCGTCTCTGTGCTCAGGGATCATTCCTGGTGGTGCTCAGGGGCCACCTTCTAAAGCACTCTGGCTCGAACCTGGATCGGTCACATGCAAGGCAAGCACTTTAGCAACCCCCATACTGTCGCTCCAGCCCAAGACAAGTGTCTTTTCTTTTTTTCTTTCTTTCTTTTTGGCTTCTTGAGTCACACCTGGTGATTCTCAGTGGTTACTCCTGGCTCTGCACTCAGGAATTACTCCTGGTGCTGCTCAGCGGTCTTTATAGGGTGCCAGGGATCAAACCCGGGTCAGTCGTGTGCAAAGCACACGCCCTCCCCGCTGCACTATCGCTCCGGCCCCAAGACAAGCCAAGACGAGCATCCTGGGGTCCTCGTGGGGACCCCCGGGATCCAGCTGTGGCCGGCGCCGGCGTCAGATTCCCCTCTGTGCCCTGACGCCCTTTGGAGCCGCTCCCTGCCCCCTGTCCCCGTGTTCCACCGAGTCTTGTTAACTGGAAAGCGGCTCATTAACCGTGGGGGAGGATTTTCACATCTTTTGTCTTATTTGATTTCCCCAGCAGCCTTAGGAGGCTGTTTACAGACACTGAAATGAAAGCTCTGAAGGTCCAGTCAGCGGGACCAGGGTCTGCCCACGGCTCCGGTCCACGCTTTGTTCACTGTCGAGCTGGGGTTGGCAGGGCCAGGGTGGAGGGGCGGGTTGTCTGTTGGGGGAGGCGGCGAAAAGGATGCTGGGCTGTCTGAGAGGAGGAGAGGATGGAGGGGAAACAGACATTGAGTAGAGCTCAGAAGTGCTGCCTGGAGGGTCCGTGAAGGGGGCCGTGGGGCTGGGGGACACGGGGGGGGGGTGGGTGGTGGTGAGAGTAGAAGGAGCAGGTAGAGCATTGGGGGAGGGAGGGAGCTGGAACCCACAGACCGCAGAAGTGGAAGAATCCAGAGAACGTCCCAGTTCTCCCCAGTTCCAGGTAAAGGTAAAGTCACCCCTCCATCCATTGGCGCATCCTGGGGAAGAGGACCTTACTCCTCACGTGCTGTTGGAAGACTGTCTTTAGAAGGGTGGGTGGGTGGGGAGTGCCGAAAATGCCACCTCCTCCAGGAAGCTTCCTAGGATTTCTCCCCCATCTTTGCAGTTGCTGTTGCTTGGGGGGCGGTGGGGGGGGGGGGGGAAATCTCCTTCACGACAGGGGGTTCGTTTCAGCCTGCCCGGTTCCCTTATTTCCGACCATGACTCATCTCCCTGGCAGGGAAGTTCGGGAACTTACTCATCCCTGATGAGATCCAAGCCCCTTGGCCCTTGCTTCCCACCCAGTAGGGGCTCTGTGCATTGGGGCGGGGGTTGGGGGAGGGAAATGGATTTGATAGAAATGAATGTCCAGGTAAGGGAAGTGAGACAGGGAGAGGAAGCGGGATGAGGCCCGTGGCGATGAGTCAGCCAGCACGGAGCAAACGGTTCCCGTGGCAGAAGGGGAAGTCGGGAGTGGGAGACACAGAGAGTTTCAGGGGCTGCAGACCTGGGAGGGTCTTGCTGGCCTTGACTGGACTCAGCTGACCTCAGCCCTGGGGCTTCCTGTGCAGGGGCCGTCCACAGGGGGGCTTGGCTCACTGCAGTGACGGCAGAGCTGGGGGGTTCTGGAGGGGAGGGGGTGCGGGGCAGAAGTCAGAGGGTCTCCCTTGGGACAGGAGACCCTGGGCCTCCTGGAGAAGGGAGCAGACCAGGCTGGAAGCACTGGCAGATGGGGGACAGGGAGGGGACCAAGTATCGGGGGCTCAGTGGCGGCCAGGCGCTACCTTGTGGGCTGGCTTTGGTTTGTTCTTTGGTTGGGCCACACCTGGCGATGCTCAGGGGTTCCTCCTGGCTCTGCACTCGGGGATCACTCCTGGCGGGGCTCGGGGAACCCTAAGGGGTGCTGGGGATCGAACCCGGGTCTGCCGTGTGAAAGGCAAGCAAGTGCCTTCCCCACGGTGCTATCGCTCCGGCCCTGTTGGTGGAATTTTCTGCTCTCGATGGGACCGAGGTTGGTTCCCACGGCCCTCCTCCAGCTGTCTGTGCCATGCCTCCAACCCTCTGCCGCAGCCGTCCTGTGCCAGGCTGGGTCTCACCCCTGCCTTCTGCCACACCCCGTTTCCTCCCCTGCAGGAGAAGATCCAGCCCAGGCCCGGGGAGGCTGTGAGTGGATGAATGAATGGAAGGACAGGGACAGGGGTGGAGAATGACCACAGGGTGTGTCTGTGTGTGTGTCTGCATGTGTTTGTGTCTTGTTTGTATGTGTGTCTGTGTCTGTGTGTGTCTCTGTATCTGTGTGTGTCTGTGTGTCTATGTATGTGTCTGTGTGTGTCTGTGTTTGTGCCTGTGTGTGTGTCTGTATCTGAGGGTGTCTGTGTGTATGTGTGTGTGTCTCTCTGTGTGTCTGCGTATATGTCTGTGTGTCTGTGTGTCTATGTATCCATGTGTATGTCTGTGTGTGTCTGTGTGTCTGTGTTTGTATCTGAGAGTGTCTGTGTATGTATCTGTGTGTGTGTGTGTGTGTGTGTGGGTGTTTGGGAGGGGGGGTAGGATTGGAAGAGAATGCTAACAAAGCACTTCACCCCCCGCTGCTCCCCAAATAAAGGCATCTGCCTTCAGGGAGAGCCCTTGAGAAGAGAAAGGCCTTTCCAGGGGGAGCTGGTAGGGCAGCTGTGGGAACACGGAAGTTCTGGGGTGGGGTCGCTACCTCCCCCAGCACACCTGCTCATGGAGATAGTCTGCAGGTTCTGGGGTGGGGGCTGCAGGATTTCATCCCTGCTTGTTGGGGGGAAGGAATTCAGAGAACTGGGCACTTGGCAGTCCCGGGGGACACTGAGGCCCGGCCTGGTGATATTGAGCCAATCTGGGCAGACTGGTCAGTGCCACTAGTGATAGCCATCGGGCAGCCCTTGGTGTTGGGGACCATCAGGACCACCCCCAGGGGTCCTGGTAGTGCTGAAAATTGATCACTGGTCCTTGCAAAGGCAATGCTGATGACCCGGAAGCCAGAACTGTCCCCCCAGCGCTGGGGCGGGTTTCTAAAATAGACTGAGAGTCGGACATGAGAGTGGCCGGGGTAGTGGGGTGGGGGTGCTGGTTCAGTTCTGCTTCGTTCAGTTCGAATCCCAGGGTTGGGAGGAGGCCAGGAGACTCACCCCTGTCCACCTCTGCCCATCTCGGATTTGCAGAGCAGGGAGGACAGAGGAAGGAGAGAAAAAAACGGAGGGAAAAAGGAGACCGTGTGCATCATTTATCCCACCTTCTGTCCTTTTTCATTCTATTCCTTTTTCTTTCTTTCTTTTCTTTTGGCAGGGGGCACACCTGGCAGTGCTTAGGGCTGACTCCTGACTCTGTGCTCAGGGCTGACTCCTGGCGGTGCTCAGTAACCCTTAGGGATGCGGGGATTGAACCTGGTTGGCTGCGTGCAAGGCAAATACCCTCCTCGCTGTCCTGTCGCTCCATCCCCTTTGAGCTCGTGTTTGGGGAGACATAAAAATCACCCAGTGCCCACTCTGGAAATCTTACCTTCTTTCTGATTTTTTTTTTGTGCCTCACCCAGGATAGGTGGGCTCAGACGGGGGTGTGGCCACACGCCCGGAAGGGATGGGTCGACACAGGCACCCCGGCTGGAGCGATAGCACAGGGGTAGGGCGTTTGCCTTGCACGCAGCCAACATGGCCGACCCGAGTTCGATTCCTCCGCCCCTCTCGGAGAGCCCGGCAAGCTACCGAGAGTATCTCCCCGCATGGCAGAGCCTGGCAAGCTCCCCGTGACGTATTCGATATGCCAAACACAGTAACAACAAAGTCTCCAATGGAGACGTTACTGGGCCCGCTCGAGCAAATCGGTGAACAACGGGAGGACCGTGACCATATGTGCCTCACCCAGTGGTGCTTAGGGGTCACTCCTGGTTGTGTTCAGGGATCCGTCCTGGAGGTGCTTGCGGGTCATATGGGATGCCAAGGATCACACCCTGGTCAGCTGTATGCAAGGCAAGAGCCCTCCCCGTGCCCTATGGGTCTAGCCCGGGACAATCTACCTTTAATGGAACAAATAAAGCCCCCAAAACGCCTACTATGTGCATCCTGGAACACTACCGCACCCTGGGTCGTTCCAGCGCCCTCTGGTGGTGGGGGTCCAGCATCGCCCCTTCTGGGCAGTTCGGATGGGGGACATCTGGCTAGTTTGGTGGCTACCAAATCCATTTCTCCCCTGGGAATAACAATCCCTTGGTTTTCACTGGGGGGGAGGAAACTCCCCCGCCCTGAGTGTACTGTTCTGGAGGGAGTCCAGTGCGATGATTCTCAGGGTCCCTTCTGGCTAAGAGGCCCCAGGAGTCAAGCCAGGCCAGCTGGTGTCCCTCAGGGGGCAGGTGATTGCAGGTGAACCGTGACTCAGACAGGAAGAGACGCGGCGCCAGGTCCATCCTGCAGGGGGCGCGCGGGAGCAAATCTGGCTGCGTTTCTCTGGCCCCTCCCCACGCCCGTGGCCAGAACTCCCCCCCCCTTCCTTTCTTAATCATTACTTTTTATTTGGGAGTCACACCCAGTCGGCGGTGCTTGGGGGTAGCTCCTGGGTCTGCAATCAGGGATCACTCCTGGAGGCTGGAGCAATAGCACAGCGGGGAGGGCGTTTGCCTTGCACACAGCCAACCCGTGTTCGAGTTCCAGTATCCCATAGGGTCCCCCCAGCACCTCCAGGAGTGATTCCTGAGTGCAGAGCCAGGAGGAACCCCTGAGCATCGCCAGGTGTGACCCAAAAAGCAAAAGATAAATGAATCAATAAATAAATTGGCCCACTTAAAAAAAAATCAGGGATCATTCCTGGCGAGGCTCAAGGGACCCTATGAGATGCCCGGGATCGAACCCAGGGTAGATGCGTGCAAGACAAGCACCCACCCCTCTGGACTATCTCACTGCACCACCTCCCCCACTCCATACACACACACACACACACACACACACACAAGCACACCGCACTTTTTTGAAACTTTGCTGTATGCTTGCATCCTCTCTGCTTTCTCGGAAGAAAGCCAAAGACTGTTTATTTTGCTTTTAGTGCATAAATGACCTTTGGTTTTCTCTTTCCCTGAAGCATGGCCTGCAGGCGGTCAATTGGGGAGCACACTCCTCCCAGCTCTCCTTTAGCAAGCTCCTCTAGCTCCCCTTCTGTGTTGCTTCGCTCATTATAGTTCAGGCCTGGGAACACACAGTTTCCCTATTCAAGGGTGCCCACTGCTTGGGGCCGGAGCCATGGCACAGCAGGGAGGCCGCTTGCCTTGCATGCGGCTGACCTGGGTTCGATCCCCTGCATCCCATAGGTCCTTGGAGCCCCACCAGGAATGATCTCTGAACGCAGAGTCAGGAGTCAGCCCTGAGTATTGCTGGGTGTGGGCCCCCCAAAGCAAAAACTAAAATAAAGGAGCAGGCATTGCCTTTTCCATGGTATTTTGTGCCCAGCCTGACCCCTGGATTTCTACTTGGTCACTGGACTTGGCCAGAGCTGCCTTCCCGTGGTGTGTATGTGTGTGTGTGTGTGTGTGTGTGTGTGTGTGTGTGTGCACGTGCGCGCACATGTCCCCTCACCCTGATTCCTGCCAACTGGGTCTGGGCACCGACTTTGTCCAGTGGATGAGCCTGGCACCTGGTCCAGTTACCTGACTAAGTTCAGATGGGGGCCTGGTAAGAGGTGCTCCCCCGCCTTCTGGAGGACAGGCAGTGCCCAGCAAGTTACCCTTTGTCCTGTCACCCGCCGCCACCAGGCTCTCTGTGCACATTGACTTTCCCGTTTCCTTCCGATCTATTCTCCTTGGGTGAAAAAGGCATGGGGAAATGCTATATTATTCCTAGGAACCACCAAGCCGCACGCCCGTTTCGATATTTTTTTCGCTCGCATCGTTTGAGATCTGTGGGGCTAATAATTCGCTACCCGGGCACCTCCAAAAGTGATGGGAGACATCATCCATCACACGCACGCCAGCCTGTGGTCAACGCCGGAGCCCCTCGGTTAATGCTCGCCCCTCCCTGCCAGGATGGGCTCTGGGGTAACGAGGCAGAGATGCGTAGGAGTTCCGGCCAGGCAGTCTCCCCTGGAAAGGACTCAGAAATGACATTGGGGTCCATTCAGCCTGACTTCCAATGTCTAGACTCTTTCAATATGAGTGGTCTCTTAGTGCTCTCTCTTTTTTTTTTGAAATATCAATAATTATTTATAAAGACAATCACAGGGCCCAGAGGAATAGCTAGCACACGGGACTCAGAGTGTCTGCCTTGCAAAGCGTCTGGTGATGGGTTCAAATCCCTGGAGTCTCACATGTGCCCAGCATGGTTCTGCCAGCTCTGTTGTCTGTGATCCCCATGGCAAGCGATTTCCGCCTGCTTCACTGCCGGGGGTGTGAGCCTCACAGTCAGGCAGGGTGCCCGCCCCCCCACCCCATCCCCTGGTGACCACAAGTACAAACAGCACAAGTAAAGGCAGGCAAACCTCAATGAGCACTGAAACCAAGTGTGTGAGCACCCTAGCCAAACGTCTGTCCACCACTGGGTCATTCCAATCGCATCATCAGTAATGACAGCAACCGGAAGGGCAGGAGTTAAAAAGAAATGAAAGCATGTATATGGGGTCAGAGGGTGAGTACAGCAGAGAGAGATGGCTCTTGACTTACACACACAACTGACCTTGTTTTGTTTGCCTGCACTGCATGGAGTCCCTGGAACCCCACCATCAGTGATCCCTGAGCACAGAGTCAGGAGTCATCCCTGAGCACTGTGGGGTGTGTCCCAGACATCAGAAAAGGAAAGAAGGGAAGGAGTGAGGGAGGGAGGGAGGAAGGAAGGAAAGAAGGAAGGAAGGAAGGAAGGAAAGAAGGAAGAAGAGAAAATCAAGGAGAAGTTAAGAATAGAATGCAGGTCTCTCAGCCGAACCAGATAAAAGCCAAACTTTTGCTACTTAAATAGGAGGCTAAAGAGATAGCACAGTGGGGAGGGTGTTTGCCTTGCATGCAGTGGACCAGGGTTCAGTTCCTGGCATCCCATAGGGTTCCCCAAGCCTCTCCAGAAGTCATCCCTGAGTGTAGAAGTAACCCCTGAACATCTCTGGAAATGGCCCCAAAACAAAAACAAACAAAATTTAAGTAGAATCTAGGGCAAGAGTGATAGTCCAGCATGCCATAGGGTCCCCCAAGAGCCAAGAGTAAGCCTTGAGCACCAATGGGTATGGCCTCTCCATCCAAAAAAAAAAAAAAAAAACCTGAGCAGATTATCAGCACAACAGAGCTTCTCTTTGGGAATCTTCCCTGGCCCTAAGCCACTCTGTCGAAGCTCCTGAGGGCCTTTTAATATTATTTTATGAACAATATTAAAGATAATTGTTAATATAATAATTTCAAATTGTATTTAAAAATTGAAATAACATTTACATTCAGCAGCATTTCCATTTGAGTCACGTTAGGTCACACCCGACAGTGCTCAGGGCTGACTCTTGGCTCTGCACTCAGGAATTAACTCCTGGCGGTGCTCGGGGGACCCTCTGGGGTGCCAGGGATGGAACCGGGTTGGCCACATGTGTGCAAGGCAAACACCTTCCCTGCTGTACGAGGGGACCCAAAAGCGTTTCAAAAACATTAAAAACATAAAATAATATAATAAGACATAAAACCCACACCAGAACCTGTGACATCTCTTGAAACCCCCCTTCCCTCCACCCCCAATTTCTCCCTTCAAGTCCTTTTTCTGAGAGGCAGCTTCTGGTTCCCTGGCATCCTTCCCGGCATCCTCCAGCTTCCTTCCCGTGGGCACGACCACCTCTCGGAAATCCCCCCCTGGCATTGTGCCCCACCCTCCGCCCCAGCGAGGCGATCAGCAAACATGTCTTGGCAGGTCCCAGGGTTCTGGGGAACACGCGGCGAGGAGGGCTGAGGGGTGGCGTGGGAGAGGGAGGTGGCAGCCAGCAGCCTCGGCCGCCGCCTCTGACCCCCGTGAGGTCTGGGTCCCCGTGATGCTCTGGTCACCCATGCCTGAAGTGTCACTTCGCATCCGTCTCCCCGAGATCTCTGAACCTTTATCCCAGCGGACAGCAGTGCCAGCAGCTGCTGCCTGGGGGCCCCCGCTGGGTCCTGGCCTGTCTGTCTTCTCCCTCCCCTCCTGGTGGAATACAGCTGGCTCAGCAGAACTGAAATGCAACCCCCACCAGCCACTTCGTGCCCGGGAAGAGAACCATCGCTCAAAAATGATCACAAGGTCTGGGCCAAATTCCCCCAAGTTTTCAAAGATTTCTGAAGGATCTTTAGCTTGTTGCTGGCCGCAACTCAGCCTGTTTTTCTCCTCTCTCTCTTTCTCTCTCTCTCTCTCTCTCTCTTGTTTTTTTCTTTTCTTTTTTTTGGGGGGGTCACACCTGGCGATGCACAAGGGTTACTCCTGGCTCATGCACTCAAGAATTACTCCTGGCGGTGCTCAGGGGACCATATGGGATGCTGGGAATCGAACCCGGGTCGGCCGCGTGCAAAGCAAACGCCCTACCCACTGTACTATCACTCCAGCCCCCACCCCCTCATTTTGTTTCAGTTTTGGGAAATCAGCCTGTGTGTGTGTGTGTGTGTGTGTGTGTGTGTGTGTGCGCGCCACACACACATATTCAGGGCTTACTTCTGACTGCACTCAGGCATCTCTCCTAGTGGTATTCAGGGTACCCTTAGGGGTACCTGGGATTGGACCCCAGTGGGCTGCGTGCAAGGCACGCGCCTTCCTTGCTGTACTATCTCTCCGGACCCTTCAAGATGCAATTGTTACTCTCCAGGAATTTTCGGATGGGAGCCTGGATTCCAGGCTGCACCTTTTCCTAGACTCAGCTCTTCCTTAGAGCAGAGGGAGATTCATGCCCTGGGGCCTCAGAGTTTTCGGCTAGGATCTGGAGAGAGCAGCCCCATGGAGCAAGCTCAGCTCCACTTTGTGTGTTGTTTGTTTGTCTTGGTTTGGGGGCCACACCCCGGAGATGCTCAGGGCTGACTCCTGGCTCTGCACTCAGGAATCACGCACCTGGCGGTGCTCGGGGACCCATATGGGGTGCCGGGGGATCGAACCCGGTTCAGCCATGTTCAGGGCAAGCACCTTCCCTGCCCTATTACCGTTGGGGGCGGGGGGGGGGGGACGGCTATCCTGGACCTTTTCCATCTACCCACCTGGGGCGGTGTGGCTTTAAGAGCAGAACTGCTGAATCATACTTTGGGGATCTCGGCACTGAGTCATCATTCATTCATTCATTCATTCACAAGCCCCACACTGAGGACTGACTGCAGGCCAGGCGCCCTGCAGACAAGCTCCTTTAATCCCCCAGCAACCCAGAGCCACTTGGCACCAGGACGAGACTAGCTAAGGTTGAGCTCAGCCCAGCTCCCAACGCAGTGCCTCTCCCTCCCTCTCTCCTCTCCCTGCTTGCTCTCCTCTCTGCATCTTCCTCTCTTCTCTCTCCTCTCCATCTTTCTCTCTCTGCTCTCTGCAACTTTCTAATCTCTCTCCATCTTCCTCTCTCTCCTCTCTCTCTCCCTCCTCTCTCTTCTCTGTCGCTCTCTCCTCTCTGTCTCTCTCCATCTTTCTCTCTTGCGCGCGTCTCACCCCCTCTTTGGCTTAGAAAAGAAAATAATAATAATAATAATAATGAAATGATGAATATAATGAATGGACGTAGAATAAAAGCCCAACATCTCTGCATCCCCAGGGGTGGAACGCATTCTCCATGGAGGGGAAGCGCGGACTCATGAATATTGAATCTGAGGCTCCCGCCCCCCAAAATAAAGAGGAAAAATCCCCACGGGACCAGTTCCTATTAGAATTTTCAGAGAACAGGGGACCATAGCCGAGATAAACGATGGACGCCGTGCACCGGCAGCCTTTGTCAGGTTTCCATCCTGCGGCCTATTAATAAAATTGATTCATTATAGAATTGGGCAGAGGTGGGCGGTGAGGCAGAGGAAGACTATTTTTTGCCAGGACCGAGAACTGGCTGCAAGGCACGCAAGGAGGGGGAGGGAAACGGGAAGTTTCTTAGGGGAAGTTTCTACTCTCTTAGAAACCCCGTAACCACCCCCGCGCACACCCAATCAGTGGTCAGGGTGTGTGGGCACCCCCTTCCCCAGGGCTGCCCCCCAATAACGGGGACACTGATCCTCATCTGATAAAGCCCAGGACGTTGGCCAGAGGGACGCCCTCCCCCCCCCCCCCCCCCCCCGCCAACTTGTGTTCTGCAGTTTTCACAGAACCAGAGATCAGAAACCAGGTGGGGGTGGGGGGGAGGCGATAGTACAGCAGGGAAGGCGTTTGCCTTGCACGCGGCCAACCCGGGTTCGATCCCCGGCATCCCATATGAGCCCCTGAGCAATGCCAGGGAGTAATTTCTAAATGCAGAGCCAGGAGTAAGTCCTGAGCATCACTGGGTGTGACACCCCCCCTGAAAAAAAAAGGAGTAGAGCTGTAGGGGTTACCTGCCAGGAAGGACCCCTGAGCAATGCCAGATGTGACCCCCAAAGCAAAAAAAGCCAAAAAATAGGCGGGGGGTGGGTTGGGGGCACCAAACAAAGCTCCCAAATGGGGTTTAGGGCCATACCTGGCCTGGCTCAGGGATCACTCCTGGCAGGGCTCAGAGGATCTGTACAGGAAGGCGGGAATCGAACCTGCAGTCACTCTTGTTCAAGGCCAGCACCTCCTTACTCACTGTACTGTCTCTCCAGCCCCCCCTGGTGTTCCAGACTTCAGACTTTGCCCTGCTGCTGACTTGCTGGGTGACCCCAGGCAAGTGTCTTTCCCTCTCTGGTCCTCCGCTTTCTAGGTTAGGGACTGGACAGGCAACCCTGGCAAGTGTGTGATATTATGGATGGCGGGCAATGACTTGAAATCAGTCTTGTTTGTTTGTTTGTTTTTGGAGGGGGGGACCACACTTGGTGGTGCTTAGGGCTTATTCCTGGCTCTGTGCTCAGGGGTCACTCCTGGAGGCCTCAGGTGCTGGGGATGGAACCAGGGTTGGGTGTGTGCAAGGCAAGTGTCCTTCCTGCTGCGATGTCACTCTGGCCCCAGTGTCCATTTTTCCTTTCTATCCTTATTCTGCCTCTGGATTTAGGGCCACACCTGGCAGTGTTTCCTCCTGGCTCTGCACTCAGGGTCACTCCTGGCATTGCTCAGCGGACCCTATGGGATGCCGGGGATGGAACATGCGTCGGCCGTGTGCAAGTTACACACCTTCCCCCTGCAGGGTCCCTCTGTCCCCCATCCCACCCAGTCCTCTGACACGGCGATCACTGGGGACCTCCTTTCCCGCGGCCCCACCCCCACCCCTTCTCTTTGGTTGGTAGTGGGGGCTGAGAGCTTGGAGATCTGGGGTGCTGGGCTCGGGCTTCGATGACTCGCCTGCTCTGGGGAGCAACTTCACCTCGGAGATAGTCCATCTCAGTGTATCTGTGCCCACGCGCTCGGTCCCGAGCAAACAGGCTAGGCTCCCCCTGTGCTAACTCGGAGGTGGCCAAGAGAGATCACCCCACCCCCATCTCCCCAAAAATAGACCGTTTGCTACCTGCAACTCCAAACCATAGTGTTTATTTATTTTTTTTCCTTTTTCGGTCACACCCGGCGATGTACAGGGGTTACTCCTGGCTCTGCATTCAGGAATTACTCCTGGCGATGCTCAGGGGACCCTATGGGATGCTGGGAATCGAACCCCGGTCGGCCGGGTGCAAGGCAAACGCCCTACCCACTGTGTTATCGCTCCAGTCCCCAGACCATAGTGTTTAAAGAAGCAAGTTTACAACTGGGTGCCTCGGGGCAGCTGGGAGTCATGGGTGTTGGGGAGGGAAGAGGGCGGAGCTGAGCTGGGGAGGGAGGGCAGAGGGGGAAGAGTCTGGTCTGCCCCCTTCTGCCCTCAGTTGGCCACATCCCTCATTGCCCAGAGCAGGGGACGGAAGCCACCCAGGAGATCCTAGGGAGGAGGGTGAGTATGGTGTGAGGGTGCAGTTGGGCACAGAATGTTGGGGTTCAGCGGCCAGCAGGGTGACCAGGGAGAGACAGGCTTTCAGCCCTGTCCTTCCCTTGGCCTTGGGCAACGGAATCACCCCCTCATTCACTCATTCATTCATTCATTCATTTATTCTGTGCACCCTATTGTGACTGGGTACCCAGAGGCCACCGGTCAGGGTGGGGGTTGCAGGAAAGAGAAAACACTTAAGCAGCTGCATGAGGATCCAGTGTCATCTACAGCGGGCACAGAGGGCTTGTCTTACAACACGCGTCCACCTGGATTTAATCCCAGTCACCCCCCAGCCCTACCAGGAATGATCCCCCCGCCTCACCTTTAAAAAATGTTTTGAGTCACCCTGAGACACACAGTCACAAAGTTATTCCTGGTTTTTAGTCGTACTGTGTTCCAGCACTGGCCCTTCCCCCGGCGTCCACTTCTCTCCACCAGTGCCCCCATTTTCCCTCTTGCCCCCTCATCCCCCCCACCCTCTCGCCTGCCTCCATAGCAGAAACTTTTTTCCTTTTAGCCCCTGTGGCCAGGTGATCCCTGAGCACAGAGCACAGAGCCGAGCACTGCCGGGCGTGCCCCCGAAACCAAACCAACAAACACAACCAGCCATAAAAGCTAACAGACAAGCACTTTAGCATTGTCCTCCCGTTGTTCATCGATTTGCTCGAGCGGGCCCAGTAATGTCTCCATTGTGAGACTTGTCGTTACTGTGTTTGGCATATCGAATACGTCACGGGGAGCTTGCCAGGCTTTGCCGTGCGGGCGAGATACTCTCAGTAACTTGCCGGACTCTCCAAGAGGGGTAGAGGAATCGAACCCGGCTCAGCCGGGCTGGCGGCTTGCAAGGCAAACACTCTACCGCTGTCCTATCGCTCCAGCCCAAAACGGCCGCCTGGCTTGGGGGTGAGTCAGTGAGTCCCTTCTCTCTGAACTGGCCATTAAAAACTCACCTCCACAATCCCCCCCCTCACAAACCAGAACCCCAAGGTGTTCGGCGGCGCACCCCCTTGGCTGTGGGTCCAGCCCATCCTCTCCCCGGCGGGTTGTTCTCCCTGATGGATCAGATGGAAGATGGCATGGTGATTCCCCATCCACCAGAGGGGGGCGCGCGGCGTGCGGCCCGGCGCGGAGGTCTCTTACCTCTGCCTCCAGGCGGGGTCAGCCAGTGGGTCACTGCACAGGGTCTCGGCTTCCTGGGGGGCGGGGCAGAGAGAGGTGGTGAGGGGTGGGGTAGGGAGCTGGTCTCCCCAGCAGACCCTAGGGCGCGCCCAACCCTCCCGAGGCCACTGCTGATCCCACTCCTGATCCCGCTCACCTGTGTCCCCAGTACCGGCTTTCTGAGTAATTATTATTATTTTTTGGGGGGGGTTACATCTGGAGATCCTCAGGAATCCTATGTCACATCTGACTCTGCACTTAGGGATCACTCCTGGTGGGGCTCAGGGGGACCCTATGGGATGCTGGGGATAGAATCTGGGTTGGCTGTGTGCAAGGCAAGTGCCCTACCCACTGTGCAACCTGTCCGGCCCCCAGAGTAACTGTCTTTTGAGAAACCTTGTGAAGAATAGGGGAGCAAAGGTCTGTGGGTAGCACGTACAGATGACCAGGGAGCAGGCATTTTGGGGGGGTCAGCTCCCCTGGGTGCTGGCTCAGAGTTTGGTCCTCCAGAAGATAAAGCAAGAAAGCAGGGATGCAGTGAACTATGTTTTTCATTGATTCATTCATTTTTTTATTATTTGGGATGTGTAGGTTTGGGTCAAACTTGGTGATGCTCAGGGCTTACTCCTGGCTTTGCACTCAGGGATCATTCCTGGTGAGGCTCGCGGGGAACGAACCTGGGTCAGTTGTGTGTAAGGCAAACACCCACCCCGCTGTGTATATCCTGATAGGAAAGCAGATACTTGAAAACCAAAGTATGGCTTCATTCCATCTTGTGTTTTGGGGGGGGCGGGAAAGGTTGTATGTGAGGGGTGGGGCGGCAGGGGCAGACTGGTCAGAGGTGTCAGGAGACACCCGGAGGGCTTCCTGGAGGAGGTGATTGCAGCTGTAGCCAGTGGAGCCAGAAGGGCTTTTTGTGGACTGGAGGAGTCTCATCTGCAGAGATCTGGTGGGGTAAGGTGGGTGGGGTATGGGTCTCTGCAGAGCCTTGGAGGGATTGGGTTTGGTGAGCTCCTTGGAGAGAAGGAAGAGTTGGGACTCGCTGTATCAGACTCGGGTTTGAAAAGTCCCAGCAGGGCTCAATTCTCTGACCAGTGGGTCCTGCCTTCTCTGTACCTGTGAACGGGCACTGGTCCACTGGTCCGCGGACTAGCGGTTGAAAAACACTATATTAGGGGCCACAGGGCCCGGAGTTCAATTCCCAGCGGGGTGGGGGGGCTAGGGAAGTGGCCCTGCACCTTGAGAATCAGATCCCCATTGCTGGGACTGAGAACCTCGGGGCGTGAGCCTGGTCCCCAACCCCGATTTCGCTGGGTGTGGCCCCTGAGCTGGCCCTCAGCAGCCCAGAGCCCCGAGAGACCTGGAAGGGCCCTGGTTGGCTCCTGAGCCCAACGTGGTCCCCTGAACGCTCCCCGGGAGCAGGCCCCGCGTCAGGAGCAGCCCCTGAGCACTGCCACCCGTCAATGAATGGGAGAGCCAAGTTAGGGCGTCGGGGTGGGCAAGAGGGGAGAAGAGGCGACGCCTCCCTCCCAGAGGCAGCATCCCTCTGCCTCCCCGGCGCTCGCGCTCGCAGGCGGTATCCTAGCAACCGCGCCGCCATCACCTTGGCAACGTGGGCCTCGCGCTCTCCTTGTTCGCTGATTGGGCGACCAAGGGGGCGGGGCCCCCTAGCCCCGCCCAGGGCAGAAGCCCACACCTGGTACCCAGCGCCGGAGGTGGGGGAGCAGGCAAGAGTCAGGTGCGGGGCTGGAACCTCACCTTTGGGGCTGGGAGCCGGTGGTTCTGACCCTGTGAGTGACCTTAAGCAAGTCCCGCGGGCCACTGTCTCCCCTTGTGGGATCTCAGGCGCTGGATAGCAACCAGTTCACTGCCTGGTAATGTGTGTGTGTGTGTGTGTGTGTGTGTGTGTGTTTCATCTTCATTTTGTTTGGGTGCCACACCCAGACGTGCCAGAGGAAGACTCCTGACGTAAAGGTCATGGATGTCTCCAGGAAGCCCGTGATTGACCAGTGCAACTAGCTTTGTTGTTCTAAAGATCACCAACACCTCACAGGGGTTGGGGGACCGTGTGTGGTGCAGGGCCTGGAGCTAGGACCAGCCACATACAAGGCAAGCAACTTAGCCCCTGTACTATCTCTCTGGCTCAGTTTACTACCCCACCCCCCCAAGTTTACCTAATCTTCGTCGATTTTGACACTGGTGAGTGGCTTGAGTTAATTTTTTTATGCGGGCCACACCCAGCAATTCTCAGGGGTTACTCCTGGCTCATTCCTCAGGGATCACTCCTGGTGTGGCTTGGGGGACCCTATGGGGTGCCAGGGATCGAACCTGGGTCAGCTGTGTGGGCAAGCGCCCTCCCTGTTGTACTATCTCTCTGGCCCCATGAATAATTTGAGTTTCACTATCTGATTCCAGGAATTTATCTTTGGCCTGTTTGTACCAGTTATTCTATTTATTGCTTTCCTTTTTTTTTTTAACTCTGTAAAATGAATATATTTCCCCGCTCAGAATAAATGAATAAATACAATGAATATATTCCCCCGAGGGCTCGCAAAGCCCATTCAAGTGGGGCGAAGCGTGTGGATTGTAAATGGCAGAGAACTGGGCAGACGCTCCCTGCCTGGCTGCCCGGGCTCCACTGAGCGATGCTGAACTCACCTCCCCCTGCTCCTCACCGCCCCACCCCTACCATGAGCCACCTAGAGACCCCACTTGGTGACTCTTTCTTCCTTTCCACCATAGTTGCGGGATCGAACCCTGGGTCTCGCACATGCAAGCAAATGTTCAGCCACTGAACCCCCTCCCCAACTTTCCTCTCACCCCCTTTTTTTGGGGTCACACCCAGCAGTGCTCAGGGCCACTCCTGGCTCTATGCTCAGGGATCACCCCCAGGGATCGAACCTGGGTCAGCTGTGTGCAGAGCAAGTACCCTACCCACTGTGCTTCTGCTCTGCCCACCCCATTTTTTTTTTTTAGTGTTTCTGGTCACACCCAGTGTGGCAGTGCTCCAGTGCTCAAAGACTGACTCCTGGCTCTGTGCTCAGGAGTCACTCCTGGCAGGGCTCAGGAGACCCTATTGGATTCTGGGACTCGAACTCCGGTGCGAGGCCAGATCCTTCCCCGCTGTGCGGTTGTGTTCTGCCCCACTCCCTGCCCGTCTCTCTCTCTCTCTCTCTTTCTCTCTCTCTCCCTCCTCACGCCAGGCCCGTGGCCTGCCGGGGCAAAGTGATTTGATTTGTTCCCGCCCTGCTTTATTGACTTCCCGCTGGAGCGTGGGCACCCTGGCTGTGGGTTCCCCTCTGTCCTGTCTGTCTTCATTTGCAGCCGCTCTCGGGCTCTCTGAGTCTTCACACCCTGGCGGCCATGGCAGAGCTGCCCCCGCTCGGCTCCCTCCGGAGGCCCCGTTTCCAGAGGGAAGTCAAACCCCTGCCCAAGTGCTTGTCGGAATCAAAAGCCATGAGAGCTGGGCAGAGTGCTTGCCTTGCCTGCAGCAGACCAGGGTTCTAATCCCCGGCATTCCATAGGGGTGTTCCCCCCACACACACATCCCCCAAGCCCTGCCAGGAGTGATCCCTGAGCTCAGAGCCAGGAGTCAGCCCCCGCCCCAGAATTATCAGGGGTGGTGCCAAGACAAAAACAAAGCAAAAGCAAGGAGAGCCAGTGGACAGTCACAGGGCGAGGGAACACAGAGAGCATGAAGTCTCGGTCTCCTGTCTCAGTATAGCACTGTATAGCACTGTCCTCCCATTGTTCATCGATTTGCTCAAGCGGGCCCAGTAACGTCTCCATTGTGAGACTTGTTGTTACTGTGTTTGGCATATCAAATACGTCACAGGGAGCTTGCCATTGCCAGGCTTTGCTGTGCGGGCGAGATACTCGCAGTAGCTTGCCAGGCTCCCTGAGAGGGGCGGAGGAATCGAACCCAGCTCGGCCAGTCTTGTCTCGGTAGCTTCAAAAATTGCTGGGTCCTTTTTTTTTTTTTTGGCGTTTTTGGGTCACATGCAATGCACAGGGGTTACTCCCGGCTCTGCACTCAGGAATTGCTCCTGGCGATGCTCGGGGGACCATATGGGATACTGGGAATTGAACCCAGGTTGGTCACATGCAAGGCAAATGCTCTACCACTATGCTATTGCTCCAGCCCCAATGCTAGGTCTTTTTTTTTTTTTTTTTTGCTTTTTGGGTCACACGCAGTGAGGCTCGAAGGTTCCTCCTGGCTCTGCACTCAGGAATTACTCCTGGCGGTGCTCAGGGGACCATATGGGATGCCAAAGATCGAACTCGAGTCAGCCGCGTGCAAAGCAAACAAACACCCTACTCGCTGTGCTATCAGCTCCGACCCCAACTTTCTTCCTTATTTATTTATTTATTTATTTATTTAGCCTTTTTGGGTCACACCTGGTAATGCTCAGCGTTTACTCCTGGATCTGCACTCAGGAATTACTCCTGGTGGTACTCGAGGAACCATGAGGGAAGCCAGGGATGGAACCCCGGTCATTCCCATGGAAGGCAAATGCCCTCCCCACTGTGCTGTCGCTCTGGCCCAGGGTCTCTTTTCTAAGATCGTCCCCAGCCAGGAGGAGCCGGGACTGCTGTGGGAGAAGCTTGAGGCCGGATCTCTGCTCTGAGCTGGCGTTCAGGGATGTGAGTGCTGGCGCCCGGCCCTCTCTGGCCCATCTGTCGCCTGGCCTGCTGGCCCCTCCTTGGCTGCCTTGCCTGGCTGGCAGAGAGGGGGAACTCCGAAGCTCTTGTGCCTCTCTCAAAAGGCAGCTCTCTCCCGCTCTCTGCCTACTCTCGGAGCGACAGGAAGTGTCTGGTGAACGGGCACTTTCACCTTCCTGGGCCCTTCCCCCAAATCCACTTTTAGTTTTGTTTTTGGAGCCCCACCTGGCAATGCTCAGGGTTCTCTGCTCAGGGATCGCTCCTGGCAGGGTTGTGGTGAGGGACCCCATAGGATGCCGGGGATTGAACCTGGGTCAGCCGTGTGCAGGGCCAGCGCCCGCCCCACTGTGCTATCACTCTGGCCCCGCCAAGATTCACTTCTGGACCTTCTGCAGAGAAACGGAGGCTCGTCTGGGCTGGTCTAGGGTGTGAGGGAAGAGGAGGTGGCTGCATTCTTGGAGCAGGAGACACTGGGGTTCGGAAGGGCCTCCCGAGACGTCCTCCCGGCTCACCCCAGCCTCTGCGCCTCCTCCGAGGAGCTTGTCCCCCAAGATTTCCTGAGTGTTCCCCCTTGCGGATTTCCGTGACGCTTTCCACAAACAGTTCCCCAGAATATCCCGGGCAAGCTGCCAGCCCCGAGGATGCCGGGAGGGAACGAAACGTTCTGTCCTCGTCTTCCCCCCTCCTCCCCGATCTTGGAGCAGGGGAAGCTTGTGTCCTGCCAAGATCTGGGAGGAAATCCTCAGTGCAGTGCTCGGCAGGGACCAGGCCAGGCCTCGCCAATGGCTTTCACGTGCAAAGCCTTTGGAGCCATCTCCCTGGCCCCATTCCTTTTCGTTGTTCTTATTTGGGGGGCCACATCCGGTGATGCTCAGGGCTGACTCCCATCTCTGGAATGACCCCTGGCGGGGCTCTCAAGGGACCCAGTGGGATGCTGGGGATCGAACCCCACTTGTCCCCTTGCAAGGCAAACACCTTCCACGCTGTGCTGTCATTGCAGCCTCTTCATTTGTCTCTTGGTCTGCCTTGCAAATGCTCCCTAAGTTCATCCCACACCCTCCAGAATGTGCCGTGGGGTTCAGTAGTTCTGGCATGGTAAAACTTGTCTGGAGCTTACCTGTACCCCAATTCTGGTCTCAAATCCATTCTGGAATTCAGTGCCCTCCTAACCCAGCCTGGCACCTCTCCCGAGACTCTGAAAGATTGGGGTGTTCAGATCAGGGGCTGCACCAGTTCATTTTTGTTTGTTGTTGTTTTGGGGGCCACACTTGGCTATGCTCAGGGTTTACTCCTGGCTCTGTGCTCAGGAATCACTCTTGATGGTGCTCAGGGGACCAGATGGGATGCGGGGGGTGGAACCCTGTCTGCCTCTGGCAAGGAAAGCACCCTCCCCGTTGTCCTATCCCTCCAGCCCCACCAGAGGGCTCCCTGCAGATGGACACCCCCCTGTCCTCCCCCTCACCCCTTCCTGAGGACCTTCCAGCCCAGTGACCTCACCCTGAAGGTGTGATTTCACACCTCCCACCTTTGCACAGGCTGCCATCTGGCCAAAGTGTGTTTCTTTTCCTCCACTCGACTTCCCATCCAGGCATTTCCCCCCCCCCATCATCACTCCTGCCTCTGAGATTCCCACAAGCCCTAAACTGGACGATGCATTTTTTTCCCTTTGTGGTTGCTTTGCTTCCATACCTGGCGGTGCCTCAGGACTTATTTCTGACTCCACCTCCCCAGTGGAGCAGGAGCAGACCGGCAGGGATGCAGGGATTGAACCCAGCTTGGCCACATGCAAGACCAGCGCACTGCTGGCGCGCACGATGGTGCATTTTTTTTTTGTATTTCTTGATTATTTCTTTTTGAATTTTTTGGGCCACACCCGGCGATGCTCAGGGGTTACTCCCTGGCTCTGCACTCAGAAATCACTCCTGGTGAGCTCGGAGGACCATCCGGGACGCCCGGAGATGGAACCCGGGTCTGCACCGTCCCCGCTGTACCTCTGTGTGTTTGTTTGCACGCACTAAGGTATCGCCAGTCTTCCCCGACAGAGACTGCTGCCCACTTGTCCTCTCAAGGTCACCCCCTCAAGGTCACCTGCTAGCAGGGGACAGCGCCGTGCGGTGCCCGAGAATGGCCACCAACTCCGGCGCCTGCCGCTGGGAATTTTCAAGGACTCCAAGCGTTACACAACAGGTCCGGGACGGGGGCGGGAGAGTCTGGGCTTTGAGGCCTCGATTTCTGCTACCGTGTGACCTTGGGTAGTTCACCTCTGGGCGCCTCTTCCCGCGTCCCGCCCCCTCCCCGCCGAGCGCACGGGATCTCGGGGCCCCCCTTCCGGGCCCGCCCCACGTCGGGACGCGCTTTCTCCGCCCCCCACCCACCCTTTGGATATCCAGCCGCTCCTCCTCCGGCGGCGTCCTCAGTGCCCCGCCGCCGCCAGGTCTTACCTGGCAAATCGCAAACCTCACCAGAACCTAGCTGACTTCACACCACCTTTGCAGAGCCCGGGACGCCCCCCACCCCACCCCGGGCATCCGCCATTCCCCCCCAACCCTTTTTTTCCTTGCGTCCTTCGCCCGCAGCTGCGCGCGGGGAGGGGGGAGGTGGAGGCGGGTCTCGGGCTGGAAGGGAGGCGCAGAGCCGTGTGGCTGCCCGTTGGTGCGGGCTTCCCCAGCGTTTCTTGGCCCCCTCCCCGCCCCCCCCCAGCTCCCACCCCCCCAACCCCTTAGAAACTCAGCCTCACACTTTCGAGGGATGTTCTGGGGGAAAACGCCGGCGCCAGCGCCCGCAGCCGCGCGTTCTGCAAAGGGAGAGCGCGCGTGGTCCGGAGCGAGGGCGCGAGGCGGGGGAGGGGGGGCTGGAGCAAACGGGGGGGCGTTGCACCCCTTCCTCGGCGCCTAGGTCCAGCCCCCTCCCTTTCCTAGAACGGGAGCCCTTCCGTGCCCGCCTCTCTCTCTGCCACTTCCCTCCGCAACCCGCCATTGATTGCCCCGGCCAAGGCCTGGCGAGAGCTTCGCACACTCAACGCGCGCGCTATGGGCACCGGCTGCACCCCCTCTCGCCCCCGCTCGCCCCTCGCACACGTCGCAGGCGGGAGGCGGGATCCCCGGCCCCGTGCAACACCCCCCACCCCTCTTCCCGCCGCCGCCTCGGAGGCCCCAGCCCCGGGGCTTGCTTTGTTTGTTCGCTGCCCGCCTGCAAGCGGGCGCTGGGCAGGAGCTGTCCACTCGCCGCGGTGCTGACGCGGGCAGGCGAGGGAACCGTGGTGCGGAGCCCCGGGAGGTCACCGAACCGCCCCCACCCGACCCCCAACGAAGGGCTGTCCACGCCGGCCGGTCTGACCCGGGGCAGCGGTGCGCGCCCGGACCCTGGAGCTGTCCCCGCCGCGGTGCTGAAACGAGCGCGCGCGCGCCGGGCGCTTGCCCCGGAGGCTGAGAGAGGGAGGGGTGGCCGCCGGCAGCGTGGGCTGGGGGGCTCCTAGGCGCGGGGCCCCGGGGCTGGGGTCTCTCCGCCGACCCCCGCGGACCGGCTCAGCCCCGACGAGCGAGCGAGCGAGCCAGCGCGCGCCCTACGTACCTGTTGGCAGCCGCAGCTCCTTGGCGGCCGAGCGGGGCGCCTCTCCCTCCTCCCCCTCTTCCTCCCGGACTCCGCCGCCCAGGCGCTCCCTCCTGCCGGGGCTAGCACATGTGCACGCGGGGCGTCGAGCCCCCTTCTCCGGCCCGCCCCGAATGCCAGTCGAGCTGCAGGGCACGGAGCCCAGCGGCCTTCCCCCTCCCCCCCCACCCCGCACTCCCGCCCCCAGGGCAGACCAGCTCTAGGGAGACCCAGAAAAGAGGCGGGGGTGGTGGGGACGGGAGAGGGCGCCAGCAGAGATGCCTGACAGGGCTGCTGGGAGCTAGGAGCGACATCCGCACCCGCAGGCAGCTCCGTTGCGAAGGATCGGGACTTGGGGTTCTGTTGCTTAGGGCACACGGCGTGGCGGGGGTTTGCCCAGCCGTGGGAAATATCACTTTGACCTCGCCACGTCCGTGCCCCATTGTTGCAAACTCCAGGTGTTTCGACTGATTGATTGCTTCTGGCACTTCATTCCCGTCCATCACAGAGAACTTTCCGTACCTTCCAGAGCAAAAGACAAACTCGTTCTTTCCTTTCCCTCACCCACATGGCCCGGCGCAGGGGCCACTGTGCAGTGCCTGGGATCAGACCCCGATCTCTTGCTCAAATGCAAAGCCTTTGGCTCCCTTGAAGGGATGGACCTTCTTTACTATTTATACTGTATCAAGGATGTGGCTCAGAAGTTAAGTGCAAGTGCAAGTGCAAGTGCAGTGCCCTGGGTTCAGTCCCTGGCACCCCCCCCCACACACACACACACACATGGGTCCAGATTGATAGTACAGAGGGGAGGGCACTTGCCTTGCACCTAGCCAATCAGGTTTGATCTCCGCCATCCCAAGCCCTGCCAGGACGGATTCCTGAGTATAGAGCCAGGAGCACCGCTGGGTGTAGCCCCTGCCCCCCCAAAAAAACAAGTAAAATAAAATAGAGGACCAAAGCGTCCCTGAACACTGCTGGGTGTAGCCCAGAAAACACAAGGAGGGGGAAATAGTGTAAAACAAAATCTTTACCGTATTTGCAAGTCAAAGTGTGGTTATTCTCAATGAAAATTTCTGGCCTCAGGCTCTATGAGTCCCAGCCTTCTGCTACACTTCTCATCACACTGGATTTCTTTTTTTGGGGGGGAGAGAGTGAGCTCATTGCCCGTGCCTGGTAGTTTGTTGGGGGGCAGGGGTTGCTCAGGGCACAATGCTGTGCTCAGGATCAAACTCTGGGCTCTGGTAACATGCAAAGCTGTCTCCCCCTTTATTAGTTTGATTCTGGGGCCACACCCCGCGATGCTCAGGGCTGACTCCTGGCCCTGCACTCAGGGATGGAGTGCTCCCTGGCGGTGCTTGGGGGACCTTGGCGGTGCTCGGGGGAACCTGTGGGTTGCCGGGGATCGAACCAGGTTGGTTGCGTGCAAGGCCAACGCCTGCCCCACTGTACTATTGCTCCGGCCCCTCCTCACTTTCTGATGACATTGGTCACCTTCTCTTCTGGACTCTTTACACTGATTCTGTCTTTCATCTCTCTCTCATTCTCCATCTCTTAGGGTGGTGACTGGCACACAATAGATGCTGAATTGTATCTGCCGAACGGGTGGGCGCGTGGGAGGTAGGGGTCAGAGTGACTTCGTTTTCTGAGTGCTTGCTCATTTGATGGCTTTCTTTTCCTTTTTTCAAACCACAGTCCTGCTAAGCCGCAGGTGGCAGTTTTTTTTCTGCCTAACCCTCCCTCCTGCCGCGTCTCATCAATTCTCTCCTTAGTCATTTCATCCAGCGCCATCTCCACGTAGTACCAGGCTGGTTTGGGTTTTTGTTTTGACTTGTTTTTGTGTGCGGACTGCGCGCGCACACACACACACACACACACACACACCTGTCTGGGCTCCAGGCTGACTCCTGGCTCTGTGCTCAGGGACCACTCCTGGAGGTGCTCAGGGCTGCTGGGGATCGAACCCAGGTTAAGTGTGTGCAGGGAAAGCGCCCTCCCCTCTGGACTGTAGCTCTGGCCTCAAGCTGCTGTTTTGGGGGGAGGACTGGGGGATAAGGGGCTTCCTATTCATGCTTAGAGACCTGGGGTCTGTACTCCAGGATACTCCAGCTGGTGGGTCCTCACTGCTTCAGTGCTCTGGCCAGCGCTGCTGTATTATGCAGCACCAGTGGCATTGGGAGGGGTGGGCACCAGGGCTGTACCCAGCAGTGCTTGGGAAACCTTGGAGTGCCGGGGATCAAACTCGGAGCCTCGTGCTCACCAAGCCTCTACTCTTGCCCTTTGTGCTATCTTTCCGCCCCCCCCCCCAACTGCTTTTTTTTTTGTTATTGACTTGGTTTGGTTTGGGGGCCACACTAGCGATGATCAGGGCTTACTTTTGCCTCTGCATTCAGGGATCACACCTGGCAGGCTCAGGGTCACTCTAGGGTGCTGGGGATCAGATAGGGGAGTGAAGCTGGGTCAAATGTGTGCAAAGCAAGAACCGTATCTGCTACATTATGTCTGTAACCCTTCTCCAACTGATCTTTTGAGAGGGGCCACACCTGGCGATGCTCAGGACTTACGCCTGGCTTTGCTTGCAGGAAGTATTCCTGGCTGTGCTTGGGGGACTTTATGGGATGCCGGGGATCAAACCTGGGTCAGCCCTGTGCAAGGTAAATGCCCTTCCCACTGTACTATGGCTTCAGAGCCCCAAAACTCTATAAAAATATGTTTTTTATTCTAGCACCATGATTTCAAGTGGTTCATAACACAGATGTTTCAGGCATTCAATATTCCAACTCCTGTCCCACCACCGGTGTGCCCTTCCATCCAGCAGTGTCCCTTGTTTCCCACCCTCCCCCTCAGCCTGCCCCCCTGCAGGCACAAACAAATTGACTTCATGTTGTTTGTTACAGCACATGGGCAAACGGAATGCTCACGCTTTGGATCAGTAAGAGTCAGCTTGTGATCACGGTTCTGCCTCCCACAGATGTGTGTTTGTCGTCATCTGAGGATGTGCTGGGCTGGTTGGTGCTAGCTGAGCCTTCTGTGTCCCTGTTTCGGCTCCCGGCACTAAGTGGGCTTCTGTGCAACTCTCCCGTGTGCCGTGGCTGTACTGGGCTGACGGGACTAGGAAATTTGGTGGTGTCACGTGGCTGTGGATGGCAGTCCAGAAGCACTCGATATGGGACAATTTGGTGTCTTGGCAGTTTGCTGTTGAGGAGATAAGTTGTTTCTTTTCTTTTTCCTTTGTTGGGGGTCACACAGGCCATGCTCAGGGGTTCCTCCTGATTCTGCACTCACGAGTTACTCCTGGCAGCGCTCGGGGCACCCTATAGGATGCTGGGGGATTAAACCTGGGTCGACCACGTGCAAGGCAAATGCCCTACCCGCTGTGCTGTCGCTCCGACTCAGCTGGGCTGTTTCTATGGCAGAGGGTGTTGGGTTTGGCAGGGACTGCTGTGTCATCATCAGGCAGGAAGGCCCCAGCATTATCAGCTCAGACCAGTCTACAGGGAAGATCTGGCGGTATTATGTTCTTTTGGAGATGTGACATTGGTACGTTTCTCTGCTAGCAAGATGATTTTTTTTCTTTTTGGGTCACACCTGGCGATGCACAGGGGTCACTCCTGGCTCTGCACTCAGGAATTACTCCTGCTTAGGGGACCATATGGGATGCTGGGAATCGAACCCAGGTCGGCTGTGTGCAAGGCAAATGCCCTACCTGCTGTGCTATCGCTCCAGCCCCCCAAAATTGTTATTTTGTTTGTTTGAGTCACACCCAGTGATGCTTAGGGCTGACCCCTGGCTCTGCACCCGGGGATCGCTTCAGGTGGGTTCAGGGGACCCTCTGGGGTGCCGGGGGTCCAATCCGGCTTGGCTGCGTGCCAGGCAAGCACCCTCCTTTCTGTACAGTCTCTCTTTTAAACTGATTTTTCAAAAATAGGAAATAACCCTGCTTAAGGTGATTTCCATTTGGCTAAATCCTCCTTGTCCTTTTCATCATCTGCGTTTCAAATGTCACTTCCTAAAGAGTTTTTCTCTCCTCCCTGGATCTAATTTGCTTCCCCGCCAGCAGTGACTCTATAGCATTATAACATGGCCTAATTCATTTTCCCTCGCAGCCAACCACTCTCGGAAATGATCTTATTTGTGGACCCATTTGCCATTGGTTTCCCATCAATTAATTGAAAGATAGATGGGGGGCCAAGTCCGGACTCTGTCTTGTTTCTCTCCCATAATCGGAGGTGCTGTCAGCCTTCGGACCCTCTCCCCCACTCCTCCTCTCCCCTGGAACCTCCTGTCCCCTCATCCCTTCGTCATTGTGTTTTCTGGGGGAGGTGCATTTTGGGTCACACCCAGCAATGCTCAGGGGTCACTCCAGGCTCTGCACTCAGGAATCACTCCTGGTGGTACTCCAGGGTCCCTATGGGATGCCAGGGATCAAACCCAGGTCAACGGAGTGCAAGGCAAGTGCCCTCCCTGCTGGACTACCACTTTGGCTTCTTTTGCTTTTTCCTGCTGTGCCTGTCTTATTTTCTTACATTATTATTATTAAATTTTGTTTTGGGACCACACATGGCAGTGCTCGGGGCTGACTCACAGGATCACTCCTGGCAGGGCTCAGGGGACCCTGTGGAGTGCCAGGATAGAACCGGTGTCAGCTGCATCAAGAAAACTGTCCCGGGTGATGTACCCACTGTCCCAGCCCCTCCGTTTGCCCACACACACTTTATTTTTTTTCCAGTTTTTGGGTCCAACTCAGCAATGCTCAGGAGTGCACTCAGTTATCCTGGTGATGTGTGGAGGACCAGATGGGATGCCGGGGATTGAACCCACGTCGGGTGCTTGCAAAGCCAGCACCCTCCCTGCTGTACTATGTCTTGCCCTGGATCTGGCCCTGCTGTGCCCATTTTAGAGTTTTGCAGAGGTTATGCGGCCTGACCAAGGTCTGCAGACCAATTAAGAACTGAGCTTGGACTTCATTGGAGTTTGTTGTTGTTTTTTTTAATTCCCCCCTCTTTTTTTAATTTTTTGTTTTTGGGTCACACCTGGCTGTGTCAGGACTTACTCCTGGTTGTCTCAGGGGAACCCTATGAGGTGCCCGGGATCAAACCCAGGTTGGTACTTCCAGAGCAAGTGCTCTAGCTGCTTTCACTGTCGCTCCTGCCCCGAAATTCTTTCAGCTCAGACTCTGGCCAGGAACTGCCTCAGAACCCCACAGGGGGTGGCGGGAATTCAGCTCTTCAGAGCTGGGTAATTGCACCCAAACCTCCTCCCAGGCAGTTTGCTTGGCAAGGAGAGGAGGCCAGGCCCCAGCCAAGCCTGGATTTCCCCCCGTTGTTCTCTTTGCTCTTTATGGCTTTTGGCTTCTGGATCGGGGGTCCCCCGGGTGTCAATGCTATGACAATAATGTCCTTTGCTGTTGCTCCTCTCAGTGGGTTAAAGAGCCATCATCTTGCAAACAAGTCTCAGTCTTGGCCCAGGGTGGAACATCTACCATTGGTCTCTCTCTACGCTCCTGGGAAGTTTGCAGGGGTCCTGACAATAGCTGGCTTGGATCAGGGCCCCCCGAGAAGGGCAGATATAAACCTGTCGCTTCACTGTCCCTGAGGAAGGACAATATATATATATATATATATATATATATATTCTTTGGGTCACACCTGGCGATGCAGAGGGGTTACTCCTGGCTCTGCACTCAGGAATTACCCCTGGTGGCGCTCAGGGGACCATATGGGATGCTGGGGATCGAACCCAGGTAGCCATGTGCAAGGCAAATGCCCTACCCGCTGTGCCATCACTCCAGCCCCGACAACTCGTATTTATGGGCCCATTTGCCATTGGTTTCTCATCAATTAAATGAAGGATGGGGGCCAAGTTCGGTCTCTGTCTTGTTCTCTCCCGTACTGACAGCTGGGTGGAATCCAAACATTAGCAGCCACTTAATTGGGGCTCCAGGTCACCCCGGCTCACTCAGTACCCCCTTGTTTATTTGCCTTTTGTTTGGGGGGACCACACCCGACGATGCTCAGTGGTTACTCCTGACTCTGCACTCAGAATCATCCTGGCAGTGCTCAGGGGACTCAGTGGGATGCTGGAGATCGAACCCGCCAGGGTCGGCCGCATAAACCCCTCTGTACTGTCACTCCAGCCCCTCTTCCGATTTTATTTCTTCCCAGACAAGCTGACTTCGAACAGGCTAACCCAGAGAGCAGCAGCTTCCAAGGGGCAGCAGAGTCTGGGCCGACAGCAGATAACCAAAGAGTGCATCTGGGATGGCCTCGAGATTCTCCCAGGTGACCAAGCCCACCTGGGGACCAATTCCCAATGTGCTGGTGTCCTGGAGGGCCAGATCTTGCTTTGCAAAAATCTGTTGCTTGGGAATGTCTGCGTCTGTACTTCCTGCCCTTCGCCTGCAAATGCTCCCTGCCCTGCCAGGTAGGCTAGAAAACAGAGCTTTTGCGTTTAGTCGGGGGCCCAGTTTTTTGGACCATGAACGCACCTGGGTCCACCTGCAAAATAAGCAACTTTCAGGGCCAGAAGGACAGTGCAGTGGGCAGGGCATTTGCCTTGCACACAGCCAACCTGGGTTTGACCCCCAGCATCCTAATAGTCATATTCCACCCCTCTTTCACACACGCCACAAGTGATCCCTGAAGACAGTGTCAGGAGTAATCCCTGAGCACCACTTGTGTGTGCCTCCCCCCCCCCAAAAAAAAATAAACAACAAGAAGAAAGGAAATAGATTTGGAGAGGACTGAAGCCACTTGTCCAAGGTCACAGAGTTTGGAGCCAAAGCCAGCGGTACTGGTCTGTCTCACTTGGGTGCAAATACCCAGTGGATACTGCCCCCAACCCCATCGCCCGCCCGAGATGCCTGGTTCCGGGGAAAAAAAAAAAAAGAAAGAAAAAAAAACCACAGCCTTTCCCCTAAGCCACAAGGACAAAGCATCAACAGAGATGGCTGTGGATAATCCCTGAACCTCATTTGGGGCTAATCATCACATCCATTTATCTCCTCACTAGCGGCTTAGCACAGCTGGAGGCCAGCGATCTGGGGTTAGCTGCTTTCCTGGACACAGCCAGACAGGGATCGAATGTTTGGGTGGCTGGGCTGGTGGTGGGGGCGGAGGAGGGGGGAGGATGATGACCACAGAGAAGGACCCCAGAAGCACCCTGACTCCCTGTCTCCAAGTGGTCCTCTGGAGCACAGGGCCACCGTCGTCACAGCTGGGCGAAGGGAAGAACCAGCATTTGTGAGGTTTTTAGTTTTTTTGTGGTTTTTTTTTTTTTTTTGAGCCACACCAGGTGGTGCTCAGAACTGACTCCTGGCTCTGCGCTCAGGGGCCATTCCTGGCAGGGTTCGGGGGACCTGATGGGGTGCCGGGGATCGAACCCAGGATGGCCACCTGCAAGGCAAGTGCCCTCCCCCCCATTGCTCCAGCCCCAGCATTTCTGAGTTTGTTTTGTTTTTGATCAGGGGTCACACCTGGCGATGCTCAGGGCTGACTCCTGGCTCTGCGCTTAGGGATCACTTCTGGTGGGGGTCAGAGAACCCCGTGGGATGTCGGGAAGAGAATCCAGGTCGGCCGTGTGCAAGGCTAGTGCCCACTCCAGCCCACTTGTGAGGGTTTTGGTTTGGTTTGGTTTTGGTTCTGGCTTTGGACCACACCTGGTGGTGCTCAGGGCTGACTCCTAGTTAGTTCTGCACTCAGGGATCACTCCTGGCGGGGCTCAAGGGAGAGGGGAATCGAACCCACAAGGCAAGAGCCTTATGCTCTGTAGTAAGTACTGCCCCAGCGCACTTGTGAGTTTTTATCCCGTCTCCAAGACCAGAGAGGAAGGACTCTCTGTGCCTCGGTTTCCCTATCTGCAAATGGTGGTGCAGAACTGAATGTGGTTGGGCCCTGGGGGAAACATTCAGGGATCCAGCATGCAGGCAAGCAGAGGGTCTGAGTTGTTGAACAGTTTCAACAAGCTGAGTGGTTCTAGCTCTGGGTCAGCCAAGGGCAGAGAGGCCAAAAATAAAATCCAGGCACCCGCAGGCACAGCCAAGCACCAGGGAGGGGGTCACTAATGAATTCCGAAGCAAGTTTGGCCAGCGTGGAGGGTACGAAATGTTGGAGGGAAAGACAGAAGGAGGGACAGTTTCTTTCAGGTCACTATGGCTTCATGCCATCACACTCCCATCGTGAGAGGAGAGGAACACCGAGGGGGAAGGAGGGGGAGGGAGAAAAGAAAGGAGGGAAGGGGAAAAGAAAGGAGGAGGCCTGGAGCGATAGTACAGCGGAGAGGGCCCGGGTGCCCAAATTCGATCCCCAGCATCCCATAGGGTGCCGAGCCTGCCAGGCACGATCTCTGAGTGCAGAGCCAGGAGAAAGCCCTGAGCATCACTGAGTGTGGGCCACCCCCCCCCCAAAAAAAAACAACGAGACTGAGGCTTTGGGTCATGGAGCTAAAGGGCTGGCACCCATGTGGGAGGTGTGGGCTCCATTCCCAGCACCGTGTGTTCCCCTCCAGCACTGTAAGGAGTGGCTCCCCCCGAAAGGAGAGCCTTGGATGAGATTCCCTGGGAGAGTCTACTCTAAGTTTGAGACTGGGTGAGGAGAGGGTCTGAGCCAGTGTTCCCCTGATGCAGAGAACCCTGAAGGCCAGAGAAGACAGCCAGCTAGCCGGGGTGATGCAGAGAACCCCAAGGGCAAGAGACCACCTCCCGCCAGTTGAGAACCTGCAGAATTTCCGTTGGTGAGTTCCAAACTCACAGCTGCTGGTAGCACTCCAGAAATCCAGGCACAGAGAAACCGTTCGGGTTCAATACCAAGTACCCAGTCTTTTGATTTTTTCCCCTTTACTTTGTTTTGTACTACACCTGGGGGTGCTCAGAGCTGACTCCTGACTCTACACTCAACAGTCTGACAGGGCTCAGGGGACCCTCTGCAGTGCCAAATTAGGGGTCAGCCCCCCACTGCATCCAAGAGCTTTATCCACTGTATTATCTCCCTGGCCTGAGAAGTGATTATTTGTCCTTGTTTTGGGGTCACACCGGCGGTGGTCAGGGCTGACTCCTGGCTCGGTGCTCAGGGATGGGGTTCTGGGGACCCTCTTCAGGGGCGAATCGGGTCAGCCCATGCACGGCAAACCCCCGGACTCCCTGTCCCTGAGCCATGGACAGCTTTAAACAGTGGCCAGGACAGGACACTCCCCCTTTCATGAAGGCGGAGAGGGTGCCCACTCTTCTATGGGAAGTCGTGTCTTTGCCACAGTGGGTCACTTGCCATTGACCACGCCTTGATCTTTCGAACCCACCCTAAATGTTGGGATCCCAATCAGCAGAAATATCAGGGTTGTGTGAACGATTCCAGGACCCGGGACCCCGCTTTCCTGCCAGCCATCAAAGTGTCGTGGGGAAGCCCTGCCAAGTACTTGGGGTTCGCCTGGGACATTAGGGGGAAGCAGGCAGGCCTGGCATCGGCCCCGCCAAGCATAGAACCAGCAGATGCAAGAAACCAGATCCTCGGGTGACGTCACGGCAGGGCGCAGCTGCTGCAGCTCGGTGGCTTCTGGACTTTTCCCTCACTGCGCCATCTGTCCCTTCCCCTCGTTTGTTTATTCAGTTGTTATTTTTTTCTTTCTTTTGATTTTTGGGGCGATGCTCAGGGGTTACTCCGAACTCTGCATTCAGGGATCACTCCTGGCGGTGCTAGGGGGCGGGGGGGGGGACTCTATAGGGTGCCAGGTATGGAACCCGCATCAGCCGTGTGCAAGGCAAGCATCCTCACTTGCTGGACTATGACTCCAGCCCCCTTGGGGATCCCTTGATGGGAAATGACAGACCTGCATTTAGAGACAGAGATGCAGGAGAGGTATCGATTGGGTCTAAATGGAACCTCAACTGTTTCAATGTAGACCTACCCATAGGGAGGAGCTCGACTAATGTCCTCAGAAAAAAAAAACACTCCCAAGGGGCCAGAGCAATAGTTCAGCAGGTTTACCTTGTTTACCTTGCACACAGCCGACTAGGGCTCAAATTCCAGCCTTTCTTAGGGTCCCCTGAGCACCGCCAGGAATAATTGCAGAGCCAAGAGTAACCCTGATCATCGCCAGGTGTGACCCAAAAAGCCAAAAAAAAAAAAAAGAGGGGGCTAGAGCGATAGCACAGAGGGAGGGTAGGGCGTTTGCCTTGCACGCAGCTGATCTGGGTTTGATTCCCAGCGTCCCATATGGTTCCCTGAGCACCACCAGGAGTAATTCCTGAGCGCAGAGCCAGGAGTAACCTCTGAGCATTGCTGGGAGTGACCCAGAAAGCCAAAAAAAAAAAAAAAAAGGAATAATTCCTGAGCATGGAGCCAGGAGTAACCTCTGAGCATTGCTGGATGTGACCCAAAAAACTTACCAAAAAAAAAAAAAAAGAAAAGGAAAGAAAAAAAAAAGACTGTTCAAACTGGGGAAGTTGAGATTGAATGGGAGCAGCCGCCTGCAAGGCAAACCAAGGCCCTTTGCCTCTCTACTACAGCTAGTGTTTTCTTTCTTTCTTTCTTTCTTTCTTTCTTTCTTTCTATCTTTCTTTCTTTCTTTCGTTTTTTGCGAGGGTGGGGGGAAGTTTCTGGCAGTGCTTGGGGGACCCTGTGGGATGCTGGGGATCGAACCCGTGTAGGCTTCGTGCAAGGCAAGGACCCTCCCCACTGTGCTGTCACTCTGGTCCCTCGCATAGAGTCCTTATCTGCTCATCTGTGCACTTGCATCGTTTCAGATTTGGGCTATTCTGAATAGCACCGCAGCGAACAGAGAAACGAGGATGTCTTTTCTGAGTAGGAATTTTTGCGCCCTTGGGAGAGATGCCAAGGTGTGGAATTGCTGAGTCATAGGGGAGCTCAATTACTAGGGGGTTTTGTTTGATTGGTTTGGGGATCACACCTTGGTAGGTTCTGGGGAGTGCTGGGGATCGAACCCAGGCTGGCCGCATGCAAAGCAAGTGCTCTCCCTACTGTTATAAAAGATGCTCAGTGGTTACTCCTGGCTCTGCACTGAGGAATTACTTGTGGCAGTGCTCGGGGGACCACCTGGGGTGCCAGGGATTGAACCTAACCTTGGCCAGCTGTATGCAAGGCACAACACCCGACCTGCTGTACTTATCACTTTGGCGCAAAACCTTTCATTTTTTGTGGGGGAGGGGTGTCACACCCAGCAATGCTCAGGGATTACTCCTGGCACTGCACTCAGGAGTTACTCCTGGTGGTGCTCAAGGGGCTATATGGGATGCCGGGGATTGAACCCAAGTCTGCCATGTATAGGGGAAACAGTTTAACTGCTCAGGTCCCTTTCTTTGTTTTGTTTTGTTTGTTTGTTTGTTTTGGCTTGGTCTTTGGGGGTCACACCCTGTGGTGCTCAGGGCTAACTCCTGACTCTGCACTCAGGAATTACTCCTGGCAGGGCTCCATAGACCATATGGGAGGCTGGGGATCAAACCCTGGTCAGCCACATGGGAGGCAACCTCTTTCCCCGCCGTGTTCCCTCTCCAGCCCTTCTGGGGGTTCATTTTTACGATGGTCTCCATCAGCCCCCTCCTCCTCGTCACCCACATCACTGTCAACACATCTTTGGTGATTTTTTTTTTGAGAGAGGGGGAGAGTCACATCATGTGATACTCAAGTTACACTCCTGGGTCAGTGCTCAGGGGGCTGTTGGGGGGGGCAGTCCTGTAGTACTGGGGATTGGCTGCAAACAAGGCAAGTGCCATATCTCTTGGGCTATCTCTCCAGCCCCTCACAGCCCAGTCTTTTCTTTTTTTTTTCTTTTCGGGTCATACCCAGAGTTGCACAGGGGTTACTCCTGGCTCTGCACTCAGGAATTACTCCTGGCAGTGCTTGGGGGACCATGTGGGATGCTGGGAATAGAACCCGGGTTGGCAGTGTGCAAGGCAAATGCCCTCCCCGCGGTGCTATCACTCCAGCCCCCAGCCCAGTCTTTTCTCTGCATCACCCCCCAACTAAAACTCTGGATGTGACACTCCCCCCAAAAAAAGTGATAAAGTTTTATAGCACTATAAAAGATCTGCCTCTTGCATACACCTCAGTAATAACATAGAGGCATCCGTACCCCCCAAAATGTCCAGTGGTGACTCACCAGCGCCCACCTCTCCCCTCCCCCCTTCCTTTGCAGTCACCCCTCAAGGTCCACATGGATCTGTCTCCATCTCTCCTTGGCAAACAAACCATCTGGACTCAGTTTGGTGGGGGGAGGGGGCAGGGGCCCCTTGCCATAGCTGGGTCAAGGCCAAGTTCGCTCATTATCAAGTCTTCAGCGACTTCAGGGCTGGAGCAATATAGCATAGCGGGTAGGGCATTTGCCTTGCACGCGGCCAACCCGGGTTCGATTCCCAGCATCCCATATGGTCCCCTGAGCACTGCCAGGAGTGATTCCTGAGCGCAGAGCCAGGAGTAACCCCTGAGGATTGCCAGGTGTTACCCAAAAAGCAAAAACAACAACAAAAAAGTCTTCAGCGACTTCAACTCCAGTGAGTGTCACTGCCCTTGCCCTGGAATATTTCCACCTGCAGCCCCAGCTCTTCGATGCCCTCCCCCTGCTCCCCCTCCCCCTGGCCTCGGGGCTGGGCAGATGCCAGGCGGCGGGCGGCAGGGAGGGTCAGGAGCGCAGCGGGGCCTCAAGGACACAGATGGGCGGGCAGCCTTGGGCCTGGGCAAGATGCCTGAGGCGGGGGTGGACGGCTGGCGCTGCCCGAGCCAAAGCTCATTCAGGACTCGGTGGAAGGGGACTGGAGCTAGGGCACAGCGAGCAGGGCGCTGGCCTTGCACGCGGAGGACCCGCGTTTGACTGCCGGCATTCCCCAGGGTCCCCCTAGCCCTGCCAGGAGTGATCCCTGAGCGCAGAGCCAGGAGTAAGACCCTGAGCACCGATGGGTGTGAACAAAATACCCCCACCTCAAAAAAACAGACTCAGTTGATGCCCCACACTGTACTCATCCCGGGCCGGGTTTGGCAGGAATCTGCTCTCAGCGCCCAGTGTGAAAAGTTTCATTTTGTTCAGGGCCCTCGAGCGGTTGAGTTGGAATCCTGGGGCCTGCGCGCGCGTCCGTGAGTGTGTGCGCGCGCACCCGGACTTGTGTGTGTGCGCGCGTCTGTGCCTGTGTGCGCGTCTGGACTTGTGCGCGCACGCACGCGCGTACCTGTCCCTGTGCGTGACTGCGTGCGCCTATCCGGACCTGTGCGTACCCGCGTACGTGCACGTGTGCAGGAGCTAAGAAACCTGGCCGACTCCCAAGCTGCTCCTATTCTAAATCCCCCCTGGGGTCACTCCTGCTGCTGCTCCAGACTTGTTCCCAGGTGTCACCGACCTGGGAACACACACAGGAGCCCCGGGAGGAACTGAGATGTAGCAATGATTTCGCCCACGGCCAAGTATCCACAGACTGACTTGGGACTTCTTTAGTTGTTGTCAAGTTTTGGGTTTTTTTTGGGGGGGGGGTCACACCTGGTGATGCTCAGGGGTTATTCCTCACTCTGCACTCAGTAATTACTCGTGGGGATGCTCAGGAGACCCTATGGGATGCTGGGGATCGAACCCGGGCTAGCCGTGTGCATAGCAGACGCCCTCCCAGTTGTAAGCCCCGACCCCTTAGGGCTTTCTCTTAGCTCTGCGCCCCGAGATCACTTCTGGCGGGCTTGGCGGGGTGGGTGAAGGGCCGGGGATCGAACCCTGGTCGGCCACGTGCAAGGCAAGCATGCTCCCAACCAGACTGCTGCTTTGGTGGACTATATGGGATGCCCGGGATTGAACCCGGGTCGGCTACGTGCAAGGACTATTCCCTACCTGCTGTGCTGTCACTTCGCCGCCCCCACCCTCGCCCAGGGCACAACGTCTTTCTCCTCTGTCTTTGGACATTTGGGTTGTCTCCACTGTCTTATCACTCCAGCCTGGGAATTCTGTTCTTACTTTCCAGGAGGGCAATTGTGGCGAGGCTGGGGGAATCCTATGGGTTGCCAGAGATCGAACCCCCCCAGGAACGCCGGTCCTGCTGTCCTATGGCTCTGCCTCCTCCCGACTGTTTTCCGGAGAGGGTCAAGTTCTATTTTCTGTGAGGACTGTGTGAATGCTTTCATAAAGGTCAGCCGCTGAAAAAAGGAAGAAAGGGAGAAAGTTCCCTCCCATTCTGTCCAGCTGAGAAAACTCTTAAGATTATTGGAAATGAAACTCCTCTTGGTTGCTCCTTTGTGGGAAGGTCTGACGTGTACGTGTAGGAAGTCGGCGGGCTGTGGTTTGTGGGTAAAGGAGAATGCGACCTCCCATCCGCAGCCCTAGTCTCAAAGGCCTCGGTGGCCTCCCGCTAAATTTCCGACACTTGCATGTCGATCTGCTTTCAGTTAAAATAAGATGATTAGGGGCTGGAGAGATAGCACAGCGGGTAGGGCGTTTGCCTTTCACGCGACCGACCCGGGTTCGATTCCCAGCATCTCATATGGTCCCCTGAGCACTGCCAGGAGTAATTCCTGAGTGCATGAGCTAGGAGCAACCCCTGTGCATTGCCAGGCATGACCCGAAAAGCAAAAAATAAAATAAAATAAGATGATTAGGGGCCGAAAGACAGTCCAGCGGGGAGGGTGCTTGCCTTGCACACATCAACCAGAATTTGTCCCCTGAGACAGCCAGGAATGATCCGGGAGTGCAGAGCCAGGTTTAAGTCCTGAGCACTTACAATTTTTTCCCCCTCTTTGGGTTACACCCGTTATGCTCAGGGGTTACTCCTGGCTTTGCACTCAGGAATTACTCCTGGCAGTGCTCATTGGGATGCCGGGAATCAAACCCAGGTCGGTGGGTGCAAAGCAACTACTACCCACTGTACTCTCTCTCTTCTCTGGCCCCCGGTTTTAAAATCTTTTATTTATTTATTTACTTATTTATTTTGCTTTTTGGGTCACACCCAGTGGTGCACAGGGGTCACTCCTGGCTCATGCACTCAGGAATCTCTCCTGGCGATGCTCGGGGAACCATATGGGATGCTGGGGATCAAACCCCGGTCAGCCATGTGCAAGGCAAACGCCCTACCCGCTTGCTATCGTTCCAGCCCCTAAAATCTTTTATATTTATAATTTGGGGTGGAGTGGGGTCACTCCTGGTGCTGCTCAAGACTTACTCCTACCAGGCCGGCGGATGTTATGGGGTCCCAGGGATCAAACCTGGGTTAGCCGCGTGCGAGCCAAGCGCCCTCCCCGTTGTCCTATCTCACCGATCCCCCCTACTGACAGAAACATGTATCTTATTGGGGCTTTCACTGGCATCACCCACACCATTCCAGCCTCCCCAATTGCCCAGGGAGCCCCCCAAGCCCCCACCCCAATGTAGACCAGAAAGGTTTTGTTACCTCTGTAAGTCACACAGCCAGAAGCAGAAGGGCTCAGGGAGATTCTCCCCAACCCCCGCCCCAGGTGCTTACTCCCCCTCCACTTCCCTGCTCCCCCACTGCAGACACCTCTGCCCCCACACCCTTGTCTATTAATCCTGGGGTGTGCCCCCCCCCAGCCCCGGTGAGGCTGAGAGGAAGTTCTGTCCTTGTCCTTGTTGCAGTTCGTGCTCCGTCCTGTCTCCCGCCTGCCCACACTCCTTGTTTTGTTTTCCTTCTCATGTTTTCACTCTTGTCTCTTGCTTTCCTGTCCCCGGGGGCTTGAATCACCCAGGGCCTGCTTCCAAAAACCGTGCCTGGCAGAGATAATGAAGGCAAAGCGCCGGCCCTGAAGGATACAGTGGGGAGGCGGGGGGAGGGATGAGGAGTGGGGGGCTGCCAGCTCTGACCGGGTGGTCCTGGGTGGTAGGCGGGGGTTCTTCGAGGACCCTCCTGAGTTCCCTTCCTTCTTTTTTTTGTTTTTATGCTTTTTGGGTCACTCCCGGCGATGCACAGGGGTTCCTCCTGGCTCTGCGCTCAGGAATCACTCCTGGCCGTGCTTGGGGAACCCTATAGGATGCTGGGAATCGAACTTGGATCGGCCGAGTGCAAGGCAAACGCCCTACCCACTATGCTATCACTCCAGCCCCTCCCCTTCCTTCTCGGCCATAGCAGGATTCCACCCCCCCAAACCAAGGTGCCTTTCTCCCAGAGATGCCAAGATCCAGGGCACCCTGGAAGTATGTGGTGGACAGCAGGAAAGCCAGGGAGTGAGGGGCACAGTCGTTGACCCTCCAGGAGGGCAGTTTAGCGAGCCCTCCTTTTTCTCGGCACCCAAATATGCAGCCTGGAAGCGGGGTGGGGTTGAGGCTCAGAGGCAAGAGATATTTGGGGACTCCCCAGCACTGGGCGCCTCCACCCCCCTCTTCAGGAGTTGATGCCAGAGCGATAGTACACAGTGGGTCGGGTACTTGTTTTGCAGGCACTGCTCCAGGTTCGGTCCCGGGCACCTCAGAGTTCCCCAATCCCCACCAGGAGTGATCCCTGAGCTCAGAGCCACAGGTCGGCCCACACACTGCCAGGTGTGACCTGTAAATGCCAAAAATAAAAAAAAATTAAAAAAAAAAAAACAACAGAAGGGGCCGGAGCGATAGCACAGAGGGTAGGGTGTTTGCCTTGCACGCAGCCGACCTGGGTTCAATCCCCGACATCCCATATGGTCCCCCAAGCACCGCCAGGAGTGATTCCTGAGTGCAGAGCCAGGAATGACCCCTGAGCATTGCTGGGTGTGACCCAAAAAGGAAAAAACAAAAACAAAAACAAAAGTTGGTGCCTTCATAGAAAGGGGGACCTAGGGGCAATAGAAGGTCCCAGGCTGCACTTTCAAATTGCAGGGCTTTGGGGCAAGAGAGTATCTGTGTGTGTGTGTGTGTGTGTGTGTAGACTGGGGGTTCCGTGTGTGTGTGCGTGTGTGTGTGTAGACTAGGGGGTTCCGTGTGTATGTGTGTGTGTAGACTAGGGGGTTCTGTGTGTGGGGGGGGGGGGGAGCTCTTCTATACCAAGCCAGCTTCTGCCCTTGAAGCCTCTCTTCTTCCTGGATATGTAGTGTTGGGATACCCTCTGCCTGCCTGTGCTGCATCTACAAGTCTGGAATGCAGGATTGCTCATCTTGGGTACGAAGTAATAGTCCATTGGGGAGGGCATTTGCTGACCTAGATTTAATCCCCTGCATCCCATAGGATTCCCCCACCCCACCCCACCCTAGCACCTCCTGGAAGGATCCCTGAGCACAGAGCCAGAAGTCAGCCCTGAGCATAGCTGGGGGTGACCCCCCACACACCTTCACCCCAGCAAACACAAACTAACAAACAAGATTACTCCCCAGCCCGTAAGAATCAATTTCCAGACCCTTGGCTGCAAGATGGGGACTTAGAGGATGCAGGATGTGGGCCTTTGCCCACCCAAGGGCTGCCGTGGCTGTGTGTGGGCTGGAGGGAACATCCTGGCATGATCCCTGGGTATGGCGTTCAAGCAGAGCGATCCATTCCAGGGAGCTGACTCGATACATTTGTGGACCACTCCCTGTGCTGCTCAGGCCTTACTCCCAGCTCTGCACTCCTGGTGGGGCTGGAAGATGCTCTGGCGTGCAGGTGACTGAACCGGGTTGGTGGCATGCAAGGCGGGTTCTCTCCATCGTCCCAGCACCAGGCCCAAGTCTCTCCAAGTGTCTCCATTTCTTACATGAGCACCGGGCTTGGCCCCTAATTTTAATTTCATTTGCTCAGTGTTCACCCCAGGTGGGCCTTCAGGAGACCCCCATGGGGACCGAACCCTAGTCAGCTCCGTGCAAGGCAGATGCCCTATTGTGAGTTCAAAAAGTGTGGGGGTGCAATGCGTGCATGTGTGCATGTGTGCGTGCGTTTGGTGGTCAAGAGCCGCCTCCCCGTCCTCCCCAGCAGAGGAACAAAGAGATGGAGGACCACAGATGATGGTGAAAATGGCCCGCTTAAATGCAGAGCTGCTAGCGCACTTATAGAACATCTGAGGGGGTTCGAGGTGTAGGACTGCACGTAGGTGTGGCTGGTCGTTTACAGAGGTATAAAGCCTTCTGATGGAGACAGTTCTCTTGGGGGATTAACTCAAGGAGACGCTCTGTCTCCCAGGGACATCTATATATCTCTTTTCTCTTTCCCTTCAGTTGTACATATTAAATAATTAAGTTTCCTTCTTATTAATTCTCGCATTTATTTGGATAAACACAGTAAGAGAGATAGATTCCCAAACTTAGTACTCAGGGCTCTGAGGGCAAGGCTGCTGGGCTTCTACCGTAAATCCCAGACTAAGTCCTCAGGCCAGTTAGGCTTGTCCTTCCCCATAGAGATCCTGTCTCTTAAGTCATAACGGCTTGCATCAAGACCATGCATTTACGCTTTCTAAACTGTCCCATTTTGATGCCGGGGTAGCTTCGGCACTCGTCCTTGGGCTCACTTTAGTCCCATGGCAGGACCCTCCATTTGGATTGTTAGGAATTACGGGTACCAAAGCCTGAGTCAGATAATTATGATGGATGCCCAGGAGTAGATATATTTGAATCAGTCAACTCCCAAACATTAGAAGCACAGCATTAATGGTCTTTCTGTGTTTAAGCAAAGAACACTGCTCTGTAGTAAAGCATGAAAAGAGTATAGGGAGAATAGAAAAGAAGTAATTCACTATAAATCCAAAGTCCAGAGTTAACAGACTGACTTGGGGAATTGTGACCATGAGAGGTAAAAAACAAAGGAAAAGTTAAAAGATAAACTCGGGGGATTAGGGATGCTTGTAAGAGCGCTGCAAGCTTCTCTGGGGGAGAGAAAAAGGGGCGATTCACTGATAAGCCTAAAACACTCAGGGTTAATATCCAACACCTTATCTGCTGTCTCTTTGAGTTTGAGTTTTGGAGGGGGGCCTCCCTGGCAGTGTTGGGGGCCTCCAAGCCATGCCAGTGATTTCCCATTTCTGTTTTTGTTAAGAGGCCACACTTTGTATTGCTTTGTATTGTATTCTCTCTCTCTCTCTCTCTCTCTCTCTCTCACACACACACACACACACACACACACATGAGCAGCTTGTAGCCCCCTGTTGCCCCTAGTAGCTCCAGGGGCTACTCCTGGTGCAATGCCTGGAACCCACTCCAGCCCCTCGATCCTGTCTCTCTTCTTGCTGTGAGTCAGGAAAATCTGTCACGGTCACTGTCACTGTCCCTCCCGTTGTTCATCGATTTTCTCGAGTGGGCCCAGTGACGTCTCCATCGTGAGACTTTGTTGTTACTGTGTCTGGCATATCAAATACGTCACGGGGAGCTTGCCAGGCTCTGCCGTGCGCGCGAGATACTCTCGGTAGCTTGCTGGGCTCTCCAAGAAGGGCGGAGGAATCGAACTTGGGTCGGCCATCTTGGGTGCATGCAAGGCAAATGCCCTACCTGCTGTGCTATCGCTCCAGCCCAGGAAAATCTACTTTTATTTATTTATTTTTGTTTATTTTGGGGCCACATCCAGTGATGCTCAGGGGTTACTCCTGGTTCTATGCTCAGGGTTCATTCCTGGTGATGCTTGGGGGACCCTATGGGATGCTGGGGATGGAGCCCGGGTTAGCCGCATGCAAGGCAAACGCCTTCCCTGTTCAGGCCCCCATCTACTTGTTATTTAAATGGTGAGAGAAGTTTGACTTGCTTTCAGTCTATCTCCCTTGTTTGTTTGGGTCTTTTTTTTTGAATGTTTGAAACTTTATTTAATAAACTTTGTTTACAAAGTTGTTCATGATAGCGTTGTTTCAGATATTCAGTGTTCCCACACCATACCCACCACCAGTGTGACATTCCCTCCACCAATGTCCCCCGTTTCACACTAACCAACCCCCCCCCCCCCAAGCCCTAGCAGGCACAAAATAATTGACATTATGTTCCTGTTCCCAAACAAATCTGGGACCAGACTGATAGTACAGTGGGTAAGGCAACTTGCCTTGCACACAGCCTACCCAGGTCTGAACCCTGACACCCCATACGGTCCCCCGAGCACCACCAGAAGTAATTCCGAGTGCAGAACCAAGGAGTAACCCGCCGGGTGTGACTCCAAAAGCCTAACATACAAAAATTCCCACACATCTAACTGTGGTGTGACTCCATTGGGAGGATTCAGAGCAGATCTGGGGAACTGGGCCATTTAGATGCCACCGTAAGTTGGGTGTGGCAGGATCACGGGGCCTTTGGGATTGGCCAGGACTTGGCCCACCCCCATCCCAAGAAGGTCTTAGAGATCCCGGTATCAGAGTCTGGGCTTACGTGGGGCAGCTTATCTGGGACAGCCAGCATCTCCCCATTCTGTGGTTTCTTTGGAGATGATCACCTTCTTTCTGTGTGCATGTGTGCGTGTGTGTGAGAGCACACGTGCACGCACCAGTCCTGGCAATGCTCAGGGGCTAATTCTGCTTCTGTGCTCAGGAGACCATGCAGTGCTGACGATGGAACTGAGGGTGCATACCTGCATGGCAAACACCTTCCCCAACCCCCATCCCTGGTCAATGTCGCCAATCCCTTGATGGACTATTTTTGGGTGGGGCAGGGATGGTTGGGCCACACCCAGTGGCATTCTTGACGGCGTTTAAGGGCCTTGTGGGGTGCGAGGGATTGAACCTGGGTCGGCTGCATGCAAGGCAAGCACCTTACCCACTGTACTCTCGCTCCCGCCCCTCCATCCACTTCTTCCATCTATAGGCCCGTCTCTCTTGCCAGATTTGGGAAGCTCTCCTCAGCCATTATTTCTTCTAATACATTTGAGCCCCGGCGTCTTCATTTTATTTCACCAGGGAGTCCAGTGATGTGAATGTCAGGTCTTTGTTCTATTTTCATATGTCCCCGGGGCTCCATCAATGATTTTTTTTCCCCAATCGATTTCCCCTCTGATGTTCAGATTGGACCATTTCTGTGACTCCGCTTCCTCCCTCCTTCTCTCCCTCGCCCATGAAATATACAAGCATGGGACCCAATGATGTCAATTACCTTCTGTCTTGCTCACCACTTGGTGCCAGGGCTTGAACTGGGTATGTTGTGTGCCAGGCAAGTGCTCCAGCCCACCAAGCTGGCCTCCTGACCCACGATGCTCTGTTTCCAAGTCCTCTGAATCTTCTTCCCTTCCTCCATTCTCCACATGCTTCTGTTTGGTCTTGTCATTAATATTATTTTTTGCAAGTTCCCTAAGAATTCACATCTGTGTTTCCGTCCTAATATTTCCACTGACTGCTTTTTAAATTTGTTTTTGAGTCACACCTGGCAATGCTCAGGGCTTACTCCTAGCTCTGCACTCAGGAATTACTCCTGGTGGGACTCGGGGAGGGGGGGAGGGGGTATGAGATGCAGGGGGATGGAACCCGAGGAGGCTATGTGCAAGGCATACCCCCTCCCTGCTGTCCTATAGCTCCGACCCCCATTTGTTGCTTTATTTATTTAATTTTGCTTTTTGGGCCACACCCGGCGTTGCACAGGGGTTACTCCTGGCTCCTGCACTCAGGACTTACTCCGGCGGTGCTCGGGGGACCCTATGGGATGCTGGGAATTGAACCTGGCTCGGCCGTGTGCAAGGCAAACGCCCTCCCTGCTGTGCCCCAGCCGGTTGCAACTCCTTCCCCGACTTTGCTCTGTTTCTCTGCACTGCTGTTGTTTTGCCCTTGGCTGGCGCAAGCTCAAGCTTGCCTGGGCAAAATACATGTGAAAAAGGTCAAGTTCGAATGCGTGTTGGATGGTTCTAATGCTTCCTGTTTGTGCTGAGTCCTGGCTCTGTGCACTCAGAGATCACTCCTGGGGGGGCCCAGGGGACGCTGTGCAGTGTGGGGGATCAAAGCAGGGTCCGTGGGACACAAGGCAGGCGCCGTCACCCCTGTTCTCTAGCTCTTTAGCATTGCTGGCGTCTTTTCTGCTTTCCACATCTTGGCAAGACTAAGGATTTGACTCAGACCCACACACCTGGGGCAGGCGACGGTGGCTGATGAGCCCTTCTCTGGCAAGGGACAATGGTTGCAGCCTGGCCTTCAGATGTGCCCCCCCCCCCCCCCAACACACACACACACACACACACACACACATATGCCTACTGCCTCCTTCCTTGCTGAGGTGGTGGGGATGCTCGCCTCACAGGTGCCGACCTGGGTTTGATCTCCGGCACTGCAGAAGGTCCTCAGGGCGCAGCCAGGAGGGATCCCTGCATGCACCCAACCAAGAGATTTCATCTTCCCTGCGGGAGACCTGGGCCTGGCGAGGTGAGCCTTAGAAAGACCTGTGGGATCCAGAGATGATCTATTTTCTGATCTGTCCATTTCACTGGGGCCCCCTCCCTTCCCCCCTTTGCTCTAGGGGCCTCTTGTGTAGCCAACCAAGAGAAACGAGACAGCCAACTTGAAGCTGTCTTTAATCAAAGAGCAAAAATAAATCCTTAAGGAGCCTCTGCAGACTGCATGTCAATTACAGCTCTGCCCTGGCTGGGCGGGTTGGGGAGAGGAGAGAGAGCCGCTGGTTCCGGGAACCGGGCACCCCCTGATCCCCTTCCTGCCCCTAAGGATGTGGGGGGTCTCCCCTCATCTTACAAAGAGAGGGAGGGGAAGGGGAAATTCCAGGGGTGATGCTGTTTCTAAACAGCAGATTCCAAGACCGGAGCCATAGCACAACCAAGAGGCAGCGTGCCTTGACCTGGGTTCGATCCCCGGCATCCCATAGGGTCCCCAGAGCACCGCCAGGAGTCATTCCTGGCTGCAGAGTAAACCCTGAGCATCGCCGGGTGTGACCCTCAAAATCAAAAAATAAATAAGCAGAATTCCTAGCCTAGTCTTTTTTCCCCCTATCCCCCCCTCGCCTACAATTATGGGTGTTTTTTTTTATGGGGGGAGTTGGGGGTGGGGCTCTATGCCCAGTCTCTTAGGGAGTGCTTGGGACTCAAACCAGGCAGGAAGTGGAGCCCTAGTACAGCCAATAAGGCGTTTGTCTTGCAGACTCCCGCCCAGAGTTTGATCCCCAGCATCCCATATGGTTCCATAACCATGGCCAGGAGTGATCTGATCACAGTTGGGTGTGTGTTCGTCTACCCCCCCCCCCCCGCCCAAAACAAACAAAATCACCCCTGCCAGGATGCAAGGCAAAAACCCTTTCCCCAGTGCTATCTCTCTGGCACCTATTTTATTTTCTTTGCATTGGGTTCACGGAAAATCCCCATCTCCGAGAAGACAGTCAGGAGGGTTTTTTTTGGGGGGGGGGCTGGGACCGGATTTCCACTCTCTGTTTGTATTCTGTGTCTCCTAGTTTTGTCTTGAGTAACCACCAGCCAATCCTTCCCCTGTGGCAGCTTGGGTGTGGTGGGAGCTCTAATTAGAACCAATAGGGGGCTCCCCACTCTTTAACTCTTTCATGCCGGGCTGCCACCCACATGCTCGACTGAGTTTATATCAACCCCCTTCCCAAGAATCCCCTCACCCCAGGCAAGACCTACCTGCAGTGAGACGTGCAGAGTGGAACTCTGCCCACTGGGCCTCGGTTGTGCATTTGGGAGCATCTGTAAAATGGAACCAACGGTCAGGGAGTTCTAGGAGGCTTGATCCTAGAACCACCTAGAATGGTGGTGCTAACCCCGACTCCAGGGGCCTGGAGTGTCTTTCCTCCTGGGAACTGTTTTGGATTTTTTTTCTTTTTTAAATCCTCCTGCTTTTAAGCCATCCCCTCCTTCCCTCCAGCCCCCCCACCTCATCCCAGGGGAGCCTGGTCCCAGCCGCCCACTCACCCTCCCCCCTCCAGCCTGCTGAGCCGACAGTTCTGCATGACATCAATTCCTCTGACAGCCGCGTAAACAGATGGTGATCCCCGTGGCCCGCGGGGTGCTGGGGAGTGATGCCATGGAAACCCGCGAAACCATGACAGGTGCTGGGAAGGTGGGAAATCCGGGCCCTTCCATGCACACGCGCGTGTGCACATAAGGGAGCTCAGGAGGCACCCGGCCTGGAGCTAGGGGCTGAATCTCTGCACGCGGGGCTTGGTAGTAGACAGCAAGATCGCGGGTTCAAAGCAGAACCTTGAATGCTCTTAGCCCAAAGGGCTGGGACCTCATCATAGTCCCCGAAAACGCCACCGGGCGTGACCCTTGAGTAAGGAACCTGGGCGACAAGGCCGGAGTAGCTTCTGAGTAGATTCAACGCCCTCTCCCCCAAACTCATGGCTCCCTTCCGTAGTACACTTGATGAGCCCTGGACCCCTGGATGACTGGGGCCTGGAGATTGAAATCCCCGGAAGCCAGCGGAACCTTCTAAGGGATTCCGGTCAGAAATAGACAAGCATGCCGGCAGAGAGCAGGGGGCTGGTCCTCTCAGTCAGTGGGTTCTCCACCCACAAACCTTGCGGGGACAGAGGAGAAAATCCACATTCTGATCCAGGACTCTCATGAGTGGGCCGAAGAGCAGCGGGACTCAGGGGGTCACAGCTTTTACAGATGCTGCCTCAGTTTCCCAAATGGGCCTCCCATCCCTGGTGGGTTGAGATCTCTGCATTATTGGTAATTTTTTGGAGGGGGCACACCCGGTGATGTTCAGGGGTTACTCCTGGCTCTGCACACAGGAATCACTCTTGGTGATGCTCAGGGGATGCCAGGGATCGAACCCAGGTTGGCTGCATACAAGACAAGCCCCCTCCCCGTTGTACTATTGCTCTGGCCGCTTTATTAGTTTTTTTTTTTTCTTTTTGGGTAACACCTGGAGATGCACAGGGATTACTCCTGGTTCTGCACTCAGGAATCACCCCTGGCGGTACTCAGGGGATCATATGGGATGCTGGGAATCGAACCCAGGTTGGCCACATGCAAGGTAAATGCCCTACCCGCTGTGCTATTGCTCCAGCCCCTATTCGGACCTTTTAATTTAATACAAGTATGTTTTGGGGAACTGGAGCAAGAATACAGTGAGTAAGGCACTTGCCTTGCATGTGCAAACCTGGGTTCAATCTTCAGCATCCCATAGGGCTCTCCAAGCACTGCCAGGAGTAATTCCAGAGTGCAGAGCTAGGAGTAACCCCTGAGCATCACCGGGTATGCCTGTCCCCCAACCCTCTCAAAAAAATTCTATTTTTGTTAGTTTGGAGAGAGAGGTTGGAGGCCAAACCTGGCAGTGCTCAGGGCTGACTCCTGGCTCTGTGCTCAGAGGTCTCTCCTCGAGGAAGTTTTTTTGGGGGGGACCCTGTGGGGTGTCAGGGATCCAATCTGGGTCGACTGCGTTCAAGGCAGATATCTTAACCCTGGTGCTTTCTCTTCATTCCTTTCTGTCGCTATTGTTGTTGATATATTTTATTTCATGATCACACCTGGCATGTGCTCAAAGATGACTCCTGGTTTTGTGCTCCAGGATCACTCCTAGCAGTGGGGGACCCTACACAGTGCCCAAGACAGAACTGAAATTGGCCTATGCAAGGCCAGTGCCATGAACTGTCTCCTGGGCCTGATCAGATTCTTTTGGTTTTGGTTTTGGTTTGGTTTTGGGGGTTACACCCGGCAGTGCTCAGGGCCAACTCCTGGCTCTGCGTTCAGGAATTACTCCTGGTGGTGCTCGGAGGACTGTCTGGGATCCCAAGGATTAAACCCCAGACCAGCTACGTGCAACGCAAACACTCTCCCCGTTGTACTCTCTCCAGCCATCCAGTTCAAATGTCTCAGCATTTGGTTTGTTTGTTTGTTTGTTTGTTTTGTTTTGCTTTTTGGGTCACACCCGGCAATGCACAGGGGATACTCCTGGCTCTGCATTCAGGAATTACTCCTGGCAGTGCTCGGGGGACTATATGGGATGCTGGGAATCAAACCCAGGTTGGCCGCATGCAAGGCAAACGCCCTACCCGCTGTGCTATTGCTCCAGCCCCTGTCTCAGCATTTGGATCCGTTCCTCAAACCAGTGAAAAGTCACGTGGTCAGAGGCCACACAGCGGGCCCCATAGCCTCTTCTTCCACGCAGTCCACCCCATACTTGCTGAGTTTGGCGGCTAGGCTGGACAGCTTGAGAGCAGGTGGACACAGGTATAACCCTGCCTTGGTGCAGGGCTGATGGGCTCTGCGCCCCTGCAGTGCCCCTGGCTGGCCAGGGCAGAGCCTGGGGACATGGGGATGGTACAGGACGAAGACCTCAGACACCCAGATTGCAGTTCCGTCCCCCTTCATTTTGCCTAAGCTCAGGTGGCAGGAGGATAATTCCTGCCTCTCATGGTTCTTTTATGAACTAACTAGGATCAGAGTCATTTTAGTGTCTAACACAGTTCCTGAGATCAGCGAATCCTCATTTTGGGGGGGGGGGGGTCGGGGGTGGAAGCTGATGAGCAGTTCATCTCTAGAGGGTTTTCTTCAAAGAATCCGAGCTCTGAAACATTCATTCCGCTTGCAGCTTCGAGGTGGCAAGAAAATTCTTTTCTGCCACCTTTAAAATGCATGAGCTCAGGGCGCGCTGGCTGCCTGCACCAGAGCACTAAGGAGAGCGTTGATAAAGTCCCTGCTAATGAGAGATGCTTCTCCCGGGGCTGGAGCGAGCGTACAGTGGGGCGGGCGTTTGCTTCACATGTGGCTGACCCAGGTTCGATCCCGGGCATCCCATAGGGTCCCCGGAGCACCACCAGGAGTGATTCTTGAGTGCAGAGCCAGGAGTAAGCCCTGAGCATCACTGGGTGTGACCCAAAAATAAACTTTTTTTTAAGCAAATAACTCAACCAACAAGAGCTGCTTCTCTGGGGCTGGAGCGAAGAAGCACAGCGGGTAGGGCATTTGCCTTGCATGTTGCCGACCCGGGTTCGATTCCCAGCATCCCATATAGTCCCCTGAGCACCGCCAGGAGTAATTCCTGAGTGCAGAGCCAAGAGTAACCCCTGTGCATCGCCGGCTGTGACCCCCCCCAAAAAAGATAAATAAAAAGAGCTACTTCTTCAGGGGAATGGTAGTATAAGGGCTAGAGCCATAGTACAGTGGGGAAGGCGCCTGCCGCGCATCCAGCTGGCCAGGGTTCGATACCCAGTACTCCATATGGTTCCCTGAACCTGCCAGGAGTGATCCTTGAAGAGACAGGAGTAAGCTGTTCACTGCCAGGTGAACCCCCCCCCCCAACACACACACAACTAGCATCAGAATTATTTCTGAATTTGGGGGTGAAACATCCTAAGCGGTGCTCATGGAACCTGGGGTCACTCCTGGGCCTGGATAGTTCAATGCTCTTGGCCGCAGCGGTGGGGACAATCAGGGTCTCTAGCTGCTACTGCTTAAAGGGATCAAACTCCGGACCTCAGGCCTGTCAAAGCTTTTTGCATATTCGCTCTTCCTCTTCCCCTGACCCCCTACGAAAACTTAGCAGGACCCGCTGGAGTGAGGCAAAGCCAACACACACTGTCAGGGCTGGAGTCCGGAGGGGAGGGTGACCCTGTCTCCCAGCTGGAAGGTGCCCCGTCACATTTTCTTAGCCCTACCGCACCAAAGCAGAGCTGAGAGGCCACTTTTGTGCTCCTAAGGCCACCAGGTCACTGGCAGGGTAGCACTGGCCAGTCTCACACTCTTCATCACCTTTAGCACACCCCGTGACGCTGCCCACACTGCCCCGCGGTGTTTGGTGTTTAGTGCGTGTGATGTTTGATTCAGTGGCTGTTTCTTCACTGCGCATGCTCACCGTTCTCCCTCATGAATATTCATGAAGTTCCTGAAAGTGACCAGAATCTTTATCTACTGTTTCATCAGCCCCGGCCACAGATCCACCGCAGGTTCTTTAGCCGAGGCTGGGGGGCAATCTCTCCAAGTGACGTGGCTTCCTTGCCAAGAAAGCAGTTCTTCTCTGTTCAGTTGATCCTGTGGAGTTTTTTAAAGTTGTATTTTGGATTTCGCACGGCAGAGCCTGGCAAGCTCCCCGTGAGGTATTCGATATGCCAAACACAGTAACAACAGAGTCTCCAATGGAGACGTTACTGGGCCCGCTCGAGCAAATCCATGATCAACGGGAGGGCCTTTACCTTACCTTTTTGGATTTGGGGGACCACACCCTGTGGTGCTCTGTACTTATTTCTGGATTAATCCTGGTGGGGTTCAGGGGACCCAATGGGGTGCTGGGGATCGAACCCTGGTCAGCGGGGCATTCAAGGCAAACCCCCTATCCACTGCACTATCGCTCTAGCTCTGATTTTTTTTTTTTTTTTTTGCTTTTTGGGTCACATCCGGCTATGCACAGGGGTTACTCCTGGCTTTGCACTTAGGAATTACTCCTGGTGGCGCACTGGGTACCATATAGGATGCTGGAACCTGGGTTGACCACGTGCAAAGCAAACGCCCTACCCGCTGTACTATCACTCTAGCCCATCTAGCTCTGATCTGGTCCTTTTTCTAGTTCCACAGCCCTGACGCTGGAGCCATCTCCCTCGCCCCAGTAAACGTTTTGGATCTTTCTCTACCTCCCTTTTGGTTTCTGCACAACATCAGGTGACACTAAAGACTCCTGGAGGTGACAGGGCATGGCAGAGAGATTGTTCAGTAGGTAGGGCACTGGCCTGGGATCCGCATAATCTGGGTTCAATCTCACAGGATTCACAGGATCTCTTGAGTCCATCAGGAGTGATCCTTGAGCACACCCAGGTGTCCTCCCCTTTTAAATAGACCCCCCAAAAAAGAAAATCCAAACAGAAAACTGAAGATGTCTGGGGCCGTAGAGATAGTAAGCAGGTTGGGCTGTGGCCTTGCATGTGGCAGACAAGTGCCCTACCTGCTGCACCTTGCCTTCCATCCCAGCATTTGCATCCGACTTACTCCTCAGTGCAGAGCCAGGAGTAAGCCCTCAACACTGCGGGTGTGGGCACGCCCACCATATCTTCTTTTAATCCTCCAGGCCAATTAAGCAGAGGGCTGTGTGTGCACTTAACACACCAAAGATCTGGTTCCAGGGACAGAGATAACATGCAAGGGCCGGCTTGCCGTGTGTACAGCTGACCCTGGTTCAATTTCCCTGGCACCTCTCTGTGTAGAGGAGTCCCTGAGCACTGCTGAAGATGACACCCCCTCAACCACAAGAGAACAAAATCAAATGAAGAACTAGTTACCTGATTCTCCTGTCTATAAGCCTTTGGGGTGGGGGTGTATTCTGGCCACACCCGGCGATGCTCAGGAGTTTTGCACTCAGGAATCACTCCTGGCAGTGTTCTGGGGATCCTACCGGATGCCGGGGATCGAAACTGGGTCAGCCGCATGCAAGGCAAGTGCCCTCCTCGCTGTACTATCTCCCTAGCCCCATCTCTAAGCATTCTTAGTTGTCCCTTCCACCAGGCCAGGCAGGAGCGAGGACCCGAGACTTGGGCGCGCCTCCTGGTCCTTTCAGGGAGCTGCCGCGGTTGTTCTTCTTCCTCCTCCATGGGAGCGAAAACAACGATTCTGCCCGCCTGGTGCCGTTCCCGGAGAAGCTAGCTGGCATTTGGAATGGTAGGAGCCCGCCCGCCAATCTCCTCCCACCAATGCCAGCCAATTCCCTTTCCTGGAAACTGCAGCTCCTGGGAACTTCGGTACCTTGGATAGCTCCGACATGCTGGAAAACTGGGGAGAGAGAACTGGCTGGCGCTCGACTGGGGGAATTCTTTCTAGGTTTTGAGCACATCTGAATCAACAGAACGAGTCCGCAAACACAAGACGCGCCCACAGCGCTACTTCAAGGTTTTTCCTGGCTTGTCACGGTTAGCCAGCACAGGGCGTCACCTACAGCTATTTAGCCTCTGCCTCCACATTCCCCTACCCTGCAATGTGAGCTGTACCCTCCCCAGATCATCTTCCACCTGGAGGTCACCCGTTTAAGCTATCCCAATGCTTTGAAACACAGGGGCAAAATGATTGGCCCTTATGAGGGATTCACCAGTGGTGGAGGAACCACATATATATATATATATATATATATATATATATATGACTAAATTCTGTCTACCAAAATTATGCAGGGACCAGAGAGTTAGTGGGGCTTAGGTTCTGCATGCATTGTGCCCAGTTCAATTCCTGGACCCACACGGTCCCCAGACCACTGCAGTAGAGTGACATCTCCCCCCTCACCACAGTCCCCCCAGAGCCCTGGGACAGGGCTTTCACTGACAAGTGTGGCTGCCCAAACTGAAGAAATGAAATGAAAAAGAAATAGAAACAGGCTTTCCCTCGTGTTAGCTTCATTTTTGCTGGGCAGTTACTTTCGGATGATTAGTAACAGCTCCGGGAGGGGAAAGAGCCTTCTTATCTTTCTTTTAGGGTCTCACCTGGCTCTGCACTCAGGAATCACTCCTGGCGGTGCTCGGGGGACCATCCGGGATCCCGGGGAATCGAACCTTTGTCGTTCGCGTGCAAGGCCCTCCCCTCTGTCGCTCCAGCCCTGGAAAAGAGCCTTTTGACTTTTCCCAGCCCGAGTCCCAGGACTGGCTCTCATTGGCTGACGCGAGGCCACGTGTCTCCTCTTCAGCCAATGACTGCGAGAGCTCTTGTGTGTTGATTGGCCAGACCTGGATCCTAACCCCATTGCCCGCCCCCTGCGTCTAGGAGGCGGGGATTAATTTCTCCGAAATCGTAAGGAGTCTTAGAATGAGCCTCCAGAGGATGAAAGAAGCCCCAGCTAACAAATGAAGCGAGGAGCCAACGACGGGGAGCCGAGATCCCAGACATCTCCGCCTCCCTGTTCCTGAAATGCCTCCATCCACACCCCTGCACCCCAACCTCGCCTTCAGCCCCCTAGCTCCGCCTCTCGTGTTCTCCTCTCTCACCCCCCCTCCCGAGTAAGTCCCCTTTTCCAGGCATCTGTACCAATATCCCTGCCCTGCCAGGTGTCTCGGGGCCACCTGCTAGACACCCCAAGTTCAAAGCCTAGGTGAGATCATGCATTCCACATCCACCCAAGTTTTTTTTTTCCATTTTCTTTTTCTTTGGGGGTGGAGTGGGTGGGGAAATGGACCATATCTCGCAGTACTCAGGGCTCACTCCTGGCGGGCTCAGGGCATCCTATGGGATGCCGGGGATCGCACCCGGGTCAGCCATGTGCAAAGCAAACGCCCCTCCCGCCCTTCCGTAGCTCCGTGCACTCAACTTTCCTCGCATCTTGTCCTCAGCTCCCATCCGTGCGTGGGACAGCTAAGGTGCCCGCAAGAAGTTTCCCTCTGACCAACCCCCTCCAGCCCCTTCCAAGAACAAGCTTCTCCCCAGGGTGCCCTCCTTCTGCAACGCTTAGACCCCGCTGGTGGGCAATTCCCAGCCTCTCTGACGGACTGGTAAATAATTCACAGCACAGAATTCACAGCGGGGCTAGAGCGATAGCACAGCTGGGAGGTCGTTTGCCTTGCACGCGGCCAACCTGGGTTCGATTCCCAGCATCCCAAGGGTCCCCCGAGCACCGGCAGGAGTCATTCCTGAGTGCAGAGCCAGGAGTAACCCCTGTGCATCGCCGGGTGTGACCCAAAAAGCAAAACAAACAAACAAAAAACCAATAAAAATGCAAAACAAACAATTCACAGTGGTTGCTGGAAGGGTCTACTGAGGTTCTCAATCTCCTCCCCCAACCCCCCAGGCAGGGCTATGTTTGTGGTTCAGGGCCTCTGTCTTCTCCCCTACACCCCAACCACCCCTTCAACCCCCTAGCTCTGCCTCTCGTGTTCCCCCCTGCCCAAACCTGGGCCTGCCCCAGATCGGAGCGAGCCTGCAGGGGAGATGGGAGGGGAGCACTCGCTTCCCAGACTGTCAGCCTCGCCTTGAGTCAGTGGGAAGCGCAGGCAAGAGTGGGTGATCCATGGCTGTAGCAGAAATGTCGCGGCACCTCACACTTCTCCATTATTTATGGGGCGAAGGAAACGGGTTTCCAGCTCGCTGCCTGCCATCGGGAAAATGTCAGGACTAAATGGGGCTGACTGTGCTTCAGGCCTCCCCACAGCACCCCATCTATAGACAGGAGAGAGGGGGCTTCCGGTGTGTGTGTGTGTGCGCGCGCGCGTGCCACACCTGGCGATGCTCAGGGCTTACTCCTGGCCCTGGGCTCAGGAATCTCTCCTGGTAGGGGCTCTGGGGGCCCTGTGGGATGCCGGGGATCGAACCCGGGTGGGCCGTGTGCAAGGCAAGTGCCCTCCCCACTGTACTATCGCTCTGGCCCCACGGAAGACAGACTTTGTGAGGAAATTGCCTTAGACTTAGGTGAGGGGCGCCAGCCCCCACTGCGTGAGCCAGACCTGCCTGCTCCCCCCAGCACCATCTTTTCATCCGGGGACCCTCCAGGTGGGGGAGGTAGGGACGGGATCATCGTTGTTGGAGGCATCTGGCACCCATCTCTCCCTCTTGGGGTGCCTGCCGCCTTCTTGGGAATCCCACGAGTGCCCCCCTCCCCACACCCTCACCCCACCGCGTTGCTCGTTGGAATAAATCATTTTCTCTTTAAGTGCTGCCTTCCAGATAAACAAAAACCCTTTCCTTTAATTGGATTGTTTGCCTGCGTCTTTAATTACTACCATTAAGGACTAATGCGTTCGTTGTTTTTGATGGCAAATGTGATGTTTTTGCTCCATGCCAGGGTGTTTGTTCTGTGGATTTGTTAAATTCGGGGGTGGGGGGCGCGCACACGTCAGGAACCTCTCTCAGGGTGGCGGGAGGAATTGGGGATGTTTTTCTGGTGAAATATTCAGAGGTGGGGTTTGCTTCAGCCAGCGATGGGTCTGAACCTGGACGCCCCCAGCCTTTGTCCTCCCTCTAGATAAACCTGTTTAATTCCATCTCCTCCCGCCTCCGTGCCCCAAGTACAACCCCACACAAGCATTTTCTCTTCCTAGCAGACACCCAAGAATTCGTAGTTCCATCCTGCAGTGGAGCCTCTGACTAATCGGCAGCTTTGGTGTGGACCCGGTCCCCCCAAACCTCTCGGCTTGAGAGTGTTGCAGGAGAAACTCCCCCCCCCCTTTTTTTTTTTTGGCCTTTTGGGTCACACTCGAACCCGATGATGCACAGTCGTTACTCCTGGCTTTGCACTCAGGAATTACTCCTGGCGGTGCTCAGAGGATCATATGGGATCCTGGGAATCAAACCCGGGTTACTATCCCTCCAGCCCCAATTTTTAAAAAATTTAAAAGATCATTTTGGGCCGGGGTCGGAGCGACAATACAACAGGACAGCAGGGAGGGCGTTTGCCTTGCATGCGGCACACCCTGGGTTCAATCTCCATCATCCTGTAGGATGCTTCCTTCCCATCAGTGCTAGGATGTGATCCCCGAGCACTGCCGGGTGTGGCCCCCAAATCAAGTAACGAAATAAAAAGCATTTAAAGCATTTACCCAGGGGCATCCTCGAGAAAGGACAGAACAGAGACGCTTCCTTGAAGCCACTAAGGTTGGGACAGCATTCACCAGCACCGGTGGGAGAACTGCATCTGAGAGAGGGAGTCGGATGTGGGTGTCTGCATTAACGCCCAGCAGAGGTAGTGACGTCACCGCGTATTACATATTTCATGTTGTTTTCCAAGAAACTCATTCATATTCATGAGAGAGCGCGACCATGCGCAGTCAAGATGCATCCAAAGGATGTCCACAAGTACTGGACGTCCACAGGTACCCGCAGTGACGGAGAAACGCGCTCAGAGGCGTGTGCTTTGTTATTTTTTGATTGTTTGGGGGCCACACCCAGCAGCGCCCAGGGCTGACTTCTGCTGACCATCCTGGCTCCATGCTCAGGGATCACTTCTGTCAGGGCTCAGGGAATCCTAGAGGGTTGCTGGGGGATCGACCCCGCGTCGGCTGTGGGCCAGGCAAGCGCCCTGCCCGCGGGACTATCTCTCAGTTCTTCCAAAGTGTAAGTGTTCCAAGGTGCTGCTTTGGCTCAATCAGGGACAAGAGGATGCAAATCCACAACTTCTCCCAGGAAGGCGGGGGTTCACCCCCTCCAAATTACACCCTCAGGCCGGTGGTGTTAGCTTTGTGATCCCACCACCCCCGCACCCCAGAGACCCCTCTTAAGTTTCGGGGGCAAGGAGAAGGGGCAAAATGGTAAAGAAAGTGGCTAGAGCGATAGCACAGAAGGGAGTGTGTTTGCCTTGCATGTGGCCAACCCGGGTTCAATTCCCAGCATCGCATATGGTCCCCTGAGCACCGCCAGGGGTAATTCCTGAGTGCATGAACCAGGAGTAACCCCTGTGCATCGCCGGGTGTGACCCCCAAAAGCAAAAAAAAAAAGGTAAAGAAAGCTTTGATGCCAGCAAACGTGAGACCACCAGTTCGAATCCCCAGGGGTCGCTCACTTGCCTCTTTGGCACTGGAGATTCCCAGGGGGAAGGGATTACATTTTAGGAAGTGCCCACGCCAAGCCTGAGACTGTGAGCTTCATCCCTGGGGTCACTGCTGGCTTGTGAGCACCTCCACGACCTGGGATCCCCAATGTGGAACCCAAAATTGTGGGCAGTTTTTCATTTGAATATTTTTTGGGGGAGGGGCACAACCGGCTGTGCTAAGAGCTTACTCCTATCTCTGTGCTCAGGGATTACTGCTGAGAGCGCTCCGGGGACCCTATGTGCTACACAGCTCAGCTGTGTGTGTGGGGGTGCTACCCATTGTACCATCTCTCCGGCCCCCAATTGTTCTTTTAAGTCACAAGCCCTGGTGAACATACCTTCCAGCAGTGGTAAGAGACTATTGCCAGGAAAAGACCCATAGTTGAGCAGGTGAGGCATTTGCCTCACATTAGGCCAACCTGAGTTTGATCCCCAGCATCCCATCTGGTCCCTCCAAGCACTGCCGGGAGTAATCCCTGAGTTAAGAGCCAGGAGTAACCAAACCCATCCCTAGCAATTAGTCTTCCTCCTTGAGGGACAGCCACCAGGCATCTTGGAAGACCTAGCTGGAATTTCACCTTCCCCCAGAACTCTCCCGAGATCTCCTTACCCCCCTCACACACACACACACACTCTCTCTCTCTCTCTCTCTCTCTCTCTCTCTTAGCTACAGTCACTGGGGGGGGTGCCATGCTAAGAACATGCAAATTGAATGACTGAGTAGCCATAGATACCCCACCAGATCTGATGGGGATCGGGAAGTTGAACAGAGAGGAACCCCAAAAAACCCTAATCCGTATTCTTTTTTTTCCTTTTGGGGTTCCTTCTGGCTCTGCAGTCAGGAATTACTGCTGGCGGTGCTCAGGGGACCATATGGGATGCTGGGAATCGAACCCAGGTCAGCCGCGTGCAAGGCAAACGCCCTAGCTATCGCTCCAGCCCCCAATCCGTATTCTCTTCTTCCTATTTTACCCCCCCCCCCGCCCCCATCACACCGTGCGTGTGGTGCTCAGGAGCGACCCCTGGTGGTATTTGTCATCCTCTGCAGTGCTGGGAATAAAACAGGGGTCGGCCACACCCTCTGTCCTCCGTGGTTCGTGTCCTTTTGCGTTCTGTGGGTGCCCAGGCACTGGGGTGTTATTTTGGGGGGCTGGGTGGAGGAAGTTGGGGGAAGGAGCGGCATCAGACGCTTCTGACGGGCTCTTTCTGCAGCTCGCCTGCCTTCCTAGCATTAGTCCAGAGCTGCTTGCCGGTCAGCGTGGCACCGAGGCTGTTGGCGTGTGGAGGGTGTTACCATAACAACACACCTCAGCAACCGACTGTGGGCTGGGTTGCTTGGGAGGGGGTGTGGTGGGGGCCAGGGAAGGATCCAGAGATCCCTCCATCTTCCCCCCCCCCCCCCAGGAAGATTGGTGATTCCCGATGAGCTGCCAAGCTCTGAAGTCGTGGTCAATCTTTCTCACACCTGTGGGAGAGTGCAAATAGTAATTCAGGGCTCCAGCAGGCAGGCAAGCTTTGGGATCATATTTCTGCTTTTTTTTTTTTCCTTTTCTCTTCTGCTTTGGATAACACCCGGCAACACTCAGTGCTTCTATGTTCAGCGGTTACTTTGGGCGGTGCTCGGGGAACCTTCTGGGGTGCCAGGGACCAAAGCCGGCTTGGCCGTGTGCAAGGCAGATGCCCTCCCCGCTGTATTGTGGCTCAGAAAATATGCATTTATTTCATTATTTGATTTGTGGGGGGCTCCCAGTGCTGTGGGGGGGGGAGCGGGAGCTGGGGGTTTAAGATGGTCTTCCCATGGGGGACTTTAATAGCAGGGAATGTATTCAAGTATTATGTATTTACTATTGTTATTATGATGGGCTTGGATGGGGTGTTTGTTTTGTGGTTTTTAGTTTGGGATTTTTTTCTTTCCTTCCTTCCTTCCTTCCTTCCTTCTCTTTCCTTCTCTCTTTCTTTCTTTCTTTCTTTCTTTTTCTTTCTTTCTCTGTTTCTTTCTTTTTCTCCCTTCCTTCCTTCCTTTCTTCCTTCCTTCCTTCCTTCCTTCCTTCCTTCCTTCCTTCCTTCCTTCCTTCCTTTCTTTCTTTCTTTCTTTCTTTCTTTCTTTCTTTCTTTCTTTCTTTCTTTCTTTCTTTCGCCACACCCGCGGCGCTTAGGGGTTATTCCTGGCTCTGTACTCAGGGATCGCTCTGGCGGGGCTCAGGGGCCGAGATGGGGTGCCGGCGATCGAACCCTGGGTCGGAGGCGTGCAAGGCGAGCTGTCCCATCGTCCCCGCCCTGCGGACGTCTATAACAGAGATGAAAGCGGAGCTTTTTTTTTTTTTTTAATAAGCTCGTTACCCTGTTGGCCAGATCGATACCGCCACCCCGCAAGGGGAGGTCGGGTTCCGGTGGCGCCGACCGGTCGATTGATCGATCGGTTCCCGATGCAGTGACGCCCGCCGCGCAGGCAGGCCGGGCTGGGAGTTGGGGAAGGGACGTGGCCACACGGGCCAGCGCGGGGAGCCGGGCAGGGACCCAGCCCAGGCCTCGGCTGCTCGGGTCCTCGAATCCTCTTTTGTTGGGCAGTGTAGACGGGTGGCCGGGTCAGGGATGCTCTGGGGCGCCCGCGCGGCTGCGGGAAGAGGCCCAGGCCCGCGCCCGCACTGCCCCCTGGTGGACACTCGGCGCCTGGCGTCCGCCCGGGTGTGGGAGCGCGCGGATGTGGCGCGGAGGGGTGGGGTGGGGTCGCAGGGGGCGCGTGGGGGGGCTGAGAGCACCAGGTGGGGCTCCGGGAGCAGCTTGGTGCCAAAGCCCTGGCCTGGGCAGCGCTGGATGTCCACGGGTTCTAGAACAAAGAACAGGATTCCTGCTTATTCTAGGGAGGGCATGCTCCTTTCTCCCTGCAATGCAACGTGATCCCCAAATCTGGCCAGGGACATTCCCCCTCAAGTCTCGCGAGAGGGGGTGAGAAGAAGGGGATGTGGGTCACTTGGGACTCTCAGTTACCCTGGAGCGTTTGGTTTATTTTGGCGGGGGGTAGGGTACACCAGGTGCCCAGGACTTACTCTAGACTCTGTGCTCAGGGATCACTCCTGGCTGATCTGGGGGACTCTGTGGGGTGCCGGGGATCAAACCCAGAATGGTCGCCTGCAAAGCCAGCGCGCCCCCCACTGCATCTCATTCTTTGCTGCTTCTCAGGAGAGTCACCCCAGTTTGTACCTCAGGGGGTCCTTGGTCCCCAACAATTACCCAGGGAGGGCCGAGGCAAGGGTTCCCGGGATCAGGCAGGACACTGTAACTCAATATTGGGGTGTGCCTTGAAATGTTTGTGGGGCAGCAGATGAGAAAATAATAAAGGGGGGAGCAGCAGGCTGTGTTCTCCCCAAGATTTACTCTCTTCTGGATTTTTTTTTTTTTTTTTTTGCTTTTTGGGTCACACCCGGCGATGCACAGGGGTTACTCCTGGCTCTGCACTCAGAAATTACTCCTGGCGGTGCTCAGAGGACTACCATTTGGGATGCTGGGAATCGAACCTGGGTCGGCTGCGTGCAAGGCAAACGCCCTACCCGCTGTGCTATCTCTCCAGCCCCTGGATTTTTTTTTTTTAAATGTTTGACTGTTTGTAACCTAGTAGTGCTTTTGGAGGGAGCCCTGTAGGGCAAGTTTCTAGACTTGATACCAGGGTGATGTATGCATGGTAAAACCTGATGGTCTCTTTCTTTGGGGGGTCTCAGGAGGGGAACAGGGAGCCTGAGGTAAGTTCTGCGGGGCTGTGGCAGCCGGTGGCCAGCATGGAAGAAGGGCCATTCAGGTGGGTGTGGAGTGCAGAGGCTGGGTCTGCACGCAGGCAGGTGGGGGTGAGCTGCTAGAAGCCAGGGTGAGAAGAAAGGGGAAATGGAGCCCCTGGTCTTGGGTCTTGACCAAAATGAGGGAAGGAGGAAGAGAGGGACACACACACACACACACACACACACACACACACACAAGCAAGTAACTTCTGGATGCGAGTCCAGCAGAGCAGCTCTTTGGTTTATTTTATTTTTGGCGGGGGGGTGTCACACCTGGTGATGCTCAGGACCGACTCCTGGCTCTGCACTCAGGAATTACTCCTTGTTGTGTTGTGGGGGGACCCTATGGGATGCCGGGGATCGAACCTGGGTTAGCCGCGTGCAAGGCAAGCGGCCTCTCGCACCAGCCCCTCTCATTTGGTTTCTGATCGTTGCAGGTCTGTGCCACAGAGTGTTCAGACGGGGGTGGGAGTGGGGGTAGGAACCAAGAGAGGGGGGTCCCTCTCTGAGCGTGGGCTCCTCCATCTGACCTTCGGGACCCAGACCCGCCCCGCTGTTTCCCTCCAGAACCGGGGTTCCCACCCTGTGAGCCAGGGCCCTGGGGTGGGGAGACAGCAGGAGGCTCCCCAGAGGCGGGAAGGAAGCGGGTTCGCCCGGCCCAGCCTGGTAATTAGGCCCTTCCGTGGCAATTACTTCGCCAATTAGCTCATCTGGTAATTGGAACCGGAGGGTGGTAATTTCTGTCCTTCACGGAAGCGCCCTGGGAATTGGCTTTTGCTCATCTGTCCAGGGGTACAGGAGGCCCTGGGGCGCTCACTCCGAGGAACCCCCATTTATCCCAGTGTGGGGAGTCCTCTCTGGATCCCTGTTCTGGTAGGACCTTGGGGGAAGCCCCAGCAATGTTGGGGGGTTTCTCCCCTTGCTCTTGCATGGCCCACGGACAGTGACCGAGGGGTCTTCAGGGTTTCCCAGCCGGGTCTGTGAACTCTGCAGGCCAACTGACTCTGGCTGTTGCTTTCCTGCCTTGCTCCCTTTGCTAAAGGCCCATTGCCAGGACCGGGGCAGGGGGCAGGGGGAGTTCAGGTAGCAAACAGATGTTTCTGCTGGAGCCAGAGCAATAGCACAGCGGGGGGGGGGGGCGCTTGACTTGCACGCAGACAGTCCAGGTTCGATCCCCGGTGTTCCACAGGGTTCCCCAAGCACCCAGGAGTAATTCCTGAGTACAGAGCCAGGAGTAACCCCTGAGCATCACCGGGTGTGCCCTCCCCCCACACGGTTCCAAGGCCCTGTTGCATAGGTTTTGCATGGGGGAGCTTAGGGTTTCATTCCGGGGTGCCACTTGGAGTACCTCCTGCCTCCAAATTTAAAAAAGAAAAATTATCCTGGGGGCCAGCCAGCAAGATAGGACAGCCAGGAGAGCACTGATTTGCACGCGGCCAACTGAGGTTTAGTTTTCCTCCTTGGCATCCCATAGGGTCCCCTGAGCCACACCAGGCATGATCCCTGAGCACAGAGCCAGGAGTCAGCCCTGAGCACCGCTGGGTGTTGCCCCAACCCCTCCAAAAACTATCCCCGGACCTCGAGGGAACAGAATGTTCCAGTCCTTCCCAGCCTGGCATTCCGGTGAGACCACAGACCCACTATCACGGTCATGTCCTGGCCGTCCCCTGAAGCATAATCTCAGTGGGAGCTGCTTTCCCCTCTCTGGGAAGAGGAAAAGGAGGATAAAGGTGTGTCAGTTTCAGCGATTTCCTTTGGGGGCGCTGTGCATGCCAGTCTATTCCAATAAATATGGTCGGCCCTTTGCCCTTGACATTTGAGACATTGCAGCCTTTGGGGATTGGGGCTTTATTCTCTGGGCCATTTGGTTTAATTTGGGTAGCTCATTCTCAACTGCCTGTTTACTTGGATTTGGGACGGGAGTACCCGGGGCGGCTGTGCTGGGGAGCACTTCTGGCTCTGTACTCAGAGATCACTCATGGCAGGGTTTGGGAAACCCTGTCTGGAGCTGGGAATTGAACCTGGTTAGGCTGTGTGCAAGGCCAGCACCTTTGCTATTTAGTTGGTGTTTCTTTTTTCTTTTTTTTTTCTCTGTACAAGGTTTACCCGAAGGTCAGAATTTTTAAAAAGCAGAACAAACCAAGGAGAGAGAGAGAGAGAGAGAGAGAGAGAGAGAGAGAGTTCCATATTTATTTATTTTTCTTTTCGGGTCATATCTGGTGATGGCTCAGGGGTTACTCCTGGCTTTGCACTCAGGAATCACTCCTGGCAGTGCTCAGGGGACCCTATGGGATGCTGGGAATCGAACCTGGGTCAGCCACGTGAAAGGCAAACGCCCTACCAGCTGTGCTATCATTCCAGCCCTGAGAGAGTGAAGATTTGGGGGGTCAAATCCTGGTGCCCTCCACTAAAACTTCTTAAATGGGGCATTCAACCAGGGTTGCCTTTGGAAAGATGCAGAGTCAACTACAGTATTTTCTCAAAAGTGGCTCAGTACTATTCAACACTTGATTAAAAAAAATTTTTTTTTTTGGTGGTGGATAGTTTGGGGCCACACCCAGCGGGGCTCAGGGCTTCCTCCTAGCTTTGCACTCAGGGATCACTTCTGGCGGTGCTCGGGGGAACCTTTATGGGGGGTCAGGGATTGAACCCAGGTCTGCACTGTGCAAGGCAAGCACCCTCCCCGCTGTCCTGTTTTACCTAAAAACTTTGGGAGTGGCCGTGCTATAGATGAAAAGCAAATTCCCTGGAAAAGCAGAGTTGATGGTCGCGTCCTTGGCGTTCTGCCCCAGAATGTGTCGGGTTCAACGGGTTAGACTGGACCTGGGCTGCAGGCGCCCACCGGCGATGCACAGGGGGGTTACTCCTAGCTCTGCACTCAGGTGTTACTCCTGGCAGTGCTCAGGGGACCATGTGGGGTGCTGGGAATCGAACCCGGTTGGCCGCGAGCAAGGCAAGTGCCCTACCCGCTGTGCTATCTCTCCAGCCCCATCTTCCAGGCTTTCAGCGTGCCCAGAAGTCCCACAACCCACATCACATCCGGGCTCTGGAAACAGCGCCCCCTGGCGTCCAGCGCTGCAAGCACCGGCGGCCCCAGGAGGCTCTTTGAAGTTTAGATCTGGGTGGAAGCCGGGAGGGGCTGGCGATGTGCCTCAGTGGAAGAGCTCATGCCTTGCCACGTGAGGTCCTGGGTTCGATTTCCAGCACCCACGCGCCCCCCCAAAAGAAAAGCACCAAAAACCTAGGACAGACTTGCCTTGCACGCCGCACACCCGGATTCAATCCCCAGCATAGGGACCCCTTAGGGTTGTAGCACTGTCCTCCCATTGTTCATGATTTGCCCAAGCGGTCACCAGTAACGTCTCCATCGTGAGACTTCTTGTCACTGCTTTTTGGCATATCAAATACGTCACGGGGAGCTTGCCAGGCTTTCCTGTGCTATCCTGCGGGCGGGATATTCTTCGTAGCTTGCCAGGCTCTCAGAGAGGGTCGGAGGAATCGAACCCGGGTCAGCTGCATGCAAGGCAAACACCCTACCCACTGTGGTATTGCCCCAGCCCCTTAGAACGGCTGCAAAAGTGATTCCTGAGTGCAGCAGAGTCAGGAGTAACCCCTCAGCATCTCTGGGTGTGGGGGGAAAAAAAGACCAAAGGGGGGGAAAACCCAAAATCAAAAAAAGAAAAAAAAACAAGAAAACCCAAATGTGGTGAAGAAAGGAGCACCATCTTGACCTCACCCGCCCACATCCGATCCCTGGAGGTACAAATTAGATAACTGAGGTAGGATTTTATCAAATATAGGGGTCCTCCAAGGAGCTGGGGGGTCCTGCAGTTATTTGGGACCTCCCACCCCCCAATTAGTTGCCCCCCAGTTTGGGGGGCCCCGACATTCCAGTTAGTACAGGTGGGGTGGGGGGCGGTGCCCCCGCTGACCTCCCTTCTCTCCAGCCGCATCCAAAGCATCTCGGGTTGATGAGTTCCCGAGGGAGTCACCATGAGTGCCCGGCCCCGCAGGCCCCGAGCTGGGGATTAAGCTGGACGGGGTCTATTAGCAGAAGAGATTTCTGGCCGTGCCGGCATCCGTCTTCTGCCCTGATCCAGAGTCTGAGCAACGCTCTTGGCTCTGCGTTTATTTTGACATCAAAGCTATTTGCTGCCTCTGTGGAGCCGGAGGAGGGAGTGGGGCGTGTGTGTGTTTGTGTGTGTGTGTGGACGATTAGTCACAGGTCTGCACCCCAGAAGCAAAGGAGCTTGGCAGAAGCCGAGGCGGGCACTGCAGAATTCCCAGGACAGGACAGAAGGGGCGGCCGCCAGGGACAGGGACCAACCAGGGACGTTGGGGAGGGAGGGGACCCGGCTGGAGGCTAAAAGTTCCTGGTTTGAACTTCGTCCCCCGCCAAGTCTGTGCTTTCTCCAGGGAACGTGTCCCTCAGCTTTTTCTTTTTCCAGAGACCATCTGTTCGTAGAGACAGGATTGCATCTTTCTGGGGGTTTCTCTTTTTGGACACATCCAGCAGTGCTCGGGGCTTACTCCTGGCTCGGTGCTCAGGGATCACTTCTGGTGGGAGACCCTGTCGGGTGCTGGGGCTTGAACCCGGGCCAGCGCCCCCCTCCCCCCCATGCAAGGCAAGTGCCTTCCTGGCTCTACTGTGCCTCTAGCCTTGAGGGATTGAATTTCACTGGGCTCCAGATAGAAGATCCCCCCATCCTCCCTATGACCCCCAAATCACATCTGTTTAAATTAGGGGCGAGTCTTGCTGCTACCCCAGTGCCTTGTCTCGTCTCTGGCTAGGACCCCATCCTCCTTCTCACTAACACCCTCTCCTGTTTTTTTTTTTAATTCCAAAATATATATTTAAGAAAAATAAAGAAATATGAACAAAAAAGCAGGAGAATCAAAGCCAATTAATGTTTTTATGATAGTATACCCTTCACAGAGTAATAGCATGTGAGCTCCTATGTAATTGGACCCTCTGAAAACACATTAGGACATCGAAAAGAGGGGGACTAGATCTGTCAGGGGCCAGAGAGGTATCCCAGTGGTTAGCGTCCTTGTCTTACATGTGGGAAACCTTGGGTTCTGTCCCTAGCACAATAGGAAGGAAGGGAGGAAGAAAGGATGGATGGAATGAAGGAAGGAAGAAAAGAAGGATGGAAGGAAAGATGGATGGAAGAAAGGATAGATGGGAGGAAGAAAGGAAAGAAGGATGGATGGAAGGAAGAAGGGAAGGAGGGAGGGAAGGAAGGAAGGATGGAAGAAAGGAAGGAAGGTAGGAAGAGGAAAGGAAGAGGGATAGGAAAGCAAGAGAGGGCTGACAGGTAGTGCAGCAGGGAGGATGCTTACCTTGCACACGGTCCACCTGGGTTCGATCACCAGCATCCCATAGGGTCCCCCAAACACCACCAATAGTAATTCCTGAACACAGAGCCAGGAATAACCCTTGAGCATCACTGGATGTGGCCTAAAATTAGAAAGGCCGAAACAAGGAGAGAGAGAGAGGGAGAGAGAGAGAATGAGGGAGGAGGAAGGGAGGAAGGGAGGAAGGAAGGAAGGAAGGAAGGGAGGGAGGGGGAACTGGAGAAAGGGAGGAAGGGGAAATTGTTTGATGATCCCATCAACCAGCTGGCTCCAGGGTCTTCTGAAAGCTTGTACTGTCTTTGTTTGGTGCCATGTGAGGTGAGGTGATTAATCACGGCGGTTTCCTTCCTTGGGTGGGGATGCTGAGACATTCAGTGGATTCTGAAAGTATGGCTAGTGCGAAGCTAAACTATTCGAGGTTTTCCCCCATGCGTCCATGCCTAGCATGAAGATGAATACATATATCAGGCATGATGAATAAGAGGTTAACAATAATAATAGAGCAGAACAGCTGTAGAATATTCAGTTACAGGAAGCCGCTCTCTCTCTCTCTCTCTCTCTCGCTCGCTCGCTCGCTCTCTCGATCCTGTTGTGGGTAATATTTTAGGTAGATAACTGAGGGCCAGGCTCTCTCACCTTGCACCTGGGTCACTGGGATTTGGTCCCCAGCATCCCATAATGTCCCCCAATCTCTGTGATCCCGAGTACATACACAGGAATAAGCCCCGAGCACAGCCCAGGGTGCCCCTAACCCCCCAAATAAAATAAATTAAACTGGGGGGGTTGGAGGGCTGGGCAGGGATGTGACTCAGTGGTACAGAGTTTGTCTTGCAGGTATGAGGCCCTGGGTTCCATCCCCCAGCCCGAGACACAAATGGTAATGAGTAAATTATGGGATTTTTAAATCAAATGCATATTTACTAGGTAGTGAATCAGCACTTTGGGTTACCGTATTTCACTGCATAATCATTACAGATTTTTATATGACATTTCTCTCTCTCTTTTTGCAAAAACAGCAGGGTGGGGGGGGAATGCGACCATTACGTGAAGCATTTAACCTTTTGTTTTGGAAGGGGGTGCACACCCAGTGTGCTCAGGGATTACTCCTGGCTCTGAACTCAGGAATTACTCCTGTTGGTAGCTTGGGAGAACCAGAGCAAGTGCCAGGGGTCGAACCCGGTCAGCTGCATGCAAGGCAAACAGCACCCTACCCACTGTACTATTGCTCCAGACCCGCGTTTAAACTTGGTTGCATGGTTTGGTTTTTTTTCTTTTTGGGTCACACCCAGTGATGCTCAAGGGTTACTCCTGGTTCTGCACTCAGGAGTCACTCCTGGCGGTGCTTGGGGGACTCTATGGGATGCCCAGGGATTGAACTTGGGTCGGCCACATGCAGTGCTCAGTGCTTCTTCCTGGTTCTGTGCTTTTTAGGGATCACTCCCGGAAGGGCTGGGTGGGGGGGTTGCACTATGGGATGCCAGGGATCGAACCTGGGTCGGCGGCGTGCAAGGGAAGCACCCGACCCGCTGTATCTCTAGCCGTAGATTTTAAAACTTTTTGGAGAGAGAGAGAGAGAGAGAGAGAGAGAGAGAGAGAGAGAGAGAGAGCGCACTCTCAGCAGACTCAGGCTTTGCATACAGGAAGCTCAGGTTTGATTTGCCACTGCTGCCTGCGACCCCCAGACCAAGCAGAACTTGCCACCTGATGGACAGTGGAAATCTCTGCTGAGGTCTTCCTAGGGGTTACCATGGTTACCAGTGAATAGCCTACCCAGAAGACAGCTCACAACCTGAATATCCTTTTGGGGTGGGGCAGACAGAGGCTATGTGTGGGTCAGAAATAGGCTCTGTCCGGCAGTGCTAAATCCTGGCAATGCTTGGGGGCCATACGGGATGCTGGGGAGTCGAACCCGGGTCTCCCTCGTGCAAGGAAAGTGCCCTCCTTGCTAGACTGCCATGCCAGCCCTGGATTAGTCCTCGTCCTGCGCTCAGGAGTGACCCCTGGTGGTAAGAGGGTTTCAAAGCAGGATTATATGGGGGGGGGGGGCGCGGGGGGGGAACGTTTGCCTTGCACGTCAGCGACCCAGGTTCGATCCCCTGCATCCCATAGAGTCCCCCGAGAACCGCCAGAAGTAATTCCTGAGCACAGAGTCAGGGGTAAGCCCTGAGCATCATTGGGTGTGGCCCCCGAAAAACAAAACTTTAACATCAAGTCAGGATGAGGCGCTACAGTGGCATGCAAGGCAAGTGCCTTAGCTCCTGTCCTATTCTCTCTGGCTCCTTAACCTTTCCTGATACATTATGGGGTCCTCTGAGATTTTTTTTTATTCTTTGCTCCAGACACTTTAGAAAGGGCTGAGCGATAGTTCAGTGGGTAGGACGTTTGCCTTGCTCGCGGCTGACCCGGATTCAATTTCCAGCATCTCATATGGTCCCCACGAGCACCATCAGGAGTCATTCCTGAGTGCAGAGCCAAGAGTAACCCCTCAGGTGTGACCCAAAAAACAAAAAAGCATCTGCTTATAGGATCTAAAGGGAGAGGAGAGCCCTGCCAGCAGGGGGCGCGCCTGTGCGCTCCCAGGGCTTGGAACCATGCGTTGGACACCTCCTTTTCGGAGGATTTCTTAACCTTTTGAAAGATGAAAAAACACTGATACGCGCTTTTACACAAGGGTCAGAGATCCTCCTAACCCTTTTCCTGAGGGAGCAGGCTATATAGCAAAGCTGACTCCAAGAAACTTCTGGAACCACGGGGTTGTGTTTTTTGGGGTTTTTGTTTGTTTGTTTTTTCTTTTTTATTTTTTGTGTAACACCCGGCGATGCTCATGGGTTAGGTGTTACTCCTGGCTCTGCACTCAGGAATTCCTCCTGGCAGTGCTCGGAGGACCTTATGAGGTGCTGGGAATCCAACCTGGGTTGGCCGCGTGCCAGGCAAATGCCCTACCCGCTGTGCTGTTGCTCCATTCCCAAGTGTTGTTTGTTTTTAAAAATATGACTGAAAATTGTAAAACTGTAGAACCCAGATGCTTTAAGCTAGTTTGTCCATGAACTTCCCATTTGACTAAGTTTTCGTTCCTTTTTTTTGGGGGGGGGTGCAGGGACATGCAGTGCCTGGGGGCTTTCTCCAGCTCTGTGCTCAGAGGGGATTTACAGCACCAGCAGTCAGACCCAGCTTCCTGGGGGCTGGAGTGATAGCAGGTGCGGGTAGGGCATTTGCCTTGCACGCTTCCAACCCGGGTTTGCTTCCCAGCATCCCATATGGTCCCCAGAGCACCGCCAGGAGTAATTCCTGAGTGCAGAGCCAGGAATAACCCCTGTGCATTGCCAGGTGTGACCCAAAAAGCAGAAAACAGAACAAAAAAATCCAGCTTCCTGCATGCAAAGCCTGCTCTCAGCCCTTTGGACCCTATATTACCTGTTCTTCTCTTGTCTGGTTTGGTTTTGGGGTCACGACAAGCAGTGCTCCGGGCTTACCCCTGGCTTTGTGCTCAGGGGTCACTCCTAGCGGTGTTTGGGGGAGCCTATAGGGTGTCGGGGATCAAACCTGGGTCAGCCGCATGCAAGGCAAGTGCCCTGCCCCCTGTACTATCGCTCCAGCTGGCTTCTGTCTCAGCAAACGGACGTGGTTGTCACGTGGCTTTTGGTTTTTAAAGCTCATCCTCTTACGCAGCTTAATGTCGAGTTTCCCATTTCTTTGCAAAAGAGGCAGGTCACGGTTATTGCCATCGTTTAGGGTAAATGTTGAAGTTAAAAAATAATAAGGGAAATGCATGTCCTAATTATTACATTGCTACTTTCTCAGAATAGCTGATTGGGATATTTTCTTTTCCAATTGAGAGAGAAATGGCAGCTGAGGTTTCCAGGGAACTCATTTCCCGTGTAAAAATCTAGTGGGGGGGGGGGGCGGGAAATGTCTGAAATGGTTTTCGGATCTCAGCGCTGGCGAAAAGCAAGGCGGCTATAAATATTCAACCGCTGCGCTTCTGTAAGCGTCTATACAAATCACCGAAAGTTTTTCACTGGCTTCTCCATGTGGTTTGTCGGGAAAGCGTTTTTCTTCTGGAGGTAATGCGAGGTCACCTGCCTGCAACGAGATCCTGAGATCCTTCGTCTGGACTTTGGAAGTCATTGTGGGTTTGGGAGAATGACTCAGAGGGCTGGAATCCAGGCTTGGCTGGCGGGATCCCCCCCTTCTCCCTTCCCCCTACCCACCAAGTTGGTCCCTGGCATTTCAAGGTCCTTTGAACACCACCTGAGCCCCGAACTTGGAGCAGCACTGCTGGAAGTGACCCCCAACCAAAGCCACAACAAAGCTACAATGAAACAAAAACGGAAGAAGAATGTTGGGGCTGGAGAGAGAGAACAGCGGAGGGGGGCTTGCCTGGAACGCAGGGGTTCGATCCCTGGTCTCCCATATGATCCCTGAGTCCACTGGGAGTGATTTCTTTCTTTCTTTCTTTCTTTCTTTCTTTCTTTCTTTCTTTCTTTCTTTTGTTTTTTTTGGACTACAGGGGTGACCCAAAGTAACGATGCAGAGGGGTCACTCCTGGCTCTGCACTCAGGAATTACTTGCTCCCGGCGGTGCTCAGGGGACCCTATGGGATGCTGGGAATCAAACTCGGGTCGGCCGCATGCAAGGCAAACGGGCTACCGCTGTGCTATCGCTCCAGCTCCAGGAATGATTTCTGAGTGCAGAGCCAGGAGTAGTTAAGCCCTGGGCACCACTGGTGTGTTAGAGAGAGAGAGAGAGAGAGAGAGAGAGAGAGAGAGAGAATGCTAAATGACACAGGCTGTACTCTCCTGCATAATCAACATATTTATTTGGGGTGGGGGGCACACCTGGTGCTCTTCTTAGAAGTTACTTCAGGCTCTGTGCTCAGGGATCCCTCCTGGCTTTGCTTGGGGGGGGTGTCATATGGGTGACGGGGATTGAATCTGGGTCAGTGCATGCAACGTAAATGCCCTACATGCTATACTATTGCTCCAACCCCCAGTGTTTTAACTATAGGAGAGAGAGGGTGGGGGGGAGAGGGAGGGAGGGAGGGAGGCAGAGAGAGAGAGAGAGAGAGAGAATCATTTTCCTGGGGCCAGGCTGCTGGAATGGGGGCTGGACATAGATGCCAGGCAGGTAAATCTTTAACTTTCTTCTCTCCCCTCCCCCCATGATTTTTTTTTTAAATTGAGATTTGTGGTTTACAGTGCTATTAATAATGGTTTCTCATCTGCATGTTCCAGCACCACAGCCATCAGCAGTGTACCCCTCCCTCTCCCAAGAACCTCAATCCCCCCTCCTTGATTACCCCACACACACACACACACTCAGCTGTGTGGCTCAGTTCTCCTGTTATGTTGCTTTTGGACCTATGCTGCTACTTCACTGTCTATCCCCCATGAGAGAGATCATTCTTCATCTCTCACTTTCCTTCTGACTGACTTCACTCAGTGGAACATCCTCTGGTTCCATCCAGGTGGCTGCAAATCTCATGATTCTTTTCTTTCTCGGGGCAGTATAATATTCCATCATATCTATAGCCCACAACTTCCTGGTCTGCTTTTCCGCAGTTGGATTGTTTCCATATCTTGGTTGTTGTACTAAGTGTGGCAGTGAATGGAGGTGTCTGTAGACGCGTGAATGTTGTGTTTGGGGGATGGATGCCAAGAAGTGGTCCGGCTGGATCAGATAGTCATTCTGTTCTTATTTTTTGGAGATCTCCAAATTGCTTCCTGTAGAGGATAAACTCGATGACGTTCCACTGACAGGTGTTTCCTTCTTATGCGTGATCACCGGATGGGCTTCGTCTCCAGCTCTCAACAGACCTTACTGTGGACTCAGAGCTTGCCCCAAATGAATAATTTACGGTGAATTATCCAGAAAGGGAAAAATCCAGAGAGACAGAAAGAAGACGCCTGATTGCAAGGTACAGGGTGGGGGAGGCAGTGACTGCCAGAGGGGATCCAGAATCAGAGAATGAAACGTTTTGGATTTAGGTGGTTGCAGGACTTGACTAAGATATTTGATACGTTCATTCCCAGGTAGCAAGATTCCAACAAGGGTCAGCCTACCGGGAGAGTTTCTCTCTCAGGCCACAAGAGGGCGCCATTGGACCGGTTGCCCAGGGAATGGGAGAGTGGTGATCGAAGCGTCAACGCACTTTTTGCAGCTGTGGGTGGGGTGGGGTGGGGGAACAATGTGGGAGGGGGAGTGCGCGCTCCTGCATGTTTTATTTCTGAGACCTTCTTTCCTTCCTTCCTTCCTTCCTTCCTTCCTCCCTCCCTCCCTTCCTCCCTCCTTCTTCCCTCCTTCTCTTTCTTTCTTTCTTTCTTTCTTTCTTTCTTTCTTTCTTTCTTTCTTTCTTTCTTTCTTTCCTTCCTTCCTTTCTTTCTTTTCTTTCTCCTTCCTTCCTTCCTTCCTTCCTTCCTCCCTCCCTCCCTCCCTTCCTCCCTCCTTCTTCCCTCCTTCGCTTTCTTTCTTTCTTTCCTTCCTTCCTTCTTTCTTTCTTTCTTTCTTTCTTTCTTTCTTTCTTTCTATCTCTCTCTTTCCCTCCCTCCTTCCCTCCCTCTCCCTCCCTCCCCCTCTCCCTTTCTTCCTTTCTGTAATGACAAATAAGAAGCTGTATGTAATGAGAATTATGAAACTCTAGTGAGGATTAAGAAAATGTGACGGGGACTGGGAAACTGGAACTGACCCCCTAGGTTCGACAAGAGGAGGGAGGGAGGAACATTCCTTTCATGACCCCAAGTAACCGAGTTAAAGGCCCACCAGCCCACCGGATTTATGGGAGCACACTGGGCCGGCAGATTGATGGGGCGTGCCCTGGAGATGGTACCCACCGCCACACCAGTGGGCGAGAGATGCTGCCACTGTTTTCCTTTGGGGCGCCTGAAGGCCGTACCATGTGGGAAGGATGCATCGATTGTTTTTAAGTTTGCCAGTTCCCTCTGTATCACTGTTCCACTGATCAGAATGTCCGTAGATTGTAGCCCACCTTTAGAGGATAAAAGAGAGACCCTCTCAGCAAACGGGGCTCCAAGTCTCTTTCCCTTCCAACTTGGGGTCCTTGGAGCTGAGTTTCTTATAAACTTACTCTCCTATCCTGGGCATTCTCTGTTTACTCACAGCTTGCACCAGCACAACTTTCTTTCTTTCTTTCTTTCTTTCTTTCTTTCTTTCTCTCTTTCTCTCTTCCTTCCTTCCTTTCTTGCTATCTTCCTTTCTCTCTCTTTTTTTCTTTCTCCCTCCATCTTCCTCTCTCTTCTTCCTTCTCTCCTTCCATTCCTCCCTGTCTCTTTCTTTCTTTCTTTCTTTCTTTCTTTCTTCCTCTTTCTTTCTCTCCTTCCCTCCCTCTTTCGTTCTCTCCCTCCTTCTCTTTCTTTCTTTCTTTCTTTCTTTCTCTTTCTCTCCCTCAGTCTCTCCCTCCTCCAGTCTCTCTCCCTCCCTCCTTTCTTCCCCTTCCCTCCCTTCCTTCCTTCCTTCCTTCCTTCCTTCCTTCCTTCCTTCCTTCCTTCCTTCCTTCCTTCCTTGCCACACCCCGCGGCGTTGCTCAGAGCTTACTGCTCTCTCTGCACTCAGAGATCACTCCTGGCAGCGCTTAGGGGACCCTCTGGGGTGCCAGCCTGGCTCTGCCCTGTGCAAGGCCAGAGCCCTCCCTGCTGGACAGTCGCTCCGGTTCCCCCATTTTCGTGTATTTTAAACTTTGGCCACGGTGAGTCTGTTTCAAGAGGTGGGTTCTTAGGGGGCGGGGCGCCAATCTCTTTCCAGCAGAATTGGGAGAGACAAGGGGGCCGGGGGAGAACACCCAGAGCAGCAGACCCTGGCGCAGGGCCGGCTGGAAGAGTCATCTGAAAGTGGAGGCAGACAGCACCCCCGTCCCGCCCCTCCTCGCCGGCCCACCAGGCACACGCAGCTCTTGGCAACCCCCCAGGGACTCAGGGGCCGCGGGGGGCCGGCCCAGCACCCGCCTCTCACGGTGGCATCTGGGGGCGTGGGAAGCTTGTTCTGCCGAGAGAGTGAATGGTGGGCGGGACGTGGGGGCAGAGACCTACAAAATAAAAGAGCTGCAGCTAGAGGGGGATGTCGGCGGGGGGTGGGGCCACCCCCAGTCCCCTCCGTAGGGCTGCTAGCGAGCTGAGATGTGGGGGTTGGACTGGCCTCGTGGAGCTGGGAACTGGGGTGAGACTCAGGCACTGTGGAGGGAGAAGGCTATCCTCAGCCATCAGTCCCTATTTGGGGGACCAGAAAGTATCAGCATGTTTTGGGGGGAGTCGGTGAGGTCGTGCCAGCGGGAGGGGGGCTTGCTTTGCACGCAGCCCACCCTGGGGTTAGATCCTCAGCATCCCAGAGGGTCCCCCGTGCGCGGCCAGGAATAATGACCCCCGAGTCCAGAGCCAGGAGTGACCCCTGAGCACCATCAGGTGTGGCCCCCAAACAAAAAACAAATCCTGGGGGCTGGAGCGATAGCACAGCGGGTAGGGCGTTTGCCTTGCACGCGGCTGACCCAGGTTCGATCTCCAGCATCCCATATGGCCCCCGAGCACTGCCAGCAGTAACTCCTGAGTGCAGAACCAGGAGTGACCCCTGTGCATAGCCAGGTGTGACCCCCCCCAAAAAAAAAAACAAGTCTCGAAGGGTTTTTTTTTTTTGCAACCTTTCCCCTTTTTATCCCCCAACTCCGACTTATTTACCCCAAATTACCAAGAAGGACTTTCGGGGGTGCGGTGAAGCTAGCGCAGACTGGTCCGAGGCTGGAGCTTGCAGGGGGGTGGGGGACCCCTCTCCTTGGGAGAAGCTGCCCAGTTTGCGTTCGCCAAGGGCACCTGGAAAACACTTTGGGGCTGATAAGGTCAACCAGGGCCCTTGTCTGGACAGAATTGCCCAGTAGAGCCCATCTTGCCCTCCAGCCTCTCATCTCCTTCACCTTCCTGAACACCCCCCCACCACCCCATGACGTTTCTCCTCCCCTCCACACCTTTTTCTGTACCTGCCATGTATGTTCAGTTGCATGCACCCCCCCACCGCGCATGCTCGCCCTTCTCCCTCATGAATATTCATGAGCTTGCTGAAACTGACTAGACAGACGCGCCGACGCTGACGTCACTCTCCCTGCTGGGCCTTCTCAGCCCTTTCGCCCAGTCTTGCGGGCTGTTTGGCCTCCAGCCCCCACGCTGGGGACAGTCTTCCCCCCATCAGAGGGTCCTACTGCCCAGAAAGCCCCTCTCGCTGGCGGGGGAGAGAGAGTCCAGTGGGGTAGGTCGCTTGCCTGCCTTGCTCACTGCAGGTCCTGGTTCGATTCCCCCCAGCCCCTAAAGTACTGCCCGGGCTGTTGATCCCTGAGCACAGAGCCAGGAGTAAGCCCCGAGCATCGCCGGGTGTGCACCCCCCCGAACCCCGGCCTCCCCCAAAAAAATCAATCAATAAATAAAACTCTAGTGCAAGCTCAGTCTCTCTTTGGAGTGGGCGTGGGGGGGTCTCCCTGTATCAGCCTCCTACGTCCCCCAACCCTCACCACCCTCCACTGCCTCCTTATCTCCCCTTCCGGTTGGTTAGAATCCTGTTGCAAAAAGTTACTCTTCCCCCAAGGTGCACAGGATCACCTCCTGGCTGTTCGCCAGCAAAGTACCCCTCCCCTCGTGGCTGGTTTTGGGGGGTTGGGGCCGGCTTCCTGCCCCCTTTTCCAGGAGTATAATCCCGGCGGCTTCAACGCCCCCCACCCCCGAGTCTGTGGCTCCCGCCTGCTTCCCTGCTCTCCCTTTGGGGGGCGGAGGGGACTGTCTTTCTCCCTTGGTTTATATAAAAGCCGCGGGGTGTGTGTGTGTGGGTGGGTGGATGGCAAAGGGTCGGTGACTCACAACCCTCCCTCCTCACGCCTGCAAACCAAACGCCCCCCCAGCAAGTGTCCCCCGGAGAGACCGGGGTCACCCCCTCCCTCGGCGCCTGGTTCAGGGCTCTGCAGACTGGGATGCTCTCAGTGACTTTGCTCCGGGTCATCGTAATGACCTTGACCGTCGGCGACCTTGACGCAGGCCGGCTCCCTCCCACCTCTTCCCCCCTCCTCACCTCCCCCCACAACCAAAGCCTCTTCTGGAAGCTTTTTAAGCCTCTTCCCCCGCAGGCTGCCGTCTCTAGCCGGCATTTCAGAACAGATTTTCCATTTCAAAGAGAACTTGTTCTCCCGGGAACAAAGACGGTCTGTCTGCCTTTGATTAGGGCAAAACTCTTCCCTTCTGGGGACCTCGGAACCGAGGGACCGAGGGATGGAGGGACGGGGAGGGACTGAGGGAGAGGTCTCAAGGGGAACACTTCATCTTGGCAGTGAGGTGAAGCCAAGGTCAGTCCCTTTAGTGGGGGCGGGGGCTGGCGGCTGCTCCCTAGTAGTACCCGAGCGGACCCAGGGGTCACTCCCAGTGATACCTCAGTCTGATGCTCAGGCCTGAGGGTGCAGCGCTGCAGGGACCTAGCAGAGTGACCAGCAGAGCTGGGGAGTCACTAGAGATCCCCCCGCACCCCCAGTGCTGGGGGCTACTGTGGTACTGAGGTTTGAGGCCTCATCCGCCCCTGACCTCATGACTCCCTCCCCAGTGGTTTTGGTTGGGGGGGGGACACACCCGGAGATGCTCAGGGCTTACTCCTGGCTCTGCACTCAGGGCTCACCCCTGGCTATGCTGGGGGACCCTAGGGATGCTGGGGATTGAACCCAGGTCAGCCACGTGCAAGGCAAACGCCCTCCCTGCTGTGCTGTCACTCTTGATAGGGCTTGGGGGACCTTACCGGATGCTGGGGATCTAACCGGGGTGGGTCTCCTGCAAAGCAAGTGCCCTCCCTTCCCGCCCAAGCCCATCCCCCACCTCCTCGAGTTTCCTCCTCGATTTCCTTTTATCTTTTGTTTTGTTTTTGCCTTTTTTTTTCTTTTCGGGTCACCACACCCGGCAGTGCTCAGGGGTTACTCCTAGCTCTGCACTCAGGAATTACTCCTGGCGGTGCTCCGGGAACTCTATGGGATACTGGGAATCGAACCCGGGTCGGCCGCGTGCAAGGCAAACGCCCTACCCGCTGTGCTATTGCTCCAGCCCCATTTTTTTTTTTTTTTTACTTTTTGGGGGCCTACACTGAGCTGTGTCCAGGACTTACAGGAGTCACTCTTGGTGGTGCTCAGGGGAGCCTATTGGATGCTGGGGATCGAACTCGGGTGAGCCACATACAAGGTCAATGCCCTCCCCACTGTGCTATCTCTGGGGGGGCGGGCAATGGCTCTCCGACCCCTCCTCCCCGATTTCTAAATCGAGACACTGCATGGTAAAGCCACCGACCGTTTCTTCTTTCTTGGAAAGGTCAGAAAGGAAGAAGCCGCGAGACGAGGTCTTTGTTGATAGATTTATTTATTGGAAGGACGATGAGGGGGGCACAGACCACGGACTGGGGGTGGGGCGCCCAGTGCAAGAGGCCCCACTCTGGGTCTCCGTGCGCCCCTGCTGCAGGTGACTGAGCCTGGGGGCGGGGGTGTGGGTTTCGGCTCAGAGACAGACTAGAAGGCGGGCGTGTGGACCCTGGGAGTTGCGGGGGCGTTCCCGGCTGAGTTGGGGAGGGTGTCTGTGATCAGCCAGCCCCACCTCAGCCCTCCACAAATTGGCCACAACTCGGGCCTGGGCAGAGTCCCGCAGAGATCCAGACATCTGTGACTAGATGGGGCTTGGGGGAGAGAAAATCATGCTTTCCAGCATGTCCGCAGATACTCTGCTTCAGATGCCAATGAGGTACCAATACTTCTCCGAGGGGGGGTTCAATAGAACCCCTAGAAACTCGCAGGACCCCCCACCTCCGACCTGGAGTGGGGAGTGGCAGGCGGAGATAGACAGGAGCTGGGTTCTCGGGGCTGAGGCGAATTGAACCCCTAACACGGCTTCTCTGGGGTGGTGGGGTGGGGAGGGGGCTTGCCTGAGGGTCAGAAGCCCCCAAAGGGAGGGTCACAAGAAGAGGTATCTCAGCTGAGGTCTCGGGGAAACGCCCTGGAGGAACACGCTCCTCGCGTGTTCGTGTCCGCAGACTGGGCCTGGCTGCTGCATTGTGCACACCCCTTTTCTCCCTGCACTAACCCCCACCCGCCGGGGCGCAGCGTGGGCCGAAGGAAGTGGGCAAGAAAGGAGCTGGGGGCGGGATCCGAAGCCGCCTCCAGTTGTCTGGGAAAGGAGGATGTGGGGGCGGGGTGGGGGGCTGGGCCCTTCCTGGGGGTTCCAGCAGGGAGGGAGGAAGACAGCAGGTGTGTGTGTGGGGGGGTGTGGCCAGAGCCCAGCTGTGGACCAGTCCAAGCCACAGAAGCCACAGTGCAGGGTTGGGTGTCATCCCCGGAAGAGGAGATGCCCTATGGAGGGGCCTGGTGTCCTCAGGGTGGGGGGAGGGGAGACATGGCTGGAGGGGAAGATTCCAGGCTTAGCCACCGGGCATCATCACATCTGAGGGCCGTGGGTTAGCTCCGGAGGGACCCCAGGACCCTGGTGGAGAGGCAGTCGGGGTTGGTGGGGGGGTGTGTCTTGGTTTCCAGGGGCAAAATGAATTCTGGGAGGGCCAGTGATGACAGGGGTGGGAGGGTTCACGGATACCACGGTTACCGCCATCTCTTGGGTGCCCCTGCCCCACCTCCTTGGGTCTTTGGGGCGAAAGGGGAGCTTATCCCAGAGTGTGGGGGAAGTGACCGGGCTCAGAAGTGTCCAGGAAGGCACCCCTACCCCCCCATTGTGCATTCAGCCGAGAGAGAGCACTGTGGGGTCAACCTCCCCTTCCTCCCCTTGGCCCTCCCCGGCGGCCTCCCCCCGCCAGTCCATCCGACACCGCTTCATGTTGACAGTAAGCACCAGAGAAGATCAGAACTGCAGCGTTGAAGGGACACCCCCCACCCCGTCCCTGGCGGGCTCCATGCAGCAGGAAGGGAGACTGAGTCAAGGCGCCTGTTGTGAGCGCTTGCCGGAAGGCAGGGCAGTGTCTGTCCCAAGTATGGGCGTGAAGTCTGAGTTCCCACTCATCCTCTTGTCCGTCTGTCCCATCCATCCATCCGTTCATTGACTCATCTGCTCACTCAGCTGCCATCCAGGAATTCAGCCATCCGTCTATGCATCCAGGGAGCCATCATTCCCTCCATCCACTCATCATCACTTCATTCTCTCATCCACCCATTCACCATCCATCACTTAGTCATCCGTCCTTACATCCATCTCTCCATCCACCTATCTATCCATCCACCCATCCATCCATTAATTTGTTCACTCATTTATCAGCTCACTTACTCATTTATCCATTAATTTAGTCATGTCGGTCTGTCCATCCATCCATCCATCCATCCATCTGTCCACATCATCTGTTTTGCTTTTTTTTTATTTGGGGTCGTCTTTATTTGGGGGGATTCTCGGCAGAGGGGGGAGTTACTCCTTCCTTTTCACTCATGAATCACTCCTGGCAAGGCTCAGGGCACTCTAGGGGATGCTGGGAATTGAACCCAGGTCGTTCGTGTGCAAAGCAAACGCCCTCCCCGCTGTCCTATTGCTCCGACCCGCTGCCCACACATATCTGTATTTTTACACACACACACACACACACACACACACACACACACTGCCCACCCATCCATCCATCCATTCATTTATTCACTCGTCTATTCCTCCATCCATCCACTAAGTCATTTGTCCACTCAGCCCCCGTTTTCCGAGGACTCAGCAGGGCTCGGGCCAGCCCCTGGATCTCGCCTCCTGTAGAGATGCCATTGTGGCCCCCCCCAGCCCCATGACATTGTGAACTCAGGCGAGCACCCAATGACAGATGTTCCCTGAAGACCAACACCCGCCTTCCTCCACCTCACCCCGAGACCCCGTCAGGGAGGTGGCCCTTCCCGTGCCGCTGTGGCCTCGGCCAGCACCAACACCAACACACACCCCCTTCTGTTGTGGTTGTTGGGGCCACACCTGGCGGTGTGCTCCAGGATCACTCCCGGTTGTGCTCGGGGGACCCCTCTGGGGTGCCAGGGATCGAACCCGGGTCTGCCGCGTGCAAGGCAAACGCCCTCCCCGCTGTCCTGTTGCTCCGGCCCCGACACGAACCCTTTTGAGAATGGTCTAGGATCCTTTCCCCCGGCGCCCTGGAAGCCCAGCACCTCTCTTCACTTGGGGGCGGGGGGCGGGCCCCCGGGCTCGTGCCCTGCGTCTCGGGGTGTCGTGGGGGGCGCCGGGGGGTCCGCTGGCGGTGATGAGAGACCGGGCCGCCTCTAGACAGTCTGAGCGGGCAGCAGCGTCCGCCCCCCCGGCCCTGGCGGGGGTCCTCAGCGACTCCTCGTTCAGGGGCTCGCCCGGCGCCTCCTCCGGGGGCTCCCGCTGGGGGTGGCGCCGGAGCAGCCGAAGCCCCCACAGGCTCTTGCAGCAGGTCAGGAGGTCGCTGGAGCACCCGGGACAGCACCCTGCGGGCTTCCTAGGGAAAAATGTGCACAGGTCAGAGCTGTGTGTGTGCGGGGGCCCATCCTGGGAAAGGGAGCTGGGAAGGGGGCAGGCCCATCAGAACGCCTTTCCTCAATCTCCAGTGCGACTTGATGGGGTGTGTGGGGAGGATCCTGACATGCTGTGTGTTTTTGGTGAAGTGACATAACCTCTCTGAACCTCACGCGAACCTTATTTTAAAAATCCCCCTCCCCTTGGGACCAGAGCGATAGGACGGGGTGGGGATGGGGGGAAGGCACTGGCCTGGCATGCAGCTGATCTGGGTTCAATCCACGGCACCCCTTAGGGTCCCCCGAGCACGCCAGGAGTGATCCCTGAGCACAGAGCCAGGAGTAAGTCCTGAGCCTTGCCAGGTGTGGCTCCCCAAATGCAAAAGAAATCAAAAACAGTTTTTAAGAAGATCCCCCTCCCCTTCCATTTCCTTTTTTGTTGGGAAGTGGGGGGAGGGCTTCATCATACCTGGCAGTGCTCAGGGCTTCCTCCTGGCTCTGTGCTCAGGGGTCACTCCTGGTGGGGCTCGGGGGACCTGTGGGGTGCCGGGGAGTGACCCTCAATTGGCCTCATGCAAGGCCAGAACTTTGTCCACTGTAGCTTCCCTGTGGCCCCAAAGAGGACTTGGCTTCTCCCTCCTCTCTCTCCTTCCTTCCTTCCTTCCTTCCTTCCTTCCTTCCTTCCTTCCTTCCTTCCTTCCTTCCTTCATGGGTTGATACTTTTCAGGAGTGTTTGCAGGGAAGATCCTTCCTTCCTTCCTTTTTCCTTCCTTCCTTCCTTCCTTCCTTCCTTCCTTCCTTCCTTCCTTCATGGGCTGATACTTTTCAGGAGTGTTTGCAGGGAAGACCCTTCCTTCCTTCCTTCCTTCCTTCCTTCCTTCATGGGTTGATACTTTTCAGGAGTGTTTGCAGGGAAGATCCTTCCTTCCTTCCTTTTTCCTTCCTTCCTTCCTTCCTTCCTTCCTTCCTTCCTTCCTTCCTTCCTTCTCCTTCATGGGTTGATACTTTTCAGGAGTGTTTGCAGGGAAGACCCTTCCTTCCCTTCCTCCCTCCCTCCCTCCCTCCCTCCCTTCCTTCCTTCCTTCCTTCCTTCCTTCCCTTCCTTCCCTTCCTTCCCCTTCTTTGCTCCCTCCCTCCTTTCCTCCCTCCCCCTTCCTCCCTCCCCCTCCCTCCCTCCCTCCTTCCCTCCCTCTCTTTCTTCCTTCCTTCCTTCCTTCCTTCCTTCCTTCCTTCCTTCCTCTCCCTTCCTTTCTTTTCTTTCTCTTGCTTCCTTTTATTTTTCTTTTTCTCCCTCTTTCTTCCATTCTTCTTTCCTTATTTCCTTTTCTCTTTCCCTTCCTCCCTCCCTCCCTCCCTTCCTTCCTTTTCTTCCTTTTCCATCCATCCTTCCTTTCTCTTCCTGGAGCAATAGCACAATGGTAGGGCATTTGCCTTGCACGCAGCCAACATGGCTGACCCGAGTTCGATTCCTCTGCCCCCTCTCGGAGAGCCCGGCAAGCTACCGAGAGTATCTCGCCTGCACGGCAGAGCCTGGCAAGCTACCCGCGACGTATTCGATATGCCAAACACAGTAACAACAAGTCTCATGATGGAGACGTTACTGGGCCCCGCTCGAGCAAATCGATGATCCCCCCATCCTTCCTTTCTCTTCCTTCCTTCCTCCTTCCTTCCTCCCTCCCTTCCTTTTTCCTCCCTCCCTCCCTTCCTTCCTTCCTTCCTTACTCCTTCCTTTCTTTTCTTTCTTTCTCTTGCTTCCTTTTATTTTTTTCTCCCTTCTTTCTTCCATTCTTTCCTTACTTCCTTTTCTTTCCCTTCCTCCCTCCCTTCCTTCCCATTCATCTTTCCTTTCCCTTCCTTCCTTCCTTCCTCCTTCCTCCCCCTCCCTCCCTCCCTTCCTTCCTTTTTTCCTCCCTCCCTCCCTTTCTTCCTTCCTTTTTTCCTCCTTTTCTTTCTTTCTCTTGCTTCCTTTTATTTTTCTTTTTCTCCATTCTTCCACTCTTCTTTCCTTCCTTCCTTTTCTTTCCCTCCCTCCCTCCTTTTCTTTGTTCCTTACTTTCTTTTCTTTCTCTTCCATCCATCCTTCCATTCCCTTCCTTCCTTCCTCCCTCCCTCCCTCCCTCCTTTCCTTCCTTCCTTTTTTCCTCCCTCTCTCCCTTCCTTTCTTTTTTCTTCCTCCCTCCCTCCCTCCCTCCCTCCCTTCCTTCCTCATGGCTCAGACAGAGGACTTGGGGCTTTCTCCTGCCTGAACACTCCAGGTCTGCTGCCTGCAAGGCAAAGGCCCTCCCCGCCGTGCCGTGTCTGGGTCCCGTGGATGCTTTCAAACAGCATCTCCTCCTCTTTCCCGCGCGGTGCCCTGCTGTGGGCTGAGTGCACTGCAGATCGCCCGTGGTTTCCCTTCTGGTCCCACGAAGCCCAAGGGAGACATGTAGCCAGTGCCCCCGGGGCTCGGCCCTAACCCCTTGTCCCTTAAGAGCAGGGAACAGGGAGGGGGCATGGGGGGAGGGGCCAGGACCCCAGTTTTCCCAGGCCAGGGAAGCTAGTCAGACACTCCTGGCCTCATTCTGTCTCCTTGTCTATGTGCCAGAAGGGATAAGCATCCTATTCCTTCTTTTGGTTTCTGGGACACACCCAGCAGTGCTCAGGGTTTCCGCTGCCCAGCTCTGTGTTCAGGGATCACTTCTGGCGAGGTGCAGGGGGCGGGGGGGGGGGGGGAGACCTCATGGGGTGCTGGGGATTCTTGGGTCTCATGCAAAGCAAGCGCCCTCCCCACTCTGCTCTCTCTCCAAGTCCCTTCCCCCTTGTAACTCTTCCAAACCTCTTACTACTGTAAATTCCCATGTCTTTTAGTATCATTTTGTTTTTGATTTCTGTGTCACACCCAGCAGTGCACAGTGCAGGGCTTACTCCTGGCTCTGCACACAGGTATTACTCTGGGCGGCGCTTAGGAAATCATATTGACTTTTATTTATGAAATTTTTAATTCTTTTTCCTTTTTTGGGTCACACCTGGCAATGCACAGGGGTTACTCCTGGCTCATGCACTCAGGAATGACTCCTGGCGGTGCTCGGGGGACCCTATGGGATGCTGGGAATCGAACCCGGATCAGCCGCGTGCAAGGCAAACACCCTCCCCACTGTACTATTGCTCCAAAGGGGCTCCGACCCCCGTGATAGGTTTTCTCAAACCTGTCAGAAACCCACTAAACACAATAGTGTTTTGACCTTTAGGGGCTATAACAGTGCCCCTGTGATTGCATTTCAGAGAAAGGAGTGAATTGGTAGAGAAAAATTTAAGGGCCAGAGCAATGGTTCAAAGGGCTGAGCACACGCTTTGCAGGGGGAGATCGGGGTAACATCCCCCCTGCCCTGAGCAGCCCTGAGTGGGATCCTCCCCACAGCAAAAGAAGCCCGAAAGAGGGCTGGAGCCATAGCACAGCGGGGAGGGCACTTGCCTTGGTGAGAGTAGCCGACCTCGGTTCGGTCCCTGGCATCCCATAGCGTCCCCCAAGCACGCCAGGAGTGATCCCTGAGCACAGAGCCGGGAGGAACCCCTGAGCATGGCCAGGAGTGATCCCTGAGCGCAAAGCCAGGATGGCTCGCGGGGAGGCCACAAAACAAAACGAACCTCCTCCAAAGAGACTCAAGTGCTTCCGCAAGGCTGCCTGGACGCAGAGAGGGAATTTGGCGCCAACACCGACACCCGGAAGCGGGTCCCCCTGAGGTCCCCCTGCCCCAGTAGGCGCTGTGGGGGGCCGGGGTGCAGGTCCAGCTGCAAAGCCCAGCTGGGTTCTGGCCCCCATACCCAGTAGGTGGCTCCGTCTTGGCTTCTGTGAGTGGCTGATTGGGGCTTGGTCCTGAAACCCTCCTTCCTGGGGCTCCTTTGAACTGCCCCAAGCGCCCAGGGACCTTTTTACATTTCTTGCCACACACCATTCTGCTTCCAGGGACAAGGGCCGGGGTGGGGGCAGGGAGCAGCCATGGGGAGTGGCCCAGCAGCCAGCTGTGGATGCAGATGCCCCACCTCGAGGCAAGGGACGCAGCCCCCCCACCACCACCACCCACGGTCCAGCTCCTGGCCTCTCCTGCTGGGGCCCAGGGCTGCCTGAACCTTTGGCCTCTCCCCAGAACTCCGGCCCCGCCCCGGGAGCTTAGGGTCAAGCTCAGACTAAAAATAGACTTCCCCGCCCGCCCAGTGTCCACTCTACATATTTGACCATGCAGGTAAGGCGCCCTTGGTGGGGGGCGGGGTTCACATTCCAGACCAGAGTGACTGATAACAACAGGCTGCACGGAGTTTTGTGGAAGTGTGCAGGAAAACTATGCCGGCCCAGGAAGGAACTCTCCAGCTTCTACAGGACTTTCTTGTTTGTTTGTTTGTTTGTTTGTTTGGGGGCCACACCCGGTGATGCTCAGGGGTTACTCTTGGCTCTGCACTCAGGAATCACTGCTGGCGGGGCTTGGGGGGCCCAGTGGGATGCTGGGGATGGAATCAGGGCCGGCTGCATGCAAAGCAAACACCCTCCCCGCTGCCCCTTGGACAGGACTTCCAAGGCAAGGCTTTTGTTGTTGTTGTTGTTGTTGCTCTTTGGGTCACACCGGGCGATGCACAGGGGTTCCTCCTGGCTCATGCACTCAGGAATTATTCCTGGCGGTACTCGGGGGACCATATGGGATGCTAGGAATCGAACCCTGGTCTGCCGCGTGCAAGGCAAACGCCCTACCCGCTGTGCTACCGCTCCAGGTCCACGGCAGGATTTTCAAACCATTGAAAGTATCGTTCTGGAGGGGCGCCCAGACAGGACAGGGAGTGAGGCCCTCCAAGTACCTGATGCCGCAAGATCCTCAGCTGTTCCCCCTATCACCGCCAGGGGTCTCTCCTGAGCACAGAGCGGGGAGTTAGGGCTTCCCTTCTCTGTATAAAATAAAACCCAGAGAAATGAACAAGTCTGAGAATGAATGAATGAAGGGCAGGGGAGATGGTACAACTGGGGAGGTTCTTGCCTTGTAAGACTGACCTGTGTTGCATCCTTGGCACCCCGTATGGTTCTCCGAGCACCACCAGGAGTGATCCCTGAGCACAGAGGCAGGGACGGCCCCTGAGCACGGCCGGGGCACCTCCTCCCCTCCTCCCCAAATAAACCAGACATGTGACTGAAAATATAGTGAAACAGATATCAGTCTAGTCACGTTGGGGAACAGAACTTTCCTAGTGCCAGACTCGCTCAGCAAATACTTCACTGTCACTGTCACTGTCACTGTCCTCCCGTTGTTCATCGATTTGCTTGAGCGGGCACCAGTAACGTCTCCATTGTGACAATTGTTACTGTGTTTGGCATATTGAATACGTCACGGGTAGCTTGCCAGGCTTTTGCCGTGTGGGCAAGATACTCTTGGTGGCTTGCTGGGCTCTCCGAGAGGGGCGGAGGAATCGAACTCGGGTCGGCCATGTTGGCCCACTTGCAAGGCAAACGCCCTACCTGCTGTGTTATCGCTCCAGCCCAATATTTACTTCACCTGGAATAATATTTGTGTTAGATACCTTTCTTTGTGGTGGTGTTGTTATTATTTTGTTTTGGAGCCCCACCAGGCCATGCTCAGGGCTTACTCCTGGCTCTGCACTCAGGAATCACTCCTGGCGGTGCTCGGGGGACCCTATGGGATGCCGGGGATCGAACCCCGGTTGGCCACATCAAGACCAGCGCCCTCCACACTGTCCTATCTCTCCAGCTCCACTTTGTTCCTGTTTTGTGATGATAGTTTTCCAGGACTGGAGTGGAAATTCCTGTTGAATTAGGTAGACCTCCTTTGCAAAACTGGCTTCTACTGGCATTTCATTCATCTGTATTTTATTTATTTGGGTGGGGGGATACACCCCAACTGGTGCCCGGACTCTGTGCTCAGTGTTAACTCCTGGTAGGCTTGTGGGGGACCCTATGGGATGGCGGGGATTGAACCCGGGTCAGCCGTGTGCAAGGCCAGCTTCCCCCCCGCCATCTCAATCACTGAATTCTCATCCTCTTTCTGAATTTCAGCCACACCATTTCAGCCACACCTATAATAACAGCCCACCTTCATTGTGGGATTAATGATTCATTTCTCTTTGTAACTCTGTCAAAAGGTTTGGGGGTTTGTCTTTAGGCTGCACCAGTCATGTACGGGGCTTACTCCTGACCTGCACTCAGAAATTACTCTTGGTAGGGGCTAGAGTGATAGCACAGTGGGTAGGCGTTTGTCTTGCATGTGTCCGACCCAGGTTCGATTCCCAGCATCCCAAAGGGTCCCCCAAACACTGCCAGGAGTGATTCCTGAGTGCATGAGCCAAGAATAACCCCTGAGCATCACTGGGTGTGGCCCAAAAAGCAAAAAAAAAAAAAAAAAAGAAATTACTTCTGGTAGTGTTCAGGGAATCCCGGAGGTCAAACCCAGTCCCGTGCCAGGCCAGTGCCCTCCCGACTGTACTATCGCTCCAGCCCTATAACTTGGCCACTTTCACTTAACACCTGGCCAGAGGATGTTCAAGCCACCTCCCCCGCTCCCTGGCAGTGCTCAGGGCTGACTTCTGGCTCTGAGCACAGAACTCATTCCTGGCAGAGCTTGTGGGACCCTTTGGAGCGCCGGGGATCCGAACGAGGGTTGACTGTGCATAAAGCAAATGCCTTGTGGTGGTGGTGGTGGTTTTGATTTGGGGGCCACAGCTGGTCAGGTTCAGGGGCCGCTCCTGGCTTTGTGCCCTGGGGAATCTCCCTCCCGGAGGCCAGGGATGGAGCCCAGGTCTGCCGCCCGCCCGTGTGCAAGGCCAGCACCCCTCCTCCCTGCTGGGCTGTGGGGCTTTGTGTCGGAGCGGCAGGAAAAGGACATATTTTCCAGCACTCTGAGGCCGTGGGAGGTGCGTGTGGAGCTGGTGCTGGCGTCGCGGGGGGCCGGGAGGGGGAGCACTCTGGGAACGGAGTCAGATGGCACAGAGACACGCTCCCGCGGGGCCGAGACGTACCAGCAGCACATCACCCCCCAGCCCCACGGATGGCACTTACCTCTCTGGCCCTAACAGTGACCCAAGAGCACAAAGCTGGGAGTAGCTGGGTGTTATGTGGTTCCCCCCCTTTCTCTCTCTCTCTCTCTCTCTCTCTCTCTCTCTCTCTCTCTCACACACACACACACACACACACACACACACACACGATAACCTTTTCTTTATTTCTCCTTGTGCTTTTGTTGTTGTTGTTGTTGGCTTTTTTTTTTGCTTTTTTTTTTTTGCTTTGCTTTTTGGGTCACACCCAGGGATGCTCAGGGGTGACTCCTGGCTCTGCACTCAGGAATTACTCCTGGGGCGGGGGGTGCTTGCGGGACCCTATGGGATATCTGGGATCGAACCCGTGCAAAGCAAACGGCCCTCCCCGCTGGACTATCGCTCCGGCCCCCGCCTTCTGGCCTTTGGGTCACACCCAGCTTCCTCCTGGCTCTGTGCTCAGGGATCACTCCTGGGGGGTAGGGGGTCTGGGGGGGGCGGTGGCGAGAATCTTTAGGAAACGAATCGTGCAAGGCCGGAGTCCTCCCCGCTGGAGGTACTATCGCTCTGGGCCGGGGAAGGACGTTTCTGAGCTTTTGCTTCATTCAGATCGGGGCCCTGCTGGAAGCGCGTCTGTGCTAAGAATAATTCTCTCCTCCCCACCCACCGCCGACGCCGCCGCCGCTGCTGTCTTTGAACGGGTCCCGCCACCGTGTCCTTAGGAAGCCGCTGCTAAGGGCCACGCCAGGCGATGCTCAGGCCTGTCCTCTGCGCTCGGGAATCACTGCTGGCGGGGCTGGGGGTGGGGGGACCCTATGGGATGCCGGGGACCGAACCCCGGTCGCCCGCGGGCAAGGCCAGTGCCCTCCCCGCCTTGCAGGGTGCTACGCTGCATGCGGTCGGCAGGGGTCGTGCTCCAGCTGCCCCGCGGCTCCTGCCCTCTCGCCCCCTCCCATCCCCTCTGTTGAGGTCCTGAGGTCAGTGCGCTGGGGGAACAGCCCATCACCCGGGCCGCGCCCAGATTGGGTGTCTCTGCCGCGCCCCCTTTGCTCTACTCGCCTCTCTCCCGGAGGTGGGCAGCTGGCTCAGCCAGGGATGCAAACCTGCCGCCCACCCAGACCCCCCCACCCAGACCGCCCAGCCGTGAGCGCAGCCTGGTTGGGAGGGGAGGGGCACACCCGGCGGTGCTCGGGGCTGGTTCCTGGCTCCGTGCTCAGGGATCGCTTCTGGTGGGGCTCAGGGAGGTGCCCGGGGTTCCAACACGGGACAGACAGAGGGTGTGAGGCAGGGTCCTCGGGAGGGGACTTAGCTTGGGGCAAAAGCAAGAAAGAGTCCGGAGGAGAAAGGTGGAGATGCGACTGGCTGCCGTGTGCAGAGGACAGAACAGGAAAATAAGCAGGTGGGCGGGGAGCACGAAGCTGGGGTCACAGAGGAGACAGAAGCGGGAGGGTTGGGGGGGTGGTTGTGAATGTTGAAAGAGGGAAAATCCCTTAGAAATGGGGCTGGAGCGATAGCACAGTGGCTAGGGCTTTTGCCTTGCATGCGTCCGACCCGGGTTCGATTCCCAGCATCCCATAGGGTCCCCGAGTACTGCCAGGAGTGATTCCTGAGTGCAGAGCTAGTGTGCATCACTGAGTGTGACCCATAAAAGCAGAAAAAAAAAGAAAGGAAGAAAGAAAGAAAGAAAATCTGAAAAGGAAAGCAGGAGGGAGAGAGAGAAAAGCAAAAGGAAGTGATACGACTTTTTTTTTTTTTGGTTTTGGTTTTCTTTTTGGTCCATGCTGGCCTATACAGAGGGGATCACTCCTGGCAGTGCTCAGGGGACCCTATGGGATTTCAGGGATCGAACCCAAGTCAGCAGCGTGCAAGGCAAATGCCCTCCCCGCTATACTGTCTCTTTGGCCTCCTGATTGCAGGAGGTTTAAAAATTTTTTTTCTTCAAAAAGCAAACATTCCCGGATGGACGCACATGAATTCCCACGGCGGCAGCGTACAGCGTCCTTAAATAAACCGAAGGAGGCTGAGCCTTGAAGTGGCTCCCATCACTGTGAGATAAATACCTTCCACAGCCATAGCACGGGCGGGGGGGGGGGGCATCGGCTTTGCCCACGCCATCCTGGGTTTGATTCGGCATCCCATATGGTCCCCCAGGCACCTCCATGAGTAATTCCTGAGTGCAGAGCCAGGAGTCAGCCCTGAGCATCGCTGGGTGTGCCCCAAAAAGCCATAAACAAACAAACAAACAAGCAGCTTTTAGGGGCCTTAGCCTTGGCACAGCAGGGAGGGCACTTGCCTTGTACACGGCCAACCCACGTTTGCCCCCCTGGCATCCCCAAGGGTCCTCCATGACCCACCAGGAGTGATCCCTGAGCACAGAGCCAGGAGGAAGACCTGAGCGTGGCCAGGTGTGGCCCCCAAATAAACTCAAAACAAAACAAAAGGAATAAACACATTTGGGAACAGGGCACTGGCTCAATCGGAGGGACCTTCATGGGCCACTTTGGCGCCATGGGGGAATGCTTCCTTTTAATCTGTCTCAGCCCGTCCGTCTGCCTGTCTGTCTGGGTCCTCAGAGTAGGAAGGTTAGGGATGGTTGGGCGAGGGATGGCGCAGGGGTCAGAGGCACTGAATTTGATCCCCGATGCCATATACCCCCACACACACCTGCCTGGTGCACCTCCTGCCCCCAGTTTCATTGTAGCTGATCGGTGCCCCCAAACAGTCACCACATCCCATTGCCAGTTTGGCCCGGTTAGCCAAGAATCCTCAGCAGTGGCCCCTGTCCCTCCAGAGCACTGCTTGGGAGGACCCCCAGATAGAGTCGGGGTTGGAATGCACACTGCCTGTTTCTCTGGGGAGGGGGCTAAGGTGGCGGCTTTGCACGCAGCTGACCCTGGTTCAATTCCTGGCTCCGCACGGTCCCTTGAGCACTGCCGGGAGAGTCTCTAAGCCCAGAGCCAAGGAGCAAACCCTGAGCACTGCTGGGTGTGGCCCCCAACCAAACAAATGAAAAAGATGGGACCAGGGGCCAAGAGAGATAATGGGGGGGGGGCTGTTGTTAAAGTGCTGGCCTGGCACTCAGACAACTGGGTTCAATTCCCAGCTTGACATGGGGTCCCCCAGACCCTGCCGGGAGCAATCCCTGAGCACAGATCCCCAAATAAGCCCAGGGTAAGAGAGAGAGAGAGAGCGGGGGAGAGGGAGAGAGAGAAAGGGAGAGAGAGATGGAGAGAGGGAAGGAGAGAGGGAAATAGAGAGAGGGAAAGAGAGGGAAAGAGGGAGGGAGAGAGGAAGAGAGGAGATGGAGAGAGATGGAGAGATGAGAGGGAAGGAGAGGGGGAGGGAGAGAGATGGAGAGAGTGAGAAAGGGAGGGAGTGAGAGATGGAGAAAGAGAGGGAGGGAGATGAAAAGAGGGAAGGAGAAAGGGAAATGGAGAGAGGGAGGGAAAGAGAAAGAGAGGGAGGAAGGGAGGGAGGGAGAGAGGAAGAGAGAGGAGATGGAGAGGGAGAGAGGGAGAGATGGAGAGATGAGAGGGAGGGAGGGAGAGGGCATGGAGAGAGGGAGGGAGAAAGAGAGGGAGAGAGATGGAGTGAGAAAGGGAGGGAGGGAGAGATGGAGAAAAAGAGGGAGGGAGAGGGAGAGAGAGCATGCACAAAAGAGGAGGGGAGAGCAGGTCGGGGTTTGCCTTGCCTCTGGCCAAATCCCGGCATCCCATATTGTCCCCAGATCCCTGCCAGGTGTGCAGAGACATGAGTAACCCCTGAGCATCACGGGGTGTGGTCCCAAAACAAAACCGAATTGAAAAGTCCGTGCTTGGGTGCCTGAGCGATAGTCCAGCAGAGAGGGCATTTGCTTTGCATGCCTCCAACGCGGGTTCGATCCCATAGGGTCCCCGAGCACCGCCAGGAGTGACCCCTCAGTGCAGAGCCAGGAGTAACCCCTGAGCATCAACGGGTGTGACCCAAAAAGCCAAAAATAAATCATATCTGCGCTTCCCCATGCCCCAACCTCTGGCCAAATCAGAACACAAAGGAAGGACACGCCATGCCCTGCCCGGGTTGTGGGGAGCGCGGGTGGCCCCCAGATCCCCTTCTGCACCAGGTGGGAGCAGCCATTTCCCCTTTCGGGGAGTGTTTCGGGTTGCAGTCTGTGACTCAGGTCGCGAGCTGGAACCCACCCTGTGGGTCTACCTGGCCCCTGACCTCCTGCTGGGAAGGAGGCCCGTGAAGTTCAGGCCCCAAAGGGGAAGTGGGAAGGTCCCTTTCCCACTCGGGGTCCCGTCAGCTTCCTCCTTTGCCACTTGGTTCCCAACCGAGGGGGGATGGGAAGTGGGGGGAATGGTATCTTTTGCTTTTTTTCTTTTTGGGTCACACCCGGTGATGCACAGGGTTTACTCCTGGCTCTGTGCTCAGGAATCACTCCTGGCGGTGCTGAGGGACCCTCATGGGATGCTGGGATTCGAACCCGGGTCGGCCACATGCAAGGTAAACGCCCTCCTCGCTGTGCTATCGCTCCAGCCCCTCATTTGCTTTGTATTGGGTGTGTGGGGGTGCTACAGGGCCTCCCCCAGCGGTGCTCGGGGCTCCTCCTGGCTCTGTGCTCAGGCGTCACGCCCTGAGGCGGGGCTGGGGATCAAACCCGGGTCGGCTGTGTGCAAGGCAAGTGCCCTACCCACTGCGCTAATATCCCACTAGCCCTGCTGTCCTGCACTCATTCAGGACTCTTGGAACCTAGAAGCAGTCGCTTGTTCACTCATTCAGTTGTACACTCATTCATACCTCACTTATTCATTCATTCACTGATTCATTTGTCCACTCATTCCTTCCCTCGTTCATTCATTCACTCATTCATCCTTCACTTATTCATTCACTGATTCATTTGTTCACTCATTCCTCACTTTTTGTTCACTCATTCCTTCCCTCATTCGTTCACTCATTCATTCCTCATTTCTTCATTCGCTCATTCATTTGTTCACTAATTCTTCCCTCATTCATTTATTCACTCATTCATTCACTTATTTATCTCTCATTTATTCATTCACTCACTGATTTGTTCATTCCGTCCTCATCCATCTATTCATTCATTTCTTCACTCATTCATTCCTCACTTCACTTATTTCTCACTTTTTCATTTATTCATTTGTGCACTAGTTCCTTCCCTTATTCATTTGTTCACTCATTCCTTCCCTCAATCACTCATTCACTCACTCCTTTATCCCTCACTTATTCATTCACTCATTGATTGATTCATTCCTTCCTCATCCATCTACTCATTCATTCTCACCCCTTCACTCATTCATTTCTCACTTGTTCATTCTTTCATTTGTTCCCTCATTCTGCCATTCACTCATTTCTCACTCATTCATTTATTCCATCTCACTGGACCCTCCAATGGGGGGGAACCCTATGGGATGCTGGGGATCGAACCTGGGTGGGCAAGCATCCTCCCCATTGTCTTATCACTCAGTGACAGGGTACGTACGTTCTGGTACCTTGTCATGCTGGAGCGATAGCACAGTGGGTAGGGCGTTTGCCTTGCACGCAGCCAACATGGCCAACCCGAGTTCGATTCCTCCGCCCCTCTCAGAGAGCCCGGCAAGCTAGCGAGAGTGTCTCGCCCGCACGGCAGAGCCTGGCAAGCTACCCGTGATGTATTCGATATGCCAAACACAGTAACAAGTCTCACAATGTTACTGGGCCCGTTCGAGCAAATCGATGAACAAAGGGAGGACAGTGACAGTGACAGTCATGCCCAGGACATAATTCAATTCACCCTCCACCTCATTTTCTATCTTTCTTTCTTTCTTTCCTTTCTTTCTTTCTTTCTTTCTTTCTTTCTTTTGCTTTTTGAGTCACACTCAGTAACCCCTGGCCCCGCACTCAGGAATTACTCCTGGCGGCGCCTGGGGGACCATATGGGATGCTGGGAATCAAACCCCGGGTCGGCCACATACATGGCAAACACCCTACCCACTGCTCTATTGCTCCAGCCTTTCCACCTCCTTTCTGGTCCTGCCTCGACCTCAGTTTTTAGCCTGAACACCTTTCAGGGTGGAATTCCAGGAGGTGGGAGTCCTTACTCTTACCCCTCCAGCACCCTAAAACATCTTATGGTCTTAAGCCTCTATGGTGGGTAGCGATCGTAGTTGGGGGCGGGGGGGGTGATAGGGTTACACTGGTTGGCGCTCAGGGCTTCCTCTTGACTCTGTGCTCAGCCTTGCTGGGGGGCTCACACAGCGGTGGTCAGCCGCATGCAAGGCGATTGCTGTACCCCTGTTCTACCTCTCCCGTCCTAAGAAGCACTTTTTTTCCCCCAACTTTGGTTTGGTTTGGGGTGGGGGGCACACCCGGCTGTGCTCCGGGCTCCCTTCTGGCTCTGCATTCAGGGATCACTCGTGGCGGGACTCTAGATGAGGTGCCGGGCTCTATCTGTGGGGTGCCGGGAGAATGTAAACCGAGAGTGGAGAGTGGACCCTGTCTGCAAGGCAAGCGCCCGCCCCACCGTCCTCTCTCTTCGCGGAGGAACACTTTCCCCTTGAGCGTCCCCAAGAAGCTGTGACCGTTTCTCCACCCACTTCCCGACTCGGAGCCAACCCCTCCCCATCCCAGGCCCTCCCACCACATCCCCACACCTGGGATGTCCCCCACCCGCGCGCACGAGGCACGGCCGGCCGAGGCTGGCCGCTTACCGGTCCGTGGCGCCCAGCGGGGGCGCGATCTCTGCCCCGCTGCTCTGCTCTTGCAGCCGCGTGCGCTCGCGGCTCTCAGTCCGGCCGAGCTGCGAGCTGGTGGACCTCACGGAGGCCTCGTGGGCCGGGTGGCCGGCCAGGCTGCAGCGGAAGAGCTGCTGGTAGGCGGTGCGGAAGTCGCGGTTGAGGGCTCCGTAGAGGATGGGGTTGAGGGCCGAGTTGGCGTAGCCCAGCCAGAGGACCACCGCCTCCAGCACCTGGTTGATGCCCCCGTCCCCCATCAGCCCGCGGTACAGGAAGACGGAGAAGTAGGGGAACCAGCAGACCACGAAGGCGCCCATGACGGCGGCCAGCGTGACCGTGGCCTTGTGCTCGCGCACCGTGGCCGCCTGCCACGAGCCCTCCTGCTGGATGCGGCGCGCCTGCTCGCGGGCGATCCTGAAGATGCGGTAGTAGGTGACGCACATGACCAGCAGCGGCAGGTAGAAGGTGACCAGGCCGTCCACCAGCCCGTACACCAGGTTCACCTCCACTTTGCACGTGCGCACTGCGTCCTGGGTCCCCGCCGCCGCCGTCGCCGCCGCCGCCACCCCACGGTGGTGGCGCCTGTTCCAGCCCAGGTGGATGGACAGGAAGGACAGGGTGATGGACACGGCCCAGATGAAGACCAGGGAGGCGGCCACACGCGCCGGCGTCACGCGCACCGGGTAGCGCAGCGGGTCGGTGACGGCGCAGTAGCGGTCCAGGCTGATCATGAAGAGGTTGAGGATGGACGCTGTGCACAGCATCACGTCCAGGCTGGTGTAGATGTCGCAGAAGGCGGGGCCCAGGTCCCAGACGAAGGTCAGCTGGTAGAGGGCCGAGAAGGGCAGCACAAGCAGGCCCAGGAGCAGGTCGGTGATGGCCAGCGACACGATGAAGCAGTTGGTGAGGCTCCGCAGCCGCCGGTTCAGGCCCACGGCCAGGCACACCACCACGTTGCCGGCCACCGTGATGACGATGAGCAGGATGAGGACCACGCCCACGGGGATGTTCAGGGGCCGCGGCTCCTGGCCGGGGTGGGTCGTGTTATTGGCGTCCATGATGCAGCAGCGCTTCCTCCTGGCACCCCCCACCCCACTACCCCAGGCTGCCCCCCCCACCCCGCCCCCCACCGTCAGTGGGGCGGAGGGGCGCCCAGCGACTTCAACCGTGCCACAGAGCTCCCCCCGAATCCAGACGCGGGGATGGTCTTCCAAGCCGCCTTCCGAGGAGGTGTGCGGTGAGCGGAGGCATGAGGGGGAGAGAAGAGCGGAGGCTTGGGAGTGAGGTTTCTGGGGGCTGTCGGATATCACTGGCACCTTTGCTTAAGGACGGCAGCTGTTGGGTGATCCTGGGACGCTGCTTCTCCATGACTGGCTGGCCGTGTGAGCCATCCCCAACATCCCCAGGTGCTCCCTCGGAGGCTCACGGGAGAACAGGAGCTGGAAGTGCAAAGGTCCTGGGGTGAGCTTTTGGAATCAGATCATGAGCAGGCCATGGATTCTAGACCAAGCCTTTGATTTCTTGATTTTTCTGGAAGGTGGGGGTTGAGCCACACCTGGTGATGCTCAGACCTGACTCCTGGCTCTGTGCTCAGGGATCACTCCTGGCAGGGCTCAGAGGACCCCTAATGGGATGCCGGGGGATTGAACCCAAGTTGGTAGCATGCAAAGCACATGCCCTCCCTGCTGTACGATTGTTCTGGCCCCCTTAAATTCATTAGATATTAGTGGGGCTAGTTAGTTTGTTTGGTTTGGCGCCACCCCTGATGATGCTCAGGGGTTACTTCTGGCAGGCTTGGGGGATCCAGTCTGAGTCAACCACATGCAAGGCAAAATGTCTGCCACACTGATCTAGCTCTCCATGCCCGCTCCCCCAACCCCTCAAGTTCTTTTTTTAACTCCTTTTTTTCCTTTTTGGGTCATACTCAGCACTGCTCAGGGCTGACTCCTGACTCTGTACTCAGGAATCACTCCTGGTGGTGCTCAGGGAATCCTCTGGGATGCCGGGGATTGGATCTGGTCAGCCACGAACAAGGCAAACACCCTCCCCACTGTCTATCGCTCCGCCCAAGTTGTTCTTTACTCTTCTGTTGCTGTCCTATCACGCTGGCTCCTCCGCAGATCCTTTTTTTCTGAGCAGCCACACCCAGGTTGGCCAGGCCGATGCACTGAGCCTGTCCAGCAGCTGCATGGCTTCCCATGAGGATGGCCAATCATGTCCTAGCCTTTCCTGTCAGGGGTCCTGGGGGACTTCCAGTTCATTTGTTCTTTTGTTTCTTCCTCCTTCCGTTCCACCCTTTCTTGCCTTCATCCATTCTTCTATGTCTGGCCTCCCTCCCATCCATCCTGCCTTCCCTTCGCCCATTCTTCCATCCATCCTTCCATTCTCTCACCCATTCTCCCATCCGTCCTTCCTTTCGCCCTCCCATCCTTCTCCCATCCATCCTTCCATTCAGGCTTCCTTCTTAGTGTAGCTGTCCTTCCTTCTTCCCATCTCCATTGGCTGTCCTTCCTTTCCTTTCTCTCAATTATCAATCATTCCTTTACTTCATCCTTTCTTCCTCCCATCCTCTCTATCCTATGATCCTTCCACCTACCCACCCACTCACCCATTTTGTTATCCACCATTCTGCCCAACTGTCTTTCCATCCATTCATCCATTCATTCCATCCACTTAACCATCCACCCGCCCATCTATCCATCCATTCCATCCGACCATCCATCCCATCCAACCATCCATCCACCCATTAATCTATCTCCATTCACCCATCCATCCATCTATCCATCCATCCATCCATCTATCCATCCATCCATTTTATCCATCTAACCATCCACCCATCTATCTGTTAATTCCATCCACATAACCATCCATCCACTAACACATCCATCCATCCACCCACCCATCCATCCATCCTTCCATCTATCCATCCATCCATCCATCCATCCATTCATCCATCCATCCATTTTATCCATCTAACCATCCACCCATCTATCTGTTAATTCCATCCACATAACCATCCATCCACTAACCCATCCATCCATCCACCCACCCATCCATCCATCCTTCCATCTATCCATCCATCCATCCATCCACCCATCATCCATTCCATCCAACCATTCACCCACCCACCTATCCATCCATCCATCCATCCATCCATCCATCCATCCACTCACCCATCCATCCATTCATCTATCCACCCACCCACCTATCCATCCATCCCTTCCATCCATCCATCCATCCATTCATCCATCCATCCATCCATCCACTCACCCATCCATCCATTCATCTATCCACCCACCCACCTATCCATCCATCCCTTCCATCCATCCATCCATCCATCCATCCATCCATCCATCCATTTCATCCATCTGACCACCCATCCATCTATCTATCCATCCATTTCATCCATCTAACCATCCATCCATCCATCCTCCCACCCACTCACCCATTCAGCCTCCTCCTTCTCCCTCCTCCCCACGCTGCAGACCCCCCTTCAGCGGAACATCTGCACACTCCACGCTCCTGTGTTAACCCTCAGCGCCTCCCTCCCCATGGCGATCCCTCCTTCCTCCAGCCCAGGGGCTCAGCCCAGCGGCTCAGCCCCTGCCAGTGCCTGAGCTTTTCACACCAGCGAATCCTGGTTTTCTAGAGAGCAGTCGGGCGGCGGCAGCAGCAGCAGCAGTGACACTCTCCAGAGATTGAGGAGCGTGCAAAAATCAAGTGGACAGCGGAAGGCGCGCAGACGCATTGCTGATCTCCCACTGAACGGAAATGAGGCCTCTCCTGGCCCCCCCAACTCCCACCCCAGAAGCTGGTAGGGGGAGCACCATGGGGCGAGGATCAAGCGCAGAGCTGATATGGAGATCAGACTCTTTCTTGGACACCTCTGCTGCTCTCCAGCTGCTCCAGCCAGCCTTGCACACCGGGCCCCGGGGAATTATTTTTAGAAGATCTTTTCATTACACAAATAGACCCAACAAGCGTGCCTCACTCGGCCTCGCTTCATTATCCCTGGAGCGGGCTGCAGCCGGGGCATCTCGCCGGAGAATCTCAATGGCTGATTACACGTTTCCCAGACATTTCTCCGGCGGGTCTGGGTAGGTTGGCGACGGCGTCGGTGTGACGTGTGACAGCCTGCTTTGGAGCCCTTCAGATGGGAGTGACACAGGGAGTCGCAGGGAATCCGGAGTTCGTACTTCCCTCGCGCCCCCCCCCCCTTTCTCTTCCCTCCCGATCTCGTTTGGTTTGGTGCAGTTTCCCCCACCCACCCAAAGTGATTTCTTTCACACTCGACCCTGTGCCGGCCACTATTCCGGGAGCTAGAAGTTCAGTGAGAACCAGCAAAGCAGAGGGGCCCTTTGGGGTTTGGATTCAACGCATCAGGGGCCAGAGAGACAGTACAGTGGGGAGGATGCTAGCCTTGCACACTGCTGATCTGGGTTCGAGGCCTGGCATCCACCGGGATTCCCCCCAAGAACTTCCAGGAGTGGTCCCTGAGCACAGAGCCCGGAGTCATCCCAGAACACCGCTGGGTGTGACCGAACCCTCTCCCCAGCGAAATTCACACGGCCCTACAGAACAATGTCGATTTCCTTCCTGAATGTTTGGGATTCCATATCGAATGGGGGGAAATCAGAAAATAACGTCAAAGGAGCAAAATGATTCAAAATGTTGTCACTCGGGGCTGGAGCCTTGTCCAGCGAGGAGGGCCTTTGCCTTGTGCTTGTGCGGCTGACCTGGGATTGATCCCCAGTATCCCATAGAAGCTCCCCAGCACTGTCAGGTATGACCCCTGAGCACAGCCAGGTGTGACCCAAAAAGCAAAAAAAAAAAAAGAAAAGAAAAGAAAAGTTCCTTGCTTCAATGAAGCTATTTGCAAACCTGGAGTCAGCCAGTACCTGCTCTTTCTTCTACTTTTGTGTGTTTTTATTTTATTTTATTTTTTATTTTTTGCTTGTTTGTTTGGGAGCCCACCTGGCAGTTCTCAGGGCTGAATCCTGGGTTCTGTACTCAGTGGTCACTCCTGGCAGGGCTCGGGGACCCAGTGGGATGCCGGGGATCGAACCCAGGCTGGGTACGTGCAAGGCAAATATGCTCGCTGCACTATCCAGCCCGACTTCCCCACCAGTCCGATGGCCCGCGTGTGGGTAAGATTCAGCTCTTCCTTCCCTGCCTTTGTCCTCTGACTCTGCATTGGGCTTTCTGGTTTCTCCCATCTCCCTCCTCTTGCTGGCTGCTGCCCCGGTAAGGCCCAGCTCCAGTGCCTCTGTCTCCCCATGCCGATGGGACAGGAGCACCATTGTATGCTCTGAACAGGGTCCTTCTGCTGGTACCTGAGGCCTTAATCTGTCCTTATGGCTCTGTGTCCCCCAGCAGGGCTTTCTCTCTACTCTCCCTGTCTGCCCATCCGTCTGTGTATCCCATCCCCATATCCATCAATCGTCCAACTGTTCATCTAACCCCCCTCAACTGTCCTTCCATCCATCCACCATGCATCCATGTACCTATTCATGCATATCTATCCATCCGTTCATTCACCCATTCGTCTGTCTATTCATCCATCCACCCAACCACCCTTTTTTCTGTGCCTCTCCCATATACCTACCCACCATCCATAGTTTATCCATCTGCCCATCAGCCAGTCAGCCATGCATGTACCTGTCCATTCTTACATCTGTCCACCCATCTACTACCCATCCATTCTATCTATCCATCATCTACCCCTATCCATCTTTCACTCATCATCCATCTATCCATCCATCTTACCATCTATCCACCCAACCACATCTCTGTTCATCCATCCACCCACCCATCCTTCCATTCATCATTTATGTATCCTGCCATCCATTTTTCCACCCACCCATTCATCCATCCATCCCATACATCGCTCCATCCATTCACAAACCCATCTTCCATCCATCCATCCACCCATCCAATTACCATCTGTCTATCCATCCATTTATCAATTTACCCATCCATCATCCATCCATCCTCCACCCAGGCACCTACCCATCCATTGACTCATCTGTCCATCTATCCATATACTCACCCATTCACCCATCATTCCATTCACCCATCCATCGATCCATCCATTCATCCATCCATCCATCCATCCACCCACCCATCCGTCCATCCACCCAATATCTTCTGTTACTTTTTGTCTATGTAATTGGAAAGGTGTGGTTCATTGTGTGTGTGTGTGTGTGTGTGTGTGTGTGTGTGTGTGTGTGTAAAACACTGGAGCATGGGGAACTCTCTCCTAGGGATTCAGTAAGCCTGCTTAGTATATCTGAGTGTACACATGAGTAGGATCCCTTCCCCCAACCCCAACTTTTTCTAGTGAAAAATATCAAGCACAGGGCCTAGAGTGATAGTATAATGGGGAGGACATTTGCCTTGCATGTGCTGACCTGGGCTTGAACTCCGGCATCCCTAATGGTCCCCCAGCAATGCCAAGAGTGATCCCTGAGTGCAGAGCTAGGCGTAAGCCCTGAGCACCGCCAGGTGTAGCAAGCAAACAAAAATCAAGTACAGATCCAAAGGCATAGGATAGGGGCTAAAACATTTGCCTTGCCTGCTCCTCCAGGGTTCAGCCCACGGCACTGCACAGGGTCCCATCACCACCATGATGATGCCTTAGCGCAGAGCCAAAAGGAGCCCCTGAACACTGCTGCTGCCTGAGTCCCCAAACAACCCCACAAATCTCTGGCACTCCCAAAAGTTGAAAAAAATGCAAATCTTCCACAATACATTTTACATTCATTTTCTCCCCATGCAGATTAAATTTTTATTTATTCTACTTCCTTGGCTTTTTGCATCACACCCGGTGATGCTCAGGGGTTACTCCTGGCTCTCTGCACTCAGGAATTACTCTTGGCGGTGCTCACTGGGGCTCTGTGGGATGCCAGGGATTGAACCGGGGACAGCCACGTGCAAGGAAAATGCCCTCTCCACTGGGCTATCCCTTTGACTCCCGCTATTCTATTTCTTGGCGTGTGTATGGGTGTATGAGCGTGTGTGTTGGTGTTTGTGTCTGTATGTGAGTGTGTCTGTGCGTGTGCGTGTGTGCATGTGCCTGCACAGACCAGACAAATTCATGAAACTGCCTCCCCCAGCCACTCATTTCCTTCCCCAGCCTCTGGGCTGACCACAGAGGCGCCTGCATGTGCAGTTTCCTCTCACACGTCCTCTTTGCCTTCAAGCCTCTAAAAAAACCGTTTCTGGAGAACTTGGTGCCTGGCCATGCCAGAGGCCCCGCCCCCCACTCCCTGCTCCTCCAGACTTCCTACCTTCCCCTGCAGCCTTTCGCCAGCTCTGAGCCTGCCCTGTGGTGCATCTCGCCGAGGCCACGCTGCCAATTAGCTGTCGAGGGCACCACCACCAGGCTGGCTTCCAGGCCTTCACTTTCCTCTTTGCTCCCTGGTGGCTTCCAAGGACAGATCCTGAGCGGCACACCCCTCAAGGTTCTCTGGGACCTGGTTCTGTCCCCCCTCCACCCAATTTAGCCTCCGTTTCTGCCTTGCTAAATGTCTTGGAAAGCTGTTGCTCAGGGGTGGAAGTGTAAGGGGCAACATTGATTGAGGGATGTCATTTAATTCCTTGTTTATTTTTTATTTATTTATTTTTGCTTTTTTGGGGGGTCACACCTGGCGATGCACAGGGGTTACTCCTGGCTCTGCACTCAGGAATTACTTCTGGCGGTGCTGGGGGAACCCTATGGGATGCTGGGAATCTAACCCAGGTCGGCTGCTTGCAAGGCAAATGCCCTACCCGCTGTGCTATCGCTCCAGTCCTTAATTCCTTGTTTAAAAAAAAAAAAGCTAAACCCTCTCTGACATTGGATCTTTGAACTCCCCGCCTCCCCTTTGAAATGCCCTCACCCTTCCAGCCTCTGGGCCTCTGTCACCTCCTCCAGGAAGTCTTCCAGGCTGACTTGCCCCTTTCCTCTCTTGCTCTCTTGACACCTCTCACGTGTACAGAACGTCCCCCCACCCCAGTACCCAGCACAGAGGTGTGTGCCTTCTGGGGTGGGGTAGGGGAGGATGTATGGGAAGGAGAAGTTCTTTCCTGCCCTGGTGGTGGACTCTCTCCTTCCTAGAGGGATCCTCTGTAATTCACTCTCCAGAAAACAGTTGTGGGCTGGTGGAATCTGGAATATTCCCCCCTCCATCCCCCTTGTGGCAGCAAAGAAAAAGAGGTGGGGCAACCTTAGGAGGCTGATGAGGTCAAAGCACACCCCACTTTGGCCTGGTCCCACAGTGCCTGGTACCCCCCGGGGGGGAGAGTGAGCCCGCTGCAGTTCCTCTGGGGTGCCAGGTCCCAGAAACGCCATCGCCATCAGCTGGGGCAGCGCCTCAGTCTTCCAGCCCAGACCTTTGTTCCCCTTTTCCCAGGGAAGGAAGGGCTCAAAGTTCCACTTGGCAGTTTCAGTAGCTGTCCCGGCACCGGCCCAGCCCTGGGGAACCAGGCCAGACCGTTTAGCAGCTGACAGTTTTGGGGAAACCAGCTCGGGGTCCCTTTCACCGAACAATGCCCCCCACTCCCACCCTTGGAAAATGAACATGTGAATCCGATGGGAGCGCCCTGCTGCAGGGTGTGTGCGGCTGTGGTCAGATGTGTTTGGGGGGCCCGGGCGTTAGGACACTGGATAGGGCATTTACCTTGCACAGTCTTGGCCTGGGTTCGATTCCCCCCCCATATCCCATATGGTCCCCCAAACCCCACCAGGGGTAATTCCTGAGCACAGAGCCAGAAGTCACCCCTGAACACCACCAGATATGGCCAACCACCCCCCCCCCCCCGCAAAAAAAAAAAAAAAACTATCTTGAAGGGCCAGATGAGGCCTGTTTGTCTTGCATCCAGTTGACCCAGATTCGGTCCCCGGCATCCCCTAGTCTCCCCCCACCCCCGAGCCCCGCCAGGAGTGTGATCCCTGAGTGCAGAGCCAGGAGGAAGCCCTGAGCATCGCTGGGTGGGACGACCCCCCCCAAAAAAAAAACAAACGCAAAACAAACAACAAAACAAAGCAAAACGATTTTGCTTCACCAAAATAGCGCGCGTCCACGCCTTTCTGCCTCCGCGCTCCCCGCGTCATCCAGCCCCAGCCGGTGCCGTAGATTCACGAGGCGGCGTCGCTGGTGACGGAGGGCGCGGAGCGGCTGGGCGACACGGGGTGCGGGGCTTCGTCTAGTCCCGCAGCCAGAGAGAGACGCGCCCATCAGCGCCACAGACGGTCCCCACGGCGACCGCTAGGGGTCGCTCCTGAGCACAGGCTCCCAGGTAGCCCCTGAGCATCACTGCTGGGCTGTAGGGCTTCCTGGAGGAGGCAGTCCCCTCTCTCCTCCCTGCTTCCCGCCCTTGGGGGCTCTCCTGCTTCTCCAACCTCCGCCCCCCCCCCCCCCGCCTCTGCTTCCCGAGCGCCAGGGCTAGAGCCATAGCACAACGGGGAGATCGGGGAGGGCCTTGGCCTTGCACCTAGGTAACCCGGGTTCGATTCCCCAACACCCCATAGGGCCCCCCTGAGCACCACCAGGAGTGATCCCTGAGTGCGGAGCCAGGAGTCAATCCTAAGCACTGCTTGCTCCCCGCCCCCCCCAAAAGAACTGAGGGTCAGATGAGCATGCTCCACCACCCTCCTCCGCCCGCAAGGAGCTTTCGTCCTTCCAGAAGGTTCTGCCTGCTCTTCTAAGCCACGGGGGTAGGTCACCTTAGAGATTGCCGCAGCAAACACCCGCGGCACCTGCCCGGTCTGTTATCTTATGTAATTCCCCGCCGTCGCCACCCCCCCCTCCCCCCAGTCTGCCAGAACACGGCTGCACCACCTGCTCCACCGAGTTTTTAAACCATGGGTTGCTGGCACCCCCGCGGGGTGACGCCCCCCACCATAGTCCATGGTCCGCCCCCCCAACCGCCACCCAAGAATTCAAACTGCACCGCCCTGAGCATCACAGAGCTTTCAGGCCCGTCTGCCCCTGGTTGCGAGATGGTCCAGTGGGGAGGGCTTTTGCCTTGCACGTGGTGGACCCGGGTTCGATCTCTGCCATCCATAAGGTCCCTCCCCCTACTGCAATAGTGCCAGGAGTGAACCAGGAGTCAGCCCTGAGCAAAGCCAGGTGTGGCCTAAACTCCCCCCCCCCAAAAAAAGGGGAGATCAGGGGTGAAAAGGAGTCTCAAGTGAAAGAGGTTTTTAAAAGGGGCTGGAGCGATAGCATAGTGGGTAGGGCGTTTGCCTTGCACGCTGCGGACCAGAGTTTGATTCCCAGCATCCCATAGGGTCCCTTGAGCACCGCCAGAGTCATTCCTGAGTGCAGAGCCAGGAGTTACCCCTATGCATTGCCAGGTGTAACCCAAAAAGCAAAAAAAAAAAAAAAAGCTCCAAGGGTCAGTGGGTACCACTTGCCTTGCGCATGGCCAGCCCGGCTTCGATCCCTGGCATCCCATAGGGTCCCCTGAGCCCCACCAGGAATGATCCCAGAGTGCAGAGCCAGGAGTCACACACTGCTGGGTGTGACCTCAAAATCAAAATAAATAAAACGTGAAGCTTCTCTTGTGCCCGACTCCCCTCAGCTTTCCCCGACCCCCATCGTCCACGCTTGGATTCTGGGTTCTTGGGTTCTGGCCAAGCCCTGGACTTATTAGCCCAACTCCCTTTTCAATGATTTTTCTTTTCTTTTCCCTTTTCTGCTTTCGGTTTGGGGGCCACACCTGGCGGTGCTCAGGACCCCGACTCTGCACTCAGGGATCTCTCCTGGTGGTGCTCGGGGGATCCTCTGGGCCGCCGGGAACCGACCCGGGTCAGCTACGTGGTGCAAGGCAGATGCCTGCCCTGCTGTACTATTGCTTTGACACCCCACTATATTTTTTTTTGCAAAGACAGGGCTTGTGACCAAGGCCTGGAACCACCCCAATTCTCAACTTCATCCCAGTAGCCCCCCTCCCTCGGGCAAACACCCCTCCCACCCTCCAGCTCTCCTCATTCTGGACTATTCTTCTCGGGGGCAACCCTGGCGGTGACTGGGGTCACCCCATGTGGTGCTGAGGGTTGGAGCCAGGGTCCTTATTGACATCACTGCCTTAGCTCCGGCACTCTCTCTCTCTCTCTCTCTCTCTCTCTCTCTCTCTCTCTCTCCCCACTTCATATGATTATTATTACTTAGTTTTGCTTTATGTTTTGGCTTTGGGGCCACATCCGGCAGCGCTCAGGGGTTACTCCTGGCTCTGCGCTCAGGAATCGCTCCTGGGGTTCTGGGAATCCTTTGAGGTTCTGGGGATTGAACCCGGGTTGCCTGTGTGCAAGGCAAACAACACCCTCCCCACTGGACTCTCTAGCCCCATTATTATTATTATTATTTTACTGCATTTGTTTGAGTGCCACCTTCATTGATGCTCAGGGCTTGGGCTCTGTGCTCAGGGATCACTCCTGGCATTGCTGGGGATCGAATCTACTCGACCATGAGCAAGGCAAGGGCCTTTCCCCCTCACTTGTTTTCTCTGTCCAGCCCAGTTTGTTTGTTTGGGGGCCACACCCGGCAGTGCTCAGGGGTTACTCCTGGCTTTGCGCTCAGGGACCACTCCTGGCAGCACTGGGGGATCCTGTGGGATAACGGAAATAGGAAACGGGTCATCCCCACGGTACTCACTCTCCAGCCCTGTATCTGTGTTCTGTAGCACTGTAGCACTCTCCTCCTGTTGTTCATCGATTTGCTCAAACGGGCACCAGTAATGTCTCCATTGTGATATTTTCTGTTACTGTGTTCGGCATATTGAATATGCCATGGGGAGCTTGCCAAGCTCTGCTGTGCGGGCGGGATACTCTCGGTAGCTTAAGCTGCCGTGCTCTCCGAGAGGGCAGAGGAATCGTACCTTGGTCGGCCACGTGCAAGGCAAATGCCCTACCTGCTGTGCTATCGCTTCAGCCCATCTGTGTTCTAGGTGTATGTAATTTGTATATATGTGATAGTAATGTATGTAATAATGATGTATGTAATAGATTCTTTTTATTTTTGGCGTTTTTGGGTCACACCCAGCAATGCACAGGGGTTGCTCCTGGCTCTGCACTCAGGAGTGACTCCTGGAGGTGCTCGGAGGACCCTATGGGATGCTGGGAATTGAACCCGGATCAGCCTCATGCAAGGCAAATGCCCCTACCCGCTGTGCTATTGCTCCAGCCCTCTGTAATGGATTTTTTTTTTTTTTTTTGCTTTTTGGGTCACACCCAGCAATGCTCAGGGGTTACTCCTGGCTTTGCACCCAGGAATTACTCCTTCCTGGCAGTGCTTGGGGGACCACATGGGATACCAGGGATTGAACCCGGGTCAGCTGCATGCAAGGCAAATACCCTACCCACTGTGCTGTCGCTCTGGCCCCCGTAATGGATTATTAATGACAAAAATAAGGGACCAGAGAGAAGGCTTCAGGCTGGATGTTGCCCCAGAAACACAATCTGAACTTTTCCATGAAGGTTCACTGTTCTTTGATGGCTTTTTTGGGGGGAGGGATAGTTAGGGGGCTACACCTGTCAATGCTCATGGCTTCCTTCCGGCTCTACACTCAAGGATCACTCTTGGAGGTGCTTGGGGGACCCTGTGGGATGCCGGGGATCGAGCCCGGGTCGGCTGTGTGCAAAGCAAGCACCCTCCCTGCTGGACTATGGCTCCGGCCCCATCGTACTGCCTTTTATTCATTTTTTTCCTCCCTAATACTGATTCTGCAGAGGAGGGCAGTGCTGCCCAGCAGGGGTGAGCTTCATCCCGGCAGCACCCCAGAAGCCGGGTCTAGGGGTGACTCGTGGCCGCTGCACAAGGCAGGTGTGAGGGCTGACAGCGGGCTTGCTCGGGCTCCCTGGTGCCCGGGATGGAACTTGGGGCTCCCCTCTGCGGCGCCTGCGTTCGGCTTTTGGAGCCAGCTCCCCAAAATCCCCCCTCCTTTTTTTTTTCTTTTCGGGCGCCCGGAAACTGTTCCTCAGCCTCTCTACCAGCTGTTGTTTATGATCTCGGCCCCTGGCTGGCTCTGACAACCACGTGGGTGTCCAGAAGCGTTTCTTCTTCTAACCACCTCCCCACTGTTTCGTGATCGCGCTGAAGAATTCGCCCCCAGAATCGGCGCCAACTCCCTTGACCAAAGGGTCCCGGCTCGTCTGCCTTTCTGGCTGCGGATGGACAGGTCGGGCCCACCCAAAGGCTTCCCTGCCCGGGGCCGGGTGCGGATGCCGGAGCGAGAGGGCCGGGCGGTGGCTCTAGCCAAGGCGTGTCCAGGGCTAAGGGCTGGAAATGCATCTCCTGGGACTTGTCTCCGTCCCTCCAGGCTCTCAGGCCTCAGCTCTTCTCCAGAACATCATGGGGTCCGAGCTCCACCACCCCACCGAACAATCTTTCTTTTCTTTTTTTTTGCATTGCCCAGGTTCGATTCCTCCGCCCCTCTCGGAGAGCCCAGCAAGCTACCAAGAGTATCTCGCCCGCACGGCAAAGCCTGGCAGGCTACCCGTGACATATTCCATATGCCAAACACAGTAACAACAAAGTCTCACGATGGAGACGTTACTGGGCCTGCTCGAGCAAATCGATGAGCAACGGGAGGACAGTGACAGTGACAGTGCATCACACTGGAAGTGCACAGGCGTTACTCCTGGCTCTGCACTCAGGAATTACTCCTGGAGGGGCTCGGGGGACCCTATGGGATGCTGGGAATCAAACCCGGCTCGGCCGTGTGCAAGGCAAATGCCCTAACTTTTGTGCTATCGCACCAGCCCTGTCCCCCCCGAACAATCTCACCCTTCTCTGAGGGCTCTGTGGTAAAATTTTTTGCCTGGCATGGGGTAAAGCCTGGGATTGAGCCCCCACACTGATTTTTAAAAAGGGGGGGCAGTGGGCTGGAGCAATAGCACAGCAGGTAGGGCGTTTGCCTTGCATGCAGCCGACCCGGGTTCGATTCCCAGCATCCCATAGGGTTCCCCCGAGTACCGCCAGGAGTAATTCCTGAGTGCATGAGCCAGGAATAACCCCTGTGTACCGCCGGGTGTGACCCAAAAGCTAAATAAATAAATAAATAAATAAATAAATAAAAAGGGGGGCAGGAGGGGAGAGAGTTCAGTGGATAGGGTGTTTGCGCTTTCACGGGGTAGGTCGCCCAGTACCCTCCAGGCTCACCAGGAGGGACCCCTGAGCACAGAGCCAGGAGGAAGCCCTGAGCACCGCCGGGGGTGGGCCCCAAATCGACATAAAGTTCCCTTCACGGTAACGACCTTCCTTCGAGCCTTGACCCATTCGGATCCCGTCCTGGGTCGGGGTTCCCCCTTCTCCTCTGGCACCTCGAAAAGCTCGTGCCTCGGTGACGCACTTTCGTCCCAGTCAGGACCCATGGCTCGCGCTGTCTCCTTTCCCCGCACTCCCTTCTTGGGTTTTGGTTTTGATTTTCGGCCACTTCCGGCGATGCTCAGGAGTAACTCCGGGCTCTGCACCCAGGGATCAGTCCGGGCGGTGCTCAGGGGACCCTATGGGATTCCGGGGATGGAACCCGGGTGGGCTGGGCGCAAGGCAAATGCCCTCCCCGCTGGGCTAGAGCTTCACACTCCTTTCCCAGGCTTTTTATGCTTCTTGCCCAGCTTTGGACTCTGCGTCCTTCCCTCCAGCCACTCGGCCAGGGGCTTCCCTGGGCCAGATTAAGGGTGTCTGGAGCGATAGTGGGGAGCACTTGCCTTGCACCCGGGTTCAATCCCCGGCATCCCATAGGGTCCCCCGTGCCCCGCCAGGAGTGGTTCCTGAGTGCAGGGCCACAAGTCAGCCCTGAGCATCGCCGGGTGGAATCCAAAAAAGCCAGAAATTAATTCCGTGCTGGGGCCAGAGCGAGAGCACAGCGGGTAGGGCATTTGCCTTGCACGCGGCCAACCCGGGTTCGATCCCCAGCATCCTGTATGGTTCCCCTGAGCACCTGCAGGAGTAATTCCTGAGTGCAGAGCCAGGAGTAACCTCTGTGCATCGCTGGGTGTGACCCAAAAAGAAAGCACTATCTGCACTGTTCTCTCATTGTTCATCGAGTTGCTCGAGCGGGCACCAGTAATGTCTCCATTGTGAGACTTATTGTTACTGTGTTTGGCATATCGAATACGCCACGGAGCTTGCCAGGCTCTGCCATGCAGGCGAGATACTCTCGGTAGCTTGCAGGGCTCTCCGAGAGGGGTGGAGAAATCGAACCCGGGTCGGCTGCATGCAAGGCAAACACCCGATCCACTGTGCTATCGACCCAAAAAGAAAAAAAAATCAGTACTGCTCAAGCCCTCAGTGCCAGCTTATCTGGGCCCACCCGGGGTTCTCAGGAACCTCCAGGGTTGCCCCAGCAGTGCCAGGGATCAGACCAGAGCCACCTGCAGCCCTGAGTGCTGTGTCCCTGTGCTGGGTGCCGTATGACCCTCCCCATACCATAGGTTTGTTGAATGACTGCATGATGGCCGTGGGGCTTTAATGCTCATCCAAGGGAGGGTCTGGGGTTCAAAGAGGTTTCTCACCAGCAAAGGGTTCCGGGGGGACCGGTGCCCACTAGAGCTGTCAACTGCTCTTCCTGCTTCCCTGTAAGCTGCTGCTCACTCCTGGATGCGGCAGGTCGGGCCCAGAGAGGGACAGTGACTGCTCCGGGCTCACACAGCAATGCAGAGTGTTGTCATACCTGAAGCCCAATTGCTTTCCACCTCCTTGGGGGGGGAGGGGCAAACCGTGACGGAATCTACTGTGAAACGTGCTTAGAGGGGCCGGAGCTATAGGGCAGCGAGGAGAGCATTTGCCTTGCATGCGACTGACCCGGGTTCAATCCCTGGCATCCTGTAGGGTCCCCTGAGCACTGGCCAGGAGTAATTCCTGAGTGCAGGGCGAGGAGTCAGCCCTGAGCAGTGCCAGGAGTGGGCCTCAAATAGACAAAACAAAAGGTAGTTCTTCACCCAGGGGCCAGAAGTGGGCTCAGTGGGACACCACAGCTGGGTTCGATCCCCAGCACCACCCATAACAAAACCAAAGGACTAAGGCAGTGGACACTGGCCTAATGGCTGTCAGTGAAACATGATGCTGGTCTCGGGAATACTATGCAACCAGGAAAAGGGAATCAGATCCTAGTCGGCTCCAGGGGATGACTGAGGGGTGGGGGGCAGGGCGGTGGTGCCTGCAAACATGATACCGGGTTAAGGGAGGGAAACACCAAATTAGACACGTCCCATGTCTGATGCCACCATGGGAAAATCCAAAATAGGTCTCTCTGTGGAGAGAAAAGCTGGGCTTGTGGTGGGTGGCTTCTGGAGTAGGAAGATGGGGCAGCTCGGGATTTGCAGAAGCTTCACAGGCAGTTTCTAAATGTGTACAAAGTTACTTTGGAGGGTGGGGGATGACTGGGCTGGTGGGAGGGGTTACATAACGCTGTGTCTCTATTAAAAACCGTCCAGGCTTCAAGCAGGCGGATTTTGCTGCCCCTGATTGACAGCTCCGTCAGGCATTGATGGACCGTTTTTAGACACTCTGCTGGTGGCCGGTCACACAATCACGGGCTCCAAGTCCCCGCGGCTGCCTGGCCGGGATGCGTGATGCTCAGACTCGCCCTTGTCCTCAAAGCCTGTGCCCTGGGTATTTAGAAGCCAAAGTGTGTGAGTGTGTGTGTGTGTGTGTGTGTGTGTGTGTGTTTGGGGGTTGGGGCATTGCTATCCTGCCCTACCAGATGTCAAACCTCGACCTCCTCCCCTCCCCCCTCACCAAACATATAATTAAAGGTCAACTAATAATAAAATCCAATGTGGCTGCCCGGTCCACGGATCCTGAGTGACCCCTAAGCAAGTGGCCACGTGTGGACATTAGCTTTAGGTTTTCTTCTCTGCCCTAGGGCATACCTACAGCTCCTTCTTCACAGACACACGGGAAAAAGACCCCACGCCACAGAGTCAGAGCAATAGGACAGTGGAGAGGGCACTTGCCTTACACTCAGCCAACTGGGTTTGTTCCCTGGCATCCCGCAGGGTCCCCTGAGCCCTGCCAGGAGTGATCCCTGAGCACAGAGACACAGATAAGACCTGAGCACCAGCAGGTGGGCCCCCCACCCCCGCCGCCCACTCCTATCAAATCAAACTAACCCAAACCAAACCCCCCATCCAGGCCAGAGAGAGCATTTGAGCCCCTGAGCACAGCCTGGCCCCGCAGGAACCCAGATTTGGTCCCCAGCACCGCATGGTCCCCCCCAGACACTGCCAGAAGCACCCCCTTTCGCCTCCAAATCACACCACCAGTAACTGCTTCTGAGCATCAGCCGATGTGGCCACCCCCCTAAACCAAAATAAATGCAGTGAAACTATCCAACGCACCACCGCAAGTAAAACCGAAAGTCAGAAATAAGGGCTGGCGAGAGAATCCAACGGTCTGAACACCTGGTTTAGCAGCGCCCAGGGAGCCCCTGTTGTTCTGTCCCTGGGCACTGCCCTCTGAGCTCCAGCTAAAGCAAATCACAAAGCAAGCTGCGGGGAGAGCGCCAAGGCGAGGAGTGCCCACCTTGCAGGAAGGCCCGGGCCGTCCTCTAAAGTAACAGGGAGGGCACTTGTCTTGCACGTGGCCAACCCAGGTACGATCCCCGGCCTCTCACAGGGTCCCCGAGCACAGAGCCGGGAGTAACCCCTGAGCATCCCTGGATGGGGGGAGGAGGGGAGAAAAAAGCCTTGCACAAACACATTCCGTCCTTCCCAGTCCCCTCCTCTGAAGTGACCCCATCATTCCCAGCTGTCCCTGAGCTGTCCCAGGGGCCCGCCAGTAGGAGGGGTGGTGATGGATAGATTGTCTCATCACTGGAAGCCACACAGTTCTATGCACGCTGGTTTTATTTTATTTCTTAGTGTTTCAGCCACACCCAGCGATGCTCAGGAGTTTCCCTTGGGTCTGCACTCAGGAATCACTCCTGGTGATGCTTGGGGACCACATGAGAGCCAGAATTTAGGAACACCCTACCTGTTATATTATCTCTATCTCTCCATCCCCTATCCCAGCTCTCTCTCTCTCTCTCTCTCCCTTTTTTTTTTTTTCTAGTTGGGTCTGCACTCAGGAATCACTCCTGGTCATGCTCGGGGACCACATAAGAGCCGGGACTGGACTTACGAACACCCTACCTGCTGCTGTACTGTATCTCTCAATCCCCTATCCCAGCTCTTTTTTTTTCTGCTATTTGAGTCACACCCGGCGATGCACAGGGGTTACTCCTGGCTCTGCACTCACTCAGGAATGACTCCTGGCAGTGCTCAGGGGACCCTATGGGATGCTGGGAATTGAACTTGGTTCGGGTGTGCAAGGCAAACACCCTCCCCGCTGAGCTATCGCTCCAGCCCCTATCCCAGCTCATTTAAAAATCAAAAATTGCAGAAAACTCCTACATTATTATAGCATCAGAGAATACACCACCTCCAACTGATATTACTTTGCCGATCTATTTTTTTTTTTTTTGGTGGTGGGGAGAGGGCTTTGCTTAGGGGCTGTTCCCGATTCTGCTTAGAAATGACCCCTGGAAGGACTCTGGGGACCCTGTGCAGAGCCAGATGTGGACCTGGGCCGGGCTGCATGCAAGGCAGGTGCCTTCACCCTAGCTGTGGATTCGTGCCTTCCTGCACGCAGGTCCCACAGACTCCCTCCAGAGATGAGAGTTTTCCCTAAGGACGGAGCACAGGCTTCGCATGTAAGGAGCCCGGGTTCCATCCCCAGCACCGCAGGGTCCCCTGAGCATCAAGCTGGTGTCATTTCCTGCCCCCCACTCCACCCTCCACATTTGGTCTCAAATCAGAAGTGAAAGCAATGTGGCTGAAGTGTCAAGTACAGGGGGAAGGCAAGTGCTCTTGCGCGCGGCTGAACTGGCTCCATCTCTGGCATCCCCCAGGGTCCCCTGTGCCCCGCTAGGAGAGATCCCCAAGGGCAGAGCCAGGAGTAACCCCTGAGCATCGCCAGTATGGCCAGGAAACCCCAAAAGAAACAGAGAATCAAGGAATGAAAGACAGAAGGAAAGAAAGAAAGAAAGAAAGAAAGAGAGGGAGGGAGGGAGAAAGAGAAGGAAGGAAGGAAGGAAGGAAGGGAGGGAGGAAGGGAGGGAGGGAAGGTGGGAAGGAGCGATAATGAAAGGAAGGAAGGAAGGAAGGGAGAAATAAAGGGAAGGAGAGAAAAAGAGGAAGGAAGGAGGGAAGGAAGAAAGGGAGGGAAGAAGGAAGGAAGGAAGAAAGAGGAAGGAAGGGAGGGAAGGTGGGAGGGAGCAATAATGAAAGGAAGGAAGGAAGGGAGAAAGAAAGAAAGGGAGGGAGAGAAAAAGGAAGGAAGGAAGAAGGGAAGTGTGGAAGGAAGAAAGGAAGGAAGGAAGGAAGGAAGGCAAGCAAGCAAAACACCCCGTTTCTATGAGTTGTCCCAGGAGGAACTGAGCTGGTTCTCTGTTAAAAGCATCTCATCTGATGGTGGTTGAGAACGTTTGCAATCAAAAGAACTTTCCTTGTCATCCTGATGATTTCATTTTGGGGCCTTCTCTTTGAAGCCCTTCCTAGGGACCGGAGCAGTGGGGAGGGCGTCTGCCTTGCAGCCCATTAGCTCAGGGGTGGTCCCCGGCATCCCATAGGATCGCCTAAGCCTCCCCAGGAGTGAATCCTGAGCTCAGGGCCAGGAGTCAGCCCTGAGCACTGCTGGGTGTGGCTCAAAAAAAAGGAGGGGGAGCTGGAGCAATAGCACAGCAGGTAGGGCATCTGCCTTGCATGCGGCTGACCCAGGTTCGATTCCCAGCATCCCTTAGGGTCCCCTGAGCACCGCCAGGAGTAATTCCTGAGTGCAAAGCCAGAAGTGACCCCAGTGCATTGCCAGGTGTGACCCAAAACAAGCAAAAAAAAAATCTATAAAGTCTTGCTGGGCCCCTGTATGAGAGCACAGTGTGAGAGCACTTGCCTGGCATGCGTGAGGCCCTGGGCTGCATCCCCAGCACCTCTAGGACAAAAAAAGAAATTGGATAAATTCATCGATAAAAGGTTTTCACATGAAAACCTCGCCAGCCGAGGGAGCCAGCCCGGGAGACCCATTTTCCCACAGTGAGGCACTTTCCCACCCTTCAGCTACATCCTTCCCCCAAGCTGAGCTAAATCCAGTGGGATTGGGACTTAATTCCACTTCCCCCCTCTCTGGGACAGGAGTGGTAATGGACCCCAGCTGGTCTGTTCCCTGCCCGCCCCACCCCCACTGCACACACACACACACACACACACACACACACACCCCAGCTTCATGGACACAGTAACTGGGAGGGTGGGGCGCTGCGGCTGGACAGTGGCTGGGGATGTGGCCCGGAAAAGGCAAAGCCAGGAGCCGTGGCCTGGGCCAAGATGCTTCTGGGGGCGGGGGGGGGCGGTCATCATCCAAGTTGGGGCAGGGACAGAGAAGGGGGAGGGAGGGAATACCCCAACTTGGGATGACCTCTGCTAGTTAGAGCTGCGATTTGGGGGGGGGCATCCTTTGCAAAGGGCTTCTGGGGCACCCCTCTCTCTAGGAATCATGGAGAGCAGCAACCCCCCCCCCCCAGCATATAGGGGACCAGACCCGGTCCTGGTCAGATCATCCCACAGGTACCTTGCTTGCTTTACTGTGTTTTTTGCTCGTGTGTGTGTGTGTGTGTGTGTGTGTGTGTGTGTGTGTGTGTGTGTTTCAGGATTTTATTTTGGTGTGTTCTGTTGTGTTTTGCTTTTGTTTTGGGGTCACATCAGGTGATGCTCAGGGCGGATTCCTGCCTCTTGCACTCAGAAATCACACTCCTGGCGGTGCTCAGGGGACCCTCTGGGATGCCAGGGACCAAACCCAGATCGGCCCTGTGCAAGGAAAGCTCCCTCCCCACTGGACTGCCACTCTGATTCTGTATCGGGTGTTTTTCAAGTGCCGGGGCTGGAAAAAATCACATCCCCCCCACCACCGCCTCCCTTTCTGGTCCGTCTTCTGGGCTCCCTTCGTCTTCTGGCCTTCTCCCGCGCCCGGGGAGGCAATCTGGAGGTTGCCTGCATGGGGCTTGGGGGTTCCCGTGGGGTCCTGTGGCTTTCCCCTCGCCCATTCCCCATTCTGCAGCCTCTGACCAGTCCGAATATTCAGCCTGTTGGTTTCTCTTGGGTCCCTTCTGGTCCTTTCTCTGGGGCCAGACAGGGACCCCAGCCGCTGCCTTCTCCAGTGGTCACTCTTTCTGCTCCCCTGGACCCGAACTTCCTGTTCCCAGGAAGGGCCATATTTCCTGGCTGAGACACCCAGGAGGGTACCCGCAGCCTCCCGCCCCCACCCCTCAATCCCCTGGGCTTTGCTTCCTACGCCCAAAGGGGCCAGTGGCCAAGGGGTCCAGAGCCGCTGCAGAGAAAGAGTGTCTGAATTCGGGTGTGACAGCCGCGAGGCGAGGCGCGGGGTAGGGGTGGGGGGGACAGGGTGCAGCCCACCCACCCCGGGCCGGTTCTTCCAGCCTCCCCCCGGTTTCGGGGGGCCACCAGGGAAGAGGCGGGGAACGGAGACTCCTCCGGGGCTCAAGGTCAAGTGCTGGGTTGAAGCTCCGCGCTGGGCTTTCCTGCACCCCAAGAAGCCACTTGCCCCGCGCATCCCCAGAGCTCCGGGCGCCCCCGCGGCCGCTCAGTGCCCAGGCACGGGGCAGGGGGCGGGGGGGTGGGTGGAAACGGCCACCCCGAGACCCATGGAAACCGGACGCGCCCCCAGGCTTCTCCCCGCCGCCCCTGCTCTCTCCTCCCACTGGGTTCCCCCCCAAGCTTAAAGTCGCCTGGACCGATACCTCACCCCTCCCATGACCCCCGCAGCACTGCACCCCTCCCCGCCCCCAGAAAGCGCCTCCGCCCTGGCGCCCAGACAAAACCACCGTCCACCGGGGCGCAGGTGGGCTTCCCAAACCCCCCCTGCCGGCGGGCTGAGGGGTCCCGAACCCGCGTGATCCGGGCGTCTGCCCACCCCAATCCCCCCGCCCGCCACCCCCCCTCCGCGCGTCCTAGAGGTGCCAACTGAGGCCGGCAGGCGAGGTGGGTGTGGGGGGACTTTGGCCAAGGTCAGGCTGAGCCGGTAAGCGAGTCGGGGGGCGCGAGGGTGGGGGTGTGTGCCGGGGTCCGGGGCGCGGGAATCCGGGGCGCTGGGGTCGCGCCTCCACGCCTGCGTCCGGCTTACCTGGCGCAGCGGCCGAGCTGGGCTGCTCCGGTGGCTCCCGGTCCGGGGATGCAGAGCCAGAGCCGCGCGCGCCTCGCACCCACTTCCTCGTCTCCGCCCCGCCGGCCCCCCGCCCCCTACCCCCTGCTCTGCGCCCCAATCGCTCCTCCTCGCGCCTGGCCGCTCCTTCCCCAAGTCCCCGCACCCTCCTTCCTCGATCCCTCACTCCGCAGCGCGCGCGCGCGCGGGCGCGCGGGCACCCTCCCCCACTTGCTCAGTTCCAGGCTGGCAGCCCCCCCTCTGGCCTTATTTCTGGGCGCGCGGACACTTTCCCCTCCCTCTTTCTTACCGTCACTATGCCCCACCCCCACCCCATCTCTTTCCCACGCTATCCACCCCCCTTTTTCTCTCCGCCCACTTCCCTCCCCGACCTTTCTTACCTCTGGAGCCCGGACCCAGGACCAGCTGTGCGGGTCATTGAGAGCCCCCCACCCCCAAACTCTCAGCGGTGCTCCGGCTTGGGGACCCTGTCCCAGGGGGGCCGGAGGCCCAGGTCAGGTGGTACCCTTCACTTGGGGTGACAGGTAGCACCCCACTGCAGGAATCAGGCTGGAAGAGGGAAGCTGGGGAATTCTAGAATCTGGCAGTGTCACCAAAGCACAGGGACAAAAGTGAGCGTCATGATTTCTAAGAGCTGGAGCACATGTGGGCACCCTGCATGTGTCAGTAATGGGGAACCGCCTGGTCCCCTCCTTCCCAAGGGTCAGGGGGTATGTGCTCCATCTAGCCCCCCGTGCACCTCCCCCCCAAAAAAAAAACAGTGGGGGGGGGCTTGCCTTGCCTCCATCTCCGTTCGCTCCCCGACATCTCATTGGGTCCCCCAAGCCTTGCCAGGAGTAATTCCTAAGTGCAGAGCCAGGACTAAGCTCTAATAACTCCTGAGCATTGCTTGATGTGACCACCCCCCACCCCCACCCCCCCAAAAAAAGAATAACAACAATCTGAGGCCAGAGTGATAGTCCCACAGGGAGGACTTGTACGAGGACCCCTCGGCTTCCATCTCTGGCATCCCACAGGGTCCCCCAGAGCCTCACCAGGAGTGATTCCTGAGTGCAGAGCCAAGGAGCACCGCTTGGTGTGGCTCCAAACAAAACCAGAAAAAAAGATAAGAAATCAGAGGTTGTGGGGCTGGAGCCATAGCACAGCAGGGAGGGTGTTTGCCTTGCACGCGGCCGACCCGGGTTCGATTTCCAGCATCCCATATGGTCCCCTGGGCACCGCCAAGGGTAATTCCTGAGTGCATGAGCCAGGAGGAACCCCTGAACATGACCGGGTGTAACCCCAAAAAAGGGGAAAAAAAAGAAAAGAAATCAGAGGTTGTTCTGAAAGGTCAATGGATGGGGCTTGGGGGCTTGAGCCAACAGTGGGACACTTGCTTTGCGTGAACTGTTCCTGCCACTAGGGATGCTTTTCCCTTTCTTCATCAGCGAGGCCTCGGATCCTCCCACAATTCCCTGCATCATCCCTTTCCAGCATCACACTTATCACCAGTCATGCTCTAAAATCTTCCTCATCCCTTCCTTTGGGTACTCTGGGACTGCTTCAGCCACCCGGGCCGGGGAACTTGTTTGTATATTTCCCTGACACGACCTCCAATACCTAGAAGACACACCCCGTGAATGTTTGTGGCTTAAGTGAAGAGCCATTAATGTCTCTTGAAGATGTTTAGGGCTACGATGGGAGATGGGTGTCACCTCCGGGAAAAGGCTTGTGTTGAGTGAAGTTGGTTGGAGAACCCGATCTTAAGAGGAAATCAGCATTGCTCTAAGGCAGTTGTGAAATCAGAAAGTTTGTTGTTCTCTCTTTTTTTTTTCTTCTTTTTGGCTTTTTTTGAGTCACACCAAAAAATTGGCGATGGTCAGGAGTTCCTCCTGGCTCTGCAGTCAGGAATTAGTCCTAGCCCTGCTTGGGGAACCATATGGGATGCCGGGGATCGAACCCGGGTTGGCTGCGTGCAAGGCAAACACCCTCCCCACTGCGCTATTGCTCTGGCCCCAGTTTGTTCTTGTTCTGTTTTGTTTTTTGGGGGGGTCACATGCAGGATGCTCAGAGGTTATTGGGATTTAGTCCTGGCTCTGCACTCAAGAATTACTCCTGGCAGTGCTCAAGGGACCATGTGGGATCTTGGGGATTGAACCCAGGTCAGCCACGTGCAAGGCAAGTGTCCCACCTGCTATACTATTATTCCAGGCCCTGGGAAATCAGAAAATGGACAGATAACTGTAGAGATAGTTCAGCAGGGAGGGTGTTTGCCCTACACGCAGCCAACCTGGGTTTGATCCCCAGCATCCTATAGGGTTCCCTGGGCCCCAGCAGGAATCATCCTTGAGCTCAGAGCTCAGGGTGGCCCCCAAACCAAAATTAAAACAAAGTGGACAGAAACACGGTGTGGGGGGTGGAGGGGAGGGCCAGGTTGCAGGGTGCAGTTGGGTGTGGAAACCAGCCAGCATCCGATTGGGAGGGGCCTAGGGACATATGAATCTGGGCCTGGAGCCCCCGGAATATTAGGGAGGGTCTTCAAGGTGAAGACCCTTGCAGGAGAGAAGGTTCTAGTGAACTTTGTACACAGTTCTAGGGCATTGGTCCCTCTGGGGACATGGGGTCAGAGGGAACAAATGAAAGCCACCTTTCACTTTTGTTGTTGTTATTTGTTTTTTAGCTTCTCCTCATCCTCCTCGTCCTCCTCCTCGTCCTCCTCCTCCTCCTTCTCCTCCTCCTCGTCCTCCTCCTCTTTCTCCTCCTTTTTTTTGATTGAATCACCGTGAGATACAGTTACAAAGCTTTCTTGTTTGAGTTTCAGTCATACAATGACCGAATACCTATCCCTCCACCAGTGCACATTCTCCACCACCAATGTCCCCAGTATACTGCCCTCCTTTCCAACCCTCCCCCTGCCTCCATGGCAGAAAATTTCCTCCATACTCTCTCTACTTTGGGGCGTTATGGTTTGTAATACAGATACTGAGAGGTTGACCTTTCACCTTTGGATACATGATAGTCCCATTGGGACTTTGGATGCATGATTAGACGTTGGGACTTTGTGGTTTTGGTTTGAGGGTGAAACCAAACACTTGGTCCTGCTCAGGACTTACTCTTGGTTCTGTGCTCAGGGATCACCCCTCTCAGGTACCCAGGACCCACTCCCCCATGCGTCCAGGGAACCCTATGGGGTGCACGCCAGGCAGGGGGCCCCATCCGCTGTGCTACATCTCTGGCCCTGTTTGTTGTTGGTGCCGTTTATTTGGGGGTCACAGTCAGCTATAGTCAGGGGCTAGTCCCAGCATGGAGCTTGGAGGTCGCCCCAGGCGCTGCTCAGGGGGACCCCACGTGGTGACAGACATCGAACCCACATTTTTTGCCTGCAGAGCTTGTGCTCAGCCCTTGGGTCATCTCCTTGGCCATAGGAACGTTTTGCTTAGGCATCCCGGGGGGGGGGGGGGATCACTGTCCACTCCCTTTTAGAGTCCTGCCCACCTGAGTCACTTCTTTCTAAGGATGCTCAGCCCTGCCAGCGCCGGCCCCACCCTATTTCTTTCACGTGATTGGTTAACCCACCCTATGTCTCTCATGCGATTGGCTAACCCAACCCAACTCTCTCCCCCCAGCCCTTTCCTCTCACGTGATTGGCTAGCCCAACCTATGTCTCTCACATGATTGGCTAACCCAACCCAATCCCCCCCTTCCCCACCCTGTTCCTCTCACGTGATTGGCTAGGTCTGCCCCGTTCCTTACTGACTGGCCCTGCCCAGGGCTGTAGCGGCTCCCTGGCCTTTAATCCCAGTGGGATGTTCTAGAACCCCTGCCTGGTTCCTGCACATAATGGAAGCCTAATGGGGGAGATAAATCTGTCCAGGTCATTTAGATTTCCGGCGTCGTTTGAAGTGGCGAGGCAATCGCCGCCTCTTGGTTTCTCCTTGTGGAGACAGAGAGAGGCAGGCCCGGCCGTCCTAGCCTCGATAGACCTGCTTCCCTGTGGCCACAGCCTTCTGGCCCGCGTTTCTTTGCAAAGAGAGAGAGCACCTTCAGCTGGAGAAGGGCCCTCCCTCTGTTCCTGGGGCACCCCTGGGCTTGCTGCATCCCCTGGACCGCGGTGGAAGTGATGCCGCATGCACGCCAATGCTTTCCACTGTGTTCCATGTACTTCCAGGCCACAGAGTAGGGGGGCCCATGGAGGGATGTGGTCTGGCCGGCCCACAGGACCCAGAGCAACAAATGCCTCCAGGTGGTCTTCAGTCCGTTTGGGGCAGCACCACAAAGCCGTGAGTCACTAGTAAAGGGGGCTTTGCAAAAGTGTTTTTTTTTCTTTTTTCCCAAGTGTCTGTCCAAGTACCCATTCTTTGGAGCATTAAAGAAACATAGCACAGGGGCTGGAGCAATAGTACAGCAGAAGGGCATTTGCCTTGCACGCCGACTCAGGTTCGATTCCCAGCATCCCATACGGTCTCCCGAGCACTGCCAGGAGTAACTTCTGAGTGCAGAGCCAGGACTAACCCCTGAGCATCGATGAATGTGACCCCCCCCCAAAAAAAAAGGAAAGAGAGAGAGAGAAAAGAAAGAAAAAAATAACCCAGAAACATAGCAGGGCATTTGCCTCACATACGGCTGACCCAGGTTCGATCCCCGGCATCCCATAAGGTCCATCATGCCCTGGTCAGGAGTAATTCCTTAGTGCAGAGTCAGGAGTGACCTCTGAGCATCGCCGGGTGTGACCCAAAAAAGCCAAAAAATAAATTAATTAAATGAAAAGAAACATAACAGGGCTGGAGAGCAGGCTGGGTGCTTGCCTTGTGTGCAGCCAGACCTGGTTCTATCTCTGACGCCCCCTATAATCCCCAGAGCCCACAGGGGATTATATCCCTACACTTAGATCCCTAAGTGTAGAGCCAGGAGGAAGCCCTGAGCACTGCTGGGTGTGGTGCAAACACACACACACACACACACACACACACGAGGGGGGAAGTGTAGGGGGCAGCAGGAGGAGGAGGGGCAAGAGAAGGAAGGAGGAAATGGAGGAGTGAGGAGGAAGACGGGGAAGAGGAGAGGGAAAAAAAGGGGAGGAGGAGAGAGATTAAGGAAGAGGAAGAGGCATGAGAGGAGTGGTGAGGAGAAAGAAGGGAGGGAAGAAGAGGAAGAGGAAGAGAAATGAAAGGAGGAGGGGGAAGAACAGGAGTAAGGAGGAAAAGAGGAAGGAGAGGCAAGGAGGAGGGAAGGACAGAAGGAGGACGAGGAGGAGGGAGAGAAGGAGAGGGAGGAGGGGGAAGAGGAGGAAGGGGAGAAGGAGAAGGGGAAGAAGGAGGAGGGGAAGGAGGAGGAGGAGAGGGAGGAGGAGAGGGAGGAGAAGGGGGAGGAGTTCCTTCTTTCCAGCTCCTTGCTCTGAGCGAGGCGAGTCACGACCCTGTGACTGTTCCCAGAGCCCTGCGCACGGTGCTCTGAAGCACGTGACCGTTGCCATGACCATGGAAGCCAGGCCAGGCAGGGAGATAAGGGGGCAACGGTGCCTTGTGGCCAAGGAGCAGTCAGAGCCGGAGGCCCAGGATGGGACAAGGTTGGCTCCCGCGTGCGAGTGGAGCAAGCTTGATCGATGTCCGGCGCAGGGGGCCGCCGCTCGAGGGGCTGTGAAGCGGGTAGGGAGATTCCAAGAAGTCAGAATGGGGAAGTGGAGCAGGGGAGAGGCTGCGGGCGAGGCTCGTCCCTGGCAGCACGTGATCTCCTGAGCATTGCCAGAGGGAGCCTCTGGAGGTCCCCCAAAATTGCTGGTGTGCCTTGAGTCATTCGTCCAGAGCACCACAGAGCTTTGAACCACCTGCCCAGACAGCCACTGGTGGGATTCCCTGGGCCTCTTGAGCACCCCACACACAGCACAAGCAAAACTCCCCCACATTAAAGGAAATTCGGGAGTGCTCGAGCAGTAGGTAGGGCGTCTGCCTTGCATGCTTTCAACCGGGTTCAATCCCCGACATCCCATAGAGTCCCCTGAATGCCCCCTGAAGTGATCCCAGAGCACAGCGAGGAGAAAGTCCTGAGCACCACTGGGTGTGGCCCCCAAAACAAATAATGTTTTAAAACTAAAGGAATTCTTAGGCCTGTTGGGGCCAGAGCGATAGTACAGTGGGAGGGCGTTTGCTTTGCACGCGGCCAACCCGGGTTCTATCCCTGCCATCCCATAGGGTCCCCTGAGCACCACTGGGAGTGATTCCTGAGTGCAGAGCCAGGAGGAACCTCTGAGCATCTCCGGGTGTGACCCCCCCCCCCAAAAAAAAAGCAGAAGAAAGAAAAAAAAATTCTTTGGAGGTTTTTTTTTTTTTTTTTTTTTTTTTTTGCTTTTTGGGCTAAACTTGGCATTGCACAGGTGTTACTCCTGGCTCATGCACTCAGAAATTACTCCTAGCGGTGCTCAGGAGACCATGTAGGATGCTGAGGATTGAATCCGGGTTGGCCACATGCAAGGCAAATGCCCTACCCACTGTGCTATCACTCCAGCCCCTTTTTTGGAGACTTTTTTTCTAGAATTTTTATTAGTGAAACACCATGAGGTTCAGTTGTAGACTTACAAATTTTTGTGCTTGGGTTTCAGTTATACAATGATCCAGTAACCATCACTCCACCAGTGCCCATTCTCCATCATTTACCTTTTTTTTAAAATTTTTGTTAGTGAAACACCATGAGGTACAGTTGTAGATTTACAAATTTTGGTGCTGGGTTTCAGTTATAAAATGATTGAGTACCCATCCCTCCATCAGTGCCCATTTTCCACCACCACGGGTCCCAGTATCCCTCCCACCCCCCATCCCATCATCCCACCCTGCCTCTGTGGCTGGGTATTCCCTTTTGTTCTCTTTCTCCTTTTGGGTGTTGTGGTTTGCAAAAGAGGCAATGGGTGACAATCATGTTTGGTCTATAGTCTACTTTCAGCATGCTTCTCCCATCCTGGGAGGATCCTCCCAACACCCTTTATTTGGTGCCCCTTTCTCTATCTGAGCTCCCTTTTCCCCTAGAATGTGTGACTGGCCTTCTTTGGAGACTTTTTGATATGGGAATGGAGATCCCTCCGGGACTATAAAGTGAGTTAGAGCAAATCGAGCAAATCGTGATTGGCCAAAACAGAGATTGTGACACCACTGATAACCTCTCCTTGTTCGAGAAGTTTCTGAGTCTGTAGCCGAGCTGGAAACCTTTGGAAACTACCACGCACTTGCATTATTATTTCTGGGTCTCCTAGTAGCTCACCCTGCACCCCCACCCCCGCCCCAGCTTTGCAAGAGGGGATCTGCCGGCTTGCACTCACTCCCTCTTTTCTCTGAATATAATCTCTCAAAGTAAAGCCGGAAGAAGCTGCTTATCTGGAAGGAACCCACACCACTATTTGACCAAAATAGAAAAAAAAAATCCTTTCTTTTGATGAGTAATCTCTGCAGCCTGACAGCTTCGAAATGGAAGGGGGAAAGTGGGGGGAGGGGGGAAGCAACAATTAAGATAATGAATGATTGGAGGCTGATAACTTTTACCCAAGGGCACTGCTGAAAATTCCAGTGAAACACGCTGACATTCAGGACATGAGTTCTTTTGCACCTCTGTCCTGGGCCATGGGTCTGTGGTAGGTCGTGCTTGGGATGGGGCGGGGCAGGGGTGGGGGTAGCGGGGAGGTTCTGAGTTTCCCAGTTCTCAAGCTTTCAGGGCTGGGCATGCCAGAGGACCTTTGTCGCAAGCCCCCCTGGGATCATTCTGAACAGTCCAGGCTTGCCTATTTTCTGGTGTTTTTAAGATCCTGCTAAGATTGGAAGGAACACAATTTATTGCATAGCCACCAGATTGCCACATTGTTGAGTCTGTGTGTGTGTGTGTGTGTGTGTGTGTGTGTGTGTGTGTGTGTGTGTGATTCTCCCAGTGCATAAGAGATTGATCAGCCCAATTATTCCCCCCAATCCCACCCCCACGTTACAGATGATGAAACTCAAAAGTCAGGAATTTTAGTTTGAGGTCAGAGGGATAACACAGGAGGTAAGGCATTTGCCTTGCCTCTGGCATTGGCTAAAATCCTCAGCACCCCTGGTTCCCCCCCACACCCCGCACCCCCAGTGAACCGCAGGGCTCACTCCTGAGCACAGAGCCAGGAATAGCTCTCATGCGGGTTCCTCTCCTGGCAAAAGCTGAGCGTGGTGTGGAATTGGAAAGGATTCTTCCTCCTTGATTCTCCAGCAGGTCAGCCCATCCGTGGGTTTTTTAGCACCCGCAGTCAGGAATTACTCCTGGCGGGCTGGGGGACCCAGTGGGGTGCTGGTCCTTCATTAGGGCACGAACCAGATCTTGGAAAGAGATAGCATTAATAGATGTATTCGAAGGCGCACCTCCTGGTGCGAAGGAGACCCATCTCGCCCACTGCAAGGATGGGGAAACCGTTCTGTATCGTTCTGTATCGACAAGCTCTGTTATCACATGCCAGTAAGGCGACACTAGGCCAAGAGAGAATAATGCTGCGCTGACCTCCTGAACTAGAGACCCTCCAAGCTGGATTGTTAGGAATCCCGGGGGAAAAAGAGCTGGAGATGAGGTTCAGAAGGTGGACCCAGAGAACCAAAGATCTGGGCATCTATTTCCTTAACCCAGGCAGGGTGCAGAGCTCCGCTATTATCTACTACAGACTTGTTCAAGTTCATCGCTTGGCCCACCTTTCTGTCTGGAAAGTCAAACTTTTCCAGGCACCTTTCCAGCTGAGATGAGCATGTGACCCTGTTTGGCCAATGAGAGGAAGAGAGAGGTCCTAGGAGCTGAGGAATTTTTTCCTCCAATAGGAAAGACTAATCCGGAGGGAGTTTGTCATATTTTGACCAATGAGAGGAAAGGGGAGGTCCTGGGAGGCAGAGGGAATATTTTCGTCCTATAGGAAAGAGGGACTCAGTTTGTCATGTGACTCTATTTGACCAGTGAGAAGCAGGGGGCGGTGCTTGCGGGGGGTTGGGCAGAGGGCCATTTGTTCCCTATGATAAAAGGGGTTCCAGATGGAGTTGCCACCTTGTCTGCTGCTGGCTCTTCTTCCTTCTTTAGATCCTGCAGATCCGGCAGCTGTGTAGAGGGAAAAAAACAACAGACTCATAATCCAGATATGGTAGGGCTCTGGGGCCAACCCTGGAAACCGTTTTTTTTTTTTCCCTTTTTTGTTGTTTTGGCAACACCCGGAGTTGCTCAGGGCTTACTCCCAGCTCTGCAGTCAGGAATTACTCCTGGCGGGCTCGGGGGACCCAGTGGGGTGCTGGGGAATGAACTCGGGTCAGCTGCGTGCAAGGCAACCGGCCTCCTTGCTGTACTATCTCTTTGCCCCACCCCCCTTTAAAAGGTGAGAGTAAAACAGGTATTTCTCCCTGTTAAGATGGACTTCAATTTCTAAGCCCCCCACCTTCCCTTCCAGAAGTATCCATACCCCATCCTGGGGCCATCCTAGCCCGCTGCAATGTGCTGGTCTCCTAATGCCCCCACCCCACCGTCCCGCACTTTCCCATATAGAATGGGTGCTTGGGAGTGGAGGTGGGGAACGACCACTCCCTTGCCTGTAGGAAAATTCAAGCACCTGGGGTCTCCCTTCCAGCCTGCCTGCCTCCCTTCCTAGAGGAAGAGGGTCAAAGACAAAGGCAGGCAAGGGGAAATGGAGACTGGTCTTAGCCTTTATGCTTTCAGAAGGTCATGTGTTTGATCTGTTATCTTGTGGGTGTTTGGGCCACACCCAGCGCTGCGCTCTCTTGGTGGAGAGATTACAGTGCCAAGGCTTGAACCCGGGTCTGCAGCATGCCAGGCAAGTGCCTCAACCTTTATACAATCTCTCCAGCCCCTGAGCTGTGATATTTTAAAGGGTTTTTTTCTCCTTTCTCCCCCTAAATGGAAAGATGTTTATTTTTTCCCCTCCGATTCTAAGGCTGGCGGCAAACACACCATATGGAGTAACCTGAAATCTGATTCGTGCCGAAGCAGCTCATGAATAATCTCTTCTCTATAGTTCATTCCAGCCTTGCCTGTATGGATAAAAATATTTTTAGGCCTTTAATTTGTAAAAATGGAATTCTATCACACAGCCTCATCTGCCAGTGACTCTTGTGGATTTTTTTTTTACACCAGCGTAGAAGGGACCTTACTCCATATTTCTACAAATAGATGTAACTTAGCCCTTCCGAACAGTGATATCGTTCTTTGGGAAGTTATCAATGACTAGAGAATGAATTCCCGGAAACAGATTGGATTGAAATATCACACATGTGTATAGTGACTCTAGTTTCTGTGACCCACAAACCCGGACCTAGGACCCACAGAGATAGTACAACAGGGTAGGTGCTTTCCTTGTATCTAGCTGACCATGGTTTGATCCCTGGCACCCTATAGGATCCCCTAAGCCCTTCCTTGAGTGCTTCTGAGTGCAGAGTTAGGAGTAAGCCCTGCGCACCACTGGGTATGGTCCCCAAACCATAAAAAGAGCAAAAAGCCTGGATTTAGTTGTCTGCCTGTGGTTCCTACTGTTTGCCGTCCTTTGAAAGTTCAACAGGGGAAGTTAAAACTCTTCTCTCTGGACCATCTCTGTTCCCTACTGCCTGCTCCCATTCTATATCCCCACATTGCCACCACTTGTCCTATTGCTTATTTTATTATTTTTTTGGGGGGTCACACCTGACTGTGCTCGGAACTGACTCCTGAGCTCAGTGTTCAGGGCTTCTGCTGTGTTTAGGGGACCATGTGGGATGCTGGGCATTGAAACTGTATGCAAGGCAAATGCCTGCCCACTAGATTTGACTCCAGCTTCTCCCCACAAATAGAATTGCTTATTGTAGTAACTGCTCCACCAGAAATTCCTGGCTGACCAGAAGTGCATCTCTTACCTTCAGCCTAGATTAAGGTTGAGCGGGCATCTCCCATCAGCCCATCAGCAGGATGTTCCCTTTTTTTTTTTTCCTTACTGGGTCACACCCAGCGATGCACAGGGCTTACTCCTAGCTCTGCACTCAGGAATTCCTCCTGGCGGTGCTCAGGGGACCCTATGGGATGCTGGGAATCGAACCCGGGTCGTCCGCTTGCAAGGCAAACACCCTCCCCTCTTGCTATTGCTCTAGCCCCCAGGATGTTCTTTTAGCTTGAGTGCCACACCCGGAGATGCTCAGGGCTGACTCCTGGCTTCTTGCTCAGGGATCACTCTTGTCTGGGCTCTGGAGACCCTCTGGGGTGTTGGGGATGGAACCAGGGTTGGCCGTGGGCCAGGCAAGCGCCCTTCACGCTGTCCTGTCGTTCCAGCCCCTCATCGGCCGAGTTAATGTAAGGCTCTGCTCTTGAACATTTCCTTGGCCCTTCTTGAGAGTTTTGTTCACGCACATTCATTTTAATTACTTGGCCAACATCTCTCTCTTCCTCTCCCCACTCCCCTCCCGCCCCACATAAGTGCTCATGGGATTCAACAAATTAATGGGGGTTATTTACGAAGGCTTGACCTCCAGCCTGAAAACTCCAGCGCATTTGCTTCTCTTCCTCTGCTGCCTTGGTTCCTGGCTTTCAGCCTGACCTGTTTGTGTCTGCATCTCTTCTTGCACAATTCCCCTGGCTCTTTGGAGTTGTTTTTTCTTTTAAGTTTTTTTTTTTTCAAATGTGTTTATTTGTTGCCACACCTGGTGATGCTCAGGGCCGACTCCTGGCTCTGCATGCAGGTGTTACTCCTGAAGGGCTCAGGGACACTTATGGGACGTCTGGGATGGAACCCAGGTTGGCCAAGAGCAAGGCAAATGCCCTCCCCGCTGTGCTATCTCTCAGGCCTTCCCCAGCTCTGTGGGAAGTTTGTCCCTTAGCAGTGACCAAGCATTTGGGTCTTGGGCTTGCTCTCCCTCTCCCTGGTTGTCCTTAGCACCTTATGGGATGCCGAGGATCGAACCTGAGTTGGCCCCATGCAAGGCAAGCGCCTTCCCTGCTGGACTATCTCTGGCCACTCTTCGATCCTTTTTCTCTCTGCTCTTTTGATTAAAAAAAAAAAGCGAGTGAATGAAATTTAGATGTATATACTGTAATACCTCCCCCCCGCCCCAGGATAGGTTGAGGGCTGAAGTAATAGTACAGAGAGTAGGTTGAGGGCTGAAGTAATAGTACAGAGAGTAGGGAGCGCACAGGGAGTAAGTAGCAGAGCCTTACTCTCTTGCACGCGGCCAACCCAGGTTCAATCCCCGGCATCCCATAGGGTCCCCCAGGTACCGCCAGGAGTGATTCCTCCTGAGTGCAGAGTCAGGAGGAAGCCCTGAGCATAGCTGGGTGTAGCCCAAAAATCAAAAACAAACAACAAAAGAAAGAACTCTCCCCCACCCCAAAATAAACGAAGCCAAAGATAGGTTGAGCTTTATCACCTTAAGGAATGTGGAATAAAATATGGAAAATAGCTGAATCAGAAAATTAAAAACATCCTGAATTCCAGGTGGGGGTTTAAATCCCGGGGATGGCACTTGCGTGCATGCTTTCCATGTGGAGGGGTCCCCAGCATCAGGTAGCCTCCCCGGCAGCACCAGGAATGATCTCTGAGTACACAGACAGGACTAAGCCCTAAGCACCTCTAGGAGTGATCCCCGAGCACAGAGCCAGGAGTAAGCCCTGAGCACCTCCAAATAGCGAACCCTGAACACAGAGCCAGGAGTAAGCCCTGAGCATCTCTAGGAGTGATCCCAGCCTACAGAACCAGGAGTAAGCCCCGAGCACAGAGACAAGGGTGTTCCCTGAGCTTAGAGTAAGCCCTGAGCACAGAGCCAGGAGTGAGTAATCCCAGATCACTGCTGGATGTGACCCAGTGCCCCCGCCTCTCCTTAAATTCTTCCAGCCTTTCCCTAAAACCCCAGTGAGGAAATGGTTCTCAGCCTGCAGGAGAACCAATGAGGTTTGTGGGTGGGGGGCCTGAGTCAGGGAGCGCACGGGGGTTCCCACACTGGGATCTGAAGTGTCTGCGGGTCAGGGGGCAGTGGAAGTGGTGTTCACCCCTCCGGCTCTGCAGAGCATGGGAGCCCAGGAGAGCTACTGTTTCCAGGGGGTCCCCGCCCACAGCTGAGCTCAGGGCTGGAGGCGGGGCGGAGGCTGAAGGTTTCGGGGTCCCAGGAAGGAGCAGGCAGGGGCTGGGGTGCAGAGGACAAGCCTTCGACTTCCTGGCTTAGTCCTGGGGGAGGGAGGGAAGGAAGGAAGGAAGGAAGGAAGGAAGGAAGGAAGGAAGGAAGGAAGGAAGGGAGAAAGAGAAAGAAAGAAAGAAAGAAAGAAAGAAAGAAAGAAAGAAAGCAAGCAAGCAAGCAAGCAAGCAAGCAAGCAAGCCTGGAGTGATAGCACAGCAGGTAGGAAGTTTGCCTTGCATGTGGCCTGACCCGGGTTCGATTCCCAGCATCTCATATGGTCCCTCGAGCATTTCATTTCATTTTTCATTTCATCATCCTGTTATTCGTCGATTGCCTCGAGCAGGCCCCAGTAACGTCTCTTTCATCCTAGCCCTGAGATTATATTCAAGGCTCTTTAGGAGAATGAGACCCATCATTGTTACTGGTATTTGGCATATTTGGTACGCCACGGGGAGTTTGCCAGACTCTGCCCTGTGGGCAGGCTACATTCGATAGCCTGCAAGTTTGTCCAAAGTAGGAATGAGACAATAAGTCATAAAAAAAAGTTCTGAAAAGATGTCACGCGGCCGCAAATGCGGCCGCGTGGTTCCGGGATCTGGATTTTATAGTCTCTGAGTCTTGGCCGCTGATGGGATTACACGGCGCCAGGGGGCCAGGTGGTGGGTGTGACCCCCGCCTACTGGAATTTGGAGGATCTGGGTGGAAGAAGCTCGACTCCAATTCGAGTAGGCTTGGAGGTCTCGGCCCCGGAACCCGCGTGGCTTTGTCCCTCTGCCAGTACCTTCATGTGTGCGGAGAGTGGTCTCAGCATGGTGGTGGCTGGTCCTGGAGGTCTTCGGCTGCCGGAGCCCTGGTTGGGGCGGGGAGGAAAGCTCAACCTGCTCCCCTCCAAGGGACTCCGGGAACTGCACTGTTCTCGTCCGGGATCTGGATTTTATAGTCTCTGAGTCTTGGCAGTCTTCTGCCCCCGCGCCTGGGTGTTCCTTCCCGGAGTCCCTTGGAGGGGAGCGGGTTGAGCTTTCCTCCCCGCCCCAACCAGGGCTCCGGCAGCCGAAGACCTCCAGGACCAGCCACCACCATGCTGAGACCACTCTCCGCACACATGAAGGTACTGGCAGAGGGACAAAGCCACGCGGGTTCCGGGGCCGAGACCTCCAAGCCTACTCGAATTGGAGTCGAGCTTCTTCCACCCAGATCCTCCAAATTCCAGTAGGCGGGGGTCACACCCACCACCTGGCCCCCTGGCGCCGTGTAATCCCTCGAGCATGGCCAGGAGTAATTCCTGAGTGCGTGAGCCAAGAATAACCCCTGTGCATTGCTGGGTGTGACCCAAAAATTAAAAAAAAATTAAAAAAAAAGAAAGAGGGGGCTGGAGCAATAGCACAGCGGGTAGTGTTTTTACCTTGCATGCAGCCGACCCGGGTTTGATTCCCAGCATCCCATATGGTCCCCTGAGCACCGCCAGGGGTAATTCCTGAGTGCATGAGCCAGGAGTAACCCCTGAGCATCGCGGGGTGTGACCCAAAAGCAAAAAAAATAAAAAATAAAAAAAGGGAAGGAAGGAAGAGAAAGAACCCTAAAGCCTTTGGAATGTCCCCAAAGAACGCTTATAAAGGTCTGGTAAACCAACCCAGCAAAACCCCAGTCCAGCCCAGCTGCTGTGATTGACGTACATAAATCTCCGCTGGGTGGGGCTGCGTTGCCAGGGCAACCAATCACGTGATCCGAAGTGGTAGGCAGCTGGGGGGAGGGAGTTGGCCAGGCCACGCCCAGGTTCGATCCCCGACACCACATGTGGTTCCCCCATTCCCTCCAAGAGTGATCCCTGAGTGTAGCTCAGAAAGCAGGCTTCCGACTAGAATTCACGGTTACACTTTGAGAAGGAGGGTTTAGAGTTATTCTCTTTTTTTTTTTTTTTTTTTTGCGGAGGAAGAGGGAAGAGGTTAGGGGTGGGAACGCACCCAACCGTGGGCAGGGATCCCTCCCACCCAGGTTCGATCCTCAGCATCCCATAGGGTCCCCCAAGCATCCCATATGGTTCCCAAGCACTGGCAAGAGTAATTCCTGAGTGCAGTCACGAGTAACCCCTGAGAATCGCTGGGTGTGATCCCCAAAAAATTCCAAACCTCCTCGTCGTCTGTCGTCGTTGTCGTCGTCTTCTTCTTCTTCTTCTTCCTCCTCCTCCTCCTCCTCCTCCTCCTCCTCCTCCTCCTCCTCCTCCTCCTCTTCTTCTTCTTCTTCTTCTTCTTCTTCTTCTTCTTCTTCTTTTCCTCCTCCTCCTCCTCCTCCTTCTCCTTCTCCTCCTCCTTCTCCTCCTCCTCCTCCTCCTCCTCCTTCTCCTTCTCCTCCTTCTCCTTCTTCTCCTTCTCCTTCTTCTCCTTCTTCTTCTCCTCCTCCTCCTCCCCTCCTCCTCCTCCTCCCTGTCTCCCCTTCCCCTTCCCCTCCTCTTCCTCCTTCTTGTCCTCCTATTATGGTGAAGTTATAAAAATATTTATGATTGAGTTTCCCATGTAACTTGTCCCAACACCAGTCCCTTCACCAGTGCCCACTACCCTCCGCTAGGTTCCCAATTTCCTCCCCCACCCCAGCCTGCCTCCTGTGGCGGGCACTTTCCGCCCGCCCCCCATTGTCTTAGCTGTTCCCTTCCCTAACTCACCCCCTCACACCTGCGCCAGTGCCAAGCCTCCTACTAGGCCAGTTCTGCTCTTCGGTTGTATTGCCATTGAGCGTTTGATACTCTTCTTGGAGATTTTTTTTTCTTTTGGGTCACACTCGGTGATGCACAGGGGTCACTCCTGGCTCTGCACTCAGGAATTACTCCTGGCAGTGCTCAGGGAACCATATGGGATGCTGGGAATCAAACCCGGGTTGGCCGCGTGCAAGGCAAACGCCCTGCCGGCTGTGCTATTGCTCCAGCCCCTCCTTTTTTAATTTTCTTTTCCAGATTTTATTTTGTTAAAGCACCATGAATTACAAAGTTATTCATAGTTGGGTTTTTGACATACATTGTTCCATGACCAATCCCGCCAACCAGTATCAGCTTCCCTTCACTGGCGTTCCCAGGTTCTGTCTCCCACCCCAACCCCACCCCCGACCCAGCCCCAGGGGCCATCTGGCACCTTTTAAATCTGGTTATTAAAATTTGGGTCTCACAATATCACTCCGCAATTTCTTTATATCCCACATAAGACAGATCATTCTGAGCCTGTTCCTCTCCCTCTGACTAATTTCACTGTTATTTTATTTTGTTTATTTTTGGGATTTTTGGGCCCCACCCAGCCATGCTCAGGGCCTCCTCCTGGCTCTGCACTCAGAAATCACTCCTTGGCGTTGCTCTGGGGAACCATATGGGATTCAGGAATTGAATCCAGGTTGGCCAAGTGCAAGGCAAGCGCCCTACCCGCTGTACTATCTCTCCATCCTGACTCTTATTTTGTTAATATTAAAAATCTGCTTTGAGTCTTTCTTGGGGACACAGTCTTAATGGTCATTGTATGACTTACTGGGTAATAATTGCATTTTTTTTGTTGTTGGCCCAGCGTGCACTTCCTGGGAGTGCCCTTAGGGGGCACCCGCAGGAGAACGCGCCCTGCCCCGCAGCCCCGACCCTCCACCCAAGGCTCAAAGGGCGAAAATTAGGCTTTGCTCGAAAGGGTTCAGTCTCCCTACCCCCACCTCCGGGCGTGGCTCCTGAGCACTGAGCAGAGAGTAACTTCCCTGCACTGCTGAGTGTGGCTCCCCCTGGCCCCCGCAAAAGAGAATTTGTATTCTGGCAGTAAACAGACCACCTTGCCGCTGGGTCAGTTGAGGTGTGGACCCCAGAAAATACCTGTGCAACCCTTTGGGGTTGGACACGCTCTCTTTGCCCTTTGGATGACAAAGATGAGCGATCTAGAGGGTCCCATGCCCAGGGTAGAGGGGACTGAGCGGGAAGAACCTCTGGAATGAGCTGCAGGCTCATGAGGAGGGCGGTTACCCCCATAGGGTTGGGGGGGGGCGGGGAGAGGGAAGAGAGGGGTCCCTCACTCAACCCTGCTCTTCCTCTACTCTCTCAGCACTAACGGGGCTGGGGGTGAGGAGAGAACAGTGAGAACCCCCACCCCACCCCAGAGCAATTTTTTTTTTGCTTTTTGGGTCATACCCGGCGATGCTCAGGGGTTACTCCTGGCTTTGCACTCAGGAATCACTCCTGGCGGTGCTCAGGGGACCCTATGGGATGCTGGCAATCAAACCCGGGTCAGCCGCGTGCAAGGCAAACGCCCTACCCGCTGTGCTACAGTTCCAGCCCCCTTTTCTGTTTAGTTTTGTTTTTCTGGGAGCCACACCAAGGGGTGCTCAGGGCTTCCTCCTGGCAGGGCTCGCGGGACCCTATGAGGTGTTAGGGATGGAACCTAGATCGTCTGCATGCAAGGCTAGCGCCCTCCCTGCCCTGTTATCATCTGGCCGGATCTGAAATTCTGTGGGGCTTTTTTTGGGGGGAGGGGGTAACTCAGTGGTGCTCAGGGCTTCCTTCTGGCTCATAGATCACCCCTGGCTGCACTCACGCCAGCGTATGGGCTGCCAGGAATCAAAACTGGCTCAGACAAGGGTGAGCCAAGGGCCCTCTCCACTGCCCTGTGGCTCTGGGTCTGGAATTTTAAGGATGATTTTCAGCCAAATCAACATCACCTTGGCACCATCGGAGTTGGGGGGGAAGTGCTTTACTGTGGAGTGTTGTCAGATTCCCAGCAGGGCCCAGAGAGAGAGAGAGAGAGAGAGAGAGAGAGAGAGAGAGAGAGAATACCGTGGTGGGCAGGGCCCTTGTCTTGCACGCGAATGACCCGGGTTCGATCCTCGACATCTCATAGGGTCCCCTGAGCACTGCCAGGAGTGATTCCTGAGTGCAGAGCCAGGAGTCACCCTGAGCATCGCCGGGTGTGACCCCAAACTAAAATTCCCAGCGCCCAGCACCCTTGGGTTCGATCCCATAGGGTCCTCTGAGCATCGCCAGAAATGATCCCGGAGCACAGAGCTAAGAGTCAGCCCTGAGCAGCACTGGGTGTGGCCTCAAAATGAAAACAAAATTCCCCACGCCCTCACTCCTGTGGACGGCGGGAGCGAAGCAGTGGAGGCACCCAGACCCCAGCCAGGTTTTGGGGAGACCAGAGCACTCCTGGCAGCCCGAAACACCCCACCCCTCCCCCTCATGAAAGTCCCTGGTATGGGGATCAAGCTGAGGGCAGCTTCCGCCCGGAGCTGGGCAGCCCGCAGTTCTCTGAGGTGCAGGAAGGGTCTGTTCCAGGGCACCGCACCCCAGGGAAAGCCCAGGAGCCCCCCAAATCCACAGCGGAGGATTCATGGGGTCTCTTGGGGCGCCAGGCCACCCAGCCTCAGCCACCCTGCCACCTCGGGAATCCTTGGCGGGACGGACACTGTGGCATTTCTGTTCCGGGGCCAGGGAGAGCCTGTGGCCTCTGTGCTTGTGTCCCCTTCACACCCCTAGGGTACCCCGTATCCGACGGCTGTTCCCCCAGGCTGACCTGAAGGTCACCTCCAGGTTCTCCCCGAAGTGTTACCCCAGACTTCAGATCCAAATGCAATCTCTCCCCCAGGAGAAGCCACTCCCGACAAACCCTGCCCTGGCTCGCCCGGTCTTTATTTCAGTTTTTTAAATTTATTTTTTTAAAACTTTTTATTTTTTTATATTTCATTTTTAAAATTTGAAAACAAAAAAAATTTTTTTTGGTATGGGGTGGGTCACACCCGGCGATGCAGAGGGGTCACTCCTGGCTCATGCACTCAGGAATTACTCCTGGTGGTGCTCAGGGGACCACATGGGATGCTGGGAATCGAACCCGGGTTGGCCGCGTGCACAGTAAACACCCCACCCGCTGTGCCATCGCTCCGGCCCCTCGGGACTTATTCTTGACTCTGTGCTCAGGCCTTACTCCGGGCAGGGCTTTGGGGACCCTGCCTGGTTCAAGGAATCAAGGCGAGTGCCTTCACCCCTAGACTCTCTGGAGCCCCTCCCCTCCCTTGGAGCTTTCCACCCCTCCTCTTTCTTCTCCTGCCTTTTTTAAAAATTGTCTTTGTAATTGAGTCACCATTGGATACAGTTACAAAGTTGTTCCCGATTGGGTGTCAGTCATACAATGTTCCAACAACACATTATACAGTGTCCCTTGACAGTGTACATTTCCCACCAGCAGTGTCCTCAGTTTCCCTCATGTTCCCACACCAGCCTACCTCTATGGCTCTGTCTTTCTGTCTCTGTCACTCTGTCTCTCTCCCTGCCTCCCCTTTGGGCATCATGGTTAGAATACACATATGAAAGGTCATCACGTTTGTCCCTTTTCCACCATCATGGTCATTCTGGTCCCTTCTCTTTCCTCCCACCCCCACCCTGACCTGTGGCAGCTCCAGCCAGAACTCCTGGTCTCAGTTCTACTGTCCTTGTGTGTTAATCTCATGCTTTTTTTTTTTTTTGGCTTTTTGTGTCAAACCTGGCGACGCTCAGGTGTTACTCCTGGCTCTGCACTCAGGAATCACCCCTGGCAGTGCTCGGGGGACTGTATGGGGTACTGGGAATTGAACCCGGGTTGGCCAAGTGCAAGGCAAACGCCCTCCCCACTGTGCTATCGCCCCAGCTTCTATTTTTTTTAATCCCACAGATGAGTGCGATCATTCTGTCTGTCCCTCTCCTTCCTTTTTTTTTTTTTTTTTTTGCTTTTTGGGTCACACCAGCGATGCTCAAGATTTACTCCTGGCTCTGCACTCAGGAAAGACTCCTGGCGGTGCTCGGGGGATCCTAGGGATCGAACCCAGGTTGGCCGCGTGCAAGGCAAACACCCTCCCCCCTGTGCTATCGCCCCAGCCCTGTCCTTCTGACTCATTTCACTTAGCATGATACTCTCCGCGACCATCCCTTTATGAGTAAATTCCATGACTTAGTCTGGTCTGTTTCTCCATTCATTAGTTCTTGGGGGGCACTCGGGGTGTTTCCAGGTTCTGGCTGTTGTGAGCAGGACTGTAGTGAACTTGGGGTTCAGCTGGCTTTTCTGCCTTGTGATTTGGGGCCCCCTGGGTATTTTCCCAGTTGCCTTCTCCCTTCCTCCCTCCTCAGTTCAGTCCTGACCTTACCTGCGTGAGGCCCTCAGTTCCCTCCCCGCCCCCCAGAAGAGCCCCCCCCCCAAACTTGCCGTGTGGAAACTTCTTCCAGCTGAAATCAAGGGGCCTGTTCCCCCACCAATACAGCCCTCCCTGGAGTTGCAGTGGGGAAGGGGTTTCCTCTGGAACTCTGGGGGTCCCACCACTCTACAGTTCTCCTGCCTCCCCGACACTTTTTTTTTTCTTTACTGCTTTGGAGTCACACCGGCGATGGACAGGGGTTACTCCTGTCTCTGCACTCAGGAATTACTCCTGACGGTGCTCGGGGGACCATATGGGATGCTGGGAATCGAACCTGGATCTGCTGCATGCAAGGCAAACACCCCACCCACTCACTGTGCTATTGCTCCAGTCCTACCCTGTCACTTTTATTTTAGTCTTGGTGCTCACCGGGCAGTGCTCAGGTCTTACTCCAGGCTCAGTGCTCAGGATCAATCCTGATGGGGATCCTCTGGGGTGCTGGGGACTGAACCCCGGTCAGCCGTGAGCAAGTCCAGCGCGCTTTCCACTGGACTATCTCTTCAGTCGCGGGTCCCCCCCCATTCCCGTCCCCATAATCCCTGCTGAGGGCATGCGGGGGGGGGGGGGGGGGGAATGTTTTTCTCACCAGAGCGAGCATAGGAAGGTTTTGCGTTTTGGGGGGCCTCACCAGGTAGTTACTACCCGGTGCTACTCTCTGCGCAGTGCTCTGGAGGTCGGGGGTTGGTCCCCCCCAGGCTCATGCGTGCTAATCCTTGCCCCTGTGAACCGCCCCCCCCCCCAGTTCCCCCAGTTAACCCCGGTATGAAACAAGGGCAGGCAACCCCAGCTCCCCTTGGCTGTTGGCGCGCCGCCATGTGGTCGCTGGGAGAATTGCTCCCTGGGCGCTCAGGGCGCCCATGGGGAAGGACCGCCTGCTTCCGCCGCCCCACTTATAGTCCATCCCTGCGTATGGTACTTCCCAGCCCTTACCTCTGTGCCTTTATTTACACGGTTCCTCCATCCTCAGAGCTTACCCCTGCCCTCAGGGCTCACTTCTGGCGGGCTCGGGGGACCCTATCGCATGCTGAGAATCAATGCCGACCCTGCTGACCCCCTACGGGATGCCCTCTGCCCTGTGCTATCTCTCCAACCAGCCCTGACCTTGACAGGTTTTGTTGTTGTTGTTGTTGTTGTTGTTTTCAGATGCATCGCAGGACCCTGGTGGGTGCAGCTGAGTCTGAAACGGCAGCACTGAGCCCTGAGACGGGAACCGGAACGGTGTGAAATGAGGTTAGGGTGGCGGCTCCGCCATTGAGCGTGGTTTTTCTTCTTTTCCCCTTTGTTACTGGTATGTCCTAGTATCTCACCTCCCAGGAGCGATAGCACAGCAGGTAGGGCATTTGCCTTGCGTGCAGCCAACCCGGTTGACCCGGGTTCTATTCCTCCACCCCTCTCAGAGAGCCCGGCAAGCTACTGAGAGTATCTCACCCTCAGGGCAAAGCCTGGCAAGCTCCCCGTGACGTATTCGATATGCCAAACACAGTAACAACAGTCTCACAATGGAGACGTTACTGGGCCCGCTTGAGCAAATTGATGGACAACGGGAGGACAGTGACAGTGACAGTGACAGTGACTGGTGTGTCGTTAATCTTCTGATGCTGATCAGGGGTCACCTATCTGGTGAGGTCCCCAGAAGTGCCATGGTAATGCCACAGGGCTCTGGTTTGGCCTGGGAAGGGATACGGGGGATCGAACTTTCGGCCTTGAGCTAGATCCACAGAGTCACAATCCAGGGCTTTGTCTGCAATTTTTTTCTTTTTTGGGGGGGTGGGGTGCCAACCAGTGATGCTCAGGGCTGACTCCTGGCTCTGTGCTTAGGAATTACTCCTGGTGGGGCTCTGGGGGACCATATGGGATGTTGGAAATCAAAGCCGGTTGGCCACCTGCAAGGCAAGAGCTTACCCACTGCTTTATGTCGCCTGCCCCAGCTGTATCCTATTGATTGATTGATCGGTTGGGGGGCTGGGGGTCACATTAGCAGTGCTTAGGAACTTCTCCTGAATTTCAGCTCAGGGGTCACTTCTGCCAGGTTAGAGATTGAACCCTCGACCTCCTCATGCAGAACCTATGCTCCAGCCCGCTCCACGATCTTTTCAGTCCTATTTGTGCTTTTTTTTTTTTTTTAATGGTTTTCTTTGTTTGTTTTGGATTGGGAGCCACATCCAGCCATGCCCGAGACTTATTCTTGGCCCTGGGCTCAGGGATCGCTCCTGGCAGGGCTCTGGGATGGAGCCGGAATCAGCGACCAGCGAAGCTAGTTCCTTGCCCCTCCCCCTGTCTCTCGGGCGCCCGTAATGGTGTCAAGATGTCCAGAAATTTCCAACTCTTGCATCAATCGAGTCCTGGCTGGGCCAGTTCCTCCGTGCTCTGATGAAATCCCCCGTCTCAGAAACGGCAGTGCATGGCAGGGGGATGTCAGGAATGACCTCTCTCTCTCTCTCTCTCTCTCTCCTGTCTCTGTCTGTCTGTCTCTCTCTGTCTGTCTGTCTCTCTCTCTCTCTCATGATTGAAAACCCAGATGGACGCAGCTGGGATGTGTCTCAGCCCAGGGCGGGGAGGGGGGGGAGGGCAGGCCGATCCCATAACCGGGCACCCCTGGTATCAGTGCCCACCACCAACCCTGATGGTCCTGGACAAGACCACAGTCACGGGGCCAGAGAGACAGGACAGCTGGGAAGGGCTTGCTCGCCCAGCACGTGGCTGACCCCAGCCTGCTCCCCAGCACCCCATAGGATCCCCTGAGCTCTGAGCTCTGCACTCAGGAGAGACCCCCTGAGTGCAGAGCCAGGAGGAAGCCCTGAGCACTGCTGGTGTGATGGGTGGTGGGGAGAGGATAGAAGGGAGGAAAGAAGGAAGAGAAGAACGGAGGGGAGCCAGGGCCATGGCACAGCGGGGAGGGCGCCTCTTTTGTACATGCCCGACTTACGTTTGATGCCCGGCATCCCCTAGGGTCCCCAAACCCTGCCAGGAGTGTGATTCCTGAGTGCAGAGCCAGGAGTTAACCCTGAGCACTGCCGGTTGTGGCCCAAAAACGGGAGAGAGACAGAGACAGACAGAGACAGAGACAGAGGGAGGGAGGGAGCAAGGGAGGGAGGGAGAGAGGGAGGGAGAGATAGCGGGAGGGAGAGAGAAGCCGAGACCAAGCTCCAAGTCCATCTCCTTCAGCATCTGGGTCTGGCCCGGGGAAGTTTTGCTGCTTCTTTCTTGGTCTATAAATGATGCTCAAGGGCTCAAGGGCTGGACCCCCGGGTTCCAACCCCAGGACCACAAGCCTGCACCCCCCCCCACCAGCACCACTGAGCGAGACCCCCAAACACCACCAGCTCACCCCGTGGGTGGCCGTGCCCAGTAACTGAAGGTGAGAGGTCTGAGTGCTAAAATGGCGGGGAGGGCGGCTGCCCGGCACGTGGCAGACCTGGGTTCGATCACCCGCACCCTACAGGGTCCCCCCGCCAAGCCCTTCCAGGTGTGATCCCTGAGGCAGAGCCAGGAGTCAGCCCTGAGCACCACCGGGTGGGGGAACCCCCCAACAACAACAAAATTGAAAATGAAACCAACCAAGCACTTTTTCAGGGTGCTGAGGAGGGAGCGCCAGGAGTAGGAGTGGCCTTTCCCTCAGCCAATCAGTGCGTGAGCCCGCTCACTCCGGAAGTGCGCGTTCACCTGGAAACCAGAGGCTCAGAGTGGGTGAGCAACCCCTGTGAGGACACACAGCAGATGCAGGCGTCCCGCCCTAGCTTCCCGTCCCCAGGAGTTCAGGGGCTGGTGGAGGTGGGAACTCGGGGTGGGGGGGGAGGGAGGAACTCCCAGTCTGGACAGTTTCCTCCTCCAGGGTCAAGGTTGGCGGCGCCGGAATGCTTATCTAGAGATTTAAAGATTTCTTGCCAGGCTGAGAGCCAGCTGGGTGGTACAGGGCTTCTGGTCCTGCAGCTGATGTCCTTGGGGACCCAGAGGCCAGGCCAGGGGATGTCGTGTGTGTGTGTGTGTGTGTGTGTGTGTGTGTGTGTGTGTGTGGTGGGGGTGGGGGGCGGGGGGGCTGCAGAAATGGAAACCCTCGGGATTTATGTGCATTGGTTCCGAGCCCCACCCTGACCTGCCTTGGCACCAGAAGCACCCCCTAAATGAGTGAGCCTCAACAATGCAAATCTAGGGGTGGGAGAGAGAGAGTGTGAGAGAGAGTGTGTGAGTGCACAGCGGGGAGGGCGCTAGCCTTGCTTGTGGCTGACCCGGGTTCGATCTTCAGCACCCCATAGGGTTCCCCCAAGTACTCCAGGAGTGATTCTGGGTGTTGAGCCAAGAAAAGTCCTGAGCATCGCTGGGTGTGGCCCCCCAAATATGCAAGCAACAATAAAAGAAAATACAGCTCTATGGCCTGGGCTAGAGTACCGTTCCCAGGGATGCAAACTCGCCCCAGCGCTGTCTGGGAGGGGGCACAGAGAGGGAGGAAGGAAGGAAGGAAAGAGGGGCTGGAGCAAAAGTACAGCGGGGAGGGCGTTGGCCTTGCAAGCCCGGGTTCGATCCCCAGCATCCCAGAGGGTCTGCCGAGCACCGCCAGGAGTAACTCCTGAGTGTGGAGCCAGGAGGAACCCCTGAGCATCACCGGGTGTGGCCCAAAAAGTGAATAAAAGAAAGAAGAAGGAAGGAAGGAAGGAAGGAAGGGAGGGAAGGAGAAAAGGAGGAAGGGAGGGCCAGCTGGAGCTACAGTACAGAGGGTTGGGCGCTCTCCTTGCACGCAGCTGACCTGGGTTCGATCCCGGGTCACCCTATAGGGTCCCCCGAGCACCTCCTAGAGTGATTCCTGAATGCAGAGCCAGAGACCCTGAGCATGGCTGGGATGGCTGGGTGTGACCCAGAAAACAAATGAAGGGGAGGGGAGAGAGTGGGGGGGGAGGGAAGGAGCAAGGGAATGGGCGCCACTGAAAGCTCATATCTTCTTGTCAGAGAGAGAGAGAGAGAGAGCTGCTGAGACCTCACATCACCTTGCCCGAATTCTTGGGGCTGCTCCCTACTGTGTCCTTCCTCCATCCCCTCAGACCTTGCCCACCTGCTCCTTTCACTCTGTCTCACTTGGTACCATCGAAAAGTGACACAGTGATCAGACACAGTTCGTGAAGACCCAGTTCTTGAAGCCCAACTCATCACCTTACTTAGAGGCTGGAGCGATAATACAGCAGTAGGTGGGACTCCTGCCGAGCATGCAGTTACCCTGGGTTCAATTCCCAGGCACCCCATAGGGTCCCCCTGAGCACTGCCAGGAGTCAGCACTGAGCACTGCCACATCTTGTCCCCCAAACAAAACACACACACACATACACTCACACACACACACACACACACAACCCATCACAACCCATCACTGCATTTAGTTTTAATTCCTCCAATATGATTCCTGTTCACTTAGGAGCATTGAGGTCGTGTTGGGCTCACCAAGGAGAGAGGTCAGCACTGATCTGACCAAGGTCACTTGCTCTCTGCTTGCGTATTTCTAACCCAGGCAGGATAGATCTGGCAAAAATCCGAATTCCAGGGGGCCAGAGAGATAGTACAGTGGGCAGGGCACTTGCCTTGCATGTGAACAACTCGTTCGATCCTCAGCACCTTGTAGAGTCCTCCGAGCTCCGCCAGGAGTGACCCCTGAACACTTGAGCACGGAACCAGGAGTAAGCCCTGAGCACCACCAGTGCGGCCTCAAAAACAAACCCCAAATCTGAATTCCAGGTAGCACACTTTTTGTTCTGTTTTGTTTTGTTTACTCTGGAGGGGTAAAGGTTTCTCAGCAGCCTTATGGCCCTCGGTACAAAATAATCCATATGAGGCTGGAGCAATAGCACAGTGGGAAGGGCGTTTGCCTTGCACGTGGCCAACCTGGGTTCGGTTCCCAGCATCCCATAGGGTCCCCCAAGCACCGCCAGGAGTGATTCCTGAGTGCAAAGCCAAGAGTAACCCCTGAGCATCGCCGGCGTTTGACTCAAGAAGCAAAAAAGTAAAAATAAAAAAATAATCCATATGCCAAAAGAACACGTCTTGGGGAGATGGCTCTGGACATGGGGGTTGCGGAGCCCTGTCTTTTGATTCTAGGCATTAGTGAAACCTTTTCGTTTATGTCCTTGTCTCTCTGAGGGTGTGAAGAGCCCTTACCTTGTCAAGTTGTTGAGAGAAGCAGACAAGCTAAGGGCCGGGAAAGTGGTTCAATGATTAGAGCCCTTGCCTGGCTTGTATGAGACCTTGCAGAAAGAGTGGGGCGTCGGGGGTCGGGGGAGAGATAAGACCCACATGCCATCAGCTGGCCCCTGACAGAGCTAAAGTCTAAGTGCCATTTGCTTGTCATTGCTGATGGAATTATTGGGATTGTTCTAGAATCAGGACTGACTCTGGACTTGGAAGAGCGTCCCCCCCCCCCCCTCCTTGGCGAGAGCTCTGGGATCCAGCCGGTCTGCTAGAGGTGGCCTTCCCTTGAGGCGTGCCTCAGTTTCCCGGGCTGGCCTCTCGGCATTCATGTTCCCTTCCCTGGAGCAGTCTTGCCGCGTTCTTTGCCTTTCTGCTCGGTTTTGTTTCTTCCCTTGGGGGGGTGCCCGCACCCCCGCACCCAACCCCCAGCGTCCAGTCACTGCCGGTGCGGTGACTTGTGCCAGCAGGCTCGTGACTCAGCCCAGAGGTCCTGGGAAAGAGCGTCCCAGGCGCAGAGGCCCCGAAAGGTAAATAGGGACCATGGGAAGGAGGCCGCTCCTCCGTGCCGGCCTCGTCCCCCAAAGCGCCGAGCGCTCGCTTTGCGCGCACGAGGTCCGGGTTCAGAGCTCCGCCGGGAACCCTCCTCGGCACCAAGCCGGGCGTAGACCCGAAACACCACCGGCTGTGGCCTCCAAACAGAAGAAAACAGGCGTCCGGTCACAAACTAGAGGGCGTCGACACAGACCGATCAGGCGGAAGGCAGAGGAGAGATTGAGAGTGATCTCTTCCGCTGGGGAAGGGGGGGTGCGAGCGCGCCCGCACACACGCACACGCACGGATGCATACACACGCGCACACGTGCACACACACGCACAGGCACACGCACACACACATAGATTCATAGCAAAGGGACAGAGAGGTTGGACAGCGGGGAGAGTGTTTGCCTTGAACTCAGCCATCCTGGGTTCCATCCCTGGTATCCCACAAGGTCCCCTGAGGCCTGCTAGGAGTTGTCAGCCCTGAGCACAGAGCCAGGAGTCAGCCCTGAGCACCACGGGGTGTGACCCCCCCCCAGAAAAAAAAAAAGCAAACTACATAAAATATCTTCTTGCTTTGGACAACCTGGCAGGCTATCGAATGTAACCTGCCCACACGGCAGAGTCTGGCAAACTCCCCGTGGCATACCCAATATGCCAAATACCAGGAACAATGATGGGTCTCATTCTCCTAACCCTGAAAGAGCCTTGAATATGGCACTTTTTAAAAAATCTCAGGGCTAGGACGAAGGAGACGTTTACTGGGGCCTGCTCGAGGCAACTGACGAACAACGGGATGATCGAGATTGTGATCGTGAAAATGTCTTACTACACACACACACACACACACACACACACACACACACTTCCTTAATGGACCTATCAGGGGTGGGGGGGAGTGGGAAACTCTGGGGTTCCTTCAAGGCGGGACAGCCACTGGGACTCAGAGCGGCTGCCCCGTCCCTCTGGGAGGCCACGTCCATTTCCACGGCTCTGTCTGTCCTTTCTGCCTTGGAGCGGCCCCACTGCCCTGCGGACTTCCAGCTTCTTTTCCCAGCCCTGATCAGACAAACTGGGCGGGGCCTTTAGCTGGGTCCTGGGGGTGGGGGTGGCGGGGTGGCAGGGAGCACCCTTGACCCTACAGAGACATTTTCTTTCTCTTAGTTTGTTGTCTTTGGTTTGGCGCCACACCTGGAGAAGCTCAGTGCCGACTCCTGGCTCGCCACTCAGAGATCACTCCTGGTGGTGTTCGGGAGGGGACCCTATGAGTGACCGGGGATCAAACTCGGGTCGGCTGCACACGCTGCAAGGCCAGCGTGTGTGTCTCCCCCCCCCCCCCCCCCCGCCGTGCTCTTTCTCTTGCTTTGAAAAGAGCCCAGAACGGGGGCAACAGGGAAGTAGAGGAAATATCCCAAGTCCTCCCCACTGGACTATGCCTTCGGCCCCTAGAGAGGACGTTTTTCACTCGGGGTTTTTTTCTTGTTCCGTGGATGCTTCAAAGGGCCCCAAGTGGACAGTCCACCCGGGAGGGTGGCCTTGCTGGGCACTATATCGGTGCAGGTCACAGAGCTTCAGGACCCCGCGTGGCTCGTGTGCTGAGAACCGCCTTCCTTTCTGCACTGGAACCTACTGTCTGCTTTGTGGATAGAACCCAGAGCCCCTGGGGCCAGGGGAGGGTGCGTATCTGGCACACAGCACACCCAAGTTCAACCCGTCCCCGCCTCAGCACCCCATAGGGTCCCCCAAGCACCGCCCCAGGAGTGATCCCTGAACGCAGAGCCAGGAGTGAGCCTGGAGCACCTACAGGTGTGGCCCCCAAACCAAACCAAAAGACCCTTTTTTGCAGACATGAGGGCTAGCCCCCCCGGGGGGCCGCGAGGGCGAGTGTCGGGGGTCCTCCCGGCTCCCCCTCCCCTATCTCTCGGAGTCTCTGCTTCCCATCCTTGTGGGTGCAGACCCAGAAGGAGAATTGCAAACTCATAGGCGAATTCTATTTTTAATTCTTTAAGCAACCGCCATCTGTTCCCACCCCCCCCCCCGCCCCGCCTGCCAACTATATAGTTGAATGTCCCCACCAGCACGTCGCGGGAATTCTAATGCCTCCCTAGCCCCGCCGCTTGCTCTTTTAACATCTTTTTTTTTTCCCTTTTGCTTTTATTTTATCTTATTTTATTTGGTTTTTGTTTCAGCCCACACCCAGCAGTGCTCAGGGCTGACTCCTGACTCCACGCTCAGGGATCACTCCTGGAGGGGCTCAGGGAGGGTGGGTGGGGGTCCTGTGAGATGCTGGGGATGGACCCTGGGTATTTGTGGGTTTTGTTTTGTGTCGTACTGAGAGGTGCTCAGGGTTTTTTGTTGTTGTTGTTGTTGTTGTTTTTTGGGTCACACCCAGCAATACTCAGGGGTTACTCCTGACTCTGCACTCAGGAATCACTCCTGGTGGTACTCGGGCGACCCACTAGGATGCAGGGATCGAACCCTGGTCGGCTGCGTGCAGGGCAAATGCCCTACCCACTGTATAATCGCTCCGGCCCTCAGATGCTCACTGTTGACTCCTGGCTCTGTGCTCGCTCCTGGCAGGGTTCAGGGGACCCCGTGGGGCACCGGGGGTCGAACCCGGGTCAGCAGAGTGCCAGGCAAGCGCCGTAACCCCCCGTCCTATCTACTCTAGACCCGTCAACTTCCCTTGGAATCTCGTTGTCTCGGGGCTGTGGACTCATGAGGTGTCTCGACCTATTCCCAGCCTGCAGCCTCTCGTTACACGGACCCGCACCCTCGTCTCCTAGGGGACGGGTGAGAGTGCCCCCTCCACGGCCCGAGCCACCCTTCACCCTCCCTGTGCGCTGAGGCGCTGGAATGTTGGCCATGGGCCAGCCTCGCTCTATTTTCTGTCACCGGCATTTTTCCACATACCGGCCAAAGAAAGCAAAGCCAAATCCAGCTTTGTACCACCCTGCCACACACCCCACCCCACCCCCACCCCCACCCCCACCCCCGGTTGTTTCCTTTGTTTCCCTGTCGTCCAGCTCTGGGCTCTTTTCAAGGCAAGAGAAAGAACACAGGGGGGTACACGCGCTGGCCTTGCGTGCAGCCGACCCGGGTTGGATCCCTGGCTTCCCATAGGGTCCGCTGAGCACCACCAGGAGTGAGCCCTCAGCGCAGAGCCGGGAATGAGACCCACATAGCTCCTGGTGTTGGTATAAAACTGCCCTCCCCCCCCCCGCTCCCCCCCTCCCTCATCTTGGGCTGGAGCGATAGCACAGCGGTATGGCGTTTGCCTTGCACGTGGCCAGCTTGGCCGACCTGAGTTCGATTCCTCCGCCCCTCTCGGAGAGCCCAGCAAGCTACTGAGAGTATCTCGCCCGCACGGCAGAGCCTGGCAAGCTCCCCAGTGACGTATTCGATATGCCAAACACAGTAACAACAAGTCTCAAAAAGGAGACGTTACTGGGCCCACTCGAGCAAATCGATGAACAATGGGAGAACAGTGCTACAGTGACACAGTGGCATACCCAGGTTTGATCCCCGGCACCTCAGGGGTCCCCAGAACCCCACCAGGAGTGATAATTGAGTCAGAGCCAGGAGAAACCCCTGAGCACTGTCAGTTAGGGCCCAAAGTGAGCACTTGGGAGGAGTCCAAACCTGCCCGCGCGCCCCCCCCCCCCAGATTCAGGGGGGCTTGGCAGAATAGCATACAGGGTGTAGCACTCCTGCCCCCCGAACCTGGCAGGCATCGAGCCCTGTGCATAGCGTCACGTGCCAACTTTTGTTTTTTTCTTTTTCTTTTTGGGTCACACCCAGAGATGCACAGGTGGTGCTCGGGGGACCCTATGGGATGCTGGGAATCGAACCTGGGTCGGCCACATGCAAGGCAAACGCCCTCCCCGCTGTGCTATCGCTCCAGGCCCCATGTGCCAACTTTTGGAGCCCGACAGCACCCCTGCCCCTGCAGGTGGTGATCCCTGGTGTGCAAACCCCCCCCCCCCCCACAATCAATGAACACACAAGGAAATCGCACCTTTCCAGGCAGACGTCCCAGCCGAAGCTGCTGCCCGTGTGAAGCGCTGCTCACTTCGCCACCCGCCCCAGAGGCCGCTCTAAACTTCGAGGGCGCCTGGGCTGGCACGAGAGAACCTGGCATTCACCGGTAATTTGGGAGCGTGAAGTCATCGAGCTGGTGTCCGGCCTGGTGGATGGAGGCAGGAGGCGGAAAACGACGTGGGAGGCAAGAGAGGGGGAGAATTTGGAGGAGACGGAGGGAGAAAACTAGTCATCTTGGAAAGATGTGAGCTGGTTCTTTTGGCTCCCTCTCCCCCCCCCCCCCCACACACACACACATACACACACACACACACACACACACACCCAGCGATGCCCAGGGTCCCTTTCTCTGGCTCTACGCTCAGGGATCCCTCCTGGCGGTGCTCGGGAGACCCTATGGGATGCCGGGGATCAAATCGATCTTGGCCAGGCCATATGCGAGGCTAAGGCCCTCCACTGTCTTATCATTCCAGCCCCTCCAGCTGTTATTTTTTTCCTTTTTTCCTTTGAAAACTGCAGCCTGGGGTCTGGAGCAATAGTACAGTGGGTGGGGCGTTTGCCTTGCACGTAGCAGACTCGGGTTCGATTCCCAGCATCCTATAGGGTCCCCCGAGCACCCCTAGGAGTAATTCCTGAGTGCAGAGCCAGGACGAACCCCTGTGCATCGCCAGGTGTGTCCCAAAAAGTAAAAAAAAAAACAAAACTGAAGCCTGGTTTAAGTACTGGTCCTGAGACTTAGCAGGGTTCCCACTGCCTCAGGAAGGACCTCAAGGGCAAAAAGGAGGTAATGTTAAGGTGTGAGGGAGGTGGTGACCTCCCTGGGCTTCGGTTTGGGGTTCCAGGCATACGTAGCCCGTTTTTCTTTTGCGGGAAAGGGGACAGGAAGAGCAAGGCACACTCCACAGTGCTCAGGGCTTACTCCTGGCTCTGTGCTCAGGAATCACTCTGGGTGGTATTCAGAGGATCATACTGGGTGTAGGGGATCGAACCAGGTCAGCTGTGTGCAAGGTAAGAACCCTACCCACTGTGCTATCATTTTCCTGCGGGCACCTGGAACCCTGAGGGAAGGTTCTGGAAGGGATTACTGAAGCAAATCGCCTGGGGCACGTGGCTCAGAACTGGGACAACCCCTGGAGGCTCAGTTCCAGCATCTGTCATCGGTGTGATTGAGTCGTTTATAGTTAAGAACATTCATTGCTCCGTTGGTCCTTCGCCTCCTGGTTCCTGACTCAGAGCTGAGAAAAAAACCCTTGTAAATTGCACCCAGGATCTGTAAGGAGAAACCTTGGTAAATTGCAACCCTTATAAATTGCAGCCTGGTGCAGAGCTGAGGAGAAAAAAAAAACAACCTTGTAAATCACCCCAATCCTTGCCCATTGTCACTGGAGAGAAACTCGGAAGTACTTGAACTCAGCCCTTGACTCCCAATACCCAGCGCCTGTGCCACTTGGAGAATTCCTGGGAGATTGGCACTGACGGGGCTGGAGCAATAGCATAATGGGTTGGGCGTTTGCCTTGCACGCAGCTAACCCGGGTTCAATTTCCAGCATCCCATATGGTCCCCCCAGCATCGTCAGGAGTGATTCCTGAGTGCAGAGCCAGGAGTAACCCCTGAGCATCATCGGGTGTGACCCAAAAAGCAAAAAAAAAAAAAAAATCCTGAGCACTGCTGAGTGAGTGTGGCAGAAGGCAGGAAGAAAGGAGAAACAAAAAAATTGCAAGAAAAGGATCTTAGGGGCTGGAGCGATAGCACAGCGGGTAGGGCGTTTGCCTTGCATGCAGCCGACCCGGGTTCGATTCCCAGCATCCCATATGGTCTCCCCAGCATCGTCAGGAGTGATTCCTGAGTGCAGAGCCAGGAGTAAACCCTGAGCATTGTTGGGTGTGACCCAAAAAGCAGAGAGATAAGACGGCAGGGAGGGCGCTTGCTTCGCACGCGGCAACTGGGGTTCTATCCCCAGCATCCCATAGGGTCCCCCGAGCACCACCAGGAGTGATTCCTGATTGCAGAGCCAGGAGTAACGCTTGGGCATCATCAGAAGTGGCCCAAAACAAAAAGCAAAAACAAGAGAGAGGCTGAGAGTGGGCTTCACATCTGCCTGGCTAGAGGGCCCCTCTAAAGGGGGAGGGGGAGCCGGGTGAGCTTGTTCAGATTGGACATGACGCACCCCGAGGTCACTGGAGATCAGGACCCTGCACTTTTGGGATCTCTGCTCTGGAGACGTTTTCCTGCCTGCTGGGAGCTGCACCGGGAAGTGAGTAGAACGGACTGATAGCCCAGGCTTTTATTTTATTTTTGTTTTTTGGGGGGGCCTGCCTGGTGATGCTCAGGGGTTACTCCTGGCTCTGCACTCAGGAATTACTCCTGGCGGTGCTCAGGGGACCATAGAGGATGCTGGAAATCGAACCCGGGTCGGCCACATGCAAGGCAAATGCCCTACCCACTGTACTATCACTCCAGCACCTTTTTAAATTTTTTTAAATTTTATAAAGTAGTTCACCTTTTATAAAGTAGTTCACAATATTTGATTATATTTAATATTCAAACACCAGTCCCAACACTATTACACCTTCCCAGCACCATATTTTGGGTGTTTTCATCCCAAGTCCCAATCCCCGCCCCAAAGAAGAACCAAAATGATATAATATTTCCCTCGAACGTTGGTTGCCTCCTTCTTTGAATCCCATCAAAAGTGGTGCAGTACTCTTGGAGTCTGGGTAGGGTGTGTCCTATGACGTGTCCAAGAATACGTTCACTCATGGGTGAGGCTTGGCCCGAGCCTGTGGAGAGCGCCCGTGAGTGTGGCGATGGTTGAGTTCTGGAGGTTTTCGGCTGCCAGGGCTGGGTCCCTTGGGGTGGGGAGGGCTCTCACCCGCCCCTCTCTGGGGCGCCCTGAGTGAAACAGCCTGGCGTGGAATCCAGTGGCATGGTTATGGTGAGTGTCATGCTATGCTCCCTTCCGGAAGAGAAGGACTGAGCCTAGACTTTAAACTGACTGGTGGCCGCTGTGTGTTGGATGGGGGTCAGTGGGGGGTATCTTTATTGAACCCAGAACTGGCCCTACTCCTTCCTCATGAGGAAATAAAAATTACCCAGTGATTAGTGCTTCCTTCTCCCTTACACCTCAAATCTACCTTCCCTTTTTTTTTTGGCTTTTTGGGTCACACTTGGCAATGCTCAGGGGTTCACTTCTGGCTCTGCACTCAGAAATCACTCCTGGTGGTGCTCAAGGGATTCTATGGGATGCCAGGGATCAAACCCAGGTCGACCGCATTGCAAGGCAAACGCCCTCCCTGCTGAACTATTGCTCTAGCCCCAAATCTACTGTTTGAAAGGGAACACACAAAAATCGCCTCCAAATCATTTCTGAGATTGGTTCAGCCCCTGCTGAATTGCTCGAGTGCTTTTTATGGGGGGGGGGGGGTACTGTGTCCCCCTCCCCCCAAGAAAAAACTTTAGAAAACATTGATTGAACCCATGGTAGAGTTCTTCCTTGGGTAGGGTGTTAAAATTGATTTATTTTTGTTTAAGTTTCTTTCTGTCTGTTTTGGGGAGACCACACTTAGGGGTGTCCAGACACAGCACTTGGGGGTGGAGATCATGCAGTGTTGGGGATGGCATCTGTTTTGTGGTGATCAAATCCCCCATATACAGAGCAGGTGTTCTCACCCTTTGAGCCGTCTCCCTGACCCCGGTTTTATGGGATTTATTTATTTTATTTATTTATTTGATTCTGAGGGCCACACCTGGCAGTGCTCAAGTCTGACTCCTGGCTCTGTGCTCAAAAATCACTCTTGGAAGTGCTTGGGGGATCCTATGGGATGCTGGGGATCGAACCCAGGTTGGCCGCGTGCAAGGCAAACACTCCCCGATGTCCTATGGCTCTGACCTCCAAGAACCAGTTTTCATCCATACTTGAGCTCGACTGAATTCGATAGTGGGGTTTTGTTTTTGTTGTTTTGTTTTGTGGTTGTTGCTGTTGTTGTTTGTCTCTGGACCACACCTGGTGATCTTCAGGGCTGACTCCTGACTCTGTGCTCAGAGATCACTCCCGGCAGGCTTGGGGAGCCCTAGGGGGCACCCGGGAATCGAATCCGAACTGGCTGCAGGCAAGGCCAGCTGCTATCTCTCCAGCCCTAAGCTTGCTGGGCTTTGTTTATTTTAAATGTGTGTTTAATTAAAGCACCGTGACTTGCAGAGTGATTGATAGTTGAGTTGTAGGCGGACAATATCCCAACACCAGTCGCTCTACCAGTGTCCACTTCCCTCCACCAGGGTCCCGTGGTCCCTCCGACTCACCCGTCCATCCACAGCTGGATAGCACATGTCAGAGCCCTGTGGTTGGAGTTGAGTCTCATGATTTCAGTGTTGTGGAGTCTGAACTTTGGATGGAAGAGCACGGTACCACTCTCCCCCATCCCTGCTGCACCCAAGCCCCTGCCCCTTGGACCCCCCCATTACTTCCCTTTCTTTTTTTGGGGGGGGATGACACACCCAATGATGCTCAGGGCTGACTTTTTTTTTTCTTTTTGGGTCACACCGGGCGATGCTTAAGGGTTCCTCCTGGCTCTGCACTCAGGAATCACTCCTGGCGGTGCTCAGGGGACCCTATGGGATGCTGGAAATTGAACCCGGGTCGGCCAAGTGCAAGGCAAACGTCCTTCCCACTGTGCTATCGCTCCAGCTCCAGGGTCTAGCTTATTTTATTTATTTATTTATTTACTTTTTGCTTTTGGGGTCACACCCGGCGATGCACAGGGGTTACTCCTTGCTCTGCACTCAGAAGTTACTCCTGGCGGTGCTCAGGGGACCCTGTGGGATGCTGGGAATTGAACCCGGGTCGGCCAAGTGCAAGGCAAACGTCCTACCTGCTGTGCTATCACTCTAGCCCCAATAGGTCTTTATTTTTATTATTTGGGGAGGGGGGTTGGGGCCACGCATGGTTGTGCTCCGGGTCTCCTCCTGGCTCTGCACTCCGAGGTCACTTCTGGTGGGCCCAGGGAAATGTTTAGGGTGCCAGGAATCGAACCCGGGTCCCCCACCGGCAAGTCAAACGTCCCATCTGCTGTCCTATCACTCTGGCCCCATGGTTTTGAAATGTTTGGAATCCAGCTATTCCTGGCCGGGAAAGTGGTTTTCAGAAGGATCTGCAACGCTCCTGGGGGCTGGGAGAGGCGAGAGGAGACCAGCCTACCAGCTCCTCCAAAAGTGCTCCTCGGAGCCTGCGGAGGTTTTAGGGATGACAAGGAGTTTGTTCGCCTCTCCTCCTCCCCCACCACATGCCCCCCCCCCCCCCGTTTCTCTGATGGAGGCAAGAATGGGGAGGCAGAATGCAAAGGAGGCGAGCCCCAATGTCACTGGCAATGCGGAGCTTTTTCATCTGTTTCTCATGGAGTCCTGTTAAAAATGGGAAATGTATTCAGATGTATGCTAATTGCACAGCCGGCGTCCAGAATAGCATGGGTTGTAGGCAGATGCTGCCGAGCGCTTGCTCCGGTGGGAGCTGCCCACGATGAGGCCCAGGCCCAGGGGCCACCTTGGGGTGGGGAGGCAGCACCACCAACTCCCCAAACCTGGCTCCTGAGAGCGGGCACCCCCGGGCAGCTTGTGTGCCCTCTCGGGACTAGTTTCCTGACCAGGAAGCTCCCTGCAAGTTCTCAGCCCCCAGGGGGGGGAAAGACAGCCAGGCCCTGGAGCTAGCTAGAACAATGCCGACCCAGGGGCTCGAAACCTTCCAGAACCTTCCAGAACAGGCAGGGAGGTAACAGAAGGTGCAGTTGGGGATCAATTTGTTAACGGAGAAGAAGATAAATTCTTTTGGGGGGGGCTGGAGCGATAGCACAGCGGGGAGGGCCTTTGCCTTGCACGCGGCTGACCCGGGTTCGATTCCCAGCATCCCATGTATCCCCTGAACACCGCCAGGAGTAATTCTTGAGTGCATGAGCCAGGAGTAACCCCTGTGCATTGCTGGGCATGACCCAAAAGAAAGCAAAAAAAAAAAAGATTTTTTGTTTTTCTTTTAGGGTCACACCCAGCGATGTTCAGGGGTTACTCCTGGCTCTGCACTCAGGAATTACCCCTGGTGGTGCTCAGGGGCCCATATGGGACACTGGGAATTGAATCCGGTTTGGCCACTTGCCCAACCTGCTGTGCTATTGCTCCAGCCCCAAAAGAAGATAGATTTTAAGGAGCCCAGAGAGATAGTACAGCAGGTTGGGCATTTGCCTTGCACACGGCCCAACCAGGATTCGATCCCCGGCATCCTATAGGGTACCCCAGACACTGCCAGGAGTGATTCCTGAGTGCAGAGCCACGAGTAACCCCTGAGCATCACTGGTCGTGTTTTCTCCTTCCACCCCCCCCAGAAAAAAAAAAGATAGTGGGAACCCGCTTGCCTTGCATGCAACCAACCCAGGTTCGATCCCCTCCGGGAATCAGCCTCCACTTTGCCTTCAGTTGCTAAGGTCTCAAAACCAGCGGGAGTCAGCAGAGAGCCAGCCAGCATCCAGTTCCTTCCTACTAGCTCTGCTTGGCTTCCTGATAGTGCTCACCTGGGGTCTTGCTGCGGTGCAGTGAGGGTCCAGGCCATAGCATCCCACCAAAGCAGCTGCAGGGTGACACCCAGAGGTCCCTGTGTCCGGCCCAGGCTCTGCACAGCCCAGAACTCAGGCCTCACTCATGGGGAGTTTGGTGACAACGGTTTGCTGGGCTTGAACAGTCAATGTGAGGTCACTGGGTGCCTGGAGCCATAGTCCAGCCTGGAGGGCGCTGGCCTTGCAAGGGTCGACCCTGGTTCCAGCCCCAGCATCCCAGAAGATCCTCCCCACCCCCACGGCCCACCCACGAGCCCCTCCAGGAGTAGGCTCTGAGCGCAGAGCCAGGAGGAGGCCTTGGGCACTGCCCAGTGTGGCCCTAAAACAAAACACACACAGTGTTCTTTTTTTTTTTCTTCCTTAGAGCCTGGTGCCGTGACTCAGCATTAGAACCCCTGCCTGAGAGATAATGAAGTTGAGGGTTCCATCCCTGGCACCGCCCACATGCCAGGATCAGATCCCTGCCCCCAACCCCCCAGGCTGCTGTCTGCCCAACGTTGTCCTGAAAACAAGAAAACAATACACAGGGTACACAGGGGGCTGGACCCAGGTCCTGTCCCTAGCATCCCCTAGGGTCGCCCGATGCCAGGTGCACCAGGCTTGATTCCTGAGCACTGCCCCGGTTTGGTCCAAAATAGCAAAAACAAAACAAAACAAAAAAAACCCCAAAAAACCTGAAAATAGCAACCGGGGCTGCAGGGCTAAGCCTAAGAAATCTTTCTCCTTGCTTCTGGTTCTCCGCAGCATGCAAACACTGGGTTATTTATTTCAAAGGCGTCCACAAGGATTTGACCTTTCACCCGCTTTTAAGGGAAAAAAAAACTCAGGGCTCCCTTACCCTAAATCCACCTTTTTTTTTTTTTTTGCAAATCAACAGAAAACGCCCCCACCCTCCCTCATAGCGTCCAAGGCTTCTGCCTCCCCCGGATTCTTCTAGCGCCCCCTAGTGGCAAAGGCCAAATAATTCCTTCCTTCCTTCCTTCCTTCCTTCCTTCCTTCCTTCCTTCCTTCCTTCCTTCCTTTCTTCCTTCCTTCCTTCCTTCCTTTCTTCCTTCCTTCCTTCCTTCCTTCCTTCCCTCCCGTCTTTTCCTTCCTTTCTTTTCTCCTTCCTTCTTTCCTTTTTTGCTTCCTTCCTTCTCTCCTTCCTTCCTTCATCCTTCCTACGTTCCTTCTCTTCTTCCTTTTTCTTCCTTCTTCCTCTCTTCTCCTTCCTTCCACCTTCTTTTCTCCTTTCTTTTTTCCTTCCTTCCTTTTTTCCTTTTCTCTTTCCTTCTTCCTACCTTCTTTCCTTCCTTCCTTCTCTCCTTTTTCTTTCTCCTCTCCTTCCTTCCTTCCTTCCTTCCTTCCTTCCTTCCTTCCTTCCTTCCTTCCTTCCTTCCTTCCTTCCTTCCTTCCTTCCTTCCTTCCTTCCTTCCTTCCTTCCTTCCTTCCTTCCTTCCTTCCTTCCTTCCTTCCCCTCTCTCTCCCTCCCTCCCTCCCTCCCAGACCCTCAGTATCGGGCGCCTGGGGCCAAGCTAAAGCTACTGGGCCGTTCTTGGGGGGCGCTGACTTGATAAATGCAGCAGTCTGAGTCCTGAAGGGCGCCCAGATCCGTCCCCCCATCTCCTTCCACCCTCCACACCCCCGCAGGGGTGAGACAGCACACACACACACACACACACACACACACACACACACACACACACACACACCCCATTCCTCCCAGCCACTGCGCTGAGCCCTGATGCCTGCATTCAGGAGCTCGCGGCGGGGGCGGCGGGGGCAAGGCTGCTCTGGGAGATTAATTAAGACTTGCAGTGCGCGCGCGCAGAGCTGGGTTTCTCTGCATTTCCCTCGCCTAATGGACTGGGAAGACCGAGCCTGTCCCGCCCCCGGCCTCATCCCGACCGGCCGCCGCAGGGTCCCGGCCCGAGGGCTGGGGAGACCCCGCCACTCCCTGCCCTTCAGCCCTGCCTCCGCCAAAGCCACGGGGCTGGCCTCACCCCTGCTGGCGGCCTCCCCTCCTGTCCAGCCCGCCAGCCCTGTCCAACGGAAAGACAGACTTTGGGGGGGGTCCCTCCCGCCCTCCAGCCCTCCTCCTGCCAAAGCCGGGATCTACACGTACCAGGGGTGGGAGCGTGGAGCCATAGTCAGCGGGCAGGGGTCCATCCTGGCACCCCACAGGGACCCCCAAACACCACCAGGAATGATCCCTGAGCTCAGAGTCAGAAGTAAGCCCTGAGCGCCGCTGCCGCCACTGCCAGGTGGGTCCCAGAAACCAAATAAATAAAAAAAAAAGTCACCAGGGGTGGGAAAAAAAAAAAGGAACCGAGGCCTGGGGGGTGGGGACCTCTGACCCCTCCTCTGCTGGGGTGCTCTGGGCAGCTTCTGGCCAGAAGCAGTGGGCAAGGGGGCATGCCGCGGCCCAGGTACCAAAGAGTAAGTCCTCACAAGGCGAGGAGCAGACAGCTCCCAGCTTCTGGCGAAGGGTGGGGGTGTAGGGGCCACAGGGAGGCAGAAAGTCGAGGTTAGGGTGTAGACAGCAGTAGCTTCAAGGAATTAAAGGCCCGTGTCCCCCCTTCCCCCCTCCCCCCCCCACACACACACCAACATGTGCCGGACAAAGCATCGATTTCATGGGAGGGAATCTTCTCTGTTCCTTTGGGTGGTCACACCTGATGGTGCTCAGGGCTTGCTCCTGGTTCTGTGCTCAGGGATCCCTCCTGGTAGGGCTACCGGTTGGGGCTAGGGGTAGGGGTGTGGGGGGGGGTGGGCCTAGGGGATGCCCGGGGATGGCCACGTGCAAGGCAAGGCAAATGCCCTCCCCACTGTCCTAACCCTCCAGCTCCGGAGCTTATTTTTTGGGGAGATAACCTTAGCACTGTAACACTGTCCTCCCGTTGTTCGTCTATTTGCTTGAGCGGGCACCAGTAACGTCTCCATTGTGGGACTTGTTACTGTTTTTGGCATATCGAATACGCCACGGGGAGCTTGCCAGGCTCTGCTGCGCGGTTGGGATATTCTTGGTAGCTTGCCAGGCTCTTTGAGAGGGATGGAGGGGTCAAACCTGGGTTGGCCGCGTGCAAGGCAAACGCCCTGCCCACTGTGTCTTAAAATCTTTTTCTTTTCCTTTTTGTCTTTTGTTTCTTTTTTTTGCTTTTTGGGTCACATCCGGAGAGTCAGGGGTTGTTGCTCCTGACTCTGCACTCAAGGATCACTCCTGGGGTGCTCTGGAGACCTTATGGGATGCCGGGATCGATCCCAGGTCGGCTGCATGCAAGGCCAACGCCCTCCTTGCTGGACTGTCACTATGGGCTTCAATGGCAATTTCCAGTGAGGTTACCTTGGTTTGCAAGACTGTTTTAAGGGTCCAGTTGCACGACTCTTTAAAAAAAAAAGGCATTTCCAGAGCCTGGCATGTGAATCCAGCTCTCCCAAGCTCTCTCTTCTTTTCCTGTTCGTAGTATTTTTGAGCAGGAAGAAAATTACAGAGCATGAGGGCCTTCAGGGGCGATGTCCCTGACTCCGGGTCCCGGCGTGGCTGGGCTCCAGGGAGGTGGCGACAGACAGGCAGTGCTGGGGTCCACCCTCCCCTCACTGGACTCTCCGCAAAAAAATAAATAAATGTCAGTCATCAGCTCTGTTTACGTGTGTGAGCCTGTTTTTCTCTGAAGTTCTTGCAAGTTGGACTGAATGTGCCAAATACATAATGAATCTGTGAAACTCTTTAATGCACTTGCCGTACTTATTGATTTTCTCGTTGATTGCATATAATTTGCTGAACTGATTTGGCCGTGCGACTGGAAAGGCATTTGGAAAAGATCTCTAATTTGTCACTCAACCTCTCTCTCTCTCTCTCTCTCTCTCTCTCCCTCTCTTTCTCTCTCTCTCCCTCTTGCTTGCTTTCTCTCTCTCTCTCTCTGTCCCCCTATCCCCTGGGGTGGGGTGGCGACTTTAAAATGGACCCAGAATGATAACATACAATAAAACTCTCAGGGTGCTTCTCCAGATTATCATTAATGGAAGGCACCGCCTTCAGGGCCAGGCGCCCGGGGCAGAACTATCAGGGGCAGATGAGGGAACTCTGGGGATTGAACTCATGATCAGCTGCTTGTAAGGGCTAAGTTCTAAACGGTGGAGTCCTTTCTCCGGGCCTCAGGCCTCTGTATTTTCTTGTGTGGTGAGCCTGCAGCAGGGGACCTAGGAGATAATGCCCGGATTGATTATTCTCCCTTCCCTCTTGTGGGGAAGGGAAGTAGCATCCACACTCCCCTGCAAACACTGCTAATGGAGCTCTGCGTTCACCCACCGCCATGGCAGACATGGCTAATCAAGCCCTGCATTCTTTCCCACTCCTTTGGCAAACATCAGTTCATCAAGCACCAAATCCTTAACACCCGCCCCCACCCCCACCCCTTCTCCTTTCCATGTCTTCATTTATGTTCAAGGAAACCAAGAGAGGAAGGTGGAGAGGCTTGGTGCAGCCGCCCAGCTCTTGCAAACGCACTAAGCTACAACACTAAGTTCTATCCCTCTGGTAACTGGTTCGGTTATTCGGGCCCTACCAGGCAATGCTCAGGGCTGTCTCCCGGCTCTGCGCTCAGGGAGCACCCCCATGGCAGGGCTCGGGGGACCCTGTGAGATATCAGGGATTGAACCCAGGGCTGCCTGGAGCAAGACAAGTGCCCTCCCTGCTGTACTATCGCCCCAGCTCCAAACCATCCATTATTTTTATTGTTTCCATAATTTGAGAAAATTCCTCATGGAACATTCTAAGGGGGAAAAAATTAACCATCCACAGTGCATTCCCATCTCCTGAAGAAAACTGTCTTCTCCCAATTTCTTTTTTTTTTTGCTTTTTGGGTCACACCCAGTGATGACATGGGTTACTCCTGGCTCATGCCCTCAGGAATTACTTCTGGCAGTGCTCAGGGGACCATATGGGATGCTGGGATTCAAACCTGGGTTGGCTGTGTGCAAGGCAAATGCCCTACCCACTGTGCTATCGCTCCAGCCCTCTCCTCCAATTTCTTTCTCTTGTATTTTTCTGGTTTATTTGTTTGTTTTGTTTTTGTGCCAACCCAGTGATGCTTCGGGGTTATTCCTGGTAGTGCTCATGGGACCAGGAATGCCAGGGATCGAACCCTGGTCGGCTGCGTGCAAGGCAAGCACCCTCTCCACTGGCCCTCTCAAATTTTTCTGGGTAGAAGATTGTGTGTGTGTGTGTGTGTGTGTGTGTGTGTGTGTGTGTGTGTGTGGTGGCTGCTGTTATAATCATCCGATAATTTCAATTTTCTCTCCTCTTCCCTTCCTGGTTATTACCAGCTCTCCCTAAATAGAATTTTAATGACCGTAATATATTTCCTCCTGTGTCTGGAATTGGTTTACTTAATCATTTTCTATTTTGGAATGTGAAGTAGTTTCCAAGTTTTCACTGGCATGGCAATCACAGGGCTGAAAGATTTCCTGTACTGGCATCTTTCCTATTCGGGTGCCCTCGGCACAGAATCATCTTGGCAAATATTGGGGCCAACTTTGGGATGCATTGGAGGAGGGTGGAGATGGGAGATTTGGTTCCCAGTGTGGTTGGCACCTTTGGAAACATAAGAGTGTTAGTTTGTGTATGTGCGCTTGTGTGTGTGTGTGTGTGTGTGTGTGTGTGTGGTGCGTGTGTGATGCGTGTTGTGTGTGTGAGGGAGGGGCCATACCTGGTGGTGCTCAGGGATTACTCCTGGCTCTGTATTCAGGGATCACCCCTGATGGGCTTGGGGAACCGTATGGGGTGTTTGGAGATCGAACCCGGGTTGAAGGCATGCAAGCAAGCAAGTGCCCTCCCTGCTCTCCTGTCCGATCTTCTGCTCCATGGACGACTCTTGTTAAGCTCGAAGCCCTCAAGTTTTCTCCTGCTGGATAACTGAAGGCTCATCCCACGTGCCCTGCTTATCCAAGCGTCATGTTCTAGGGCCCCTTGATCCCCAGTGGGATTTGCTAAGTGGCGGATTCAGAGATCCGCATTTCCGTCCTTCTAACAAGTTCTTGGCCGTGCTGCCTATGAATTGGTGAAGCACGTTTGCTCCAGAACTTTGGCATTGAAACATGCATCTCAAGTTTGAGAAATGCCAAAGCCACGGTCTGCAGTGGTGAATCATCACTCCGCCTTTTTAATTTTTCAATTATTATTATTATTATTATTATTATTATTTCGCTTTTTGGGTCAAACCCGGCAATGCACAGGGATTACTTCTGACTCTGCTCTCATGAATCACTCCTGGCGGTGCTCCTGGACCATATGGGATGCTGGGGATCGAACCCAGGTTGGCTGTGTACAAAGCAAGCACCCTCCCCACTGGACTACCACTCCAGCCCCCCCCTTTTGACTTTTTAAAAATTGTATTTTATTTTTGGATTTGGGGCCACACCCAGCAGTGCTCTGGGCTTACTCCTGGCTCTGTGCTCCGGGGATAATCCTAGCGGGGCTGAGGGGATGCTGTGTGGGGTCAGAAATCAAACCAGGGCGGGTTGTGTGCACGGTAAGAGCTTTAGCTCCCTCCCTCCCTCTCTCTCTCTCTCTCTCTCTCTCTCTCTCTCTCTCTCTCTCTCTCTCTCTCTGCAGCTCCACCTCTCTGGCTTTTAATACCTAGAAATCCTGTGTAAACTCAGATGTCTTGATCCTGAGCAGCCTGGAGCAGAGAAATTAGAAATTGTGGGCTAGAATCCAGGCGACTCCCATATTGCTAAAAGAAAATAAAATGAAGCAAGCCAGTGAACAAAGGAAATGGAAATATTCTTAGATTCTGGCCACAGGATGGTAGATACCCTGGACATAGGGGGAAAACAGTGAGTAAAGTGGGGACAAGAGTCACTTATTTGCTTTTAGTTTGGGGGTCATACCTGGCAGCTTAATCCTTACTGTGTGCTTGGGGATCACTCCTAGAGGTTCTCAGAGGGTGATATGGGGTGCCAGGGAGTCACAACTGGGGTATCTCTAGCTCCCTGAGGCAATTGTTTGTCTTTGTTTGTTTGTTTTTCTTTTGGGTCACACCCAGCGATGCTCAGGAATTACTCTGGTGCTTGAGGGACCTTATGGGATGCCGGGGATTGAACTCTGCTTGGCCATGTGCAAAGCAAACTCCTTCCCTGCTGTACTATCGCTCCAGTTGGGTGTGGTTTTTTTTTTTCCACCCCATAGCTGGCAGTGCTCAGGGCTTATTCTAACAGGCTCAGGGGACCATATGTAGTGCCAAGGATCGAATCTGGGTTGGCTGCCAGCAAGACAAACACCTAACCCACTGTCACTGTACTATCACTCCATCCCCCTGCCTGCAGATTCTGTGGAGGTGGATGGGACCTTTAGTAGCAGTGCAGCGTAGCTCAGGGCCAGAGAGAGTGTGGGGGACAGAGGCAGTTGCCTTGCATGCAGCCCACCCCAGGCCAGTCCTCAGCACCTTAAACGGCCCCCTGAGCACCACCGGAAGTGATCCCTGTGCCCAGAGCAGCCCTGGAGTATTCCAAGCTTGGCTTGTCTCTCCTCCCGCCAAAAAAAACTTGGGTGGTTCTCTACATGGATACAAAGTAGCCGTATGCCCTCCTCTAGTCTTTAAGGTAGGTCTAATGCTCTAAACTAAGAAATTCTCAGTTTCTTAATTGCTAGAAAGTAGCCGCTTGTCATTCCCGAGCCTTTAAGGAAGTTCTAGTGTCCTAACAAGGAAACATAGTTTCTCTAAATTGATACAAAGTAGCCAGGTAGACAATTAGTCTTCAAGAACTATCTTTGTTCAAGTTCTAGCATTTTTTTTTTTTTTGGTGGAGGGAGGGTGTGTGGTCAATCCGATACCCTGAGGTGCTCAGGGCTGACTCCTGGCTCTGCTTTCAGGCATCAATTCCGGTAGGGCTCTGGGAACCATATGGGATGCTGGAGATCAAATCCTGGTCAGCCTGCGCAAGGCAGATGCCCTGCCTGCTGTACTACATCTCTGCAACCCTAGGAAGTTTATCTTGTAACCAATCACCCTGAAGAATTAACCCTGATGAAGCAATAGGACTGGGGGGGAAGGCACTTGCCTCCCACCAGGTGAGGCGGGTTCAATCCCTGTCATCCCCTAGGGTCCCCCAAGTACTGCCAGGAGGGATTCCTGCGTAAAGAGCCAGGAATAATCCCTGAGGACCGGTAGGTGTGGCCCCCAAGCAAAAAATCTAAATACATAAATTAAATTAATTAACTTTTTGCTTTTGGGGTCACAGCCAGCGATGCACAGGGGTTACTCCTGGCTCCTTACTCAGGAATTACTCTTGGCAGTGCTCAGGGGACCATATGGGATCCTGGAAATCGAGCCCGGGTCGGCCGCGTGCAAGGCAAATACCCTACCCACTGTACTATCCCTCCAGCGCCAAATTTAATTTAATTTTAAAAAGAAAGACGTGCCCTTGAAGAAATCACGATGCTGTCTTTTCACTCTACAGACTGCTTTAGGAACCAGAGCTATACAGCTGCGGGCAGGGCATTTGCCTTGCACGTGTCTGACCCAGGCTCGATCCCTGGTATCCTATAGGGTCCCCTGAGCCCCGCCAGGAGTAATTGCTGAGTGCAGAGCCAGGAGTAACCCCTGTGCATCGCCAGGTGTGACCCAAAAAGCAAAAAGCAACCCCCCAATAAAAAACAAAGCAATCCCCCTAATCTGCTTTATAGCCGTGTACCATGCATTTGGGGCAGCATGCTGCTGGTTTGCCGAGAGTCTTATTGGTTTGTGCCCCCCCGAAGCTTAGTTATCAAGGGTGAACTTGGGGGGGTGCCGGGGTTCACTTCTTTTATCCCAGAAATTCGCCATGAGTCATTATTAAAAGATCACGGAAGGGGAGTGGGGTTGCAAGTATCTAGCTCCATCCAATAGAATTACTAAGATTGTACTAATTTAATCAAGGTGTGTTTTTCTGGGGGTTGGGGCCACCCCCAGTGACCCTCCGGGCTTCCTCCTGGCTCTGCACTCGGGGCTGATTCCTGGCAGGGCTCAGGGCACCCTCTGCGGTGCCAGAGATCCGACCCAGGCTGGCCATGTGCCTGTTTGGCATCTGTTCGCAGAGCTCAGCTTCCTGCACCCCCCAGCCCCTGCACACACGGCTCGCAATTCCCCCCGCTGCTCTGTAGGTTCTCCTAGGGGCTTTAGTGGCCTCAGCCCTGCTCCCCTGTTTCTGGCCAGATCAGCGGTCTGAAGCCTCCTGTCCTTTGTCCCCTACCGCCAGGAGTAGTTCCTGAGTGCAGAGCCAGGAGTGACCCCTGAGCATCGCTGGTGTGACCCCCCAAACCGGAAACAAACAACACACGCACAAGAGATACATGTTTCCTTTTTCCTGGGGCCACACCTAGCAGGGCTCAGGCAACTGTTCTGGCTCTGAGGGAACCCTTTGGGGTACCCCTTTGGGGTACCTGGGTATGAACCGGGGTCCCAGGAGAAGGCACACACTTTTTTTTTTTTTTTTGCTTTCTGGGTCACACCCAGAGTTACTCCTGGCTCTGCACTCAGGAATCACCCCTGGCAGTGCTCGAGGGACCATATGGGATGCTGGGAATCCAACCTCGGTCGGCGCATGCAAGGCAAACCGCCCTGCCCACGTGCTATCACTCCAGCTCCAGGCACACACCTTAATCCCTACCTTGTCTCTCTCATCTCTGGATGGGTGTTTCCTGGCCCTGCTTGAATGTTGGGAAGTTCCGCCAAGGGCAAGGGGCTGGGGCTGGCATGCAGGAGACACAAATGTGATTCCTGGCGCCTTATGCTGGGAGTGCCACATCCCTCCTTCACCAGCCTCGAGCCCAGGGCAGCTCCTGATCAGGCAACACCCCCCCCCAAAAAAAAAACCCTCAAAAATACCCCCCTCCAAAAAAATACCCTTCAAAGATAGAAACAAACAAAAAGATGAGTAACTATGTTTGTGCTTTCTTGGGGTGCACAGATGTGTGTTTCAGTATTTAACCGTCGCCATGGAAAAACACATCTGGCATCCCCAAAGTCCCCAGTTGACCTCAGGGCTCTTTCTGTATGCCTGGAACACGGCCACACCCCGGCAGCATTTGCGAATACTTGGGGTGTTCGCCATGCAGAGACCCAGCCCCCAGGGATTGGTGGGGAGCTATGAGAGGGGCTCAGGTGACAGGAACGGTAGAATGTCCCTCAGGGAATTTGTTTATTGGTTTTGTTTTGGGGCCACATCTGGCGATGCTCAGGGACCATTTCTTGTGGTACTCTCAGGGGACCTGGTGGGATGCCGGGGATTGAACCTGGGTCAGCTGCGTGCAAGGCAAATGTCCTCTCCACTATACTCTCACTCCAGAGTCTTTGGGGGATGCAGGGTGGATGGGGGGAGTTGCAGAAACCCTGCTCCAGGTCCCAAGGCAAGTGCAGTGCCCTCTTTATTTAAAACTATTTTGAAAAATTGGGAGGGAGAGCTGCAATCATAGCACCGCAGGGGAGTTTGCTTTGCAACCAGCCAACCTGGGTTTCTTCTCTGACATCCCACCGGGTCCCCTAAACACTGCCAGGACTAATTCCTGAGTGCAGAGCCAGGAGAAATCCCTGAGTATCACTGGGTGTGACCCAAAGAGTAAAGGTAAAGGTAAAGGTAAAGGCCCTCCCGTTGATCGTCGATTTGCTCGAGCGGGCCCAGTAACGTCTCCATTGGAGACTTTGTTGTTACTGTGTCTGGCATATCGAATACTCTCGGTAGCTTGCCGAGCTCTCCGAGACCCAAAGAGTCAGAACAAAAAAAAATTGGGAGTGGGGGCACACCGGCAGTGCTCAGGGCTTACTCCTGACTCAGTGCTCAGAGATTGCTCCTGGTGGGACTCAGGGGAATCACATGGGGTGCTGAGGATCAAATCAGGGCTGGTTGTGTGCAAGCATCTCTACCCCATATGCCCCACCCTGTGTCTCCCCTCTGGACTCCCCTTAAAAAAAAACAAAACAAGAATAGCTGCCATCCATACTGATTGGACTGTGGCTTTACAATCCATTTACTTGCTCTTGATTTTTTTTTGGGGGGGTGGTCCTCAAGTACTCAGGAGACTCCCATTCATGCTCAATATTATTAGGCACCCCCAGCGCCGGACCCCACAGGGCTCAAGTGGGGCCCCGTGTGGTGCTGGGAATCAAATTTGGGGTCTCTTGTGTGCAAGGCTGCACCCCTGGCCCTGAACTCCCCCCCTCGGTCCCCAGTCCTCACTCTTATTTTTAGGGTCAGGCTCGACTTTTTTTTTTAGTGAATTCTTTTTTTTTTTGCCTTTTGGGGTCACACCCGGTGGTGCTCAGGGGTTCCTCCTGGCTCTGCACTCACGAATTACTCCTGGCGGTGCACAGGGGACTATATGGGATGCTGGGAATCGAACCCGGGTCGGCCGTGTGCAAGGCAAAGCACCCTGCCTGCCGTGCTATGCCTCCAACCCCAGGCTCGACTTGAGATCCCCTTGTCATACCCCTTCCCAGGCGTCAAGTCAGCTAGGCAGGATTGCTTATTTATTTGAATCGAATCACTGTGAGGTACAGTTACAAAGCATTCATGATTGAGCTTCAGTCATCCTGAATCGAGCACCCATGTTGATCGAGCACCCATCCCTCCACCAGCGCCATTTTCCACCACCAATGTCCCCAGTCTCCCTCCCGCCGCCCGCACCCCACCCCACCCCACCCCTGCCTCGGTGGCAGGCACCTTCCTTCTTTCTCTCTTCTTTTGGGCATCGTGGTTGGCAATACAGATACTGAGAGGCCACCATGCTTGGTCCTTGGTCTACTTTCATCTGCCTTCCCGAGTGGTCCCTCGGGGCTCCTCAGAGAAGAATGGGGTCCCAGCTGTTACTTTTGGGGGTCTTGTTCTTTTGGGCCATGCCCGGCAGTGCTCAGGGGTTACCCTTGACGCTGAGCTCAGGAATCCTACTCCTGGCGGTGCTAAGGGAGACCCTAGGGGATGCCGAGAATCGGACCCGGGTCGGCTTCATGCAAGTGTACCATCTCTCCAGCCCCTTCAGCTGCTTTTTGGAATGTCCGCCTCTTGTTCTCCATCGGAGAGTCCCAGTGGGCTTGGCCATCTGGGACTCATTGCCTGGAGAGGGGACTCTGTCCCGGCCTGGCTCTGTGCTCCTGCCTGCCAGGGAACCACCCAGAGCACAGCGCCCCCTGCCGGCCACCTGGGACACTGCTCAGCTCCCACATCCACCCCCACCCCCACCCCTGCTCCTCCATTCTGGACCGAAATAATGATTTCGTGTGTCACCAGCTGGGATCCTTTTGTATTCCCACCGAATCCATGCTCTCAACTCTATTTTTAGCCTCTAAAGTTTTCTTTTTTTTTTTTCACTTTCTCCTGCTGTCATCTTTCCTGGAGATTGCCCATGATTAAAATATGTTTATCCGCGGGCCAGAGAGGGAAGAACTCGCTCTTGATTGCAATTATCCGGGCGATGGTTTCCGGGCCCCTGGAAGCAGACTGTGAGGACTCCCCTTGGGTACTAATCACACCGGCTGGGCTGCCTGCGTCCCTCCCCTCCCCCGCGATGGCCGAAAACCCTCCACGGAGGAACACAGCGAGGTGGCAGCAAAGATTCCAAGGGAGCTTAATTCAGGGAGCTGGGGGGGGACACTGACCCCCCACAATTGAGTTGGGGGTCTTGAGAGGAACCTGGGCCGGGGTCCTTTTGCAGATGGAGACGGGTACAGGGGTGATGCGTGTGGTGTTGGAGTTAGGGCCACGAGAAACCTAAATTATCACATAACACTGGGAGTGGAGCTCCCCAATTGTCTCTTTTGTTTCTCAATGGAGGTTTCCTTATTTTTTAACTTTTTAACTGAGTCACTGTGAGATAGACACTTATAAAGCTGTTCATGATCAAGTTTCAGTCATACAGTGTCCCAACACCCATCCCTCCTCCAGTCTACATTTCCCATCATCAGTGTCCCCAGGTTCCCTCCCATCACCCCTCACCCTCACCCCTGCCTGCCTCTATGGCAGGTGCTCCTCCTCCTCCTTCTCCTCCTCCTCCTCCTTCTCCTTCTCCTTCCTCCTCTTCCTCCTCCTCCTCCTCCTCCTCCTCCTCCTCCTCCTCCTCTCCTCTCTCTCTTTTGGGGTATTGTGATTTGCACCCAATTTTCTCCTGCGAGCACCCAAGGGCACACCAGTTGCATTCATTGGCTCCTTTTTACAGATGAAAAAAATTGGGGGGCGGGGACCCAGGCGGGCACGGGTGTGTATCAGAGCAAGAGACAAAGCTTCTCCAGCAGGAATCCCTCTAGCAAAGGCCTGTCATTGAGTCACTGAAGGGCCAGCACCCTCTGATGCACCTGGCGGGTTTGGTTCCCGCTACCCGCCTGCTCCTTCCTTTGCAGCTCCATCCCCCTAAACCTGGAGCCCTGTACAATAACCGCCCCCAGTGACCGGATTTGTGGACGCCACACCGGGGGGCAAGCGTTCCACCCACCGCCCGGTTTGATTTTCAGAAATCGAGTTCCACGTCGGAAAATGACAGGCGCTTGGCGCCCCCTGGCGGCCGTCCTCGGCAGTGCCCCGTTGCAGACGGTCCCTTTGGCAGGCCAGTGCTGCCCCCTGGTGGCGGCTCTAGAACTTCCCACCCGGAGCTGGAAAAGGGAACTCAGATTTTACTTCAGAGGCCGGGAGATCCTGGTGCTGGGATGGGGGAGAGGGAATGTGGTTCGTGCAGTCCTCCCCCCCACCCCCTCCCCAGAGCCTTGGAGCCAAAGAGCACCCGCTTCTAAGCCTGGCATTCAGCCTATTATGTGTGATGGGAAAGACGATGTTTTTGTTGTTGTTTGTTTGTGTTTGTTTTTTGCTTTTGGGTCATACCCAGCGATGCACAGGGGTTACTCCTGGCTCTGCACTCAGGAATTACCCCTGGTGGTGCTCGGGGGACCATATGAGATGCCGGAAATCAAACCTGGGTCGGCTGCATTCAAGGCAAACGCCCTCCCCGCTGTACTATTGCTCCGGTCCCGACGATGGGTTTTTGTGGTTTTTTTTTCCCTTTTTTTCAGTTTTTGGTTTTTATTAGTGAAAAACTAATGATCCCCAGTGATGCTCAGGGATGACTCCTGGCGGTACTCAGGGAACCCTATGGGATGCCAGAGATCGAACCCTGAGTGCAAGGCAAACATCCTCCCCACTATCCTATTGCTCTCGCCCTGCATTTTTGAGTTTTATGTATTTGTTTTGAGGCCCGGAGGTATGCAGGCTTTTGAAGTTTTTCTGATGAGGAAATGAACACAGGTGCATTCCTGAAAATCTCATTGTAAACTGAAAGAAAATAACCTCGGAGACACTATTGCTATTTCCGAGTAGATCCTTCAGTCTTTTTTTTTTTTTTTTACATTTCCACTGTAACTCGTACTACTACAAAGTTATTACAGAGTATTTTATTTTCTTGGACTTTTTTTGGGGGGGGGTGGACTCACGCTGCTGGTTTCGAGGCCGTTTCTTTTCTTTCTTTCTTTTTTTTTTTTTTTTTTTTTGCTTTTTTGGGTCACACCCGACGATGCACAGGGGTTACTCCTGGCTCATGCATTTAGGAATTACTCCTGGAGGTGCTCGGGTGACCATTTGGGATGCTGGGAATCGAACCCGGGGTTGGCTGCGTGCAAGGCAAACGCCCTACCCGCTGTACAATCACTCCAGCCCCGCGAGGCCATTTCTTGCACGCCATGAATACGAATCTCTTATTCTGTCTTCCTGTGCTATTTTGAATCTCGCCTTACTTGCCTCCTGTTTGCAATGACAATCAGAATTACAGAACAAAACAAACCTTACTAGGCAGTTCCACTTGTCTCCAGATGGGGGCAGCACTACTTTTTGAGGGGGTCAGATGTCCTCAGCGCAGTTTTTCGGTTTTTGTTTTGTTTTGTTTGTGTTTTGGCCACACTCAGCAGTGCTTACGGTTTACTCCTGACTCTGTGTTCAGGGAATCTCTCCTGCCAAGGCACAGAGGGGACTGAACCAGGTTGGCAAGTCCCCTCCCCACTCTACTGTTGCTCTAACCCTCAGGTTTTTGGGTTTGATTTGGTTTTGGTTTGGGGCCACACCTGGTGAGGCTCAGGGGTTACTCCTGGCTCATGCACTCAGGAATTACTCCTGGCGGTGCTTGAGAGACCTTTGGGATGCTGGGGATGGAACCCAGGTTGTCGGCACGCAAGGCAAACGCCCCCCCCACTGTGCTGTGGCTCCATCCCTTCCCCATGTAAATGATTCTCTTCAAGTTTACCTACTAGTCGGCTGGGGAGCAAAGCCTTACCCATAAGGTAGCCGATTACCTTTTGTTTGGGAAGGGGGGTCACGACATCTGATGTTCTCAGAGGTGATTACTGGCTGTGTGCCCAGGGGTCACCCTGGCAGTGCTTAGGGGACTCTGTGGTGCCCAGGAAAGAACTTGGCTTCATGTGTAAGACAAACACTTTATTTATTTGCTTTTTGGGTCACACCCAGCGTTGCATAGCGATTACTTCTGGCTCTGCACTCAGGAATTACTCCTGGCAGTGCTCAGGGGACCATATGGGGTGCTGGGAATCAAACCCGGGTTGGCCACATGCAAGGCAACCGCCCTACACGCTGTGCTATGGCTCCAGCCTCAAGACAAACACTTTAACCCTTTATTATCTCTCTGGCCCCTATTAGATTATTCTGTGTATTATAGAGTACTTTTTTTTTCTTTTTTGGGTCACACCAGCAATGCTCAGGGATTAATCCCGGCTCTACAACTCAGTTATTACTTCTGGTTGTGCTGGAGGACCATATGGGATGCTGGGGACTGAACCTGGGTTGGCCATGTGCAAGGCAAATGCCCTCCTTGCTGTGCTCCAGTCCCATAGATAGTATTCTTATCATTGAGGCTGGAAAGAAAATGTTATTCAGATTTTTTTTTGGCTTTTTGGGTCACACCCGGTGACGCTTAGGGGTTCCTCCTGGCTCTGCACTCAGGAATTACTCCTGGCGGTGCTCAGGAGACCATATGGGATGCTGAGGATCAAACCCAGGCCCGCAGCTTGCAAGGCAAACGCCCTACCCGCTGTACTACTACTCTGGCCCCTATTCGGATCATCTTAAGAAAAAAAAATCCAGGTACAGCATCAGACTGGACACATTGATTAGTGTATAACAATCTACATATAAAGCAGAACTTCATACAATTGAACCCGGTTTCAGAGAACAACTGTTCAGGTTTTCTTTGCTTTCTGGTTTTTGTCCATTTTCAGGGCTACTCCTGATTCAGTGCTCACGGCTCACTCCCGGCAGTGCTCAGGGCCAAGGTAGGTCCAGGGATCCAACCGAGATATGCTGCCTGCAAGCCTGTGCCCAACCCTTGGCGCTCTCTCCCTGACCTAAACCGTCTGAATCTTTGCGGACAAACAACAGAGAGACACGACTGTCATTCTGCCTTTATTGAACATTTCATTCAGGCAAACGGAAGTAACATCATGATTCTAACACTGCTCCACACGGGGCTAATACTGAAATAAAAACCGCCCTCAGGTTGCTCCGACAATCACCCTCCCTGCGAGCGGCTTTGCAGAAGCACTTTCCCTCGCCAAGACAAACTCCATCTCGGATTCTTTTAGGCTTTTTCTACCCCCAAAAGGGAATTCCAAGAGATGAGTAAGTTTTTTTTTTTTGAGGGGGTGCACATCCGGCAGTGCTCAGGGGTTACTCCTGGCTCTGCCCTCAGGAGTCCCTCCTGGCAGTGCTCGGAGGACACTAAGGAATGCCAGAGATTGAACCCGGGTTGGTCACGTGCAAGGCAAACACCCTCCTGGCTGTCCTATTACTCCAGACTCGGGATGAGCCAACCAGGTTCTTTTGTTCCCTTTTGGAAAAAAGGAACCAGGGTGAAGTGACTCAGCCCTGCTTCTCTCTAGAAGCCTCTGAAGAAGCAGAAGCTTCAACAAAATAAGTAAAAATGACAAATCTCTTTGATCACGTACAAAACCTCGTTCTTTACTCGTCTCATTAACCCTCCTGTAGGAAAGCTTGTTTAGGCTTCTTTTTCTTTTGGGGTCACACCTGGTGATGCACAGGGGTCACTCTTGGCTCTGCACTCAGGAATTACTTCTGGCAGTGCTTGGCGGGGCGGAGGGGGGGGGAACCATATGGGATGCTGGGAATCGAACCCAGGCCATCAGACTTGTTTTTCTTTCATTTCTTTCAACACCCTGGGGGTGCTCAGGGGTCCCTGTCCAGTGCTGGGCATTGTCGCCTACAGGGCAGGTGCCTTGCCGACTGCATTACCGCTCTGACCCCTGTCCGTCAGTTCGTCAACTTCTCACTGGTTGGTACCTGTTTGGTGACAGCTCTGATTTGATGTCAGAGAGGCGGGGAGGGTTCTGGGAATGTGGGCAGGTGGGGAAGGACGAAGCACCTTACTTTTTTTTTTTTTTTTGCTTTTTGGGTCACACCTGGCGAGGCACAGGGGTTCCTCCTGGCTCTGCACTCAGGAATCACTCCTGGCAGTGCTTGGGGGACCCTGTGGGATGCTGGGAATTGAACCCGGGTTGGCCGCGTGCAAGGCAAACTCCCTACCCACTATGCTATTGCTCGAGCCCCTCACCTTACTTTTTGTGCCCTGCACGTGCAGCACTTCCCGAGGGATTTGCCGTGGATCCCAGGCTTGTTTTTATCTTTTTGGGTCACACCCAGTGATGCTCGGGGCTGACTCCTGCCCCTGACTCAAGACTCAGGAATTCCTCCTGTCAGTGCTTGGGTAACCATATGGGATGCCGGGGATCGAACCAAGGTTGGCTGCGTGCAAGGCAAACGCCCTCCCCGCTGGACTATGGCTCTGGTCCCAGGTCTCAGGCCGTTTTTTTTTGGTAGTGCTGGGGATTGAGCTTCCTGCAGGCCCCGCTGCTCTCTGGTCCCATAACCACTTTTATTTACTTATTAGTTTGGTTTTTGGACCACTCTTGACGAGGCTTAGGGCTTAACTCCTAGCACCGCACTCAGGATTTACTTCTGGCGGGGCTGGGGGGACCATATGGTATGGTCCACCCCCCCTTTTTTTTTTTTAGAAAGAGAAGCACAAAAGACATCCAAGGCTGGATGTCAGGGGAAACTTTTGGGTGCTTCGAGAGGGAAAAATGTCAGCAAGCAAAATTTTGGCAACAGAGGAGAAAAATCCTCATGACTGAGCCCTTCAAGAATTCTACCAGAGAAAGGACAAAAGAGAAATAAAGAATTGTGGGGTTTTTTTGGGGGGAGGGGGCACCCCCAGTGATGCTTAGGGGTTACTCCTGACTCTTGTCTCATGAATCACTACTGGTGGTGCTTGGGGCCAGGAGGGGGAACGTCCAGGATGGAACTCAGGTCAGCTGCATAAGGCCAGCATGTTCCCTGCTGGACTGTATCACTCTATGCCTTGCCCCCTCCCACCCACCCCCTTTTTTTTTTGCTGTTTGGGTCACACCTGGTGATGCACAGGGGCTACTCCTGGCTCATGCACTCAGGAGTTACTCCTGGCGGTGCTCGGGGGACCCTATGGGATGCTGGGAATCGAACCGGGTTAGCTGCTTGCAGGGCAAATGCCCAACTGATGTGCTATCACTCCAGCCCTCCCGTCCCCCCCTTTTTTTTAATGAGGAAATTCCATTTGGCGACCTTCTAAGAATGCAAGCTTCCACAAGGGCCAGAGACACAGTTACAGAGGGCAGGGCGTTTGCCTTGCAAGCAGCTGACCCGGATTGGATCCCCAACATCTTCTATGGCTCCCCTGAGCCTGCAGGGGATCCCTGTGTGCAGAGCCAGGAGTTCAAGTGTGAGAACCTCTGGGTGCAACCTCTTCCCCCTTAAAAAAAAAAAAAGCCAACAGCCAAGAAGAGAGTGACATAGACCTTGCCCATGAGTGAATCTGCTCTATAATCATACTTTAAATTTCAGAATTGCTGGGGCGACCTCTCATGCTCCAGCCCTTGGAGGTACCAAGAGGTACCAACATTTGTTTGGGTTTAACACACATGCTTGGAATCTCTCAGACAAGGGCTTAAATGGCTCCAGGATGAAATACAACAATCTTCACACACTTTCCTCTGATGGTAGTGGGATTGGTGTTTGAATATTATTATTATAATAATAATTTTTGCTTTTTGGGTCACACCCGGCGATGCACAGGGGTTACTCCTGGCGGTGCTTGGGGAACCCTATGGGATGCTGGGGATCGAACCCGGGTCAGCCGCATGCAAGGCATCCTGGCTGTACTATCGCTCCGGCCCCTGGTGTTTGAATATTAATTGTAATGAATGGTTGTAAACAACTATATAAACGCAAAATTTTTTAAAAAAGCATTCTAGAAAATTAGTGTAGACATTTCTCCCCCTTTTACAAGCTTGTCAATAACAATGGGAGCCACAGTACAGACAGTCACCGGGCTTGGTTGGGGGGTTGAAACGGTCCCGGCTGCAAAGCAGCCTCCGAGCCTTCAACGCAAGGATGGGTGAGATTTACGAGACAGGAAGTCAGCAGCGGGTGAAATTTACCAGACCGGAAGCAGGCTGCCAGGTTCCGGGCCTCGGCCGAGTGTAACTTACTAGGGGTGGAAGGAGGGTGTGCGTTTCCCCTGCGCGCTCGCCTCCCTACACCCATCACCCCTGCCCCTCTCTCTCTCTGACCTTCCAAGGGGACCGTTGGAAAAGGTGCGTCGTGTCTCAAGGACAGAAAATCAAATTGAACTGGGCCTCAGAGCCCAACAAAGCCCGGCCCCAGTGGAATAAGCCCAGAGAAATTAAAGGTCCTTCAGGGCTGGGGAAGAGGGGCGACATCAGAGCAGCATCCAGCAGCCACCCTAAAACAGAGCAGCAGCCCACGAAACACCCCCCCCCCCACACACGTAGGCACCCACCCAAGAAACACCCCCCACACACACGCAAGCACCAAGAAACACACCCCCCACCCCACACACACGCAAGCACCCACGCCCACCAGTTTCTACAGCATCTGCAAAGACCCTAGAGATCTGGGGTTTCTTTTGTATGTTTTGGGGCCACACCTGGTGTTGCTCAGGGGTTACTCCTGGCTCTGCACTCAGAATTGGCAGTGCTTGGGAGGCCCCACTGGGTACTGGAATCGAACTCAGGTCAGCTGCAGTGCTAGGCTAATGCCCCCTGTATTATCGCCCCAGTCCTTTTGGGGGAGTTATTTTTAGGGGTTATTCCTGGCTCATGCACTCAGGAATTACTCCTGGCAGTACTCGGGGGACCCTATGGGATGCTGGGAATCAAACCCTGGTCTGCCGCGTGCAAGGCAAGCGCCCTACCTACTGTGCTATCACTCCAGTCCCTGGGGGAGGGGGAATTTTAACTCTTCCAAATTCAAAACCCCGTCATTTCTTTGCAGCTCCTTCCCCATGACCCAAAGGGGAAAGTGCGCTGCCCTTAAGGGCATATATGTTTGTATTTAGATCTCTTTAATAATTTTAATTTTATACTTTTTTTTTTAACAGTCTCGACTCAGGCTCAATTTGCCCAACTCACTTCAGTGATTGCCTCGATTTGAAACAAGATAGGGAGAGGGGGAAAAAAAAAGGAAAAGGGGAAAAAAGGGAAAATCAGTATCCTGACCCGATCTTCTTCACGGGCAAATCATCCATCCTGAGGGTGAGTGTTTATTTACTGGACTTTGCGGCAAGGCCCCCGGGATGTGCAATGTGCTTATGCCTTGGATTGTCTTGGGAGACCAATCTGCCCACCAGCTCCAGGGAGGGGATGTGCGTCGGTGATCAGGTGACCAGGTGACAGAGAAGAGAGAGGCAGACAGCGGCACAGCGCAGGGAGGAGCTTGAAGGGCAAAGGCTAATACCAGACGCGGCTCTCTGGAAGGTCCCAGGACCCGGTGGGTCTTGCTCACGAGGTCCATGATTGGCAGGACAGCTGGACTGGAAGTTCTCTCTCTCCCTCTCCTTCTCCCTCTGTTACAATCCCTTGTTGAAGTACACGCGCTGTACCTCCGGGCGGCTCTCCTGGATCTTGGCTTGCAGCTCGGGCTCCAGGCTTGAGACCAACATGGAGCTGGGGAGAGAAGGGGAGGGTTTGGACTCAGAGAGGCACCTGTGTGGGCTTGGAGACAGAGGGCGGCAGGGAAGATGCTTGCCTTGTCTGTGGCCAACCCAGGTTCCATCCCTGGCCTGCCGTAAGGGTGCCCCTGAGCACAGAGCCCAGAGTCAGCCCTGGACCCCTAAACCACAAGAAAGGATTTTTTTTTTGCCTTTTGGTTCACACCAAGAAATGATCAGGGGCTACTCCTGGCTCTGCACTCAGGAATTACTCCTGGCGGTGCTCGGGGGACCCTATGGGATGCAGTGTGCAAGGCAGGACACCTTGCCTGCTGTGCTATCGCTCTGGCCCCATGAAAGGAGTTTTGAAAGGAAACAGACATGCGTTTTCAGTTTTCTTCTTTCTTTCTTTCTTTCTTTCTTTCTTTCTTTCTTTCTTTCTTTCTTTCATTCTTTGCTTTATGAGTCACATTGGTGATGCACAGGGGTTACTCCTGGCTCATGCACTCAGGAATTATTCTCGGCAGTTCTCGGGGGACCATATGGGATGCTGGGAATTGAACCCAGGTAGGCCGCATGCAAGGCAAACAAACACTCTACCCGCTGTGCTATGGCTCCAGCCCCACGGTTTCAGTTTTCTGATTCCCAGGAGAACTTGGCTTGGGCCTTGCACTAGATTTCAGGTTCCCCACCAGTACGCTCTGTGTGTGTGTGTGTGTGTGTGTGTGTGTGTGTGTGTCTATTCCCAGCACTGCCATGAACTCACCCCCCCGTGCCTTCATCTGGTCACACTTATGACCATTCTGGGGCTGGAGAGGTAGCACAGGGTTAGAGCACTTGCCTTGCGTGCGGCCAATCTCGGTTTGATCCCCAGCACCAAATTCGGTTCCCTGAGCATCCCTGGGATGATCCCCAAGCACAGAGCCCGGGGAAGCTCCTGAGCACTGCTGGGTGTGCCCTGATGTCCAGATCACCCCCCCCAAAAAAAAGGGAACAAAAATAAACATGGGGGAGACCAAGGCGATAGTAGGGGTAGGGGCTTGCCTTGTACATGGCCGACCCAGGTTGGTTCTCTGACATCCCATATGGGCTGTGTGTGTGTGTGTGGTGTGCGCGCGTGTGTGTCTATCCCCAGCACTGGCAGGAGTAATTCCTGAGCACAGAGCCAGGAATAACCCCTGAGCATCCTGGCCAGGTTTGCATCCCAAACAAAACAAAAACAAATCAACGTAGAGTCAGAGAAATAGTACAAGCAGAGGCCAAAGCAGATTCCATTGCTGCCAACCCACAGGGTCCTCCAACTCCCATTAGGATTGATTCCGTGTGCAGAGCCAGGAGGAAGCCCTGAGCACCGCCAGGTATAACCCCTCTCCCAATCAGAAAAAAAAAAAATCCCAGGGTCATTCTGGGACCCGGATGTGACACCAATGGTGGGGCTCAAACTTGGCTGGCATGAGCCCCCTGGGGATAATCCCCACTGCCAAATAAAACTCACTATCCTGGGGCTGGAGCACAGCGGGTAGAGTGTTTGCCTTGCACACGGCCAACCCAAGTTCGATTCCCAGCATCCCATATGGTCCCCTGAGCGCCGCCAGGAGTAATTCCTGAGTGCAGAGCCAGGAGTGACCCCTGTGCAAACCTGGGTGTGACCCAAAAAGCAAAAAAAAAAAAAAGCAAAAACAACAACAACAACAACAACAACAACAAAACTTCACTATCCTTCTGAAGAGGGCTGGAGTGATAGCACAGCGGGTAGGGCATTTGCCTTGCACGCAGCCAACATGGCCGATCCGAGTTCGATTCCTCCGCCCCTCTCGGAGAGCCCGGCAAGCTACCGAGAGTATCTCGCCCGCACAGCAGAGCCTGGCAAGCTCCCCGTGATGTCTTCAATATGCCAAACACAGTAACAACAAAGTCTCACGATGGAGATGTTACTGGGCCCGCTCGAGCAAATCGATGAACAACAGGAGGACAGTGACAGTGATCCTTCTGAAGACCGACCCGTACATACCTTTTCTGAGGAAACAGCGCACAGCACAGTGGCGTGGCGAATACCAGGCTTTCAGGAGGTAAAAAGAGAGAGAGAAAGAGAAATCAGAGACATGGAAATGGGCCACGGTTCCAGGTCGCTCTTGGAACAATCTTCACGCTTTGGGGCCCAGTGGGGAAGGTATGTGGCTCGCAGGTAGCCAAACCCAGGCTCAATCCCTGGCATTCCGTAGGTGCTCCCAAGCTCCTGAGCACAGAGCCAGGAGGAAGCCCTGAGCACTGCCAGGGTGAACAAAAAACAAAATTCAAAGTGCTTATCGGAGTTCAGAAGCAAAATCATACAAGTCACCCCACACCCTCCATTTCTCAGAAGACAAGCCTCTTCCTCTTGATAATACCGGGGCCAAGACGGTGACGGGTTCGGAATCCTGAGTGGCCCATATCATGCGCCTTCTCCTTGCTAATTTAAGGCTCCCTGATTCTCCTCAGGAAGGAGACAGGAATGATTAGAAAAATGAAATGTCAGGGCCGGAGTGATAGTAGAGCGGGAGGGCGCTTGCCTTGCATGCGGCTGAACCGGGTTCGATCCCCGGCATCCCATAGGGTCCCCCGAGCACCACCAGGTGTGACTCCCGAGTGCTGAACGTGGAACACCCCTGAGTATCCCTGGGTGTAACCCAAAAAGCGAAAACATATAAGTCACAGATTTTACTCACCAGAAGCCCACTAATCCAACTTGAATGGGAGCACTCATCCACGGAAATCTCTGCAACGAGAAAGGTTTTTGAATTCTCTTCTTTTCTTTTGAGGGGGAATTGTTTTTGGACTCAGAGGTGCTGGGTCTGAGCCCACTCTTAGGGTGTTCGGGGACCATGCAGGGTGGTGAGGATCATACCTAGGTAGGTCACCTGGAAGGCAAGCACCCTGCTCATTTGACGATGCCTGGGACCCCAGGAGTCTGAACACTTTTGAGACAGGCACAGAGGGACTTGCCGGGAACCTCCAAGAGCCCTCTGCAATGCCATGAGAGGGATCTGTGGGCATCACTGCTGGGAGGAAGTCAGGCCTGGCTTCTGTAGCACCCCTAGGAGTGGGGAGTAAGGCATGCAACATCTCAATTTCTGATGGTCCCCCCAAAAGCCTGTGAGGGGTGTTGAGTGGAACGGGAGGTGGAGTGAGAAGTCACCAGCCCTCGTTATCCTGAATCTTGGGGCTGGGATGGCACAGGAGTAAAGGGAAGACAGAGAGTTTTCTCCACTGGTACTTGGGCTGAGACACTTACGAGGCCAAGCTCAGGGTCAGAACCCCCTAGCAGAACCCCATTTGTCCCTTTGCTTCCTAGATTTCAGTCCTTTTCAATATGGGTGTGACCACTATTGCTGGCATAAAAAAGACAGCATGTCCTTTCCCTTTTTTCTTTTAAATCCTTTTGTCAGGTTTTGGAGGCGCACCTGGAGGTTCTTAGGGATCATACCCGGCAGGGCTGAACACCCAAAGAATGGCAGGGGATGAAAATGGGTCAGCCACATCCAAGGCTAGCGCCTTACCCTCATTTCTGGCACCCTGGCCCTCCTCCCAACCCTGCCCCCAACCCCCTTTTAGTTTTCAAAACCTGGAAGCCAGAAGAAGTAGGCTGGGCCTGCCAACCACACTAATTGGTTTATGGCTAGTAGGCGGGGCTTGTCAATTACACAGGAGGGGGGGAATGGGCGGGGCTTGTCAATTACACCAATGGGTTAACAGCATTTTATTCTTATTACCTTAATTAATTAATTAATCTTTGGTCACTCCTGGAGGTGCTCTGGGAACTACATGGGGTGCCGGGGCCCGTGGGCAAAGGCAAAATGGTCTACCCACTGTACTATGGCTCTGGCCCCAGATAAGCCCCGATTTTATTTATTTATTTATTTTTGCTTTGTTTGTTTTGTCACACCCGGCGATGCACAGGGGTTACTCCTGGCTCGCGCACTCAGGAATTACTCCTGGCAGTGCTTGGGGGACCATATGGGATGCTGGGAATTGAACCTGGGTCGGTCGCGTGCAAGGCAAAATACCCTACCCACTGTGCTATCGCTCCAGCCCAAGTCCCGATTTTAATGTACAGAGGACATCACACAGAGACAGTTCTTATACCATAAGTCCGTCATGCAGTCGTTACCTTTCCACTGGCCAGCAGATAACCGATTGCTAACACAGATGTGGCCCAGGGGACCAGGAGGCTCCCGCAGGCAAAGGCACACACCCCAGACCTCTGACCCATCTCCCCCTGCCCCACCATTGACAGTCCTTGTCATTTTACTTTGGGAGTAAAATGGTTTCACTCGGCTAACTTCTTTAAGCAGCCTGATTTTTCTAACTGGAGACCTGTGCGCTGTGTTCGGCAACCCGTTTTTCAAAACGTTAGGATGCAGCGGGGTGAAGCGATAGTACAGTGAGGAGGATGCTCGCCCCGCCCACACCAGACCCAGCCCTGAGCATCGCGGGTTTGGCCAGGACTAAGCCCTGAGCACTACCAAACCACACCAAACCAACAAAATACCTGGACTTACCTTTAAAAAGGCCTTCTTTTCCAACGTGTTCATGATAAACGGGGGAATGGCTGCAAGTAATTAAACAGAGTCTCTTTAGCCTTTATTTCAAGCCCATTTTCAGCCCAATCTGCATGACACCCAATTTTTTTACTTTTTATTTTTTGAGAGGGGCTGGTGGGTTGATAGATTGGATAAGGTTCACACCTTGCAGGGGGCCAATCTGGGTTCAGTCACTGCCCTCATCCCCGCAGCCCTGCCAGGAGTGATCCCTGAGCACAGAGCCAGGAGGAAGCCCTGTGCACCACGGGGTGTGGTCCTCTCCCAAAAAGAAAAGATAAAAGAAGCCCCCCCTAAAAAAAAAAAGTCAAGGCAGAAACTTCCTGAAACCCCTGATCCAGCCAGCAAGGGAGGAGGACCCTGGGAGAGGCCGCAAACTTCTCTGAGCTTCATCTGTCCGGTGGGGGAAACGGTATCCACACAGCAGTGACAATTCCATGCCACAGTGCTCAGAAATTCTCAGAGGGCTGGGGAGCCAACGGGCTGAGCGCAGGCTCTGCATGCAGGAACCCCGGGTTCCCTCCCCAGCACGGCATGGTCCCCCAGCATTGCTAGACGTGGGTTCAAACACGCCAAGGTCAATACTTCACTGTCCTGCAACTTCCGTCAGACTCAACGGTCACATTACCCCGACTTGTCTGTCTGGTCACTGACCCCTGTAGGTTACCAGGCAGGATCAATCATGGTGCTTTAGCGATGGGGGTCACGTTTCAAAGAACCAAGCTACTGGGAACAGAGCTGACAGGCGGCCTAAGCTCCAAAAAGCACAATCAAAAATGAAACTGGGGGTGGGGCTGGAGAGAGAGCACAGCGGGTTTGCCTGCACGTGACCGACCCGGGTTCTATTCCCAACATCCCATATGGTCCCTGAGCACCACCAGGAGTAATTCCTGAGTGCAGAGCCAGGAGTAACTTCTGTGCACCTGTGCATGCTGGGTGTGTGACCTGAAAAAAAATGAAAAGACCGGGGGGAGGGGGCCCCAAAGCAATATTCCAGCAGGTAGGGCGTTTGCCATGCACATGGCCGACTTGAGTTCTGTCCCCGGCATCCCATTTGGTCCCCCAGGCACCGCCAGGAGTAAATACTGTGTGCAGAGCCAGGAGTAACCCCTGAGCAACACTGGGTATGACCCCACCCCCAGAAAAAAAAAGTGAACCTGGGGTGGTGGCTGAGTTATATAGTACAGTAGGGAGAGTGCTTGCCTTGCACGTGTCCGACACAGGTTCAATCCCCAGCACCCCACAGGGTCCCCCGAGCACCACAGGGAGTAATCCCTGAGTACAGAGCCAGGAGTAAACCCTGAGCATCGCCAGGTGTGGCCCCAAAACAAAACAAAACAAAACAAAAAAGTGAACCTGGGGTGGGAGCTGCAGTTATGACCTTAATTGACCCTGCACACAGCTGACCCGGGTTCAATCCCTGATACCCCACCGGGTCCCCCAAGCCCCATCAGAAGTGATCCGTGAGGGCAGGACCAGGAGTCAGCCCTGAGCACCACAGGGTGTGGTTCCCAAACAAAAGTACAGCAGGCAGGGTGCTTGCTTGGCTGCCGTGCGTGTATCCAATTGGGGGATTCGAGCTCAGCCAGCTCAGGACAGACACACACAGACACACACACACACACACACACACACACACACCCTGCCTTTCCCCTTTGTCCCTTTGTCTCCTTTTTTTTTTTTTTGCTTTTTGGGTCACACCTGGAGATGCACAGGGGTTACACCTGGCTCTGCACTCAGGAATTACTCCTGGCGGTGCTCAGGGGACCATATGGGATGCTGGGAATCGAACCTGGGTCGGCCGCGTGCAAGGCAAACGCCCTACCCACTGTGCTATCTCTCCAGCCCCCCTTTGTCTCCTTCTACCCTCCTGTCTGCTTAGAGTGAACGTGCGCACACACACGCACACCACACACACCCTGCCTTTCCGCCCTCCCGCCTGCTCAGTATTTTGCTGACTCTGTCTGCTCTCTGCCTGCCCCCGCCCAATGCTCCCAAGGGCGGGGGTCACTCACGGCTTCTCTCCTGGCCTTCCATCTCTCTGCCACAGGAAAGCAGGGTGACTCACCCATGCCCGGGGCTGCCATGAGGATCCGAGAAACCACAACCTGGCCGATGGCGGATCGGGCGGCGTTGGCCGACTCGCCCAGGCGCTCCCCATTCTCATCGGTGACTGGGATGCCAACTTTGATTTCCCTGGAGGGCAAGGCACAGAAAAAGGGAGGTGATCCCCGAACCTAGAGCCGGGTGGAAGCTCCCCTGAGCACCCCCACCAAGTCAAAATAAAATAAAAATCAATTTGGATTTCTTGGTAAGAAAGAGAAAGAAAAGAAATGAAACAATGGGGTCAGAGCAGTAGCACAGTGGGGAGGGTGCTTCCCTTGCATGCCCTGGACCCGGGTTCGAGCCCCGGCATCCCGTAGGTTCTCCTGAGCACCGCCAGGAGTGATTCCAGAGTGCAGAGCCTGGAGTAACCCCTGAGAACCACTGGGTGTGACCCCCGAAACAAACAAACAAAAAAAAAAAGAGAGAGAGAAAAAGTTCTGGATGAGCAGAGCGCGTTCTGGCCAGCCCCTGTGCTCCAGCCCAAAGACCCCGGGAGCCGCCCAGGAAATGCCCCCTTACCTCTGCCTCATTAGCGGGATGTTAATGCAGTTCGCAGCGGCCACAGCGGCAAAGGGAACGAAGCGTCCTATGAGGGGCGAGACTCGCTGCGGGAAAGAGAATTCCGAGAGCGTGACCGGCCGCTCCCTGGCACGACCGACTGGAAATCCAGTGCTAGGGAGCGCAGAGTCGGGGGCTGCGGAGATAGTCGGGGAATTACGGGACGGGACGCGCCCTGCATCCCACACATCCCACGTTTCCCATCCCCCCCCCACCCCCGCATCCGGAGGCCCACTGGGCGTGCCTGGTTGTCCCCAATACCAAGTATCACTGAATTTTCAGGGCCCCACGTGGATCCGCCCTGCCATGACATCCCGGCAAGAGCGTCAATTGGGAGGCCCCCCCACCCCATAAAAAAGGTCAGAATCCTACTGGGACAGAAACTCAGGTCTGGAGAGAGAATCTCAGCTCCCTGGGGTGCTTGCCCGTTTCTAATGTGGGCTCTTGGGGACCAATTCCGTTTCTGAGTATGGAAACGGTGTCCCCATGGCTTGAGTTTAGATAATGGTGTTTTGTTATTATTATTATTATTGTTTTTTTTTGAGGGAGGGATACCTGTCAATGCTTAAGGGTTCCTCCTGACTTGGAGCTCAGGAATCACCCCTGGCAGTGCTCTGTGGCCCTTACAGGAGTCTGGGAATCGAACCTCGGTCGGCCGCGTGCAAGGGACGCGCCTTCCCTGCTGTGCTATCTCCCTCTGGCTAGGCTTGAGCCATTTGGAGAAAGAACAAGAGCATCTCAGGGGACCAGGCAGGTGAGACCCGCAGCCGCCCTCAGACGGAGCCAGCAAGGCCAGTACCTTGGCCAGTGCGTTGAGTCCTAACGCCGTTGTCACTGCACCCGTGGTAGCAGAAACATAAGCCGTGCCCAGTTCGCTGGAAAAGAGAACAAATGAGCGCGGGTCAGGATGGACCGTTTCTATAAGCGCCGAGGGCAGAGGGGCCGGGAAAGACTTTTGCTTTTGAGTTTTGGGATCTGGCAGTGCTCAGGGTTTGCCCCTGGCTCTGTGCTCAGGGATCAGTTCTGGCAGGGCTGGGGGGAGGGGTCCTGTGGGAAGCAGATTGAATTGGTATGACTGTGCAAGGCAAGAGCCCTGCCCTCCCCCACTGGACTATTGCTCGCCCCCCCCCCCCTTTTTTTGCTTTTTGGGTCACACCCAGCAATGCTCAGGGGTTACTCCTGGCTCTGCACTCAGGAATCACTCCTGGCGGTGCTTGGGGGACCCCATGGGATGCTGGGAATTGAACCCAGGTTGGCCACATGCTAGACAAGAGCCCTACCCACTGCACTATCACTCTGGCACCTCGGGCCCTTGTTTTATTTAATTTAATTAATTTTTCTTTTTGGGTCACACCCAGCAATGCTCAGGGGTTACTCCTGGCTCTGCACTCAGGAATTAGTCCTGGCAGTGCTCAGGGGACCATATGGAATGCCAGGGATCAATCCCGGGTTGGCCGCATACAAGGAAAACGCCCTACCCGCTGTGCTATCGCACCGGCCCATTATTAAAAAAAATTTTTTTTTGACCCGGAACTAGGATGGAATAGACAACCTCAGCACAATCTGAAGTTAATCCGTTTCTGTTACTTTTGCAAACCTGGCTCCCTTCAGTTCCGCAGCATCATGTAGAGTTAGTGGTCAAATTTGTGGCTGTCCCTTCTTTGAAAGTTTATTTCAGGATGGGATGAAATGAAGTGCGAGAAACTGGTAGTTGCTGATTTCCATGTCCTTTGTTCCGTATGATGAGGACTGTCAACAACCACTTGAAAGAGGCGCTGAAGCTATAGGACAGTGGGGAGGGCGCTTGCCTTGCACACAGCTGACCCAGGTTCAATCCCTGGCATCCCGTAGGGTCCCCTGAGTACTGCCAGGAGTGCAGAGCTAGGAGTAAGCACTGAACTCTACCAGGTGTGACCCAAAAGCCCCTCCCCCTCCTCCCTAAAAAAGTTATTTCAGGGGCTGGAGCAATAGCACAGCGGGTAGGGTGTTTGCCTTGCACGCAGCCTACCCGGGTTCGATTCCCAGCATCCCATATGGTCCCCCGAGCACCGCCAGGAGCAATTCCTGAGTGAAGAGCCAGGAGTAACCCCTGTGCCTCGCCAGGTGTGACCCAAAAAGCAAAAAAAAAAAAAAAAAAAGTTATTTTAAAGAAATAAAAATACTGGTAATGGGGCTGAAGAGATAGCACAGTGGGTAGGGCATTTGCCTTGCATGCGGCCGACCTGGGTTCGATTCCCAGCATCCCATATGGTCCCCCGAGCACCGCCAGGAGTAACTCCTGAGTGCAGAGCCAGGAGTAACCCCTGTGCATCGCCGGGTGTGACCCAAAAAGAAAAAAAAACACTGGTAAATTTCTAAGCTTTGTGAAGATGTCTGCTAGCATATCTTTCATCCATCTTAAGATGTAAAGTTTTAAGCCCTTTCTTTTAGGTTCCACAGACATCCTCCTTGAAAAAAATCAAATCACCAAAATAATAAAAGGTGGGGAGGGAGTGGCCAGAGTGACAGTACAGTGGCTTTGCACGCACTGACCTGGGTTTGGTCCCCTCCACCTCATATGGTCCTGAGCCCCACTGGGAGTGATCCCTGAGCACCGTTTTATGTGGCCCCAATGCAAAATAATAACAATAAGTAATAATAAAAATTCCAAGAGAAAAAGAAAAAAATCAGGGGGCCGGAGCGATAGTACAGCGGGTAGGGCATCTGCCTTGCACATGGCTGACCCAGGTTCAATCCCCGGTATCCTATATGGTCCCCCAAGCACCGCCAGGAGTAATTCCTGAGTGCATGAGCCAGGAGTAAACCCCTGAGTATTGCTGGGTGTGACCCCTCCCAAAAAAAAGAAAAAAATCATACACTTCAGTCTCACAGGGACACCATGGAGAAAAACCACATCCACATTGCAACCATCTCAAACAGGAATTACACCAGGCATACAATCTGTGCCAGCCGTGGTATAAAAACAAACAACGTGGGTCATGGAGATGGTAAACCTTGGTAGAAGTGTACCTGGCAGATGTGAGTCCCTGGGTTCAATCCCCGACACCATCGTTTTTATCCCCTGAGCCTGCCAGGAGTGGTCCCTGAGCACAGAACCAGGAGTCCTGAGCACTGCCAGGTATGAACACCCCCACCCCCAAAAAAACCATGAACAACAACTAAAAAGCAACACTTCATGAGCATCAAAAAACAATACAGGGCATGAATGCAAAGTGGCTTTCAGAAACAGGGAGAGTGCTTCCGGGAACGCTGGGATTCCCTAAGGTACCCCAGGACCTCATTTCCTCTGCAGTCTAAAAAAACTTACTTCACACTCAGGGGGGCATCTCCGCTTCTGTTGGTGTAATTGACCACGGCGTTGAAGGACTGGTTCACCCACTGCCAGAAGAGCACCGCGGGGGTGGTCCTGCAATAGAGCAAGTGTCACAAGCCCACTGCAGTCCAGGGCGGCTGGCCTCTAGCATCTGCCGGTGGGACCCAAACTGGGCTGGAAAATGACTGTCATTAAGGGAACCAGCAGAAAGTCACCCCAAGCTGCCCCCCTCAGTTCCGCCTACTCATTTCCTTCCATCACCTGCCCCACCCCAACACACACACTCTCTCTCTCTCTCTCTTTCTCTCTCCCCCATAAGGTGCAATTCTAACCTTCACCACCAGGGGCGCAATCTTTAAGTGAACCAACAGAAAGTCACCCCAAGCTCCTATCACGCCTTCCCTCACCTATTACCTACTCATTTCCTTCTATCACCCCCCAACACACACACACACACACACACACACACACACACACACACACACACACACACACACACACACCCTCTACCACAAGGTGCGATTCTAGCCTTCCCCACTAGGGGGCGGCATCTCCAGCTCACCTGTAAAACGTCATCATGCAGCCGGTGATGGTCATGTTCATGGGCACCTGCGCCGACATCCTGCCGATCAGAATCATCTTTTCGCCGGTGTCGGGATGGAAAGCGGAATCGTAGACGTATTTGGCGCGCCAGAGTTCATTTTCCGTCAGGCCGGGAGGCACGACTCCTTGTCTAGGGGGAGGCCGTAAACCCTGAATTTCCCTGGGTTCCGTGACCCCTGCTCTTCCTCTCGAACCAAGACGGGGCTCAGGGGCGCTGGCCTGGCACCCTGCTTGTCCGCCGCGCCCCCTTAGGGCCCTCTGAGCCCCGCCATGTGTACCCCCCAAAAAAACCCTAAAGAGGGGCTGGAGAGATAGCACAGCGGGTAGGGCGTTTGCCTTGCACGCAGCCAACCCGGGTTCAATTCCCAGCATCCCATATGGTCCCCTGAGCACCGCCAGGAGTAATTCCTGAGTGCAGAGGCAGGAATAACCCCTGTGCATCACTGGGTGACCCAAAAGGCAAAAAAAAAAAAACCCAAAGAGATAAGGAATGGTGCCCCGAATTCTGGGAGCCCCGAATCCAACCTGTAATTATGCACAATCTGCCGGGCGTGCTCCAGCTGCTCATTGGTCAGCAGGATGTTCCTGGGGTCGGTCACGGTGAAGAAGTGGTTGGCTCTCCCGATGAAAGTGCTCTGGTCCCATTGCGGCTCCTGGATGTTGATGCTAAGTGGCAGGTCCCCCGACATTGTCCTGACTGGGGAGGGACAGGGAGGCAAGTCCATGAGGGCTGACAGCCAGACACCGCGTGCCCCTCATCCTGGGGCTGGAAGTGGGGAGGGGGCTTGCCTGGCAGGCGGCTGACCCGCATTTGATCCCTGGCACCCTATAGGGTCCCCCGAGCACTGCCGGGAGTAAACCCCTGAGCACTGATGGGTGTGTCCCCTAAACCCCCTCGTCCCCCCAAAGAAAAGGGAAAGAAACCCGTTATCCTGGGGTAGATGGGATTATGTGTGAACCCAGGGCACCATAGAAAGATTTAGGTAGTCTTTTTTTTGTTTTTGTTTAGGGGCTATACCTGGCATTGCTCGGGGAGTCCTACAGAGTAGTGCCCAGGGTCGAACCCAGGTTATCTGCGTGCAAGACAAGTGCCCTCCCTGCTGTACTATTGTTCCACATCACCCCACCCCCATGCTCATCTTTTTTTTTAAATTTTTTATAATTTTATTTATTGAATCACCGTGGGGCTGGAGCGATAGCACAGCGGTAGGGTGTTTGCCTTGCACGCAGCCAACATGGCTGACCTGAGTTCGATTCCTCCACCCCTCTCGGAGAGCCCGGCAAGTTACCAAGAGTATCTCGCCCGCACGGCAGAGCTACCCGTGACGTATTCGATATGCCAAACACAGTAACAACAAGTCTCACAATGGAGACATTACTGGGCCTGCTCGAGCAAATCGATGAACAACGGGAGGACCGTGACCGTGACCGTGAGTGAATCACCGTGAGAGCAGTTACAAAGTTTTCGGGTTTAAGTCTTGGTCATACAATGAAACACCCATACCTTCACCAGTGCCCATTCTCCACCCCCAAAACCCCCGGTATACCCCCATCCCACACCCTCCTGCTACCTGTGGGGCAGATGATTTCCACATTACTCTCTCTCTACTTTGATCACATTCAATATTTTGACACCAGACCCACCATTATTATTTGGGATTTTACCTCAACACTCAGATCTGCTGAAAAGGCAACAGTAGACAATCTGTTTTCTATTGCTGATTAAGAATAACATATGATGTTGCGTGGCTGCAGTAGTGGCCGCACGATTTTGAAATTTCAAAATTTTAACAGTTAAATCTGGAGGGATTTCTGCCAAAACCTGCTGGGTTCCGAGATTTGTTCCTGAGTCTATGGGATCATGGCCATTAAGCAGCTTGATCAGGAGCCAGAAAGGCCATTCATGGGCGATGACTTGGGGTCTCTCTCTCTCTTTTTTCTTTTTGGGTCACACCCTGCGATGCTCAGGGGTTACTCCTGGCTCTGCACTCGGAAATTACTCCTGGCGGTGCTTGGGAGACCATATGGGATGCCGGGAATTGAACCCGGGTCGGCCACATGCAAGGCAAACACCCCAGCTGCTGTACTCTCACCCCCCCACCCAAGTTCAGTCTTATTTGCAAAAAGATCTTGCTTGGGGCTGGAGCGCTAGGTCAGGGGTTAAGGTTCTCGCAGTCAACAACCCCCTCTGCTTTCGGCCACCACAGAGGGGCCCCCAAGCACCACCAGGGCTCGTCACTCCTAAGTACAGAGCCAGAAATAGCCCCCGAGCACTGTCGGATGTGGCCAAACAAAACCAAAACAGGGCGGCAGATATAGAAGGGGTTAAAAATAACCCAGAAGGACCAGGGAGATTGGACAGTGGGCCGCTGGGTGCCTGCCTAGCATGCAGCAACTCGGGTTCAATTCCTGGTTCCCCATATGATCCCGAGTCTTGCCAGGAGTGATCCATGAGCACAGAGTCAGGAGTCAACCCTGAGCACCACTGCCTGCGGGCCCCCAAAGCAAAGTAATAATAATAATAATAATAATAAGGATGCCAGGAGAAAAGGAAGACTCATGACCTGAAACTTACAGGGAACATCACAGTGAAAAGCACATTGCAGCCGCTTGACAGGGTAACACCCCAACACCTAATTTGCCTCCTCAAATCTCTCCTTCCTGTGCCTGAGCGATAGCACGGTGGGTAGGGCATTTGCCTTGTACGTGGCTGACCTGGGTTCGATCTCCAGCACCTCATAAGGTCCCCCGAGCACCACCAGGAGTGATTCCTGAGTGCATAAGCCAGGAGTAACCCCTGTGCATCGCTGGGTGTGACCCAAAAAGCAAAAAACAAAACAAAACAAAAAACTCTTTCCTGGCTCAGAACCATTCCTTCCCTAGACGCTGCCTCCGCGCCTCGGGGAGGGGCTTCTGACTTTCTTTCTCTTTCTGTGACTAAACTGGGGTTCTTTTTCAAAGCTGCTTTATGTGACAACACACAGTCAACCCCCAGGAGAACAGGGGCTCCTCATGGGAGGGAAAAGCATCAGATATGAAATCGCGGGCCCCTAGCTGCAGCCATAGGACTGCGGGAGGGCATTTGCCTTGCATGCGGCAGACGGGGATCAATCCCCGGCATCTCCTAGGGTCCCTGGAACACAGCCAGGAGTCGTTCCTGAGTGCAGAGCCAGGAGTAAGCCCTGAGCATCACTGAGTATGGAGAGAGAGAGAGAGATTGCCTCTCACTGAGGCCTGTGAAAATCACTATTATTAACATTATTAACATTTTGTACATTTCTTTGCAGCCCTTTCCTATACATACATTATCACACGACTGAAAAAAAAAACCGGGGGCTGGAGCAATAGCACTGCGGGGAGGGCATTTGCCTTGCACGTGGCCAACCCGGGTTCGATTCCCAGCATCCCATATGGTCCCCCAAGCATCGCCAGGAGTAATTCCTGCGTGCAGACCCAGGAGTAACCCCTGAGCATCGGCTGGGTATGACCCTAAAAGCAAAAAAAAAAAAAAAAAAAGAATAAAACCAAGGGGCTGGAGCATTAGTCCAGTGGGGAGGGCATTTGTCTTGCACATACCAACCCAGGTTCAATCCCCAGCATCCCATAGAGATCCCTGAGCACTACCAGGAGTGATTCCTGAGTACAGAGCCAGGAATCAGCCCCTGAGCACTGCCAGGTGTGGCCCCAAAAGAAAACAAAAAAGGGTATAAAGTTGTGGGGGTCAGCTGCATGCAGGGCAAATGCTTCACCTGTGTCCTGTCTCTCCAGCGCATTCTTTTTATTTTAATATCAGGAAATTATTTTTTGGTTATTTTTTGCATCCACACCCATGACAGTGCTCAGGGGACCCTCTGAGATGCTGGGGATGGAACCCGAGTTGGCTGCGTGCAAGGCAAGCACCCTCCCCACTGCACTATTTTCTGTCTGGCCCCTAATATCAGGAAACTGAGGGCTTTCTTTCCTGAACAATTCCGTGAAGCTCCACGTTCATCTGGAGGTACACGCCACCCCTTAAGTGGGCTTTTATCACTTGCAGTCTTTCTCTTTGCTTTGAATTCTAGTTTGTGGCCACGCCTGGCGGTGTTCAGGGTTTACTCCTGGCTCTGAGCTCAGGGGTCACTCCTGGAGGCACTTGGAGGGATCCTAACCGGTTTCCGGGGCTCACACCCGGGTCAGCCATGTGCAAGGCAAATGCCCTGCCTGAGTCTTTGCCCACAGTATTGCACTGCAGCAATGAACCACACAGCATTTACCCCCAGGGCCGGGGGGGTCAGGGGTCCCTTAGGTTAGATATTCGGAAGGATCAAACCACCATACAGGTCACAGACCAAGGGCAGCTGGTCCCAGGCCGTCTTTCCTGCACTTTGCATTTGATTATGTTCTACACCCTGCTCAGTGCTCCCTGCACAGTGCTCGGGGACCATGAAGTGTTAGGAATTGAACCTGGGCCCCCTGGGGTGCAAAGCCTGTGCTCCAGCCCATAGGGCTCCCTTCCCCCCACCCCTTCTTCTCTCCCTCTCCTCTCTCCTCTCTCCTTTTTTTTGGGGGGAGGGTCACACCCAGCGATGCACAGGGGTTACTCCTGGCTCTTCACTCAGGAATTACTCCTGGTGGTGCTCAGGGGACCCTATGGGATGCTGGGAATCGAACCTGGGTTGGCTGCATGCAAGGCAAACGCCCTACCCGCTGTGCTATCGCTCCAGCCACTCTCCTCCTTTTTGAGTTTTGGTATTGGTGCTGTGCTCAGGGCTCACTCCTGACTCTGTGCTCAGGGCTCATTCCTAGGCAGTCTCAGGGGACCCATGCAGTGCCAAGGATCAAACCCGGACCTGCCTCGTGCCAGCCAAGTGCCTTCACCCCTGTCCTTATCCCTCGGGCCCTGAACGCTGAGCAGTTTTTAACAGAGGCCCCTTCTTTTTCTTTCTTCCTTTTTAGAATTTGAGGAAGTACGAGAGGATGGCAGAGCCCCGGGGGGTGGAACTGGGGTGGGCAGCGTTCCAGCCACCAGAGCCATCTCTGAGGGGTTCAACTCCATCTGTGGCCAAGTCGCCTCACGTTTGGGAATTGGGGTGTTCTTTTCCTTTCTTTCTTTCTTTCTTTCTTTCTTTCTTTCTTTCTTTCTTTCTTTCTTTCTTTCTTTTGCTTTTAGGGTCACACCCGGCAACGCTTAGTGGTTACTCCTGGCTCTGCATTCAGGAATTATCCCTGGCGGTGCTCAGGGGACCATATGGGATGCTGGGAATCGAACCCGGTCGGCTGCGTGCAAAGCAAACACCCTACCCGTTGTGCTATCGCTCCAGCCCCTCTTTCTTTTTTATTTTGACGGGGGAGGGTCACACCCACAGCGGTGCTCAGGTATCACTCCTGGCCGGTGCTCGGGGAATCCTAGGGGATGCTGGAGATTGAACCCAGATGGGCCGCGTGTGAGGCAAGAGCCTTATCCACTGTGTCATCGCTCTGGGTCCTGGGACCTCCTAAGGACAATTACACAACCCTCTGTCAGCGGTGGGCGTGGCCTCGGGGTGGTGGGCGTGGCCGCGAGGCGGTGGGCAGGCCCTGCTGCCCCTCTGGGTCCCCTAAGGGCCAGGAGCACCTCGATGGCCAGCCCCATCACCAAGCCCTTCCTCTTGGGCAATCCTTCCTCATGTGATCAGCTCTGGATCCAAGAAAGCTCACTGAGCCGGCTTGATTTCCCTGTTCCAAAAGGAACCGCCCCGATAGAACCCCCGCGGGAGGAGTTAAGTGACAGGTAAAGGAGATTAGTTGTCAGGTTTTTTTTTTTTTAATAATTTTTGGCAGTGCAGGAGGGAGAGTACGGCAAGTAGTGTTTTTTTTTAATGTAGGAGTACTGCTATTTATCCAGCTGATTGAATTGTGCATGAACTCCACCTTACTTTTTTTTTCATTTTTTATAATTTTATTTATTGGATCACCGTGAGAGCAGTTACAAAGCTTTCGGGTTTAAGTCTTGGTCATACAATGAAACACCCGTACCTTCACCTTTTCTTTTTTGCCTTCCACACGGCCAACCCGGGTTCGATCCCCGGCATCCCATCGCTTTCCCAAGCACTGCCAGGTGTTATCCCCTGAGCGTTGCTGAGTTTGACCCAAAAAACCGAAGTAATAATAATGATAATTTTTTTTGGGGGGGTGGGAGCTGTGCTCAGAGCTCACTCCTGGTTCTTTGCTCAGGGATCACTCCTAATGGGGCTTGGGGGACCCTATGGGATAGTCTCCCCTCCCCCAACCCCGACACCCACCCCTACCAAGACAAAGAATACTCTAACCATTCATACCAATTTTTGTTTTTGGGGGGTGTCTGCCTCTGCCCCTACAGAGACTGCAGTGTTCCGATTTTTTTCCACCATAAAAGACCGATTCTAGGCTTGGGGGTGGGGGTGGTTTTTCCCTTTGGTGGGGCAAAGAGTTAGTTTTGGGGGGGCCACACTTGGTGGTGCTCGGAACTTAACTCCTGGCTCTGTGCTCTGGGATCACTCCTGGCAGGGATAGTGCCGGAGATGGAAGAATCCAGATTGGCTGTATACAAGGCAAGTGCCCTACCCACTATACTCTCTCCCCGGCCCCCAGGAATTCCTTTTTTCAAAAGAGGAGGCACCAATGATCCTGAGTTCAAATCAAAGACGTCTATCTTGTTTAGGTTTCAGCGTCGTTCACGACTTTGTCCCTTTGCCCACAGAATTGGGAACTGCATCAAAGCCTCTGAGACTTCTCCAGAGCAGCCCTGCCATGAGCATGCAGCCTCCGGCAGGAAAACCAGCTTATTAACTGAGTCAGGCCCCAACTAGGCCCTCTGGCTCCTGAACCCCATAACACCCCCTTCTTCCCTCCCCAAAGTCCTGATTTAGCAGAGTCGAGGTAGAGCTTAGAAATCAGTGTTGGTTGGGCTTGGGTGCCACAGTGCTACTCCCAGCTCAGTGCTCAGGGGACCCGGTGGTGCCAGGGATGGAACTTGAGGTTCCCACAGGAAAACCTGTGCTCCAGCCTTCAGAGCTACCTCTCGGGTTTTACGGATCAGATTTCTTTTGCGTGGGGTGGGGTGGGGACAGGGTTTGGGTCACACTCAGGAATGCTCAAGGCTGACTCCTGGCTCTGTGCTCAGGGATCACTCCTGGCAGGGCTCGGGGTTAACTGCGTGCAAGGCAAGCGCCCTCCCCACTGTCCTATTGCTCCAACCCCAGGAATCAGATTTTTTAATTTTTATTTATTTATTTAGCTTTTTGGGTCACACCCGGCAATGCACAGGGGTTACTCCTGGCTCATGCACTCAGGAATTACTCCTGGCGGTGCTGGGGGACCATATGGGATGCTGGGAATCGAACCAGGGTCAGCCGCGTGCAAAGCAAATGCCCTACCCGCTGTGCTATTGCTCCAGCCCCCCAGATTTTTTGAAATTTTTTTTGGGGGGGTCAAACCCAGCGGTTCTCAGGCGTTACTCCTGGCTCTGCACTCAGGAATTACTCCTGGCGGTGCTCAGGGGACCCTATGGGATGCCAGGTCAGCCGGGTGCAAGGCAAATGCCTACCCGCTGTGCCATCGCTCTGGCCCCCAGGAATTCATATTCCTAAAACAGGGAGGAGGAGCAGCCTCTGAAGAAGTCAATGGGAGAATCAGGAAATCAGGCTGTGACAGCAAATGAATGACCCCAGCGACCTACCGGTGGAAGGAGCAACTTGCTGGCTTTCCCGACGGTCCCAGTCACAGAAGGCTCCCTGACCCTCCTCGCCTGGGTCCCTCCCTCCCCACAGAACCAAAGCGGACTTTAGCCAGGCCCAGATCAGAGTCCCAAGTCTGCCCTTTCCCCCTGGGCGCGGCAATGGGGCTGAATCAGCGCTTGGGGTACCTTCATTGTTTTTTTCACTTTTCCCCCTCCATTGTTATATTTTTCGGGGGGGGGGGGGAGGTGGCCCACCCCCCAGTGATGCTCGGGACTTCCTCCTGCCTCTGTGCTCAGGGATCACTCCTGAGTGGGAATCAGGGGGTGCCAGGAATCGAACCCAGGTCAGCCAGGAGCAAGGCAAACCTTTCATCTGAGCCAAGGCTCATGCCAGGGGCGGGTAGGTAATGGGTTTTGGCAACTCTGTGGAATTATGGATCTGGGGCTGTGGTCAAGGAATTCAGGCTAACATCTTAGGGTTTAACATCCCCCACCCCAAAACACACACACTGCAGGGACCCTACCCCCTTAGCACTAAGCTGAGCAGCCCGGGTGCTGAGACACCTCCCCCCCCCACACACCCAAACTTTCCTCCAAGACCCGCTTTTCTTTTTTGTTTTTGGCTTTTGGGTCACACCCAGCGATGCTCTGAGCTCAGGGATCACACCTGGTGATGCTGGGAGAACCCTATGGGATGCCAGGGAATCGAACCCGGGCCAGCCGCGTGCGAGGCAAACGCCCTACCCACTGTGCTATCACTCCGGGCCCCCAAGACCAGCTTTATCTCCACCTTTCAGCTTCTGTGCAGAAAAGCCTGGTTCCCAGCGACAGAAGGCAGTTCCCAGAGTCCCGCAGAAATCTGCGGGGTGAAGGCATGTGGCCTCGGGGACTGGGACCTTTCACCCTGGCTAAAGATTAACAGCAATGCTGACACACAAACCTGGAAAGTCGCGGATGGCAAGGGAAGGGCATGCCAGGGGAAGTGCGAACGAAGGAGGATGTTTGCCCTCGGTGACGGGGCTCGGGCCAAGCCTGGCTGCCAAAGGGACAGTGACCAGGTGCCAGCGTGAGCCTCACACTGGACTGGCCGTATCTCCTGTCCTTTTTTTCCTGTTTCTTTTTCGCTTCTGGGATCACTCACCAGGAGTGGTGCCTGAATGGCGGGCCAGGAGGAACCCCCTGAGCATCGCCAGGTGTGGCCCCCAAACAAACCAAGAAAAAAAAAGGAAGGAAGGAAGGAGGGAAAAGTGAAGGAAGGTGTCTTGTGGCAGAACATCCTTCTCTTCTTCCCCCCCTTTTTTTAATCTTTGTTTGGCTTTTTGGGTCACATCCAGCAGTGTTCAGGAATTACTCCTGGCAGTGCTCAGGGGACCCTATGGGATGCCGGGGATTCAACCCGGGTCGGCCGGGTTGGCCGCGTGCAAGGCAAACGCCCTACCCACTGTACTGTCACTCCCCTGACCCCTTCCTACATCTGGGAATCAGGACACTGAGAACAGGCCGCGGGTTTCTGTTTCTCTCTCTGCGCCCTGGAAGGAGCGCACGACCTTTCGCTGGCAACGAGAGGTCAGAAATCAGCCGCAGCCATCGGGAAAAGTGAAATATTAAGTTCGGGGATGGAGTGAGCCCGTGCTGAGTTATACAAGGTTCAAAGTCATTCAAGTTTTAGTTACCTATTAATGGGGCAGATCCATCCATAGGTAGCGCAGAATCTGGGGCGGGGGCTTTATTCATTTTTAATTTTGGCTAGGCACAGGACTGGCTCCTGGCTCTGCACTTGGGGGACCCTGTGGGTTGCCGGGGATAGAACCCCGGCCAGCATGGGCCAGGCAGACAGCACCTCCCCCGGCCCTGACCCCAGGCCAACCCCAGGCCATTTGAATCTCCAGAGCCCTACCAGGAGCGATTTCTGGGCAGAGAAAGCCCCAAACCCCTCTGGGTGTGTGGCTCAAAATCAAAAGTGAAAACTCTGGATGGGGCCAGAAAGACAGAACAGAGATTCAGGTACTCGCTTGCATGGGACTGACCCTGGTTTGGTCCCCAGCACCACCCAGGTTTCCTGAGGGATGCTGGGGGGATCGATCCTGGGTTGACCTGCCCTGCTGGACTAGGACCCTGACCTCCCTTCCGAATTTCCCCCTTCCCCTCCCACCCTTACTTCCCCTCTTCTCTTTCCCCCCTTCTCTCTTTTCCTTCCACCCTCCTTCCCTCCCTTCTTCCCTTGCTTTCTCTTTCCTTTTGGTTTTGGGGCCACACATACCATTCCCCACCATACCCCCAGGGGTTCAGGGCCGACTCCCAGCTCTGTGCTCAAGGATCACTCCTAGCAGTGTTCGACGGGGGTGGGGGGCCGTAAGCGATGCCAGGGATCAAACTGGGCTCATTACCTACATGGCCAGCCTTGAGCACCATTATTCTAGTATCTGGCCATCAGGACGTCTTGTTAAGAGACCAGAGCCAGAGTCCAGTAGGGGAGGCCGTTTGCCAGGGCGTTTGCCTTGCATGCAGCTGGCTGACCCGGGTTCAATCCCCAGCAACCCAGTAGGTTCCCCTCGAGCACTGCCAGGGTTGAGCCCTGAGCAGCACCAAAGCGAAACTGAGCAGAAGCAACCTGGCAAACTGGGTTTGGGTGAAGGAAGAGAAAAATCTGGAAGTGCCCAGGCTAAGCCTCCACGAAGAGGGCAGAGAGAGAGAGACAGAGAGAGACAGAGACAGAGAGAGAACTTTGAGAAAAGTTCTAACCCCAGGCTGCAGCTAAGCTGCAGTAAGCTAAACACTCGACTCAGCCATGCCCAGAGCTAGTCTTTGTCCCCTGGGCACAGGGACGGGCAATTTGGTGCAGGAACTGCTAAGTCCAGGGGCAAAAGGGGTGAGTGCAAGGACCGACTCAAACAAACTGGCAGTGGCCTGAGCCACAGCACAATGGGGAGGGCACCTGCCTGGCATGCAGCCTGCCTGGGTTCGATCCCCGGCCCCCTAGACTGCCCCCTGAGCACTGCCAGGAGAGATCCCTGAGTACAGAGCCCAGAGTAAGCCCCGAGCACCCCACGATGTGGCCCCTGAACAAAACAAAAACAAGTACACACAGACACACATGGTCCCCTCACCTGCAGAGGGGGGTGATTTTAGACCCCCACACTCCCGGGAGAGCAGTCTGGAGAGAGGTCCACCCTTCCTGGCTCATGGCTCATGCGCTCTACAGCTCTCATGCTGTGCGACCTCCCGTCATTTCCTCAGCCTCTCTGAGCCCCAGCTCTGTCATGGGCACTTAGGAAGGCGCTGGCAGAACGAACCATGGGTAAAAACGCTCCGAGCCGGGCCGGCTCCCCCCCACCCCCCACCTAGCGAGCAGCAGAGATCTGGGGGGCCGGAGGGGGGTGTGATCGTCCTTGCTGGGGGGCTGTTTCTTGAGCTGGGACGCGCGGGGGGACCCCGGGGGGCAGCGGCGCGGGGCGGCGGCCACGTGGGGGCCCTTCCTGGCCACGAATATGGGGACTCGGGAGCCGCCCCGGGGCCGCGGCGGGCGGGCGCGCGCGGGGGGCGCAGGGGGGCACGGGTCCCCACGGCCCGCCACGGGTGCGCCCGCCCGGCGCGCGGTGACCGGTCCCCGCGGCGCCATCTTGGCGTCGTGTCCGCCGCGGGTGTGGACACGCGGCCCCCGGGGGGACGGCGGGGCGCGCGGGCCGGGGGGCGGCGGCAGCGGGCGCGGGGCGCGCGCTCCGCGGGGGGCGGCCGGGGGGCGGGCAGGGAGGTCCCCACCTCGCTCGGACTCTGGCGGGCCACGCCCGGCCGCCGAAGCTTCCTCACGCGGGGCACGATCGATCGGGGTCCCCCGAGGTTCGGGGTTCCCCCCCTGCCCCGGGTCCGGGGCGCCCCCGGAGCGACCCGGGCGCAGCGGGTCCCCCCTGCGTTCCGAGGTGCTCCCCGCGGCCGGCCTGCACGCGCGCGCGCGCGCGTCCCGGCGCCCCATCCCCCGCCTCCCGGGTCGGTCCCTCCCCGCCGTCCGCCCGGCGCCCAGCGCGATGCCCACCCCCGCCAGGCCCCCCCCCCCCCCACCACCACACACTCACCGTTCCCCGCGGCCGCCGCCTGCACAACCCGCTCAGTGCCGGAAGAGCCGCGACCGCCCCGTCGCTGGGCGGAGCCACCGGGCCCGGCGCGCGCGGGAGGCCCCGGACCCGCCCTCAGCACGCCGAGCCCAGCGCCCCGGCCCGCTCCCGGGACTGGGGCTTGGGGTCAGCCCCTCGCTGCCTCTTGGGACGGGAGCCCGGGGTCTCTGCTCTCGGGCTCAGCTGTTCGGTTCTCAGGGCCTCCTCCCTCCCTGAATGAACCGGGGGCTGGTATAGTCTGCATCCAGCTGTCTGTCTGTCTTCCATACACTCACCTGCGCGACCCTCCACCATCTGTCATCAATCTGCCCGTCTATCCATCCCATTCATCCTTCTAACCCCTGTGTCAATCCATCCACCTATCCACCCAGACTGGAGAGTTCCAGATGAGTCTGTTCGTCAGTTAATGAAACACAGAAGGATGGGCTGGTGGATCACACCAGCGTAGAAGGAAGAGTTCCATCCGTCCATCTGCCCATCAGCCCGCCCCTCCATCCATTCATTCACCACCCCCTCACCCATCCATCCAATCCATCTGTCCCTTCAGTCATGCACCAACCCACCCACATATATATTCCATCCGTCCATCATCCACCCACCCGCCCATCCATCCATCTACCCATTTCATCCATCCATCACTGATCCATCCACCAACCCATCCACCTATATATCAATCCACCCATCCATTCATTCATCTATCCGTTCCATTCCATCCATCCACTTGTCCATTCTCATTCGTCCACCCATCTATTCATCCATCCATCCACCCACCCATCCACCCATCCATCCATCCACCCATCCATCCATCCACCCACCCATCCATCCACCCATCCATCCACCCTGTCCGTTGATCTGCTATATAGGGGAGAGTGAGTGTGTGCCTTGACCCGGTACGATGTCATGGTCATGGTCACGGTCCTCCCGTTGTTCATCGATTTGCTCGAGCAGGCCCAGTAACATCTCCATCATGAGACTTGTTGTTACTGTGTTTGGCATTTTGAATGTGTCTCGGGTAGCTTGCCAGGCTTTGCCGTGCGGACAAGGTACTCTCGGTAGCTTGCTGGGATCTCTGAGAGGGGTGGAGGAATCGAACCTGTCTTGACCTGGCTGGCTGCACGCAAGGCAAACGCCCTACCACTGTGCTATGGAAAATTCAAGAGTCAGAACAGGGGTTGGAACCACAGGACAGTCGGAAGGGCATTTGCCTTGCACAACAACCTGGATTCGATCCTTGGCATCCCATAGGGTCTGAGGATCTCCAGGAGTGACCGCTGAACACAGCACCAGAAGTCAGCCCTGAATATCACTGAATGTGCGCCCCCTCATCGGGGGACCCTATGAAGTGCCGAGGACCCTAAGGGGATCTGGGGATTGAACCCGGGATGGCAGCATGAAAAACAAGTGCCTTACTGGCTGGCTGGGTGGGTGATTGGATGGATGGATCGCTCTGGACCCTGATTTTTTTGGGGGGGTCTGCTGGTAGGGGGGTTTGGATCACACCCAGTGATGCTCAGGGGTTTCTCCTGGCTCTGCACTCAGGAATTACTCCTGGCGGTGCTTAGGGGACCCTATGGGTTGCTGGGGATCGAACCCAGGTTGGCCATGTGCAAGACCAACACCCTCCTTGCTGTATTATCGCTTGCTGCCCCTCCCCAATTCTTTTTGCTGTCCCTGACTCAACCCAATTCTTTGCCCAGCATTCGACATGATCCAGTTTAATTTAAAAAAAAGAATCTTTAAGAAGCTTATTAGCAAGAAGAGAGCAAAGCAAACAAGTAATTACAATAAGTGCAAAAATGTGTTTTTCTGGGGCTGGAGCAATACACAACGGGTAGGGGGTTTACCTTGCACGCGGCCCACCCGGGTTTGATTCCCAGCGTCCCATATGGTCTCCCTGAGCACTGCCAGGAGTAACTCCTGAGTGCATGAGCCAGGAGTAACTCCTGTGTATGGCTGGGTGTGACCCAAAAAGCAGAAAAAAAAATGTGTTTTCTGGTGCAAAATGGGAGTGTTAGAGATACTTTATTTTTGGCTCAGCGCTTCCTGGCTCAGCACTGGGAAATTGCTCCTCGCTGCTCAGGGGATTCTATGGGGATGGAAACCGGGTCTGCCACCGGGCAAGCTAGCTAGGGGGGTGGTCAGAGATACTTTGTATCTGCAGTAGCTACTGTATCACTTTCTCCCTGGCCACCCTAAACTTCAGAGCAGACGCAAAACCGCAGGAATTTGCAACACTTGAACACTTTTTTGGTGTTCCCCCAACTGTCCACGGGTTGGCTGGCCACTCTGTGGCCAGCTGTGTGTGGGCTGTCACACAGAAGAGGCAGAGAGCATTCTGCCCGGGCTGTGTCGCAGGTTCCCTGAGGGGAGGGGGCCTGACCCGGCTCCCGCCTCTGGGGGTTGGGGCGGGGCGGTCAGGAGAGCTGCGGGCCAACCGGCGCCTGGGGCTTCACACGCCTTCGTTTCTGCGCCTCCCATTGGCCAAACCGAGTCCCAAGAGGAGGCAGGTTGAGAGAGACGCTCTGAACCGGCAATGCTGCCAAGTGACACTTTATAAGGCACCGATACAGAGACTGGGAATGTCATGTGGGGTGTGTATATGTGTGTGTGTGTGTGTGTGTGTGTGTGTGTGTGTGTGTAAATCTGTCCTGGGCTTCTTTTTTTGGGGGGGCGAGTCACACACACCAGGCGTGCTCAGGGCTCTGTGCTCAAGAATGACTCCGGGGTGGGGGGCGCGCTCTGGGAATCATGTAGGATTTGAGGGGTCCGACTGGGGTCACTGCAAGGCAAGCGCACTCCCCACTGTACTGTCACTCCAGTTCTGATATTTTCCCTCCCTCCCTCCCTCCCTCTCTTCCTTCCCTCCTTTTTTTCCTTTTTCTTTTCTCCCTGTTTATTTCCTCTTTCTCCTTCCTTCCTTTCATCCTTTCTTCTTTTTCTTCTTCTTTTCTCTCCTCCCTTCGTTTCTTTCCTCTCTCCTTCCTTTCTTCCTCTTTCACTTTCCTTTTTCTTTCTTCCCTTCTTTCTCTTCCTTTCTTTCTTTCTTTCTTTCTTTCTTTCTTTCTTTCTTCCTCCTTCTCTCCCTTCTCTCCCCTCCTTCCCTTTCTTCTTTCCCTACTTCTTAGCATCATAAGTTCTTCTTTTTTTTCTTTCTTTTTGCTTTCAGGTCTCACCCGGCAGTCTCAGGGTTGACTCCTGGCTCTGGGATCACTGCTGACAGTGCTCGGGGACCCAGTGGGATGACGGAGATTGAACCCAGTTAGGTTGCATGCAAGGCAAGCTCCCTCACTGTGTACCATCACGATGCCCCCTATTTTTCTTGGGTTTCTTTTTTCTTTTTCTTTTTTGCACGTCAAGCTCTTCTGTGGAAGTGCCTCCACCCCCCCCCCCCCCCCTTCACTTCATCCTGCTCCAGTGCTCAGTCCAATGCTCAGTTTCATGGTCTCATGCCTGCATGAATTCTGAGTAGCCCAAGCCGGGTCAGATCCTGGGGGCGAGACCTCACCCTGCCCGCTCCAGCCCCGCTGAGGGTCTCCAAACCTGGCCCAGGAGCCAGAAGGGGTGAAAACGAGCTGAAAGATACGAGATCTGGTGACTGACCTGCTCTGCAAATCACTAAGCTTGACCTGCCTCCGGTTCCTTCCCCTTCTGGGAACCACTAAATCCATCCACAAACCCTTGATTATTTATTTTTTTTTCTAGTCATACATGCATTGGAGTCAGATTTCCATCCTGGATTGGCAGGGGCACCACAGCTGAGTGTGCCAAAGCAGTGGAGATGACACAGGAAGAAGACTTAAAAACTCAAGAGTTCATAGGGCGGGGGCTGGAGCAATAGCACAGCGGGCAGGGCGTTTGCCTTGCACGCGGCCGACCCCGGTTCGATTTTCAGCATCCGGTCCCCTGAGCACCACCAGGGTAATTCCTGAGTGCAGAGCCAGGAGTAATCCCTATGCATCGCCGGGTGTGACCCAAAAAAGCAAAAAATAAAATAAAATAAAATAAAGAGTTCTTGGGGCTGGAGCGATAGTCCAGCAGGGAGGGCATTTGCCTTGCACGTAGCAGACCCGGATTTGATCCCCGGCATCCCACAGGGTCGCCCAGCACCGCCAGGAGTGATCCCTGAATGCAGAGGAGTACCCCTGAACATCACTGGGTGCATCTCCCCCACCAAAAAAAAAAAAACCCAAAAAAACAACCCAACCACCCCGGGGTCCCTTGTATCCCACTGAGATTGAACACAAATGCCTTTCAGAAAACATCTCCACGGGATGTGAAAACTGTATTTGCCAGCCAGGTTGTTAAGGAAACTGCTTGGGAATGTTCTTGTTGGGCTAGCCTGGACAAAGGTTGCAAAATCCCTTGCATTTGAATGTGGACTTTGAACCAAGGGGGGTGGGGGTGGGGAGTTAAGTAGTTCTGAAGTCAAGGAAGATGAGAGGGTGGGGGCGGGGCAGGGAGGCACAGTCCTCAGCGGAAAAGTTCCTCGCTGAATAGATCCCAAGTCCCAAGTTTTCTTGTGGTAGAGTAGGGCATTCTTGGGGGCCAGAGTGATAGTTCAGCGGGGGAGGGCGCTTGCCTTGCACGCGGCCAATCAGGGTTTGATTCCCAGCATCCCATAGGGCGCCCGGAACACCGCCTGGAGTAATGTCGAAGCACAGATGCAAGTAAGCTCTTGGCCATTGCTAGGTGTGTTCATCTCCCCCTCTCCCCCTTCCTCTTTTTTGTTTTTTTGTGTTTTGCTTTTTGGGTCACACCCGGCCTTGCACAGGGGTTACTCCTGGCTCTGCACTCAGGAATTACTCCTGGCAGTGCTTGGGGGACCATATGGGATACTGGGAATCGAACCCGGGTTGGCCATGTGCAAGGCAAACGCCCTACCTGCTGTGCTATGGCTCCAGACCCTATCCTGTGATTTTTTTCTGTTACCTTTTATATTAAATTTTTATTAAAATTTTTAAAATTTTTAAATTTTAATTTTTTAAATTATTATTCCGCACGGCAGAGCCTGGCAAGCTCCCCGTGATGTATTCGATATGTCAAACACAGTAACAACAAAGTCTCCAATGGAGACGTTACTGGGCCCGCTCGAGCAAATCGATGATCAACGGGAGGGCCTTAAATTTTTATTAGTGAGACACCATGAGATACAGTTGTAGACTTACAAATTTTGTGCTTGGGTTCCAATTATACAATGATCAAATACCCATCCCTCCACCAGTGCCCATTTTCCATCACCGCAGGTCCCAGTATCCCTCCCACCCCCCAACCCCCCATCCCACCCTGCCTCTGTGGCAGGGCATTCCCTTTTGTGCTCTCTATCCTTTTGGGTGTTGTGGTTTGCAAAGGAGGCATTGAATGGCAATCATGTTTGGTCTAGAGTCTACTTTCAGCACGCCTCTCCCACCCTGGGAGGATCCTCCCAACACTCTTTATTTGGTGCTCCCTTCTCTATCTGAGCTCCCTTTTCCCTTAGCACGTGTGGCTGACCTCCAAGCCACGGAGCAAACCTCCTGGTACTAATCTCGGCCATTCTTGGGTGTTAGTTACCCCGTGATTCTTGTAGCCCAGTTGGCCCCAGTGCTGCTCAGGGCTTGTAATAACGGGAATATGCAGGTCACTCTTGCTAGTTGGGGCCACCCCAGTCTGCATCAGGCAATACTTGGGGGACCAGGTGGTGCCAGGGATTGAACCCCGGCTGGGCACATGCTCTAAGTGTTGTACTGTCTCCTGGACCCGACTTTACTCTTTTCTTTCTGCCTCAGCCTCACTGTCATGTCACAATGAAACTTGTGGATTGGTAGCAACCTTAGCTGCAGGGAATGAAAGATTTTAGTGAAAATCAGCGAAGCGGCTGGAGAATCAGTTTGCTCATATAAACATAGACTCTGGGGGTCAGAGTGATAGGACAGTAGGGAGGGCGTTTGCCTTGCATGTGGCTGACCCAGGCTCAGTCCCCAGCACCGCAAAGGGTTACCCGAGCACGGCCAGGAGTGATTCCTGAGCACTACTGGGTGTGGCCCCAAACCAAATAAATAGACTAAGATCTGATTTATTATCATTTGTAAATGTATCAGTGTATCTACATATTTTTCAGAGCATTGGTAGATATTTAACCGAACACCTGTGGTTTAAGTCTTAGTTTATTTGACACTTCCCCACGGTCAACCTGGAATATAGTTTGATTACCTTAAGTCAATATTTCTGGTTTCAATTTTCTTTTCCTTTCTTTCCTCTTTCTTTCTTTCTTTCTTTCTTTCTTTCTTTTTTCTTTCTTTCTCTCTTTCCCATCCCTCTCTCCCTCTCTTTTATTTTTGCTTTTTTGGTCACACCCGGCAATGCTCAGGGGTAACTCCTGGCTCTGCATTCAGAAATTGCTCCTGGTGATGCTAAGGGGACCCTATGGGATGCCGAAGATTGAACCCAGGTTGGCTGCGTGCAAGGCGAACACCCTCTCCGCTGTACTATTACTCCAGCTCTCCCCCCTCCCCCCCCAACAACCTCTTCTTTGTCAGTGTTTGGTTCTGTGTGTCCCCTTGAGCCTTGTTCTGGCCAATGAGATATACAAGGAAATCAGTTAGTGACTGCTGAGAGGTTTCCTCCTTCCCTTTTGCAGAGTTCTTGTTCTTATCCTGTGTTTGGGATGCTTGCGCGATGCTTGGAGTTGTGGCAGCCTCCTTGTCACTAGGAGGGATATCAGCTAGAGCTCAAGCCGCATTCTAAAAGATGATGGACTGAACCTTGGTCCTCAGTGGCAGTCATTGAAACAACTAAGTTCAATAACCCTCGGACAGCTCTTCCCGGGAACTTTGCTTTAGGTTCAGAGTCAGAACACATTCTCATTGTTTTCCACTGCCTGCTGCCAAAATGAGGGCCTGACTGTGTGAACAGGGTGCGTGTTAGTTATTAAGTAACTCTCTCTCTACGCCCCTGCCCCCATTTTTTCTGCACTCTGGGTTTCAATTCAAGGACGTAGCAAACCTGCTCCTGCCAGCTGGCTCTGATGACATTTTGGCCAATTGGGTCCTAAGAGGACAGGAACCCTTTGCCTTCTCCTCATCTGGCCTGGCCCCTGGCCTTAATAGCCCCTTCCCGGGACCAGAGTGATGATAGTCCAGTGGGAAGGGCGTTTACCTTGCACATGGCCCACCGGGGTTCAATCCCCGGCATCCCATAGGGTCCCCCGAGCACTGCCAGGAGTAATTCCTGAGTGCAGAGCAAGAAGGAACCCCTGAGCACTGCCGGGTGTGACCCACAAAGCCAAAAAAAGGGGGTCCCTTCCCTTTAGGAACTACTTTAGGGATCACTCCTGGAGAGGCTTGGCAGACCACAAAGGGTGCCAGAGATCAAACCAGGGTCAGCTACGTGCAAGGCAAGTGCCTTATGTGCTGTCTCATCTCTTGGGCACTGCTGTGGAAATGTGAGGCATTTTCACCTCCTGGGGTGTCTCCCCAGGAAAGCAAAATTGTCTTTTGGATGGAGGCGTCATCGGGGGAGGGGGAAGAGCTCTTCCTGCAAAGTCCAGGTTAGGGGAGTGGGGGCTGAACTCAGCCCCTCCCCTCCCCCCCCCCCCCCCACGCCGCGGTCTCCACACCTTCTTGGACACAGCAAACATCCCAGGGAGGCAGAACGCGTATGATTGGGGAAAAAGTAAAAAAACTGTCGTACACCAGCCCGATCCCCGGTACCAGGCAGGCGCGAGTTGTTCGAGATTTGATCTTCTCCAGTGAAAATTCGATTAGCGCTGGCCCCGGGGGTCTCCGTACAACTCCGCATTTCTAGCCGTGGGAAAAAGGCCGCGTGCGCACCCGAGCGCAGACCCCGCCCTCTGCCACTGTGATGAACGAGTGTCATTAACTGTCTCCTCCGCCAGCTAAACAAAAGTCACCCAGCCGTGGCTGTATAATCGCCTCTGCTCCGCCTGGAGGCGCGTCCTCCCGTCCTCCCGTCTCTGCTGATCTTGCCGCAGATACGCCCCTTAAGTGGTGGCGGCAGGGGAAATTCTCCCTGTAAGACGCATTGGGGGGAGGGGGGGAGGGAGAGTTCCCCCCTTGGGAAGGGAGTATGCTTTGCTGATCCTTGGAATCCCGTAGGGTTCCCTGAGCACCGCCAGGAGTAATTCCTGAGTGCAGAGCCAGGAGTAACCCCTGAGCATCGCTGGGTGTGAACACCCCCCCCAAAAAAGATGCATTTAGGGTGCCGGAGAGATAGTACACCAGGAGGGTGATTTCCTTGCAGGCAGGTGATCCGGGCTTGATTCCTGGAATCTCATAGAGTCTCCCAAACACCCTTGGAGTGATCCCTGAGCACAGAGCCAGGAGTCAGCCCTGAGCACCCCCAGGTATGTCTCTCCAACCAAGCAAAACAAAAAGATGCATTTGGTGTTCTTCCTAAGCCACACCTCCCTGCCGTGTGGGGTGGGGCTTCGGGGTGGGGCGGAGTTGAATGGGTTGGAGGTGGGATAGAGCATCTGGAGAGCTTTATCCGAGGGCCAGGGGAGGACGGAAGAGGGCGGGAGGGGTAGAAGGAAGGAGGGGACCCCCAAGTGGGGCATTTCTGCTGGCTGTGTCTGTCCCCAGGATTGAATCATGAGATCTCTCTCTTTTTATTTATTTATTTTGCTTTTTGAGTCACACCTGGCGAAGCACAGGGGTTACTCCTGGCTCTGCACTCAGGAATTACCCCTGGCGGTGCTCAGGGGACCATATAGGATGCTGGGAATCAAACCCGGGTCTGCCACGTGAAAGGTAAATGCCCTACCTGCTGTGCTATTGCTCCAGCCCCCCTCTCTCCCGGCAGTGCTCTGGGCTGACTCCTGGCTCTGCACTCAGGGATCACTCCTGGTGGTGCTCGGACAAGACCCTCTAGGGTACTGGGGATTGGACCTGGGTTGGCCGCATCCAAGGCAAATGCCCTCCTCGCTGTGCTATTGCCTTGGCCCCTATCAATAGCTTTTTTTTTTTTTTTTTTTTTTTGCTTTTCTGAGTCACACCTGGTGATGCTCAGGGCTTACTCCTGGTTCTGTACTCAAGAATTAATCCTGGCGGTGCTCGCGGGATGCTATGAGATGCCGGGGACAAAACCCGGGTCGGCCACATGCAAGGCAAAACACCCTCTTCGCAGTTCTATCACTGGGCCCCTATAAATAGCTTTTTTTCTAACGGAAAGTGTCCTCACACCTTATGGATTAACAGCACCCCTAAGTGGAGGGCACACCTCCACCTTTCCTGCTCTCGAGCTGAGGACCCTCCCTGTCGGTTTGGGAAGGACACTTTGGCTCGCGAAGGAGGAGCCCGGGCGATTTGCTTTGGAAGAACTTGCCGGCCAGCCCAGGCCGGAGGAATCCTGGCTCGCCTCAGGCTTCTCTGCGGACACGGAGTCTGCGGGATGCAGGGAGTGGGCAGCAGGTGGCGCCAGAGACGGCGGAGACCAGACTGAGGACCTGGCGGGATGCGGCCGCTTCCTGGGCAAGATGTGTTGTGTGTGCAATTGCATGAGATCCTTGAAGCCTGCAAGGAAGGTCAGCAGAGAGTTCAGGCTTCACGTTCAACGCAGCTGCGAAAAAAATGTCCTACTTTTGAGGGCCGGAAAGATAGTACAGCAGGTAGGACGGTTACCATGCACGCAGCTGACCTGGGTTCAATTCCCAGCATCCCATAGGATCCCCCGAGCACTGCCAAGAGTGATTCCTGAGTGCAGTCAGGAGGAACCCCTGAGCATCGCTGGGTGTGACCCAAAAAGCCCAAAAGAAAAAAAATTAAGGGAAGAAAAATTCCCAATTTCAGTCGTTGATTTTTTCTTTTTCTTTTCTTCTTCTTCTTCTTCTTCTTCTTTTTTTTTTTTTTTTTTTTTTTTTGCTTTTTTGGGTCACACCCGGTGATGCTGGCAATGGAGAGATCTGGTGAATTATCAGGTGAGTCAATGGAATAACACTTGTTCTGACACAATGGAGGAAGAAGATGATGAAGATAGAGGAGAAGGTCATGTGACCCTCGAGGCCAAGACGTTAGTGTATTAACTACCAGACAAGCCTTGTGGAAGTTATCAGAAGTTAACAAAAAATACAGGCTAAAGATCTTCTAAAGAAGGCATGCATCCCAGCTGACATCTTTTCCCCAGTGATCTGTATATGAAATTTCTGGCTTCCAGGAGTGCGGACTTTTTTCTTCTGATGGTTAAGCTAACAAGTGATTTGTTCCAGCAATCACAGAGAACTTAAACAAAACAGCACATCGATAACATATAAAACAATATATTGTTTTATATTGCCTATAAAACAATATATTGCTCCAGTAACAAATATTTGAAACCAGTACATATAAAACGTAAAAATCTTTTTCTGTTTCACTCTTAAAGAAACACAGAACTTGTTAATGGAAAGTGTGTAGCTATTGGGCAAGTAGCAACATCTTGAACCGGGACATTTTAATTTAATGACCAGTGTGGTTCCCTGCTCCACATTAATTTGCAAACTATTTTGAGTTTTTATTGTAGTGACTCCTCCAGGAATGATTCCTGAGTGCAGAGCCAGGAACAATCCCTGAGCACAACCAGGTGTGGCCCCCAAACGGAAATAAAGAAATAGATCAGATTTTGGAAGTTTTCTATCGGATTTTTAGCTGTATTGTCCATAACTCAATTACCTTTATTCTCACAGCCACTGTCCACATGCTCAGATAAGCCTCACCCATGAATGAATCTCTTCCTGGACCTCTTCTACTTTACACCACTGACAGAGCAAGGGTAACACACCACATTTGATGGGGTTTAAAATAGAAGGCAAGGGGCTGGAGCGATAGCACAGTGGGTAGGGCGTTTGCCTTGCACGCGGCCGACCCGGGTTCGATTCCCGGCATCCCATATGGTCCCCTGAGCACCGCCAGGGGTAATTCCTGAGTGCGGAGCCAGGAGTGACCCCTGTGCATTGCTGGGTGTGACCCAAAAAGCAAGATAAATAAATAAATAAATAAATACATAAATAAAATAGAAGGCAAGTGGTTGGTGGGCGTGCACTCCAGGGCAGTGTGCCAGAAATCCAGCTCAGGGAACTGCAAAACTTCTTACCGTTGGCCATGCCCTCCCCCACCAAGCACTCAGGACAGAGGCGTTCCTCGTTAAGTTTTAGGACTGCATCAGAAGTGGGACTTTATTCCTGATCAGGCACCATTGGGGCCTACTCCCCCGAAAGTAGAGCAGCGGCGGTGGGCATGGCCTCCAAGGCAGCAGTGCCTCATGCGGCTGCTGTAATTTTCCTCTTTTTCAACACTTTGGACTCACATCTCAATCTCCATGACCTAATTTTGAGGAGGGCAGCCTGGCTGTCACAAATACATTATGCCAATCGTCCACTAGCCTATTCCGATCTCACCAAAATAAATGTGAACACAAGAAACTGAACAAGTCTAACATTAAAGAACACATATCTGAAACTGCACTAGAGGACTCACAGAAGTCACAAAGGAGCAGCACCAAAGAGGAAGCTAGTATTCTAGACGGGGGAAAAGGTGACCACCATCGAAGAGCTCATCAAGAACCCTTTCTCACAGCAAGAGGGGAACATGGATAGTGAACTGGAGGGTCCCACCTCGTAAGTTCCTAAGGAGCATGAAGAAAAGGCGCAAATCCCCGCCACGAGGAGTGGGTGGAGAAAAGAGCTCAGAAGCCTCAAGAGGGAATACCAACAAATACAATCTCTCCAATAAGGAATTTAGAGATGAAATGTTGAGGATGTTTATTGAACTCAAAGAAACGATGGAACAGGCAGCCAGTAAATTAAAAGGAGGACATGAAAGAAACAGTGGAATGGACAGCCAATAAAGTCAGGAAGAAATGAAAGCAGAAATAAGAAAGCAACAAACATGTGTCACTAATAAAAGATTCAGTAGATGAAATTAAAAACAGAGTGCGTGTGCTCAACAGTAAAATGACACCAGCCGAAGACCGAATCAGTGAGCTTCAAGATGAGCTGCATAAACCATACAGGCAACAACATATATAAGAAAGGGCCCCAAAATAGCTCGTGTGAATCAGAGACCTAGGGATGAACTTTCGAGGAATAACGTAAGAATCATCGAAGATTCAGGAGAATGGGAGGCAACCCCAATGAAGTAGCAAGAGTTAAGGACATCCTTGCTGAGAATTTCCCAAAGCTGGAGAATGCAGACATCCAGAGCCAAGGAGCTAAAAGAGACCCTAATAAAGAGACTCCAAGACATATCGTATTCAGAATGAGAGATACCACAGATAGAAACATAATACTGCAAGCAGAAAGGTCAAAGAAGGAAATCACATACAAAGGAGCGTCCCTTAGTTTTGCAGCAGATTATCAAAGGAAACCGTCCTAGCCCAAAGACAATGGTGGGATATAGTGAAAAAACTCAAGGACACGAATGCCTCACCAAGAATACTCTATCCGTATTCCGTATGCAATGGAATACACTGCAGCTGGTAGAAAGGATGGAGTCATGAAATTTACATACAAGTAGGTCAACAGAGAAAGTATCATGCTACGTGAAATGAGCCAGAAAGAGAGGGACAGACATAGAAAGACTGCACTCATCTGGGGAATATAAAAGAACAGAATGGGAGACTAACACCCAAGAATAGTTGAGATAAGTACCAGGAGGTCTGCCCCACGGCTTGGAAACTGGCAAAACTGGACAGTTACATGCAAAAAAATGGGCTCAGACCTCTACCTAAGACCACGCACAAAAGTCAGATCAAAATGGATTAAAGACCTCAGCATCAGTTCTGAATCCATAAGGTACATTGAAGAGAAGGTCAGCAGAATCCTCCACGGCACATAAACTAAAGGTATCTTCAAAGGTGACATGCCACTGAGCAAGCAAGTGGACACAGAGATACAACTCATGGGACTGTCTTAAACTAAGAATCTTCTGTGCCTCAAAAGAATCAGTGACCAGACTACAAAGACAGTTTACAGAATGGGAACGGATATTCACCCAATACCTGTCTGATAAGGGGTTAATATCAAGGCTATACAAGGCACTGGTTGAACTCTACAGTAAGAAAACATCCATCCCATCAGAAAATGAGGCTATCAAATAAACAGAAACTTTCTCAAGGGAGAAATCTGAATGGCCAAAAGGCACTTGAAAAAATGCTCTTCATCAAAAATCATCAGGAAGATGCAGATGAAAATAAAAATATACCATCTCACACCACCAAACTGGCACATATCCAAAAGAACAAAAGCAACTAGTGTTGGCATGAATGTGGGTCGAAGGGCACTCTCTTTCTCTGCTGGTGGAATGCTGACTGGTTCAGCCTTTTTGGAAAACAATTCAATCAAGTTTTTACTAAACAGAGGGATATTTGCAGGGTTGACGGTTTCTTTGAATGGCATTCTCCATTCAACACCATGATGTTGTTAGCATCTAAAAATACATGAACAAGACTTATCTTATGTGTGTGTTAATGCTTTTATTTTTCTGTGTTGTAGCCACACCTGATGGTGCTCAGAGCTTCCTCTTGGCTCTGTGCTCAGGAGTCACTATGGCAGGGCTCAGGGGACATATGGAGTGCCAGGGAGCCAAGCAGGCCTACTGTGTTGAAGGCAAGCACTCTTCCCTCTGTACTATGTGTACAAGCACTATCTATACTTCTTTTAGCCAATTTATGAGACCTCCAGGGCTCTGTGCATTTATACAGTGTGGAAACCTCTCCAATATGATAGATCCATACAACGGACTATTAGTCAAAGGAAGTAATGACATACTGTAGCACAGATGAACTTTGAAAGCATCAGGGTTTAAAAAAGGCTTCCCAAAAGGTCACATATCTTACGATCCATGTATGTGAAGGATTTAGAGAAAGAAAAATTCATAAAGACAAAAGATGAGTGTTGCCAGGAACCAGAGGAGAGAGAGAATGAAGAGGTCAGTAGGTAGTGAAGAGGCTGTTTTTGGGAATGATGAAACTGTTATGGATAAAATAATGGTCACTGTCGCTGTCACTGTCCTCCCATTGTTCATCGATTTGCTCGAGCAGGTCCAGTAGCATCTCCATTGTGACAATTGTTACTGTGTTTGGCATATCGAATACGTCGAGGGTAGCTTGCCAGGCTTTGCCGTGCGGAGGAGATACTCTCGGTAGCTTGCCGGGCTCTCCGCAAAGAGCGGAGGAATCGAACTCGGGTCGGCCATGTTGGCTGCTTGCAAGTCAAACGCCCTACCCGCTGTGCTATCGCTCCAGCCCATGGATAAAATAATGGTAATAGCTGCAAAATGAGCAAGTATAGCAAATGCTACTGAAATTTGTCTTAAATGATGGATCCCATAAGAAATCATTTATGCAGATGTGTTTTTCTTTTCTTTTTTGGGTCACACCTGGCGATGCACAGGGGTTACTCCTGGCTCTGCACTCAGGAATCACCGCTGGCGGTGCTCAGGGGACCATATGGGATGCTAGGAATCGAACCTGGGTCAGCTGTATGCAAGGCAAACGCCCTACCCGCTGTGCTATTGCTCCAGCCCCAAGAGATGTGTATTTTAAAAGGGTACAAGTTTTCTCTCCTTTCCTCATTGCCTAGAAGCACCTTGGAAAATAGGGAATAACTGTTGGGCTGTGACAAATCTTTTCTTTTTTTTTTCAAACTCTAAATTATGTAAATGTAGTTCACCTTGCCTTTTCACTGCAGCAAGAGAGGGCCAGCAGACACTCCCCTCTGGGCCCCTAATCCCTGTGCTGGCCAAGGTGTCCTTACTATTTTCCCCTTAAGAAATATTTAAAACACTTCACTTCAAAGTCTCTCCCACCACCCCCCAAAAGAAAAAGGAGTCACCACTCTCAATGTTCTGCAGCTTGATTTTTGTTTCTTTTGTCTTTGCATGTTTAACACTTGGTGGTTGTTTTGTGGTCACATCCCATGATGCTGGGAGAACCAGGCTGTCTGCCCAAGATCCAACAGAAGCTCCAGAATGAACTTCAGCTCTTTGAGCTCTCTCTGACCTTGTATGTGACCTGTTATTATTTTTTTTGGGGGAGGTCACACGCCGCAATGCACAGGGGTGACTCCTGGCTCATGCACTCAGGAACTACTCCTGGCGGTGCTTGGGGGACCATATGGGACGCTGGGAATCGAACCCGGGTTGGCCGCGTACAAGGCAAACGCCCTACCCGCTGTGCTATCGCTTCAGTCCCTGACCTGTTATTTTTAACTTATTTTATTTTCCTACTTTTGTTGTTCCTTTGATGAATGGAATACAGTTTTTCACTAAAAAGCATTTTCATGTAACCCACCAACTTTCCCATCATGCCCATCTGCTGTCCTGGTCCCAGTCCTTCCCCATTTCCTTCCCTTTCATTCATCCCCCCATATCTCTCCTAGGACCATCCCTTCCCACCACCGCCCTCCCAGCCTCAAGAAGAGCCGGTTCCAACCGCTCTGGGAGTGGTGACCTAGTGCGCATGTCCCAGTCCGGATTCTCCCACGGCCCAGCCTCCAACGCCAGTTAATAGCGTTGGTTTTCGTGTGAGCTACCGTTAACATCGATGTTTGGAGCAGGCTGCAGGCACCAGGCACCGCGGAAACCCCCGAGAGCCCCCTGAAGCTAATATATATTGAACTCCCAAGTCAGTAATGTCAGGATGCTGTGGTCTGAAAGACACATTGGCCACCTTGCAGAGTTTGCAAATCCGAAGAACTTAGTCATAGAGACCTCATTGCTGAACCGCGGTGGCTAAGTGCCCCGGTAATACTGGCTCTGAGTATTGTTGGGAAGAAGAAGTGAAATGGTGCATCTAGGGTGGCTGAACCACGGGCCTGAGTACATGGCGATTGATCTTTCCATGTTCCAAGAGCTGGTATTCGGGCTTCTTGCTACAACTGTTCTCTTAGCTTGGCCCCTATTTACAGTCACCCCTGACTCACTCTGAGGGCCGTTGACTGTTCATCTGTAGGTTCTTTCCCCAGGATATGTGTTAGCATCCCACAGCCTGATCATTTCTGGATAGACCACCCACACCTTTTGGAGATATGTCTCAAATCTCTTTATTTAACAACGGTGGTCGTGAAACCTAAAGACAGCCTCTCTGAAACTATTTTTACTTTTCATCTGGTTATCTTATTATATTAATCCTCCTCCTTCAGCCTATTCCATATATATATATATATATATGTATATATATATTTTTTAAACCAAACCCCCTTGCTGTGCCATTTCTCCCCTTCTTTTTTGGAGGAGTCTGGCGATGGAGGAATACTTGCCTGTGTTCAGGGCTTACTCCTGGCTCTGTGCTCAAGGATAACATCTTGTGAGACACGTGGGACCACATAGGATTCCAGGGATGAATCTTGGGTCAGCCTCCTGCAAGTGCCCTATCAGATATACTATTTCTCTGTCCCCCCCTCCAATTCTTCATCGGGTCCATAAAATTTCTCCTCTTAAGGGCTTTAAAACCCTGAGCCAACTTTCTCTTTCTTAGATTCTTGTCTGTTTCCCCTTTTGTACCCACTCTAACCCCTTTCCTTTCTCATGTATCCTTCAACCCTCACCCCCTCCAAATAACCACCACAGTGGAAATCCTCTCAATATTCAGAACCTTTATTACTAATCTATTCACTTATATGCATCTATTTATGAAACATTTATCAGAATCAAATAAATGTGTATGGCATTTCAAGTGTTTGTCTAAGGCAACCATCTGGTACCTAAAGTGGCATCAGCCATTGACTTGAGAGATGTCCATATCTTTTTCTCTCTGGACAAAAATCTGCACTTGCCCCAAAGAGGTGCATTTGGCAGCTTTTTCACGCTCCTGCTGAGCCTTCCTCTTCAGAGCCTCACGCTCTGGTCTCTGCTCTTTTGTGATGGGCTTTGACATGACTGGTTCGGGAACACTGGGCTTTCTCCATGGAATTGGTTGGGAACGGAAGTCTTGGAGTAGAAACTGACTCTGACGTTTGGGTGGAGCCTGGCGCTGGGTCCCAGAGACAGGAGGAGGGCCCTGCTGGAGAGAAGTGCTAGCCTTTGTCTTGGAGGGAGCAGGTCTAGAAGTTGCAGGGTGAGAAATAGGCCGGCTAGTAGAGCTCAGCAAAGCTGGTCGAGATGGGTTGGTCGAAATGGGCTGAGCTGGCCTGGCAGGATGTGACGAAGATGCAGTCGCTGGCCGGGATGAATTGGTGGCAGTTGGCGGAGCTGAGTTGGTCAAGCCAGGCCTGGCAGGGTCAGTTGCAGCAGGACGATGTGAAGCCATAGACTGTGGTCTCCGCCGAACACGTCGAGGTTCCGGCCTCTCCATGGTAAGAAAAGGCAAAGGGATCAATTTGACCTTCCCAGGAGGTGGCAGCTCAGACCAGGATGGAGCCGAGCATTCTTCAGCACTGCTGCCTAGTTTCTGAGCTTTGACCTGAGTTTTCTCCAGACCTTTTCCATGCCGTGTAGCACTTGGCCATGGTTTGACAGCTGAGGGGATCTGGACGTCTTTGGGCTTCGTTGAACTACCCAGGACCCGGGAGGAAGAGGATCCAGGCTTTGGCTCACTCTTCTTCCCCAGTGCATCAAACTCTTGCACAGACTCCAGCATGTGCATGCCTAGGCAGCTGCGGGGCTTTTTAAGGGCCTCTTGGCAAAGCTCCGGTTGACTTAACTTGCGTTTCATCCTGGCAACGGTGGGCTTCTCTTCTGCCTTCACCTTCTTCCTGGTCTTACTGTCATCAGCTTTCTTAGAGTTTTCTCTGGCCTTTTTTGTCTTCTCCTGCCCATGGCTCTTGGTCTTGCTGATCTTGCTGGACTCAGCTTTCTGAGGTTTGCTGTTCGGTTTGGCCATGGTCACAGGGCACCTGTCACTGACTGCAGCATTACAAACAATCCCTGCTTCCCCTAGCAGGCGTTCTGGGTCTTTGGAAGGGATTTTGGCTTTGGGTTCTCCCTCAAGAGGCTCAGAGGCCTTGTTTTTGTTCTTCCGTGTTGGGTGGGAGGTCCCCTTAGTGCCACCTGAGTTTTCTTGCCCCTGATTCAGAGTGATGGTATCTGTGGTGTTCATTCCCTGCAGATCTACACATTGATCTAGGTCTTGTAGGCAATCAAAGAGCTGGGGAAGTTGTTTATCTTCCACCCAGGTCATGATGTCTTCAAAAATACCCCCAGATTCAATTCCAATTTCAAGTGTTCCTGTGTCCTCCAAACACTGACCATTCTTTTCCTGGCAAGTAATTTCAGTACCAGGCTGTTGCTCTTGGCTGAGAGGATCAAAGCAGGCCAGGAGCTCGTGGATTTCAGGGATTTCTAGAGGGCACAGTGGAGGATCTTGGTTTACTATTGGGAACTGGTAGGTATCTGGAGACTTTGAAAGCCCAATGTTCATCTCATCCCAATTCTTGTGTGTTTGCTCCTGAGTTGGATCTGGGGCTAGTGCCAGGTCACTTTGTGCTGAATCTATTATGCGAGCATTTGGAAGCTCTGGTGGTGGGTTACTCTCAAGTATCTGAATCCAGCTACTGCAAGCCATGGGTAATTCTGACGTTGGTGTCAGACAAAATGTCTGATCGGAAGGTTGCAATGCCAGGGAAGTCTCCATTCCCAGGGAATTCATCACTACAAAGGAACCACGGAAGAAATCAGTGCCCCGTAAACAAGATATTCCCTCCACACAACTCGCGGTGCCACAATTGGGCACCTTCCGGCAATGGGCAAGGCATTGTTACTGGCTCTTCTAAGGACCATGGACAGGGCCCTGAGCTAGAAGACTGGAGGTAACTGTTGTAGTTCTTCCTGTTGGTCATGTGGTGCCGTTGTTTTCTTTGTATTTGAAAGAGTTTCTGTGTAAACTGTACTTAAAAATAAGAGACTTGGAACGGAGGAATAGCGCAGTCGGTAAAGCACTTGCCCTGTGCACAGCTGACCTTAGTTTGATCCTCAGCATCACATTCGTGCCCCTAAGCACCTTCGTAAGTGAAGCCTGAGCACACAGCGAGGTGCAAGCCCTGAGCACTGCGGTCTGTGACCCACATTCTGCCTCCCCCAAACTAAAGTTTTTTTTTTCTACGAAGAGATTTGTAAACTATTAAATGTTATGCAGAACTTAGTATGATATAGTCAATTTCTTCACTTTCCTGAAAAAAAAATACCCCGGAAGTTCATATCATGGAATCAAAGAAGGAATGAAGCACCACTTCCTCGTGGATTCTGTGCTCAAGTAGAGCTTCTAGGTTTGATAACTTTGTTTTTTTTTCCTTTTTTTTGGTTTTTGGGTCACACTCAGCAATGCACAGGGGTTCCTCCTGGCTCATGCACTCAGGAATTACCCATAGCGGTTCCCAGGGAACCATATGGGATGCTGGGAATCAAACCCGGGTCGGCCGCGTGTAAGGAAGTGCCCTACCCGCTGTGCTATCACGCCAGCCCCTATGTTTGATAACTTTGGACAGAAATTCTGAGTATATTGTGTATTCAGGATCTTGTACATTAATAAAGTAAGGGGAAGTTAATGTGGTATCATCACAATAAGAGTTCTGAAATGTCTTCAGAAATCACAAAAACAAAAATTTAAAAATTATTTAGTTAATAATTGGGCTGGAGCGATAGCACAGCGGTAGGGCATTTGCCTTGCACGCAGCCAACATGGCTGACCCGAGTTCGATTCCTCCGCCCTTCTCGGAGAGCCCAGCAAGCTACCGAGAATATCTCGCCCGCACGGCAGAGCCTGGCAAACTCCCCGTGGCATATTCGATGTGCCGAACACAGGAACAACAAAGTCTCCAATGGAGACGTTACTGGTCCCGCTCGAGCAAATTGATGATCAACGGGAGGGCCTTTACTTTACTTACTTAGTTAATAATTAATTATTTACTAAATAATAATTAATGGAGCTCATTGTGACTGTGATCATACTGGCGGACTGATCAACTATGAAAATGTGGCATTCCTTGTTATGCTACTGAAGTTTTCTTCTAGGAAACCTAGGTGGTCTTTACACTATCATACCTTCCAATCTGCTTTAGAAGCTCTGATGTCGAGTGTGAAAATATGGTGCTATAAAATGAGTGAGTGGAGTTTTTTTTTTGTTGTTGTTGCTTTTTGGATCACACCCAGCAATGCTCAGGGGTTCCTTCTGGCTCTACACTCAGGAATTACTCCTGGCGGTGCTTGGGGGACCATATGGGATGCTGGGAATCGAACCCGGGTCGGACGCGTGCAAAGCAAATGCCCTACCCGCTGTGCTATTGCTCCAGCCCTGAGTGAGGGGGATTTAAACTTAAACTGAGTTTATTTAACTTCAGGTTTCATAAATTTAACAATCTCAGTGTATTTAACAGAAATGCCACCTGTCTATTGACAGTTTCCCAAGTGGGGAAGTAAGATTTGACCCCAAGTTTTGAATGCCAGATTTCCCTTCTCTCCAGTTTACTCACCTTGGTAACTCGCTTCCGTGCTGGGTGGAGCGGACACAGAGTAGCAGACTCCAGAGGTGGAGGCTGGTGGTCGGTTCTTTGGGGGCTGGACCTCCTTTAGAGCCATAACCATTTCTGGAGATGCATTGCTGTAAGCTTGGAGGGCAGAGCCCCTACCTCCTTTGTATGTCACAGAGCCATTGGGTTGCAGGTAGGGACCAGCTTCTCCAGAAAGGAGAGGTCCCTGAGTGCCCTGATGATAGTAAACCACCTGGCTTCCTTCCTGGTAGGGAAGCGACGGGCTATAACTCTGATTTGGAACCTGAGATGGTGTCCTTTCAACAAGACTGGCAGAAAGTGATGGGTACAGAGACACCATGTGGTTGGTATCTAAGGTTTTCTCATAGAGAGCTGCCATAGACATGGAAGAGACATTGGTGTCTTGGTCAAGGATAGTCACAGTAAAGTCTCCCATGGAAGACTTCTTTTCAGTACTTCCTGCAATATCCCACTCCAAAACACTTGGGTAGGAAGCAGGCAATGTGGATAGCTGGCTCTGGCCAGATACTCCAGACAGCATTGTGGTGCTAGAATGTTGGTCAAGATCGGCACTGCCCATGAGTGGTTGGAAAGAGATGCCAGGATCTGAGGGCAGGAGCCAAGCAGATCCACCAGCTGGAGCAGATATGCTGGAGTCGTTGCAGACACTTCCTGTTAGGGAAGCTGCATTGTTGACGACGGGAAGGGGAAGCTGCAGAGAATGTGCAGTTCCCAATACAGATGGAGTTTGAATATTTTCTGTAAGAAACAAGAGGGTGATGAAAAAAATCTGTGAGACTGATAATCTCTGACAACTTTTTTTTTTCTTTTTGGGTCACACCCATGTGGATTTGTTGCTTACAGCTAGTTTCTCCCTGTCCTAGGTCTACCCGTAGCTTGCTCTCCTGTTGAACTTTATGCTATTTCCTAGAACGGAAGCATTTTAAAACTAGGAAGCCCTAAGAGAATGACTAACATGTTATTGGAGAAGAAAGAAACCCGAGGCCCAGATATGGCCTAGAGACTTGTTCAAGCTTTCCCATTATTTTTATTGGGATTGGGGTGGGTGGAATTTGGACCAATACCTGGCAGTGATCTTGGGCTATTCCTGGCTCTGTACTCTGGAGTGACCCCTTGTAGTGCTCAGGAGACTGGGTGCAGTGACAGAGATCCAACTGGATTGGCTGCCTACAAGGCAAATGCCTTGTCCCTTCCTGTACTATCTTGCTGTCCCTTATGTATTACCAGGTTACGGAACCTAAGCATGTGGACTTTCTTGCTAGGACTCTGCCTTGATCACTACAATGTCAGAAACTAGGAAGAAGGTGCTTTCCATTAATATAGGCATGTGGGGTCGTTACAACTATTACCATTGTGATCTTCAGGTTTTGTATTTTGCTTGTGCAGTTCCTATCTATTACCTACGGCTCACATATAACTCAAACTACTTGATGAATTGAAGGTTCGCAACTGTACACTGGTTTCCGATCCCCCCTCAAAAATGAGTACTTTAGTTTTTCTCAAGATGTGTTTTCGGAAGGAAGACTTGTTTAAATTCTGAGTCTCAAGTAGCTTTCCTGCAAAGGATTTACGTACAACTCTAATTAAGAATAATGTGCACACAGAAATAAAATTTGTCTATTTCACGTGATTTACATGGGAGGAAGTATAGAGATAAAGAAAAAGTCATGAAAAATATGTATCACGGAACTGAAAAAGAAGTATTTAGATATTAATGAAATCTGGGCTATGTGGCAAGCAGCAGAGTACAGTAACTGATTGACAGCAGACCCAAGAGTAAGCCCTGGCCAACAGTGAATATCGTCCCCAAACCAAACAAAGTAAACAGTACAATAAGTTTATTAAGAAATTGTGTCATGTATACGATATGAAGATAGTATTCTATTTTAGCAAAAACTACTAGCCAAAAAAGGGAATAGAAGGTGTTTATGGCTTACCAGTCCATAAAACAGAAGATTTTCCAGTAACTTACATAACAAGCAGAAAATATAATACATGTTATTGCATTTGGTAGCCAGTATATGTTTTAAAGGAGTATAAAGCAGAAATCCATATAATAATTATAAGGAAATGGCATTATTATTCTCTTCCATACCTCTGAGTATTAGCCATCAAACAACAGGTATTAAATAGAGCATACCATTTCAGTAAATCACACAAGAAGCAGAAAAGACCATCTGAAAAATGGTCACAAAAATTTCAGATTTATTTTTAAAACCTAGATGACAAGTATCTTTATCAGACAGGAAAATTTCATTCCCAAAGTTTCAGAAGCAATCACCAAAATCCAATTGAAATATTTTTAATGTAGGAAAACTCAGACTCCACAAAACTGAAATCAGTGTGTACTTAGACAACTGAGACTTGACTTTTCTATTTCTTCGTTAGGATCTGAAAGCAGATGTTGACTGCTATCAAAATGCTGTCATGTTAGGAAGAAAGTGCTTTTTTTTTTGCCTTTTTGGTCACACCCGGCATTGCACAGGAGTTTCTCCTGACTCATGCACTCAGGAATTACTCCTGAACACCCTGAGTGGTGTTCATGCTGGCAATCAAACCCGGGTTGGCCATGCGCAAGGCAAACGCCCAACCTATTGCTCCAGCCCAGAAAAAAACTCTTTGTGAAGCTGACAAGTTGCCTTAACCTGGACCCTACTTACCACACAAAAGAATCAATTCTCCTGGTTCAAGTTAGAAGATTATCACTTCTTTATTTTAACAGGCAGAGCATACATGTACCTGACAAACTAGAAAGTTATAAAAACATTGAAGATGATGTATCTTCCATCCCCCTAGGTAACTAGTATTAGTTATTGATGGGAAGTATCATTTCTAAAACGTGTTTACTTTCAAAACCGCCAAGTGCAAACTGTGTTCTAGAGACAATAAGAAAAGAAACCACAACCATGGATTTCTGATAGGCTGTTTTTTCTACTGGTACTCTACTCGAGACAGAGTATGTTTTCTAGTCCTAGAATTGATTAAAGTCAACTGCTTTGACTTGCTCTCAGTATAGTTAACTTTATTCGTTCTGTTTGGATTTGAACGATTTTGTTCTCTCTAACATTCTATCTCAACTGTATCTCCTTCCTTGATAATTTCCATCCATAATCTTTCTTTCCTATTTTATTCTCCCTCATCTCATCTTCTACTTCTTGGCTTCTGTTTGTCTAGGCTTGTTGAAAATAACTCTAAACTCCTTACCTTTGAGGACTTGCCCCCCTACTACTCAGCACTCCACACCTTCCCCACAATCCAGTTTTTTTATCATCGAGTTTAGATAGAAAACTCAAAAGACACATGATAATGACTTTTGAATAGCACTACATTTAAAATACTAAATTATAAATACAAGTGGAGAGACCGCTACAGATAAAACATCCTGGTATATGTTAGATTTTGTACCAAAACTACATTTTCTGTTTCTATCAAAATATTGTCTCTGATTTACTTTTTTTCATGGATATCATGTTGAAATCACTATTAAAAGGAAAAGGAAACACAGAGAGTGAACACTCATATATAAACATGCATTTGAGCTTGTAAGTATATATCAACTATAATGTAATCAATGAGGAAAAACACTCTATGTGAGAGAAAGGAAGTCAATGTCTAAAATCACCCAACAAATGTGAATGTCAAGCTAAAATAAGGCTTACCGTATTCTAGTTGAAAACTTTCCTCTATTATTACATGCTGCTTTTCCTTGACTGCTAAGTTTAGGGATAAGAAATCTCATGAAAAGCTTTGAAAAATATTATTCCTTACCTGACATGATCAGAAAAGAGGAAATATCAAGGAAAGGTAAATGAGAAGAGGAGACAATAGGAGAGTACGTCTGAACACTGAAGCGGAAGTCCACAAGTGTCCAGTACCAATGACTGATCACTGGTGATTGGTCATTGGTCAGTGACGGTCACTTGCTATGATCCAAGCTTGTTTATGAACAACTGCTTGGAAACCCCAAGATTCTACCAGGTGCTGGTAGGTTTGGTGGAGAATGATGTCATAAAGCAGGCAGTTGAAAGGTAGAGGCTAGCAAATAGGGAGGTCAGACACCCAAGAAGAAGACTGGATTGGATAGCCTGAGAGGCAGACTTAAGCAGGCTAGAGAGATGGAATCTTACAAGACAGTTATAACAGTTTCACCTTCCTCAGACTCTTAGGTTAGGGAAATGCTCCTATTATACTGATGAGCTTACATATTTCATTAATAAATCAAGAGTTACTACAAAATACTTTATATTGCCTAATTAACCAATAACATTAAGTTACTTGGTAGTGTATTTTGTATAATGTTTAATAATAATGTTAATGCTTTGTAATATACATTATTACTCACTTTAGGGTTAGGAAATGATGGATTATTATGAGCAGTCTTCCCGTAACAAAAAACCCTAAGTTTAGGATGTTCTGCTAGCAAACATGCACCCAAAAGAAAAGAGTAGGCAAGGATAGAATAGATGACAAAGGATCTGCCAGCTGAAAACTTGTGCCAGGAAAACTTTATAAATAAATCTTTCATTTATTTATTTTGATTTTGGGTCCTCACCTAGCCATGCTCAGGGCTTGCTTATGGCTCCACACTCAGGAATCACTCCTGGAGGAGCTCGGTAGACTGGGTACAAGAGAGGTGCCCTGCCCACTGCATTATCTCTCCTCTCAAACAACTTTGTTTTACGGATGCCTACTGATTTCTGTGAACTACACTAGCCTCTGCTCTCCATGTCCCTGTGGCATGTGTATATACTTTCTAACTGTCCTTGATGTCTCTGTCAACTCCAACAATGGCTCACCTGTTGGGATCTGCTGGGGTTAGGAGAGCAATATTGCATTATATTGACCTGCCATGAGATCACTGAATGCTGCACAGGTGACCCTAACGCTTGGCCAATCCGCGTGTTTGTCAACTTTTGTGTTTGTCTCATTCTCAGTGACTGACCACTGTTGAGTGGAGGTACAAAGTGACAACTGGATTTGGCAGATGAGAAGCAATTTAGACAGATTATAACCAATTTTTGTGATCAACACATTATAACATCTATTAGAAAATCCAAGTAGTGTGGGATAATTGGGGACCTCTAAAAAGAATCAGAAAGAACACTAGAAGTACTTGAAGGCAGTTTTCATTTAAAATAGTGTCGTCATCTGGATCAAAGGGATAATCCAGTGGGAAACGCACTTGCCTTGCACTTGGTGGACCTGGATTCAATCCCTGCCATCCCAATATGTATGTTACCTTGAACCCTTGAGGATTGTCTTCATACATAGCAAGCACCATCCTCACTGTACTATCAATTCGCATAGCCCAGGAAGTGTGTGTGTGTGTGTGTTATGTGTGTGTGTGTGTCTGTGTGTGTGTAGAGAGAGGTTTTGGGCCAGCCCCAGTGATACTCAGGTAATCTCGTCTCTGTGCTCAGGAGTGACTCCTGGTGGTGCTCATGGGACCATATGTGGTGCTGGAGATAGAACCAGGGTCAGTCACATGGAATATTAATATATTAACCCCTACATTATTGCTCAGTGCTGGAGCAGAAATATATTTTAGAAGTGAAAAAAAGATGATCCTGTTGGAGTCAGTGCAAAGACAGAATCAGGAACTTTGCTGGGGAAGGATCACCCAAGTGTCCGGGGACTGATTTCATAGTACAACTGCAGAGATGAGCAGATACAGAGATAGATCCTCAAGCAGTAACCAATTTGCTATGTGTCGTTTTATAAATAAAAAATATATGCTGATCCCTAATTAGCAGATGGAAGAAAGAAAGGAAGACTGAGAGGAAGAGAGAAACAGAGAAAGAAAGAAAGAAAGAAAGAAAGAAAGGAAGAAAGAAAGAGAATAAAGGGAAGGAAGGAAGGAAGGAAGCAGGGAAGGAAGGAAGGAGGGAAGGAAGGAAGGAAGGAAAGAAGGAAGGAAAGAAGGAAGGAAGAAGTTTTCGGCTGCTGGGGCTGGCTCCATTGGACCTCACCCCCCGTCTCCGATGCCCTGAATAAAACAGGCTGGCACGGGGTCTAGAGGCATGTCTATGGTGTATTGTTCTGTGCTCTCTTCAGAGAGATTTATTGTGTAGTCTCTGGTTCACAGCCATTGATGAGCTTATATGGCGCCAGAGGTGGTTTGTGGGTGTGACTGCCAAGCTGCTGGAAACAGGGGAAGTTGGGGAGAGGTCACTCATTCTCTCCTTTCATTGAGCCTGGAGTTTTCAGTCAGAAGTCACACATACCTGAGTTTTTCTGCAGATCACTCATAGATGAGGCTTGTCTACACGTGCAGATAGCGGCCATGATCATGGATTTCAAGTACTGGAGGATTTTGGCTGCTGGGGCTAGCTCCATTGGGGCGGAGAAGGGATGGGACTCTAAGTAGATTTTGAATCACTTTATCTTTATTTTCTTATCTTTTCTTATTTTTTTGAGAGTTCTCTTGATTGAATCTTTATATTTTTAAAATTTTATTTTATTGAATAATCAGAGTCTCCTACCCCGTGCCTGACTGTCCTCACCAGGGCCCGACAGCTGAAGACCTCCAGGACCCAGCCAAAGCCATGCTGACACCACTCTCCACTCTCTTGGATGAGCCTCATGCATAAAGGAACCAGCAGAGGAACCCAGGTGTGCGGGACCCAGGGCTGAGATCGCCAAGCCTGCACGGTTTGGGACTGGACCTGCCAGTAGCTAGACAGTTACACCCACCAACTGCCGTGTAACCCCAACAACGGCCAGGATCCAGAGATTATCACACTCAGCTCCCGGGAGAGAACAAGGCAGAGTCTCCTACCCTGTGCCTGACTGTCCGCACCAGGGCCCAACAGCTGAAGACCTCCAGGCCCCAGCCAAGGGCACACTGGGACCACTCTCCACACACTTGGATGAGCCTCACACATAATGGAACTGGCAGAGGAACCCAGGTACTGGCAGAGGAACAAAGGCATGCGGGACCCGGGGCTGAGATCTCCAAGCCTGCCTGGATCGAGGATAAGCATCCTGCACCCAGATCCTCCATCTTCCAGTAGGCAGGGGTCACACCTACCAGCTGACCCCCAGAGCCGTGTAATCCCATCAACGGCCAAGATGCAGAGACTATAAAACACAGCTCCCAGACGTCTTATTATCTCATTCTTACTTTGGACAACCTGGCAGGCTACCGAATGTAACCTGCCCACATGGCAGAGTCTGGCAAATTCCCCGTGGCGTACCCAATATGCCAAATGCCAGTAACAATGATGGGTCTCTTTCTCCTATTGCTGAAGTAAAGTAAAGTAACTGGAGCGATAGCACAGCGGTAGGGCGTTTGCCTTGCACGCAGCCAACATGGCCGACCCGAGTTCGATTCCTCTGCCCCTCTCGGAGAGCCCAGCAAGCTACTGAGAGTATCTCGCCCGCACGGCAGAGCCTGGCAAACTCCCCGTGGCATCTTCGATGTGCCGAACACAGGAACAACAAAGTCTCCAATGGAGACGTTTTTGGTCCCGCTCGAGCAAATCGATGAACAACGGGAGGGCCTAACCCTGAAGGAGACGTTACTGGTACCTGCTCAAGACAATTGACGAACAACAGAATGATAGTGATCTTGACCCAGCGATGCACAGGGGTTACTCCTGGCTCTGCACTCAGGAGTTACTCCTGGCGGTGCTCAGGGGACCATATGGGATGCTGGGAATCGAACCCGGGTCGCCGCGTGCAAGGCAAACGCCCTACCCACTGTGCTATTGCTCCAACCCCTCCTTAGTTTTTTTTTTTAATTTGGGCTACACCCTGCATTGCTTGGGGCTTACTCCTGGCTCTTACACTCAGGAATTAGCCCTGTAAGAGCTCGGAGGACCTTATGGGATGACAGGAATCGAACTCGGGTCGCCATGTGCCAGGGAAACACCCTCCCCGCTGGACTTTGCTCCAGGTTATCCAGATGTGACCAGGAACTCTTGGTGGAGGCACAGAAAAAGCATCTTATGGGCGGGTGGGTCTTGTTTGGATGTGGTGGCATGGGAGGGTCTTCCAGGGGCAGGAGGCCCGTGTGGGTCTCAGAGCCTCGGGCATCAGGGCCAGAAGGCTGCAGGACTGTAGCTGGGGCGGGGTGCTGGGATGATGATGGGGTGGAAGGGCCATGACCTCTCTACAAAACTTGCACCCTGTATTTGAAAATCTCTCACTGACTCAGGGGCGGGATGTTGGGTTCTGGCTTCCGGCTGGATCCCCTACTTTTTTCTTTTTCTTTTTTTCTTTTTGCTTTTTGGGACACACCTAGGGGTGCTCAGGGGTTGCTCCTGGCTCTGGACTCAGGAATCACATCTGGTGGTGCTCAGGGGACCCTGTGGAATGCCGAGGATTGAACCTGGTTCTGCTGCGTGCAGTCAAATGCCCTACCCACTCTTAAAGAGGGTATTGACCCAAGCCCCACCCCCATTTTTGAGCAGAGCAGCAAGCTGGGGTGTCCCCCCCAACCTCTCCCATGCTCCCCCTGTAAAGTTGGTTCGGAATCACCTTGCCCCCTCCTCAAGATACACGACTGTATCTCACCCTCTCTTTTTTTTTTTTTTCTGCTTTTTGGTTCACACTTGGCGATGCTCAGGGGTTACTCCTGGCTTTGCACTCAGGAATTACCCCTGGCGATTCTCAGGGGACCATATGGGATGCTGAAATTGAACCTGGGTTCCTTGCATGCAAGGCAAATGCCCTACCCGCTGTGCTATCTCTTCAGCCCCTGACCTGTTATTTTTAACTTATTTTATTTTCCTACTTTTGTTGTTCCTTTGATGAATGGAATACAGTTTTTCATTAAAAAGCATTTTCATGTAACCCACCAACTTTCCCATCATGCCCATCTGCTGTCCCGGTGCCAGTCCTTCCCCGTTTCCTTCCCTTTCATTCATCCCCCTAAATCTCTCCTAGGACCATCCCTTCCCACCACCGCCCTCCCAGCCTCAAGAAGAGCCGGTTCCAACCGCTCTGGGAGCGGTGACCTAGTGCGCATGTCCCAGTCCGGATTCTCCCACGGCCCAGCCTCCAACGCCAGTTAATAGCGTTGGTTTTCGTGTGAGCTACCGTTAACATCGATGTTTGGAGCAGGCTGCAGGCACCAGGCACCGCGGAAACCCCCGAGAGCCCCCTGAAGCTAATATATATTGAACTCCCAAGTCAGTAATGTCAGGACGCTGTGGTCTGAAAGACACATTGGCCACCTTGCAAAGTTTGCAAATCCAAAGAACTTAGTCATAGAGACCTCATTGCTGAACCGCGGTGGCTAAGTGCCCCGGTAATACTGGCTCTGAGTATTGTTGGGAAGAAGAAGTGAAATGGTGCATCTAGGGTGGCTGAACCACGGGCCTGAGTACATGGCGATTGATCTTTCCATGTTCCAAGAGCTGGTATTCGGGCTTCTTGCTACAACTGTTCTCTTAGCTTGGCCCCTATTTACAGTCACCCCTGACTCACTCTGAGGGCCGTTGACTGTTCATCTGTAGGTTCTTTCCCCAGGATATGTGTTAGCATCCCACAGCCTGATCATTTCTGGATAGACCACCCACACCTTTTGGAGATATGTCTCAAATCTCTTTATTTAACAACGGTGGTCGTGAAACCTAAAGACAGCCTCTCTGAAACTATTTTTACTTTTCATCTGGTTATCTTATTATATTAATCCTCCTCCTTCAGCCTATTCCATATATATGTATATATATATATATTTTAAACCAAACCCCCTTACTGTGCCATTTCTCCCCTTCTTTTTTGGAGGAGTCTGGCGATGGAGGAATACTTGCCTGTGTTCAGGGCTTACTCCTGGCTCTGTGCTCAAGGATAACATCTTGTGAGACACGTGGGACCACATAGGATTCCAGGGATGAATCTTGGGTCAGCCTCCTGCAAGTGCCCTATCAGATATACTATTTCTCTGTCCCCCCCTCCAATTCTTCATCGGGTCCATAAAATTTCTCCTCTTAAGGGCTTTAAAACCCTGAGCCAACTTTCTCTTTCTTAGATTCTTGTCTGTTTCCCCTTTTGTACCCACTCTAACCCCTATTCCTTTCTCATGTATCCTTCAACCCTCACCCCTCCAAATAACCACCACAGTGGAAATCCTCTCAATATTCAGAACCTTTATTACTAATCTATTCACTTATATGCATCTATTTATGAAAAATTTATTAGAATCAATGAAATGTGTATGGCATTTCAAGTGTTTGTCTAAGGCAACCATCTGGTACCTAAAGTGGCATCAGCCATTGACTTGAGAGATGTCCATATCTTTTTCTCTCTGGACAAAAATCTGCACTTGCCCCAAAGAGGTGCATTTGGCAGCTTTTTCACGCTCCTGCTGAGCCTTCCTCTTCAGAGCCTCTCGCTCTGGTCTCTGCTCTTTTGTGATGGGCTTAGACATGACTGGCTCGGGAACACTGGGCTTTCTCCATGGAATTGGTTGGGAACGGAAGTCTTGGAGTAGAAACTGACTCTGACGTTTGGGTGGAGCCTGGCGCTGGGTCCCAGAGACAGGAGGAGGGCCCTGCTGGAGAGAAGTGCTAGCCTTTGTCTTGGAGGGAGCAGGTCTAGAAGTGGCAGGGTGAGAAATAGGCCGGCTAGTAGAGCTCAGCAAAGCTGGTCGAGATGGGCTGGTCGAGATGGGCTGAGCTGGCCTGGCAGGACGTGACGAAGATGCAGTCGCTGGCCGGGATGAATTGGTGGCCGTTGGCTGAGCTGAGTTGGTCAAGCCAGGCCTGGCAGGGTCAGTTGCAGCAGGACGATGTGAAGCCATAGACTGTGGTCTCCGCCGAACACGTCGAGGTTCCGGCCTCTCCATGGTAAGAAAAGGCAAAGGGATCAATTTGACCTTCCCAGGAGGTGGCAGCTCAGACCAGGATGGAGCCGAGCATTCTTCAGCACTGCTGCCTAGTTTCTGAGCTTTGACCTGAGTTTTCTCCAGACCTTTTCCATGCCGTGTAGCACTTGGCCATGGTTTGACAGCTGAGGGGATCTGGACGTCTTTGGGCTTCGTTGAACTACCCAGGAACCGGGAGGAAGAGGATCCAGGCTTTGGCTCACTCTTCTTCCCCAGTGCAGCAAACATTTGCACAGACTCCAGCATGTGCATGCCTAGGCAGCTGCGGGGCTTCTTAAGGGCCTCTTGGCAAAGCTCAGGTTGACTTAACTTGCGTTTCATCCTGGCACCGGTGGGCTTCTCTTCTGCCTTCACCTTCTTCATAGTCTTGTTGTCATCAGCTTTCTTAGAGTTTTCTCTGGCCTTTTTTGTCTTCTCCTGCCCATGGCTCTTGGTCTTGCTGATCTTGCTGGACTCAGCTTTCTGAGGTTTGCTGTTCGGTTTGGCCATGGTCACAGGGTACCTGTCACTGACTGCAGCATTACAAACAATCCCTGCTTCCCCTAGCAGGCGTTCTGGGTCTTTGGAAGGGATTTTGGCTTTGGGTTCTCCCTCAAGAGGCTCAGAGGCCTTGTTTTTGTTCTTCCGTGTTGGGTGGGAGGTCCCCTTAGTGCCACCTGAGTTTTCTTGCCCCTGATTCAGAGTGATGGTATCTGTGGTGTTCATTCCCTGCGGATCTACACATTGATCTAGGTCTTGTAGGCAATCAAAGAGCTGGGGAAGTTGTTTATCTTCCACCCAGGTCATGATGTCTTCAAAAATACCCCCAGATTCAATTCCAATTTCAAGTGTTCCTGTGTCCTCCAAACACTGACCATTCTTTTCCTGGCAAGTAATTTCAGTACCAGGCTGTTGCTCTTGGCTGAGAGGATCAAAGCAGGCCAGGAGCTCGTGGATTTCAGGGATTTCTAAAGGGCACAGTGGAGGATCTTGGTTTACTATTGGGAACTGGTAGGTATCTGGAGACTTTGAAAGCCCAATGTTCATCCCATCCCAATTCTTGTCTGTGTGCTCCTGAGTTGGATCTGGGGCTAGTGCCAGGTTACTTTGTGCTGAATCTATTATGCGAGCATTTGGAAGCTCTGGTGGTGGGTTACTCTCAAGTATCTGAATCCAGCTACTGCAAGCCATGGGTAATTCTGACGTTGGTGTCAGACAAAATGTCTCATCGGAAGGTTGCAATGCCAGGGAAGTCTCCATTCCCAGGGAATTCATCACTACAAAGGAACCACGGAAGAAATCAGTGCCCCGTAAACAAGATATTCCCTCCACACAACTCGCGGTGCCACAATTGGGCACCTTCCGGCAATGGGCAAGGCATTGTTACTGGCTCTTCTAAGGACCATGGACAGGGCCCTGAGCTAGAAGACTGGAGGTAACTGTTGTAGTTCTTACTGTTGGTCATGTGGTGCCGTTGTTTTCTTTGTATTTGAAAGAGTTTCTGTGTAAACTGTACTTAAAAATAAGAGACTTGGAACAGAGGAATAGCGCGGTCGGTAAAGCACTTGCCCTGTGCACAGCTGACCTTAGTTTGATCCTCAGCATCACATTCGTGCCCCTAAGCACCTTCGTAAGTGAAGCCTGAGCACACAGCGAGGTGCAAGCCCTGAGCACTGCGGTCTGTGACCCACATTCTGCCTCCCCCAAACTAAAGTTTTTTTTTTCTACGAAGAGATTTGTAAACTATTAAATGTTATGCAGAACTTAGCATGATATAGTCAATTTCTTCACTTTCCTGAAAAAAAAATACCCCGGAAGTTCATATCATGGAATCAAAGAAGGAATGAAGCACCACTTCCTCGTGGATTCTGTGCTCAAGTAGAGCTTCTAGGTTTGATAACTTTGTTTTTTTTCCCTTTTTTTTGCTTTTTGGGTCACACTCAGCAATGCACAGGGTTCCTCCTGGCTCATGCACTCAGGAATTATCCCTAGCTGTGCCCGGGGAACCATATGGGATGCTGGGAATCGAACCCTGGTCGGCCGCGTGCAAGGTAAATGCCCTACCCGCTGTGCTATCACACCAGCCCCTAGGTTTGATGACTTTGGACAGGGTGTCTTGAGTATATTGTGTATTCAGAATCTTGTACATTAATAAAGTAAGGGGAAGTTAATGTGGTATCATCACAATAAGAGTTCTGAAATGTCTTCAGAAATCACAAAACAATAAGAAATCATTTAGTTAATAATTAAGTATTAACTGAATAATAATTAATGGAGCTCATTGTGACTGTGATCATACTGGCGGACTGATCAACTATGAAAATGTGGCATTCCTTGTTATGCTACTGAAGTTTTCTTCTAGGAAACCTAGGTGGTCTTTACACTATCATACCTTCCAATCTGCTTTAGGAGCTCTGATGTCGAGTGTGAAAATATGGTGCTATAAAATGAGTGAGTGGAGTTTTTTTGTTGTTGTTGTTGCTTTTTGGATCACACCCAGCAATGCTCAGGGGTTCCTCCTGGCTCTACACTCAGGAATTACTCCTGGCGGTGCTTGGGGGACCATATGGGATGCTGGGAATCGAACCCGGGTCGGACGCGTGCAAAGCAAATGCCCTACCCGCTGTGCTATTGCTCCAGCCCCGAGTGAGGGGGATTTAAACTTAAACTGAGTTTATTTAACTTCAGGTTTCATAAATTTAACAATCTCAGTGTATTTAACAGAAATGCCACCTGTCTATTGACAGTTTCCCAAGTGGGGAAGTAAGATTTGACCCCAAGTTTTGAATGCCAGATTTCCCTTCTCTCCAGTTTACTCACCTTGGTAACTCGCTTCCGTGATGGTTGGAGCAGACGCAGAGTAGCAGACTCCAGAGGTGGAGGCTGGTGGTCGGTTCTTTGGGGGCTGGACCTCCTTTAGAACCGTAACCATTTCTGGAGATGCATTGCTGTAAGCTTGGAGGGCAGAGCCCCTACCTCCTTTGTATGTCACAGAGCCATTGGGTTGCAGGCAGGGACCAGCTTCTCCAGAAAGGAGAGGTCCCTGAGTGCCCTGATGATAGTAAACCACCTGGCTTCCTTCCTGGTAGGGAAGCGACGGGCTATAACTCTGATTTGGAACCTGAGATGGTGTCCTTTCAACAAGACTGGCAGAAAGTGATGGGTACAGAGACACCATGTGGTTGGTATCTAAGGTTTTCTCATAGAGAGCTGCCATAGACATGGAAGAGACATTGGTGTCTTGGTCAAGGATAGTCACAGTAAAGTCTCCCATGGAAGACTTCTTTTCAGTACTTCCTGCAATATCCCACTCCAAAACACTTGGGTAGGAAGCAGGCAATGTGGATAGCTGGCTCTGGCCAGATACTCCAGACAGCATTGTGGTGCTAGAATGTTGGTCAAGATCGGCACTGCCCATGAGTGGTTGGAAAGAGATGCCAGGATCTGAGGGCAGGAGCCAAGCAGATCCACCAGCTGGAGCAGATATGCTGGAGTCGTTGCAGACACTTCCTGTTAGGGAAGCTGCATTGTTCACGACAGGAAGGGGAAGCTGCAGAGAATGTGCAGTTCCCAATACAGATGGTGTTTGAATATTTTCTGTAAGAAACAAGAGGGTGATGAAAAAAATCAGTGAGACTGATAATCTCTGACAACTTTTTTTTTCTTTTTGGGTTCCACCCATGTGGATTTGTTGCTTACAGCTAGTTCCTCTTTGTCCTAGCTCTACCCGTAGCTTGCTCTCCTGTTGAACTTTATGCTATTTCCTAGAACGGAAGCATTTTAAAACTAGGAAGCCCTAAGAGAATGACTAACATGTTATTGGAGAAGAAAGAAACCCGAGGCCCAGAGATGGCCTAGAGACTTGTTCAAGCTTTCCCATTATTTTTATTGGGATTGGGGTGGGGTGGAATTTGGACCAATACCTGGCAGTGATCTTGGGCTATTCCTGGCTCTGTACTCTGGAGTGACCCCTTGTAGTGCTCAGGAGACTGGGTGCAGTGACAGAGATCCAACTGGATTGGCTGCCTACAAGGCAAATGCCTTATCCCTTCCTGTACTATCTTGCTGTCCCTTATGTATTACCAGGTTACGGAACCTAAGCATGTGGACTTTCTTGCTAGGACTCTGCCTTGATCACTACAATGTCAGAAACTAGGAGGAAGATGCTTTCCATTAATATAAACATGTGGGGTCGTTACAACTATTACCATTGTGATCTTCAGGTTTTGTATTTTGTTTGTGCAGTTCCTATCTATTACCTACGGCTCACATATAACTCAAACTACTTGATGAATTGAAGGTTCGCAACCGTACCCTGGTTTCCGATCCCCCCTCAAAAATGAGTACTTTAGTTTTTCTCAAGATGTGTTTTTGGAAGGAAGACTTGTTTAAATTCTGAGTCTCAAGTAGCTTTCCTGCAAAGGAGTTACTTACAACTCTAATTAAGAATAATGTGCACACAGAAATAAAATTTGTCTATTTCACGTGATTTACATGGGAGGAAGTATAGAGATAAAGAAAAAGTCATGAAAAATATGTATCACGGAACTGAAAAAGAAGTATTTAGATATTAATGAAATCTGGGCTATGTGGCAAGCAGCAGAGTACAGTAACTGATTGACAGCAGACCCAAGAGTAAGCCCTGGCCAACAGTGAAAGTCGTCCACAAACCAAATAAAATAAACAGTACAATAAATTTATTAAGGAATTGTGTCATGTATACGATATGAAGATAGTATTCTATTTTAGCAAAACTACTAGCCAAAAAAGGGAATAGAAGGTGTTTATGGCTTACCAGTCCATAAAACAGAAGATTTTCCAGTAACTTACATAACAAGCAGAAAATATAATACATGTTATTGCATTTGGTAGCCAGTATATGTTTTAAAGGAGTATAAAGCAGAAATCCATATAATAATTACAAGGAAATGGCATTATTATTCTCTTCCATACCTCTGAGTATTAGCCATCAAACAACATGTATTAAATAGAGCATACCATTTCAGTAAATCACAAAAGAAGCAGAAAAGACCATCTGAAAAATGGTCACAAAAATTTCAGATTTATTTTTAAAACCTAGATGACAAGTATCTTTATCAGACAGGAAAATTTCATTCCCAAAGTTTCAGAAACAATCACCAAAATCCAATTGAAATATTTTTAATGTAGGAAAACTCAGACTCCACAAAACTGAAATCAGTGTGTACTTAGACAACTGAGACTTGACTTTTCTATTTCTTTGTTAGGATCTGAAAGCAGATGTCGACTGCTATCAAAATGCTGTCATGTTAGGAAGAAAGTACTTTTTTTTGCCTTTTTGGTCACACCCGGCATTGCACAGGAGTTTCTCCTGGCTCATGCACTCAGGAATTACTCCTGAACACCCTGAGTGCTGTTCATGCTGGGAATCAAACCTGGGTCGGCCATGCGCAAGGCAAACGCCCAGCCTATTGCTCCAGCCCAGAAAAAAACTCTTTGTGAAGGTGACAAGTTGCCTTAACCTGGACCCTACTTACCACACAAAAGAATCAATTCTCCTGGTTCAAGTTAGAAGATTATCACTTCTTTATTTTAACAGGCAGAGTATACATGTACCTGACAAACTAGAAAGTAATAAAAACATTGAAGATGATGTATCTTCCATCCCCCTAGGTAACTAGTATTAGTTATTGATAGGAAGCATCATTTCTAAAACGTGTTTACTTTCAAAACCGCCAAGTGCCAACTGTGTTCTAGAGACAATAAGAAAAGAAACCACAACCATGGATTTCTGATAGGCTGTTTTTTCTACTGGTACTCTACTCGAGACAGAGTATGTTTTCTAGTCCTAGAATTGATTAAAGTCAACTGCTTTGACTTGCTCTCAGTATAGTTAACTTTATTCGTTCTGTTTGGATTTGAACGATTTTGTTCTCTCTAACATTCTATCTCAACTGTATCTCCTTCCTTGATAATTTCCATCCATAATCTTTCTTTCCTATTTTATTCTCCCTCATCTCATCTTCTACTTCTTGGCTTCTGTTTGTCAAAGCTTGTTGAAAATGACCCTAAACTCCTTACCTTTGAGGACTTGCCCCCCTACCACTCAGCACTCCACACCTTCCCCACAATCCAGTTTTTTTATCATCGAGTTTAGATAGAAAACTCAAAAGACACATGATAATGACTTTTGAATAGCACTACATTTAAAATACTAAATTATACATACAAGTGGAGAGACCGCTACGGATAAAACATCCTGGTATATGTTAGGTTTTCTACCAAAACTACATTTTCTGTTTCTGTCAAAATATTGTCTCTGATTTACTTTTTTTCATGGATATCATGTTGAAATCACTATTAAAAGGAAACGGAAACACAGAGAGTGAACACTCATATATAAACATGCATTTGAGCTTGTAAGTATATATCAACTATAATGTAATCAATGAGGAAAAACACTCTATGTGAGAGAAAGGAAGTCAATGTCTAAAATCACCCAACAAATGTGAACGTCAAGCTAAAATAAGGCTTACCGTATTCTAGTTGAAAACTTTCCTCTATTATTACATGCTGCTTTTCCTTGACTGCTAAGTTTAGGGATAAGAAATCTCATGAAAAGCTTTGAAAAATATTATTCCTTACCTGACATGATCAGAAAAGAGGAAATATCAAGGAAAGGTAAATGAGAAGAGGAGACAATAGGAGAGTACGTCTGAACACTGAAGCGGAAGTCCACAAGTGTCCAGTACCAATGACTGATCACTGGTGATTGGTCATTGGTCAGTGACGGTCACTTGCGATGATCCAAGCTTGTTTATGAACAACTGCTTGGGAACCCCAAGATTCTACCAGGTGCTGGTAGGTTTGGTGGAGAATGATGTCATAAAGCAGGCAGTTGAAAGATAGAGGCTATCCAATAGGGAGGTCAGACTCCCAAGAAGAAGACTGGATTGGATAGCCTGAGAGGCAGACTTAAGCAGGCTAGAGCGATGGAATCTTACAAGACAGTTATAACAGTTTCACCTTCCTCAGACTCTTAGGTTAGGGAAATGCTCCTATTATACTGATGAGCTTACATATTTCATTAATAAATCAAGAGTTACTGCACAATACTTTATATTGCCTAATTAACCAATAACATTAAGTTACTTGTAGTGTATTTTGTATAATGTTTAATAATATTAAATTATATGTTAATGCTTTGTAATATGCATTATTACTTACCTTAGGGTTAGGAAATGATGGATTATTATGAGCAGTCTTCCCGTAACAAAAATCGCTAAGTTTAGGGTGTTCTGCTAGCAAACATGCACCCAGAAAAGAATAGTAGACAAGGATAGAATAGTTGACAAAGTATCTACCAGCTGTAAACTTGTGCCAGGCAAACTTTATAAATAAATCTTTCATTTACTTATTTTGATTTTGGGTCCTCACCTAGCCATGCTCAGGGCTTGCTCCTGGCTCCACACTCCTGGAGGAGCTCAGTAGACTGGGTACAAGAGAGGTGCCCTGCCCACTGCATTCTCTCTCCTCTCAAACAACTTTATGTTTTACGGATGCCTACTGATTTCTGTGAACTACACTAGCCTCTGCTCTCCATGTCCCTGTGGCATGTGTACATACTTCCTAACTGTCCTTGATGTCTCTGTCAACTCCAACAATGGCTCACCTGTTGGGATCTGCTGGGGTTAGGAGAGCAATATTTCATTATATTGACCTGCCATGAGATCACTGAATGCTGCACAGGTGACCCTAACGCTTGGGCAATCCGCGTGTTTGTCAAGTTTTGTGTTTGTCTCATTCTCTGTGACTGACTGCTGTTGAGTGGAGGTACAAAGTGACAACTGGATTTGGAAGATGAGAAGCAATTTAGACAGATTATAACCAATTTTTGTGATCAACACATTATAACATCTATTAGAAAATCCAAGTAGTGTTGGATAATTGGGGACCTCTAAAAAGAATCAGAAAGAACACTAGAAGTACTTGAAGGCAGTTTTCATTTAAAATAGTGTCGTCATCTGGATCAAAGGGATAATCCAGTGGGAAACGCACTTGCCTTGCACTTGGTGGACCTGGATTCAATCCCTGCCATCCCAATATGTATGGTACCTTGAACCCTTGAGGATTGTTTTCATACATAGGAAGCACCATCCTCACTGTACTATCAATTCGCATAGCCCAGGAAGTGTGTGTGTGTGTTATGTGTGTGTGTGTGTGTGTGTGTGTGTGTGTGTGTCTGTGTCTGTGTCTGTGTGTGTAGAGAGAGGTTTTGGCCCAGCCCCAGTGATACTCAGGTACTCCTGTCTCTGTGCTCAGGAGTGACTCCTGGTGGTACTCATGGGACCATATATGGTACTTGAGATAGAACCAGGGTCAGTCGCATGGAATGTTAATATATTAACCCCTACAGTATTGCCCAGTGCTGGCGCAAAAATATATTTTCTTTTATTATTTATTTATTTTTGCTTTTTGGGTCACACCTGGCGATGTACAAGGGTTACTCCTGGCTCTGCACTCAGGAGTTACTCCTGGCGGTGCTCAGGGGACCATATGGGATGCTGGGAATCGAACCCGGGTCAGCCGCGTTCAAGGCAGATGCCCTACCCATTGTGCTATTACTCCAGCCCCAGAAAAATATTTTAGAAGTGAAAAAAAGATGAGCCAGTAGAAGCCAGTGCAAAGACAGAATCAGGAACTTTGCTGGGGAAGGATCACCCAAGTGGCCGGGGACTGATTTCATAGTACAACTGCAGAGATGAGCAGATACAGAGATAGATCCTCAAGCAGTAACCAATTTGCTATGTGTCGTTTTATAAATAAAAAATATATGCTGATCCCTAATTAGCAGATGGCAGAAAGAAAGGAAGACTGAGAGGAAGAGAGAAAGAGAGAGAAGAAAGAAAGAAAGTAAGAAAGAAAGAAAGATAGAAAGAAGAAAGGAAGAAGAAAGAAAGGCATATGTAAGGAAGGAAAGAGGGATGGAAGGACGGAAGGAAGGATGGAAAGTAGAAAGGAAGAAAGGAATGAAGAAGGAAGGAAGGAAAGAAGGAAGGAAGGAAAGAAGGAAGGAAGGAAAGAAGGAAGGAAGAAGTTTTCGGCTGCTGGGGCTAGCTCCATTGGACCTCACCCACCCCCCTCTGGGATGCCCTGAATAAAACAGGCTGGCACGGGGTCTAGGGGCATGTCTATGGTGTTCTGTGCTCTCTTCTGAGAGATTTATTGTGTAGTCTCTGGTTCACAGCCATTGATGAGATTATATGGCACCAGAGGTGGCTTGTGGGTGTGACTGCCAAGCTGCTGGAAACAGCGGGAGTTGGGGAGAGGTCACTCATTCTCTGCTTTCATTGAGCCTGGAGTTTTCAGTCAGAAGTCACACATACCTGAGTTTTTCTGCAGATCACTCATAGATGAGGCTTGTCCACACGTGCAGATAGCGGCCATGATCATGGATTTCAAGTACTGGAGGATTTTGGCTGCTGGGGCTAGCTCCATTGGGGCGGAGAAGGGATGGGACTCTAAGTAGATTTTGAATCACTTTATCTTTATTTTCTTATCTTTTCTTATTTTTTTGAGAGTTCTCTTGATTGAATCTTTATATTTTTAAAATTTTATTTTATTGAATAATCAGAGTCTCCTACCCCCGTGCCTGACTGTTGTCACCAGGGCCCGACAGCTGAAGACCTCCAGGACCCAGCCAAAGCCATGCTGAGACCACTCTCCACACTCTTGGTTGAGCCTCATGCATAAAGGAAACAGCAGAGGAACCCAGGTGTGCGGGACCCAGGGCTGAGATCGCCAAGCATGCACGGTTTGGGACTGAACCTGCCAGTAGCTAGACAGTTACACCCACCAACTGCCGTGTAACCCCAACAACGGCCAGGATCCAGAGATTATCACACTCAGCTCCCGGGAGAGAACAAGGCAGAGTCTCCTACCCTGTGCCTGACTGTTCGCACCAGGGCCCAACAGCTGAAGACCTCCAGGCCCCAGCCAAGGGCACACTGGGACCACTCTCCACACACTTGGATGAGCCTCACACATAATGGAACCGGCAGAGGAACCCAGGTACTGGCAGAGGAACAAAGGCATGCGGGACCCGGGGCTGAGATCTCCAAGCCTGCCTGGATCGAGGATAAGCATCCTGCACCCAGATCCTCCATCTTCCAGTAGGCAGGGGTCACACCTACCAGCTGACCCCCAGCGCCGTGTAATCCCATCAACGGCCAAGATGCAGAGACTATAAAACACAGCTCCCAGACGTCTTATTATCTCATTCTTACTTTGGACAACCTGGCAGGCTACCGAATGTAACCTGCCCACATGGCAGAGTCTGGCAAATTCCCCGTGGCGTACCCAATATGCCAAATGCCAGTAACAATGATGGGTCTCTTTCTCCTAATGCTGAAGTAAAGTAAAGCTAAGTAAAGTAAAGTAACTGGAGCGATAGCACAGCGGTAGGGCGTTTGCCTTGCACGCAGCCAACGTGGCCGACCCGAGTTCGATTCCTCTGCCTCTCTCGGAGAGCCCGGCAAGCTACTGAGAGTATCTCGCCCGCACGGCAGAGCCTGGCAAACTCCCCGTGGCATATTCGATGTGCCGAACACAGGAACAACAAAGTCTCCAATGGAGACGTTTTTGGTCCCGCTCGAGCAAATCGATGAACAACGGGAGGGCCTAACCCTGAAGGAGACGTTACTGGTGCCTGCTCAAGGCAATTGACGAACAACAGAATGATAGTGATCTTGACCCAGCGATGCACAGGGGTTACTCCTGGCTCTGCACTCAGGAGTTACTCCTGGCGGTGCTCAGGGGACCATATGGGATGCTGGGAATCGAACCCGGGTCGCCGCGTGCAAGGCAAACGCCCTACCCACTGTGCTATTGCTCCAGCCCCTCCTTTTTTTTTTTTAATTTGGGCTACACCCTGCATTGCTTGGGGCTTACTCCTGGCTCTTACACTCAGGAATTAGCCCTGTCAGAGCTCGGAGGACCTTATGGGATGACAGGAATCAAACTCGGTCGCCATGTGCCAGGGAAACACCCTCCCCGCTGGACTTTGCTCCAGGTTATCCAGATGTGACCAGGAACTCTTGGTGGAGGCACAGAAAAAGCATCTTATGGGCGGGTGGGTCTTGTTTGGATGTGGTGGCATGGGAGGGTCTTCCAGGGGCAGGAGGCCCATGTGGGTCTCAGAGCCTCGGGCATCAGGGCCAGAAGGCTGCAGGACTGTAGCTGGGGCGGGGTGCGGGGATGATGATGGGGTGGAAGGGCCACGACCTCTCTACAAAACTTGCACCCTGTGTTTGAAAATCTCTCACTGACCCAGGGGCGGGATATTGGGTTCTGGCTTCCGGCTGGATCCCCTACTTTTTTCTTTTTCTTTTTTTCTTTTTGCTTTTTGGGACACACCTAGGGGTGCTCAGGGGTTGCTCCTGGCTCTGGACTCAGGAATCACATCTGGTGGTGTTCAGGGGACCCTGTGGGATGCCGAGGATTGAACCTGGTTCTGCTGCGTGCAGTCAAATGCCCTACCCACTCATACAGAGGGTATTGACCTAAGCCCCACCCCCATTTTTGAGCAGAGCAGCAAGCTGGGGTGTCCCCCCCAACCTCTCCCATGCTCCCCCTGTAAAGTTGGTTCGGAATCACCTTGCCCCCTCCTCAAGATACACGACTGTATCTCACCCTCTTTTTTTTTTTTTTTTGCTTTTTGGGTCACACTTGGCGATGCTCAGGGGTTACTCCTGGCTTTGCACTCAGGAATTACCCCTAGCGATTCTCAGGGGACCATATGGGATGCTGAAATTAAACCTGGGTTCCTTGCATGCAAGGCAAATGCCCTACCCGCTGTGCAATCTCTTCAGCCCCTGACCTGTTATTTTTAACTTATTTTATTTTCCTACTTTTGTTGTTCCTTTGATGAATGGAATACAGTTTTTCACTAAAAAGCATTTTCATGTAACCCACCAACTTTCCCATCATGCCCATCTGCTGTCCTGGTCCCAGTCCTTCCCCATTTCCTTCCCTTTCATTCATCCCCCCATATCTCTCCTAGGACCATCCCTTCCCACCACCGCCCTCCCAGCCTCAAGAAGAGCCGGTTCCAACCGCTCTGGGAGTGGTGACCTAGTGCGCATGTCCCAGTCCGGATTCTCCCACGGCCCAGCCTCCAACGCCAGTTAATAGCGTTGGTTTTCGTGTGAGCTACCGTTAACATCGATGTTTGGAGCAGGCTGCAGGCACCAGGCACCGCGGAAACCCCCGAGAGCCCCCTGAAGCTAATATATATTGAACTCCCAAGTCAGTAATGTCAGGATGCTGTGGTCTGAAAGACACATTGGCCACCTTGCAGAGTTTGCAAATCCGAAGAACTTAGTCATAGAGACCTCATTGCTGAACCGCGGTGGCTAAGTGCCCCGGTAATACTGGCTCTGAGTATTGTTGGGAAGAAGAAGTGAAATGGTGCATCTAGGGTGGCTGAACCACGGGCCTGAGTACATGGCGATTGATCTTTCCATGTTCCAAGAGCTGGTATTCGGGCTTCTTGCTACAACTGTTCTCTTTGCTTGGTCCCGATTTACAGTCACCCCCTGACTCACTCTGAGGGCCGTTGACTGTTCATCTGTAGGTTCTTTCCCCAGGATATGTGTTAGCATCCCACAGCCTGATCATTTCTGGATAGACCACCCACACCTTTTGGAGATATATCTCAAATCTCTTTATTTAACAACGGTGGTCGTGAAAACTAAAGACAGCCTCTCTGAAACTATTTTTACTTTTCATCTGGTTATCTTATTTTATTAATCCTCCTCCTTCAGCCTATTCCATATATATATATATGTATATATATATTTTTTAAACCAAACCCCCTTGCTGTGCCATTTCTCCCCTTCTTTTTTGGAGGAGTCTGGCGATGGAGGAATACTTGCCTGTGTTCAGGGCTTACTCCTGGCTCTGTGCTCAAGGATAACATCTTGTGAGACACGTGGGACCACATAGGATTCCAGGGATGAATCTTGGGTCAGCCTCCTGCAAGTGCCCTATCAGATATACTATTTCTCTGTCCCCCCCTCCAATTCTTCATCGGGTCCATAAAATTTCTCCTCTTAAGGGCTTTAAAACCCTGAGCCAACTTTCTCTTTCTTAGATTCTTGTCTGTTTCCCCTTTTGTACCCACTCTAACCCCTTTCCTTTCTCATGTATCCTTCAACCCTCACCCCCTCCAAATAACCACCACAGTGGAAATCCTCTCAATATTCAGAACCTTTATTACTAATCTATTCACTTATATGCATCTATTTATGAAACATTTATCAGAATCAAATAAATGTGTATGGCATTTCAAGTGTTTGTCTAAGGCAACCATCTGGTACCTAAAGTGGCATCAGCCATTGACTTGAGAGATGTCCATATCTTTTTCTCTCTGGACAAAAATCTGCACTTGCCCCAAAGAGGTGCATTTGGCAGCTTTTTCACGCTCCTGCTGAGCCTTCCTCTTCAGAGCCTCACGCTCTGGTCTCTGCTCTTTTGTGATGGGCTTTGACATGACTGGCTCGGGAACACTGGGCTTTCTCCATGGAATTGGTTGGGAACGGAAGTCTTGGAGTAGAAACTGACTCTGACGTTTGGGTGGAGCCTGGCGCTGGGTCCCAGAGACAGGAGGAGGGCCCTGCTGGAGAGAAGTGCTAGCCTTTGTCTTGGAGGGAGCAGGTCTAGAAGTGGCAGGGTGAGAAATAGGCCGGCTAGTAGAGCTCAGCAAAGCTGGTCGAGATGGGTTGGTCGAGATGGGCTGAGCTGGCCTGGCAGGACGTGACGAAGATGCAGTCGCTGGCCGGGATGAATTGGTGGCCGTTGGCTGAGCTGAGTTGGTCAAGCCAGGCCTGGCAGGGTCAGTTGCAGCAGGACGATGTGAAGCCATAGACTGTGGTCTCCGCCGAACACGTCGAGGTTCCGGCCTCTCCATGGTAAGAAAAGGCAAAGGGATCAATTTGACCTTCCCAGGAGGTGGCAGCTCAGACCAGGATGGAGCCGAGCATTCTTCAGCACTGCTGCCTAGTTTCTGAGCTTTGACCTGAGTTTTCTCCAGACCTTTTCCATGCCGTGTAGCACTTGGCCATGGTTTGACAGCTGAGGGGATCTGGACGTCTTTGGGCTTCGTTGAACTACCCAGGACCCGGGAGGAAGAGGATCCAGGCTTTGGCTCACTCTTCTTCCCCAGTGCATCAAACTCTTGCACAGACTCCAGCATGTGCATGCCTAGGCAGCTGCGGGGCTTTTTAAGGGCCTCTTGGCAAAGCTCCGGTTGACTTAACTTGCGTTTCATCCTGGCAACGGTGGGCTTCTCTTCTGCCTTCACCTTCTTCCTGGTCTTACTGTCATCAGCTTTCTTAGAGTTTTCTCTGGCCTTTTTTGTCTTCTCCTGCCCATGGCTCTTGGTCTTGCTGATCTTGCTGGACTCAGCTTTCTGAGGTTTGCTGTTCGGTTTGGCCATGGTCACAGGGCACCTGTCACTGACTGCAGCATTACAAACAATCCCTGCTTCCCCTAGCAGGCGTTCTGGGTCTTTGGAAGGGATTTTGGCTTTGGGTTCTCCCTCAAGAGGCTCAGAGGCCTTGTTTTTGTTCTTCCGTGTTGGGTGGGAGGTCCCCTTAGTGCCACCTGAGTTTTCTTGCCCCTGATTCAGAGTGATGGTATCTGTGGTGTTCATTCCCTGCAGATCTACACATTGATCTAGGTCTTGTAGGCAATCAAAGAGCTGGGGAAGTTGTTTATCTTCCACCCAGGTCATGATGTCTTCAAAAATACCCCCAGATTCAATTCCAATTTCAAGTGTTCCTGTGTCCTCCAAACACTGACCATTCTTTTCCTGGCAAGTAATTTCAGTACCAGGCTGTTGCTCTTGGCTGAGAGGATCAAAGCAGGCCAGGAGCTCGTGGATTTCAGGGATTTCTAAAGGGCACAGTGGAGGATCTTGGTTTACTATTGGGAACTGGTAGGTATCTGGAGACTTTGAAAGCCCAATGTTCATCCCATCCCAATTCTTGTCTGTTTGCTCCTGAGTTGGATCTGGGGGTAGTGCCAGGTTACTTTGTGCTGAATCTGTTATGCGAGCATTTGGAAGCTCTGGTGGTGGGTTACTCTCAAGTATCTGAATCCAGCTACTGCAAGCCATGGGTAATTCTGACGTTGGTGTCAGACAAAATGTCTCATCGGAAGGTTGCAATGCCAGGGAAGTCTCCATTCCCAGGGAATTCATCACTACAAAGGAACCACGGAAGAAATCAGTGCCCCGTAAACAAGATATTCCCTCCACACAACTCGCGGTGCCACAATTGGGCACCTTCCGGCAATGGGCAAGGCATTGTTACTGGCTCTTCTAAGGACCATGGACAGGGCCCTGAGCTAGAAGACTGGAGGTAACTGTTGTAGTTCTTACTGTTGGTCATGTGGTGCCGTTGTTTTCTTTGTATTTGAAAGAGTTTCTGTGTAAACTGTACTTAAAAATAAGAGACTTGGAACAGAGGAATAGCGCGGTCGGTAAAACACTTGCCCTGTGCACAGCTGACCTTAGTTTGATCCTCAGCATCACATTCGTGCCCCTAAGCACCTTCGTAAGTGAAGCCTGAGCACACAGCGAGGTGCAAGCCCTGAGCACTGCGGTCTGTGACCCACATTCTGCCTCCCCGAAACTAAAGGTTTTTTTTTCTACCAAGAGATTTGTAAACTATTAAATGTTATGCAGAACTTAGCATGATATAGTCAATTTCTTCACTTTCCTGAAAAAAAAAATACCCCGGAAGTTCATATCATGGAATCAAAGAAGGAATGAAGCACCACTTCCTCATGGATTCTGAGCTCAAGTAGAGCTTCTAGGTTTGATAACTTTGTTTTTTTTCCTTTTTTTTTTTTGCTTTTTGGGTCACACTCAGCAATGCACAGGGTTCCTCCTGGCTCATGCACTCAGGAATTATCCCTAGCTGTGCCCGGGGAACCATATGGGATGCTGGGAATCGAACCCTGGTCGGCCGCGTGCAAGGTAAATGCCCTACCCGCTGTGCTATCACTCCAGCCCCTAGGTTTGATAACTTTGGACAGGATCTCTTGAGTATATTGTGTATTCAGAATCTTGTACATTAATAAAGGGGAAGTTAATGTGGTATCATCACAATAAGAGTTCTGAAATGTCTTCAGAAATCACAAAACAATAAGAAATTATTTAGTTAATAATTAATTATTAACTAAATAATAATTAATGGAGCTCATTGTGACTGTGATCATACTGGCGGACTGATCAACTATGAAAATGTGGCATTCCTTGTTATGCTACTGAAGTTTTCTTCTAGGAAACCTAGGTGGTCTTTATACTATCATACCTTCCAATCTGCTTTAGAAGCTCTGATGTCGAGTGTGAAAATATGGTGCTATAAAATGAGTGAGTGGAGTTATTTTTGTTGTTGTTGCTTTTTGGATCACACCCAGCAATTCTCAGGGCTTCCTCCTAGATCTACACTCAGGAATTACTCCTGGCAGTGCTTGGGGGACCATATGGGATGCTGGGAATCGAACCCGGGTCGGACGCGTGCAAAGCAAACGCCCTACCCGCTGTGCTATTGCTCCAGCCCTGAGTGAGGGGGATTTAAACTTAAACTGAGTTTATTTAACTTCAGGTTTCATAAATTTAACAATCTCAGTGTATTTAACAGAAATGCCACCTGTCTATTGACAGTTTCCCAAGTGGGGAAGTAAGATTTGACCCCAAGTTTTGAATGCTAGATTTCCCTTCTCTCCAGTTTACTCACCTTGGTAACTCGCTTCCGTGATGGGTGGAGCAGACGCAGAGTAGCAGACTCCAGAGGTGGAGGCTGGTGGTCGGTTCTTTGGGGGCTGGACCTCCTTTAGAACCGTAACCATTTCTGGAGATGCATTGCTGTAAGCTTGGAGGGCAGAGCCCCTACCTCCTTTGTATGTCACAGAGCCATTGGGTTGCAGGCAGGGACCAGCTTCTCCAGAAAGGAGAGGTCCCTGAGTGCCCTGATGATAGTAAACCACCTGGCTTCCTTCCTGGTAGGGAAGCGACGGGCTATAACTCTGATTTGGAACCTGAGATGGTGTCCTTTCAACAAGACTGGCAGAAAGTGATGGGTACAGAGACACCATGTGGTTGGTATCTAAGGTTTTCTCATAGAGAGCTGCCATAGACATGGAAGAGACATTGGTGTCTTGGTCAAGGATAGTCACAGTAAAGTCTCCCATGGAAGACTTCTTTTCAGTACTTCCTGCAATATCCCACTCCAAAACACTTGGGTAGGAAGCAGGCAATGTGGATAGCTGGCTCTGGCCAGATACTCCAGACAGCATTGTGGTGCTAGAATGTTGGTCAAGATCGGCACTGCCCATGAGTGGTTGGAAAGAGATGCCAGGATCTGAGGGCAGGAGCCAAGCAGATCCACCAGCTGGAGCAGATATGCTGGAGTCGTTGCAGACACTTCCTGTTAGGGAAGCTGCATTGTTTTCGACGGGAAGGGAAAGCTGCAGAGAATGTGCAGTTCCCAATACAGATGGAGTTTGAATATTTTCTGTAAGAAACAAGAGGGTGATGAAAAAAATCTGTGAGACTGATAATCTCTGACAACTTTTTTTTTCTTTTTGGGTCACACCCATGTGGATTTGTTGCTTACAGCTAGTTCCTATTTGTCCTAGCTCTACCCATAGCTTGCTCTCCTGTTGAACTTTATGCTATTTCCTAGAATGGAAGCATTTTAAAACTAGGAAGCCCTAAGAGAATGACTAACATGTTATTGGAGAAGAAAGAAACCCGAGGCCCAGATATGGCCTAGAGACTTGTTCAAGCTTTCCCATTATTTTTATTGGGATTGGGGTGGGAGGAATTTGGACCAATACCTGGCAGTGATCTTGGGCTATTCCTGGCTCTGTACTCTGGAGTGACCCCTTGTAGTGCTCAGGAGACTGGGTGCAGTGACAGAGATCCAACTGGATTGGCTGCCTACAAGGCAAATGCCTTATCCCTTCCTGTACTATCTTGCTGTCCCTTATGTATTACCAGGTTACGGAACCTAAGCATGTGGACTTTCTTGCTAGGACTCTGCCTTGATCACTACAATGTCAGAAACTAGGAAGAAGGTGCTTTCCATTAATATAGGCATGTGGGGTCGTTACAACTATTACCATTGTGATCTTCAGGTTTTGTATTTTGCTTGTGCAGTTCCTATCTATTACCTACGGCTCACATATAACTCAAACTACTTGATGAATTGAAGGTTCGCAACCGTACCCTGGTTTCCGATCCCCCCTCAAAAATGAGTACTTTAGTTTTTCTCAAGATGTGTTTTCGGAAGGAAGACTTGTTTAAATTCTGAGTCTCAAGTAGCTTTCCTGCAAAGGAGTTACTTACAACTCTAATTAAGAATAATGTGCACACAGAAATAAAATTTGTCTATTTCACGTGATTTACATGGGAGGAAGTATAGAGATAAAGAAAAAGTCATGAAAAATATGTATCACGGAACTGAAAAAGAAGTATTTAGATATTAATGAAATCTGGGCTATGTGGCAAGCAGCAGAGTACAGTAACTGATTGACAGTAGACCCAAGAGTAAGCCCTGGCCAACAGTGAATGTCGTCCCCAAACCAAACAAAGTAAACAGTACAATAAATTTATTAAGAAATTGTGTCATGTATACGATATGAAGATAGTATTCTATTTTAGCAAAAACTACTAGCCAGAAAAGGGAATAGAAGGTGTTTATGGCTTACCAGTCCATAAAACAGAAGATTTTCCAGTAACTTACATAACAAGCAGAAAATATAATACATGTTATTGCATTTGGTAGCCAGTATATGTTTTAAAGGAGTATAAAGCAGAAATCCATATAATAATTACAAGGAAATGGCATTATTATTCTCTTCCACACCTCTGAGTATTAGCCATCAAACAACAGGTATTAAATAGAGCATACCATTTCAGTAAATCACAAAAGAAGCAGAAAAGACCATCTGAAAAATGGTCACAAAAATTTCAGATTTATTTTTAAAACCTAGATGACAAGTATCTTTATCAGACAGGAAAATTTCATTCCCAAAGTTTCAGAAACAATCACCAAAATCCAATTGAAATATTTTTAATGTAGGAAAACTCAGACTCCACAAAACTGAAATCAGTGTGTACTTAGACAACTGAGACTTGACTTTTCTATTTCTTTGTTAGGATCTGAAAGCAGATGTCGACTGCTATCAAAATGCAGTCATGTTAGGAAGAAAGTACTTTTTTTTGCCTTTTTGGTCACACCTGGCATTGCACAGGAGTTTCTCCTGGCTCATGCACTCAGGAATTACTCCTGAACACCCTGAGTGCTGTTCATGCTGGCAATCAAACCCGGGTCGGCCGTGCGCAAGGCAAACGCCCAACCTATTGCTCCAGCCCAGAAAAAAACTCTTTGTGAAGGTGACAAGTTGCCTTAACCTGGACCCTACTTACCACACAAAAGAATCAATTCTCCTGGTTCAAGTTAGAAGATTATCACTTCTTTATTTTAACAGGCAGAGTATACATGTACCTGACAAACTAGAAAGTAATAAAAACATTGAAGATGATGTATCTTCCATCCCCCTAGGTAACTAGTATTAGTTATTGATAGGAAGCATCATTTCTAAAACGTGTTTACTTTCAAAACCGCCAAGTGCCAACTGTGTTCTAGAGACAATAAGAAAAGAAACCACAACCATGGATTTCTGATAGGCTGTTTTTTCTACTGGTACTCTACTCGAGACATAGTATGTTTTCTAGTCCTAGAATTGATTAAAGTCAACTGCTTTGACTTGCTCTCTGTATAGTTAACTTTATTCGTTCTGTTTGGATTTGAACGATTTTGTTCTCTCTAACATTCTATCTCAACTGTATCTCCTTCCTTGATAATTTCCATCCATAATCTTTCTTTCCTATTTTATTCTCCCTCATCTCATCTTCTACTTCTTGGCTTCTGTTTGTCAAAGCTTGTTGAAAATGACCCTAAACTCCTTACCTTTGAGGACTTGCCCCCCTACCACTCAGCACTCCACACCTTCCCCACAATCCAGTTTTTTTATCATCGAGTTTAGATAGAAAACTCAAAAGACACATGATAATGACTTTTGAATAGCACTACATTTAAAATACTAAATTATAAATACAAGTGGAGAGACTGCTATGGATAAAACATCCTGGTATATGTTAGGTTTTGTACCAAAACTACATTTTCTGTTTCTGTCAAAATATTGTCTCTGATTTACTTTTTTTCATGGATATCATCTTGAAATCACTATTAAAAGGAAAAGGAAACACAGAGAGTGAACACTCATATATAAATATGTATTTGAGGTTGTAAGTATATATCAACTATAATGTAATCAATGAAGAAAAACAGTCTATGTGAGAGAAAGGAAGTCAATGTCTAAAATCACCCAACAAATGTGAACATCAAGCTAAAATAAGGCTTACCGTATTCTAGTTGAAAACTTTCCTCTATTATTACATGCTGCTTTTCCTTGACTGCTAAGTTTAGGGGTAAGAAATCTCATGAAAATCTTTGAAAAATATTATTCCTTACCTGACATGATCAGAAAAGAGGAAATATCAAGGAAAGGTAAATGAGAAGAGGAGACAATAGGAGAGTACGTCTGAACACTGAAGCGGAAGTCCACAAGTGTCCAGTACCAATGAACGATCACTGGTGATTGGTCATTGGTCAGTGACGGTCACTTGCGATGATCCAAGCTTGTTTGTGAACAACTGCTTGGGAGCCCCAAGATTCTACCAGGTGCTGGTAGGTTTGGTGGGAGAATGATGTCATAAAGCAGGCAGTTGAAAGGTAGAGGCTAGCAAATAGGGAGGTCAGACACCCAAGAAGAAGACTGGATTGGATAGCCTGAGAGGCAGACTTAAGCAGGCTAGAGAGATGGAATCTTACAAGACAGTTATAACAGTTTCACCTTCCTCAGACTCTTAGGTTAGGGAAATGCTCCTATTATACTGATGAGCTTACATATTTCATTAATAAATCAAGAGTTACTACAAAATACTTTATATTGCCTAATTAACCAATAACATTAAGTTACTTGTAGTGTATTTTGTATAATGTTTAATAATATTAAATTATATGTTAATGCTTTGTAATATACATTATTACTCACTTTAGGGTTAGGAAATGATGGATTATTATGAGCAGTCTTCCCGTAACAAAAAACCCTAAGTTTAGGGTGTTCTGCTAGCAAACATGCACCCAAAAGAGAAGAGTTGGCAAGGATAGAATAGATGACAAAGGATCTGCCAGCTGTAAACTTGTGCCAGGCAAACTTTATAAATAAATCTTTCATTTACTTATTTTGATTTTGGGTCCTCACCTAGCCATGCTCAGGGCTTGCTCCTGGCTCCACACTCCTGGAGGAGCTCGGTAGACTGGGTACAAGAGAGGTGCCCTGCCCACTGCATTATCTCTCCTCTCAAACAACTTTATGTTTTACGGATGCCTACTGATTTCTGTGAACTACACTAGCCTCTGCTCTCCATGTCCCTGTGGCATGTGTATATACTTCCTAACTGTCCTTGATGTCTCTGTCAACTCCAACAATGGCTCACCTGTTGGGATCTGCTGGGGTTAGGAGAGCAATATTGCATTATATTGACCTGCCATGAGATCACTGAATGCTGCACAGGTGACCCTAACGCTTGGGCAATCCGCGTGTTTGTCAACTTTTGTGTTTGTCTCATTCTCTGTGACTGACTGCTGTTGAGTGGAGGTACAAAGTGACAACTGGATTTGGCAGATGAGAAGCAATTTAGACAGATTATAACCAATTTTTGTGATCAACACATTATAACATCTATTAGAAAATCCAAGTAGTGTGGAATAATTGGGGACCTCTAAAAAGAATCAGAAAGAACACTAGCAGTACTTGAAGGCAGTTTTCATTTAAAATAGTGTCGTCATCTGGATCAAAGGGATAATCCAGTGGGAAACGCACTTGCCTTGCACTTGGTGGACCTGGATTCAATCCCTGCCATCCCAATATGTATGTTACCTTGAACCCTTGAGGATTGTCTTCATACATAGCAAGCACCATCCTCACTGTACTATCAATTCGCATAGCCCAGGAAGTGTGTGTGTGTGTGTGTGTGTCTGTGTGTGTAGAGAGAGGTTTTGGGCCAGCCCCAGTGATACTCAGGTAATCCCGTCTCTGTGCTCAGGAGTGACTCCTGGTGGTGCTCATGGGACCATATGTGGTGCTAGAGATAGAACCAGGGTCAGTCACATGGAATATTAATATATTAACCCCTACATTATTTCTCAGTGCTGGAGCAGAAATATATTTTAGAAGTGAAAAAAAGATGAGCCCGTTGGAGTCAGTGCAAAGACAGAATCAGGAACTTTGCTGGGGAAGGATCACCCACGTGGCCGGGGACTGATTTCATAGTACAACTGCAGAGATGAGCAGATACAGAGATAGATCCTCAAGCAGTAACCAATTTGCTATGTGTCGTTTTATAAATAAAAAATATATGCTGATCCCTAATTAGCAGATGGAAGAAAGAAAGGAAGACTGAGAGGAAGAGAGAAACAGAGAAAGAAAGAAAGAAAGAAAGAAAGAAAGAAAGAAAGAAAGAGAATAAAGGGAAGGAAGGAAGGAAGGAAGCAGGGAAGGTAGGAAGGAGGGAAGGAAGGAAGGAAGGAAGGAAGGAAGGAAGGAAGGAAGGAAGGAAAGAAGGAAGGAAGAAGTTTTCGGCTGCTGGGGCTGGCTCCATTGGACCTCACCCCCCGTCTCCGATGCCCTGAATAAAACAGGCTGGCACGGGGTCTAGAGGCATGTCTATGGTGTATTGTTCTGTGCTCTCTTCTGAGAGATTTATTGTGTAGTCTCTGGTTCACAGCCATTGATGAGCTTATATGGCGCCAGAGGTGGTTTGTGGGTGTGACTGCCAAGCTGCTGGAAACAGCGGGAGTTGGGGAGAGGTCACTCATTCTCTGATTTCATTGAGCCTGGAGTTTTCAGTCATAAGTCACACATACCTGAGTTTTTCTGCAGATCACTCATAGATGAGGCTTGTCTACACGTGCAGATAGCGGCCATGATCATGGATTTCAAGTACTGGAGGATTTTGGCTACTGGGGCTAGCTCCATTGGGGCGGGGAAGGGATGGGACTCTGAGTAGATTTTGAATCACTTTATCTTTATTTTCTTATCTTTTAAAATTTTTTTTGAGAGTTCTCTTGATTGAATCTTTATATTTTTTAAATTTTATTTTATTGAATAATCAGAGTCTCCTACCCCGTGCCTGACTGTCCTCACCAGGGCCCGACAGCTGAAGACCTCCGGGACCCAGCCAAAGCCATGCTGAGACCACTCTCCACACTCTTGGATGAGCCTCATGCATAAAGGAACCAGCAGAGGAACCCAGGTGTGCGGGACCCAGGGCTGAGATCGCCAAGCATGCACGGTTTGGGACTGGACCTGCCAGTAGCTAGACAGTTACACCCACCAACTGCCGTGTAACCCCAACAACGGCCAGGATCCAGAGATTATCACACTCAGCTCCCGGGAGAGAACAAGGCAGAGTCTCCTACCCTGTGCCTGACTGTCCGCACCAGGGCCCAACAGCTGAAGACCTCCAGGCCCCAGCCAAGGGCACACTGGGACCACTCTCCACACACTTGGATGAGCCTCACACATAAAAGAACTAGCAGAGGAACCCAGGTGTGTGGGACCCGGGGCTGAGATCTCCAAGCCTGCACGGTTTGGGACTAGGCCTTCTAGTAGCTAGATAGTTACACCCACCAACTGCCGTGTAACTCCAACAATGGCCAGGATCCAGAGATTATCACACCAAGCTCCCGGAAGAGAACACAGCAGAGTCACCTACCCTGTGCCTGACTGTCCTCACTAGGACCCAAGAGATGAAGACCTCTGGGACCCAGCAAAGCCATGCTGAGACCGGTCTCCACACGTTTGAATGAGCCTCACTCATTAAGGAACCGGCAGAGGAATCCAGGTACTGGCAGAGGAACAAAGGCATGCGGAACCCGGGGCTGAGATCTCCAAGTCTGCCTGGATCGGGGATAAGCATCCTGCACCCAGATCCTCCATCTTCCAGTAGTCAGGGGTCACACCCACCAACTGACCCCCAGAGCCGTGTAATCCCATCAATGGCCAAGACCCAGACACTATAAAACACAGCTCCCAGACATCTTATTATCTCATTCTTTCTTTGGACAACCTGGCAGGCAACCGAATGTAACCAGCCCACATGGCAGATTCTGGCAAATTCTCTGTGGCCTACCCAATATGCCAAATGCCAGTAACAATGATGGGTCTCATTCTCCTAACCCTGAAAGAGCCTTAAATATGGCACTTTTTAAAATCTCAGGGCTAGGACGAAGGAGACGTCATTGGTGCCTGCTCAAGGCAATTGACGAACAACAGAATGATAGTGATCTTGACCCAGCGATGCACAGGGGTTACTCCTGGCTCTGCACTCAGGAGTTACTCCTGGCGTTGCTCAGGGAACCATATGGGATGCTGGGAATCGAACCCGGGCCTGCCGTGTGCACGGCAAATGCCCTACCCACTGTGCTATTGCTCTAGCCCCTCTTTTTTTTTTTTTTTTAAATTTGGGCTATACCCTCCTATGCTCGGGGGTTACTCCTGGCTCTTACACTCAGGAATTAGCCCTGTCAGAGCTCGGAGGACCTTATGGGATGACAGGAATCGAACTCGGGTCGCCATGTGCCAGGAATACACCCTCCCGCTGGACTGTTGCTCCAGATTATCCAGATGTGACCAGGAACTCTTGGTGGAGGCACAGAAAAAGCATCTTATGGGCGGGTGGGTCTTGTTTGGATGTGGTGGCATGGGAGGGTCTTCCAGGGGCAGGAGGCCCGTGTGGGTCTCAGAGCCTCGGGCATCAGGGCCAGAAGGCTGCATGCAGGACTGTAGCTGGGGCGGGGTGCAGGGGTGATGATGGGGTGGAAGGGCCACGACCTCTCTACAAAACTTGCACCCTGTGTTTGAAAATCTCTCACTGACCCAGGGGCAGGATGTCGGGTTTTGGCTTCCAGCTGGACCCCCTACTTTTTTTTTCTTTTTTTTTCTTTTTGCTTTTTGGGACACACCCAGCGGTTCTCAGGGGTTACTCCCGGCTCTGGACTCAGGAATCACATCTGGTGGTGCTCAGGGGACCCTGTGGGATGCCGAGGATTGAACCTGGGTCTGCTGCGTGCAGTCAAATGCCCTACCCACTCATACAGAGGGTATTGACCCACCCCCCACCCCCATTTTTGAGCAGAGCAGCAAGCTGGGTTATCGCCACCCCCCCCCCCCACGCCAACCTCTCCCATGTTCCCCCTGTAAAGTTGGTTCGGAATCACCCTGCCCCCTCCTCAAGATACACGACCGTATCCCTCCCTCTTTTTTTTTTTTTTCTTTTTGGGTCACACTTGGCGATGCTCAGGGGTTACTTCTGGGTCTGCACTCAGGAATTACCCCTGGCGGTGCTCAGAGGACCATATGGGATGCTGAAATTGAACCTGGGTTCCTTGCATGCAAGGCAAATGCCTTGCCTGCTGTGCTATCGCTCCAGGCCCCTCCCACCAGCTCTTGTTCCACCCTTCTGGATAAAGGACCACCCACACCATCCTCTGCCTCCCTCCCACCACTCCTTCCTTTGTCCCTTTTCTGCCAGTGAAACCTCTTTGCTCTTTGTTCCCCTTTTGCCCAGAGAGATTAGAAGCACTGAAGAAGAAGCACTGTCCTCCTGTTGTTCATTGATTTGCTCGAGCGGGCCCAGTAATGTCTCCATTGGAGACTTTGTTGTTACTGTGTTTGGCATATGGAATTCGTCACGGGGAGCTTGCCAGGCTTTGCCATGCGGGCGAGATACTCTCGGTAGCTTGCTGGGCTCTCCGAGAGGGGCGGAGGAATCGAACCCGGCTCGGCCAGGCTAGTTGCGACAAGGCAAATGCCCTACCACTGTGCAACCTATGTAAGCATATGCACATATGTGTGTATGCATACACATGTATACACATGGGCACATATGTAAGGTGCATACATGTGTCTCACACATGTGAGGTGTACACATGCATTAGCACGTGTGCCCATACATGCATGGGCATATGTGGATGTGCACACATGTGTTGGCATGCACGCACACATGTTTGCATACATGTACACATGTGGGTGTATATATGCATAGAGTAGAGATATGTGTATGTACGTACATGTGTGCATACCTAGGATTTTTATCATAAGGTTTTATTTTTTTTTAATTTAATTTATTGGGAGCTGGAGCTATAGCACAGCGGGTAGGGCATTTGCCTTGCATGCGATCGACCCGGGTTCGATTCCCAGCATCCCATAGGGTCCCCTGAGCACCGCCAGGAGTAATTCCTGAGTGGTGCAGAGCCAGGAGTAACCTCTGTGCATTGCCAGGTGTGACCCGAAAAGCAAAAAAAAAATTGATTTATTTTTATTGAATCACTGTGAGATAGACCCTTACAAAACTGTTCACGATTAGGTTTCAGTTGTACAGTGTTCCAACACCCATCCCTCTACCAGTGTGCATTTCCCAACACCAGTGTCCTCAGTTTCCCTCCCGTCACCCCCACCTCCACCTGACTCTATGGAAGGCAACCTGCCCTCTCCTTTTGGGCATTATGGTTTGCAATACAGATAATAAAAGTTTATCATGTATAAATCTTTACCTACTTTTTTTTTTCTTTTTGGTTCACACCAGGCGTTACTCCTGGCTCTGCACTCAGGAATGACTCCTGGCTGTGCTCAGTGGACCCTATGGGATGCTGGGAATCAAACCGGGTCGGCTGCGTGCAAGGCAAACGCCCTACCCACTGTGCTGTTGCTCCAGCCCCTGAGCATCACTGGGTGTGACCCAAAAAAGCAAAAAAATAATTTAAAAAAAAAGGGAAAAAAAAGAAGAAAATTGCCTTTATACCAGCCCTGTCACCTGTGAGACAGTTGGGCATTTCACAGCTGGCCAGCGTGGGATCCCCCCCCCCCCTCCCCACGGACTGTTCTATACCAGGGTGATCACCAGGCTTTCCCTTGGTCATTCCTGGCCTAACACCAGGCTAAACACACAGTAGGTCGGCAGCGATGACTGCATCTGGCAAGTCCACGGAAGTTTGTGTCTAAATGCTCCAAAGATGGGGAGGGCAGCATCCAGAGGTCTGGAACCCGGCTTGAGGGAAAATTCCAGACGGAGGCAGAAAGAGGTGGACAGGAACCGGCCACAGAGCACTCAGGAAAGCTGGTCACGAGTTGGTTTTTGTTTTGTTTTGGGTCCACACCTGGTGATGCTCAAGGCTGATTCCTGGCTCTGCACTCAGGGGTCACTTCTGGCGGGGCTCAGGCGACACTATGGGATGCTGGGGATCGAACCTGGGTCAGGTGTGTGCAAGGACGCTTCCTCCCCGCTGTGCCATCGCTCTGATTCCCAGGTAGTTTTTCTCCCTTCAGCTCTTCCTTTTGCCCAAGAGCCCCCAACTCTTCCTCTCTCCGCCTGCCCCATAAAGGTCAGTGGGCTGCCCGCCTGCACTCTGCCCTGAGGCCTGTGTGACATTTACAGTCCAGGAAACCGTTAACTCCTCTGACCTTTTGGGGAAAAAAAATCTGGATTTTATTTATTTTTTACTTTTTTTGCTTTTTGGGTCATACCCAGTCGATGCTCAAGGGTTACTCCTGGCCTGCACCACTCAGGAATCGCTCGTGGCGGTACTTGGGGGACCATATGGGATGATGGGAATTGAACCCGGGTCAGCTGTGTGCAAGGCAAACGCCCTACCAGCTGTGCTATTGCTCCAGCCCCCCAAAATTTGGATTTTAAAGAACCAGTTTCTGTGTCCGAAGAGGCCATCTGTGCGGTCTTCCTTTCCCTTTTCCTGTTTTTCTTTGTGTGTTTGGGCCACACCTGGCAATCCTCAAGGCTTACTGCTAGCTCTGCACTCAGGAATCACTCCTGGCAGGTCTTGGGGGACCCTAGGGGATACCGGGGATCAAACCTGGGTCAGCTGCGTACCAGGTGAGCACTTTCCCTGGAAAGTGGATTGTTGCTGGATTGTTGCTCCAGCTACTGTGTCTTTTCTTCATGAAGGTGTGCAGGTCCCTCTGGAAGTCCCTTTACACCCCAGCCTCCCCCACAACCACGGCAGTTCACAGCCCCTTCTTCACTCCATCTGGTGGGGCACAGATGTTGGGGGCCCAGGGGAGCTACTTACGTGTGTGAGTTTTAAAAATATTTTATTTATTTTTTTGCTTTTTGGGTCACACCTGGCGATGCTCAGGGGTTACTTCTGACTGCACACAGGAATCACTCCTGGCACTGCTCAGGGGACCATATGGGATGCTGGGAATCGAACCCGGGTCGGCCGTGTGCAAGGCAAACGCCCTACCTGCTGTGCTATCACTCCATATTCAAAAATATTTAGCCGCTTCCTCACTCTCAGGCATGAGAGAGAAATAAAGGGATAAATCAGTTCTTCCAGGGATATATGCTTTTTCTTCTTTTTGGGTCCCACCCGGCGATGCTCAGGGGTTACTCCTGGCCCTGCACTCAGGAATTACTCCTGGCGGGGTGCTTGGGGGACCCTATGGGATGCTGGGACTCGAACCCAGGTCGGCTGCGTGCAAGGCAAACGCCCTCCCCGCTGTGCTATCGCTCCAGCCCCCCCTGATTGTTTTGGGGCGGGGGAGCCCCATACAGTGCTCAGGAATGATTCTTAGGTGGGGCGGGCAATTCAATGCGTGGTCTGGAGGCAGCAAAGCAGCCCAGCCTTGCAGAGCTGGGGCTACCTGAGGTTTTGGGGGAGGGATTAGGGCTGCATCTGGCGGTGCTCAGGGACTGTGCGGATTCAGAGATCAAACCGGGCTGTGGTCCCATGCCAGCCCGCGGGAACCAAGCGAATCAAGGAAGTCTGTCGATTGCAGTTGATCTCCATGAACACAGACTCGTGCAGAGAGATTCTTGGTTCTCGTGGAGAAGTCGCCGCTGCAGAATCCGCAGGGACAGCCTCTAGGAATACCACCCCCCATCCTCCAGCCCCTCGCTGGGCTTCTGCAAGTGGCAGCTCCGGCCCAGGTGATGGGAATGAGGGGCTGAGTTCTGGGAACACCTGCAACTACTTCTGCCCTGGGGCGGGATTTCCAGGGTCAGAGGTCACTCCTATGGATGTGGGCCCGTGGCACGGGGTCTCTCGGTGCTGGTGCCGGTGGTTCCTGAGCTGCCGGCCCAGGGCAGGTCAGGAGGAGTTTTCTGGAAGGTTTTCCAGCTGTGGTGCCAACCCCAGGCTGGGTGAGGGCAAGGGTCCAGTCTGGAGTGGACGTGGTGGAACCGGACCTCATGCGGCCACCTCTGCAGCGCCAGTGGCTGGAATTGGGCTTCCTGTGGTTGGTGGCCGGGATGGGCACCTCGTCCTGCAGCTCAGGCTTAGCCCTCCGGAGAGTGGACCACGGGTGTGGACCGAGGCACCTTGCAGACGCATGTGGCGTCCCTGTAAACTTGGCTGGAGCCCTGTGCTGAGAGGTACTGAGGGGCAGAGGGGTACAAGGGTGGAAATGCGGGTTTGTGGAGGGGGCGAGTGCTGGGATGGGGGGCGGCTGTCCGGTTCTCACAGCCCCCATGGTCAGCAAGGACCCCAATCATCTCATCTCATCTGTCCCCACCGCCCGTGGTCACCTGCCTTCCCCGGGGGCTGGGGCCGGGGAGACAGCACAGGGGAAGGCACTGGCCCAGCATGTGGCCCACCTGGGTTGGGTCCCCCAAGCCCTGCCGGGAGTGATGCCCAAGCACAGCCAGGTGTGCCCTTCCCCCCACCCCACCCAAGGAGAACAAAGCCCAGGTGATGCCTCTTGGAATTGAGCCAGCTCTCACTGTCAGGCTTCCTGGCCATATGAACTGCCCTGCCCCAAGGACTCACACATCCTGCCCTGAGGTCCACCTCAGCTGCTGACTTCATTGTGGCTGGGGCTGATGAGGCAACGGGGCTGCTGTGAGGACTCCCGATGGCCACAGCCCCCAGGGTGGTCAGCTGTGGTCAAGCCACAGCCCATGGTGTGGTCAGGCGTGGTCGGGTCACAGCCTACAGCATGGTCGGGTCACAGCCCACAGTGTGGTCAGGTGTGGTTAGGCCACAGCCCATGGTGTGGTCAGGTGTGGTTAGGCCACAGCCCATGGTGTGGTCAGGTGTGGTTAGGCCACAGCCCATGGTGTGGTCAGGTGTGGTCAAGCCACAGCCCATGGTGTGGTCAGGCGTGGTCAGGCATGGTCAGACCACAGCCCACAGCGTGGTTGGGTCACAGCCCACAGTGTGGTCAGGTGTGTTCAGTCCACAGCTCATGATGTGGTCAGGCGTGGTCAGGCCACGGCCCACAGCATGGTTAGGCCACAGCCCATGGTGTGGTCAGGCGTGGTCAGGCCACAGCCCACAGCATGGTCAGGTCATAGCCCACAGCGTGGTTGGGTCACAGCCCACAGTGTGGTCCGGTGTGATCAAATCATAGCTCATGGCATGGTCAGGTGTGGTCAGGCATGGTCAGGCCACAGCCCACAGCGTGGTCAGGTCACAGCCCACAGTGTGGTCAGGCATGGTCAGGCCACAGCCCATGGTGTGGTCAGGCATGGTTAGGCCACAGTCCACAGTGTGGTCAGGCATGGTCAGGCCACAGCCTGCAGGGTGGTCAGCTGTGGTCAAGGCACAGACCACAGCGTGGTCAGGCATTGTGTGGTCAGGTATGGTCGGGCCATAGCCCATGGCATGGTCAGGCCATTGTTCACAGCGTGGCCAGACCGCGGTGCCTCTGGCTGCAGGCATTTGTATGGCATTTCTGGGGTGAAAGGGGGCCGTGAGGGGGACAGATCCAATGTATGGTCCAAATAAAGCGGCCCAGGCACCTGCCTCCTCCCCGTGAGCCCCACCCCCATCTCATCTTGGCTCTCCTGTGGGTGCTTGTGGCAGTTCCGGGGGGTGTGGGGGGTGGGCCAACTCCCACCTCCTTGCAGGCTGTTGCTCAGCCTGTGAATTTGCTTTCTTTATTGGTTTTGTTTTGTTTTGGGGCCACGCAGAACGATGCTCGGGGTTTACACCTGGCTCTGCGCTCAGGCACTAGTCCTGGCGATGCTCAGGGGACCCTAACGAGATGCTGGGGAGTGAACCCGGGTTGGCCACATGGGTGCAAGGCGAGAGTCCTCCCCACTGGACTATCCGTGCAGCCCCCTCCTTGTTTTTTGAAATAGAAAGATTTCTTGCAAAATAGGAGGGGAAGGGAGGGGAACTCCCAAACCCGGGAGGAAATTAGTGTAGGGTTTCTTTTCTTCCTCTTTTCCCCCTCTCCCCCTCCCTTCGCTTCCTCCCTCACCTGGTGGTGCTTAAGACTTACTCCTGGCTCTGTGCTCAGGGATCACTCCTGGCAGTGCAAGGGAGGGGATGAAGTTATGTAATGCTGGAGGTTGAACCCGGGTCTGCTGCATGCAAGGTCAGTCCTTCACAGGCTGTTTTGTCTCTTTGGTCTCAAATGTTTATTTCTGTTTTGTTGTTATGGGTTTTTTTTCCCTTTTTTTTTTTTTGGCTTTTGGGTCCCACCAGACGATGCTCAGGGGTTGCTCTTGGCTCATGTACTTAGGAATTACTCCTGGCAGGGCTTGAGGGACCCTATGGGATGCTGGTGTTGGAGTACAAGGAGCTTAGGTTTATCAGGTTGCACCCATCACAGTGCTCCCGAGTCATTCCCATTACTTTGTTTGTCTGTAACTACTTCTTTGTGCTCTTTTCCCCAACCAATTTGTAAGGTCTCATCCTTCTAGGACACTGAACTTGCACTGTAAGTTAATATTGCCTTTCTCCTCTCCTTATGTCTTTTGAATAGTTTACTTTAATACAATGTCCTTTTTGTATAGATACAGGAAGACAATATTATGCTTTACAACTTAGGATTTAATTGGCCTTGAATATTATTCACTCCTGGGCATCTGCTTTCTCAACTTGAGCCTCAGTTGCCCTCACGTCCTAGCACCCCAAAAGCAGGGTCCCGACGTGGGACTGGATGGAACCAGGGCAAGCCGGTAAGTTATGTGCTACCCTGGCATTGTGATGGGCCAGGCCAAGGTGCCACGATTCTTAACTGTAGGTTAAGAGTTTGATCATAGGCAAATGCTGTCATGATCCAAAAGTAATGAACGAGACTAGTTCTGCTAAGAATAGGAAAGATATCTGGCCTGAGCACTGCAGTCTGAGATCGAGATTTCCCTAGGAGAGCAATTCTATAAGCTTAAAGTATTTCTTACTGTGTCCATACAAAGTGAATTATATTTTGTATGCTTATATGTTGGTCGGACTGATATAGGCAGGTAGACAGGGAGGGCCCCCTCCCAAGGCAACGACAAAATCCAGCCCTGCAGAAAATAGGAAAACAGGAACTAAGGTTTAATAGACCTTCACCTGGCTCCAGCAACAGACCCAAAGAAGCTCCTCTAGGAACAAAAGGCCAGGAAAGGAATTTCAAAGAAGACCATCACCACTCCCATCCTCCCTGGCAACCTCCTTAGCAACGGGACATTTACCTGGGAAGAAGCCCCACGTGGGGGCAGGTTGGAGAAACCCTATAAAGGCCACCTTGAACAAAGGAAGTGCGCGCATTTGCTGCCCGAGCCCATGTGCTGCTTGTGCCCACGTGGCCGAGCACATGTGGTTCCCGAGCACGTGTGTCGCCCGCATCTCCCCTCTTGAGATGTGTACTTTCATGCTTTCGTGTCTAACTTTACTCTCTCACTCTCTCTCCCTCCCTCCATACCTAAAAATCCTCCAAATAAAATCTATTTACTTCACTGCTTGTCTGCTCCTGAAATTCCTTTCTGCGAGGCGAGACAAGAACCCAGCAACCCTGGGTCCCGAGTGGCAGAGGCGAGTGGGGAGAAAGTGACTGTCTTTCTCCTCCCCGCTTCACATAAGTCACCTGTGGGGCCCACCGACATCAATTCCTCACACACGTGCATCACCGTTGGGGGGTGGGGGGGGCACAGTGCCAGGTACCGGTGTTGGCCCCACGCAAGGCAGGTACGGTGACCCCGCAGTGCACGTGGTACCCCTCTGGGGACTCAGAGTTGTGGGCGTGGCCAGCCAGCATTTCCTACCCCCTGAGTGGCGGCTCCCATTGGGGGAGCACAGCAGAACAGCAGAGCAGAGCCACTGGTCATCACTGGCTCGCTGGCTTGAGAACCCTCAGTTCCGCCCCTACGCCCCAATCCCGGAGTACTCCCCCTCCCCCGCCCTTGCCAAGAGGCCCTGTTTGGCGTTTTCTTTGTTCAGTTCTTTTTAATTTCTTTTTGGCTTTTTTTTTTTTGGCTTTTTGGGTCACACCCAGTGATGCTCAGGGGTTCCTCCTGGCTCTGTGCTCAGGAATTACTCCTGGCGGACCCTATGGGGTGTCGGGGATGGAATCCAGGTCATCTGCATGCAAGGCAAATGACATTCCTGTTATGCTATCTCTCTGGCCCCTGTTTGGTTCTTTTTTTTTTTTTTTTTGAGGGATGGGGGGGGGGGCCAACCTGGTGATGCTCAGGGCTGGTTCCTGGCTCTGCGCTCAGGGATCACTCCTGGGGTGCTCTGGGGACACTAGGGAGTGCCGGGGATCGAACCCGGGTCTGCTATGTTTGAGACAAGCGCCCTCCCTGCCGTCCTAGCTCCGTGCCCACCAGGCGTTTTTCTTGTGCTGAACGAGGCTTTCTCTGGCAAACATTTGTGCGGGGCTGGGGAGTGCGCACAGGGCTTAGGGGCTCCCTGGGCACGTGGCTGATGCGCACCGTCTCCGCCCCCCCGCCCCCGCAGAGAGAGGTTGACCTGGGGATCTCTGCATCCTGGGCCCTTGTACTGGGGGAGTGTCATTGCAACCTGCTATGGGGGAGGGGCGGAGACCCTGCAGAAGGGACTTGGGAACTAGGGTCCTGCTTCCAGGCAGGACCGGAGAGGGATGGGCGTCTGCTCTGCACCCACGACCGGCCACCTTGCCCAGTGGCACCCCCTCATCTGCGTCCCTTCTGACAGACACCCCAGGTGCTTGTCAGCCAGACTCATCCTCCCCGACCTTCCTCCGGAGAGGGGGCTGGAACCGGAAGTGGGGCTGGGGAGGTCTGCGGGTGCCCCTGTTTCCGTCCTGACCACCCTCCCCCCACCTGTGGTACCCCTTTGCTGCCCCACCCTCTGGTTTCCCAGGCGGTAGCTCCTTTTGATGGTGGGGTGTGACTTAAAAAAAAAACGCTCACCCTTGAACCAGTGCCTGGGGTGAGTTGCAGATGAACTATTATAGATCAGAGAATGTTCCAGAGGGCTGGAGTGATAGCACAGTGGGTAGTGTGTTAGCCTTGCACGGCGGACCTGGTTTTGAGTCCCAGCATCCCATATGGTTTCCTGAGCACCACCAGGAGTAGTTCCTGAGTGCAGAGCCAAGAGTAACCCCTGTGTATCGCTGGGTGAGACCCAAAAAGAAAAAACAAAACAGAGAATGTTCCAGAGATGCTTTGCTCCTGGAGATGATTTGCTTTCAGTGGAAAGCATTATTTTATTTAGTCTTTTTTTTGGGGGGGGGCATGCCCAGCGGTGCTCAGAAGTTGCTCCTGACTCTGCTCAAGAAATACTCCTGGCAGTGCTCGGGGGACCCTCTGGGCTGCCGGGGATCGAACCCGAACCGGCTGCGTGCACAGTCAGAGTTATACCCTCTGTATAGTCTCTCTGGCCCCGGAAGGCCTGGTTTTAAAATCTTAGTAATAAAGATACCCCTAAATACTACTTACTCATAACTAATAGATCGATACTCGGGAATTTAGCAAATTAAGTTTCCCGAAATGCATGGGCAGTTTTGCCAACTCTTTTAATGAACTCTTTTAGAGTTTATTGCGATTACACATTTAATAGGCCCGAATATCTTAGCTGCTGTAAGTACCTAAGATGTGGAATATTTTATCTACAGAACAAAATATTTTTTGGTGGGGGGTGTATTTTAAGCTTCTGGAGGTGCTCCGGGCTTGCTCCTGGCTCAGTGATCAAATGGGATCACTTCTTGTGGTGCTCAGGGATCAAACAGGGTCGGTGTGTGCCAGGCACATGCTCTACCCCTCATTATCTTCTAGCTCCCACAAAAAAATTTCAGTGGTGACTAAATTTTTTATTTTTGGTCTCCACCTGAGCTTTGATTGATTGATTGATTGAATCATCGTGAGATACAGTTACAAGCTTTCATGTTTGAGTTTCAGTCATACAATGATCCAACACCCGTCCCTCCACCAGTGCACATTCTCCACCACCAATGTCGCCAGAATACCCCCGCTTTCCAACCTTCCTCCTGCCTCCATGGCAGACAATTTCCCCCATACTCTCTCTCTACTTCTGGGCATTATGGTCTGCAATACAGATACTGAGAGGCTATCACATTTGGTCCTTGATCTACTTTCAGCACGCATCTCCCATCCCAATCCCTCCAACCATCATTGACTTAGTGATCCCTTCTCTATTCCAGCTGCCTTCTCCCCCAGCTCATGAGGCAGGCTTCCAACTCTGGTGCAGTATAGCTCATTGTGCCTACTGTTCTTGGGAGTCAGTCTCATATTACGTTATTTTATATTCCATAGATGAGAGCAGTCCTATGTCTGTCCCTCTCTTTCCGACTCATTTCACTTAGCATGATACTCTCCATGACCATCCACTTATAAGCAAATTTCATGATTTCATCTTTCCTAACAGCTGCATAATATTCCATTGTGTAGATGTACCAAAGTTTCTTAAACCAGTCGTCTGTTCTCGTGCATTTGGGTTGTTTCCAGATTCCGGCTATTGCGAACAGTGCTGCAAATGAACATACAGGTGCAGATGTCATTTCTCCTTTGCTTTTTTGCACTCTCAGGATATAATCCCAGAAGTGGTTTTGCGGGGTCGATGGAAGCTCAATAGTGGTGACTGAATTCTCAGAATTGCAAACCAAATGTTCAGACCTTGGTCGAAAGCCTGAGTGTCATGGGGTTCAATTTGCTTGTCTTCACGATCTTGTCCCTGCTCTTAGAGGCGGCAGGCATTTGGTTCCCTTCGATTTTTTGTAGTGGTTGTTTTTGGGCCATGCCTGGTGGCTTACTCCTGGCTCTGCACTTGGATCACTCGTGGTGGTGGTGGTGGTGGGGGAGGACCCTGTGTGGTGCCAGGGATCGTACCTGTGTCCATCAAACCTCGTGCAAGATCAGCGCCTGCCCCGCTGTCCTCCAGCCCTCCATCCTGTCTTTTTTTTTTTTTTTTGCATTTTGGGTCACACCCAGTGATGCTCAGGGGTTACTCCTGGCTCTGCACTCAGGAATTACTCCTGGCGGTTCTCTGGGGACCCTATGGGATGCTGGGAATCGAACCCGAGTCAGCTGCGTGCAAGGCAAACGCCCTCCCCTCTGTGCTATCACTCCAGCCCCCCTCCATGCTGTCTTGCATCTTCCAAAGGTCACGGCTCTCTGCACGAGGTTCCCACAGAGGGGAAGCCACGTCAGATCACTGGAGACCGAAAACCTGAGCTTGGGGTTCCAAGCTCAGGACTCTCTGGCGTTGGCAGCAGGGCTCTGAGTTGTTGAAAGTCTGCCGCCTGATGAGGCCCTGTCCTTCTGGGGGTGCTGGGGGTATAGGCTGAGTAGCCTCAGTCAAGAGGTCTAGGGCCTGGAGCCATAGTCCAGCGGGAAGGGCATTTGCCTTGTACATGGCTGATCTGGGTTTGATCCCCGGCATCCCAAATGGTCCTCTGAGCCTGCCAGAAGTGATCCCTGAATACAGAGCTGGGTGTGACCCCTGAGCACCGCAGAGCGTGCCCCCCGCCCCCCCCCCAAAAAAAAGAACTCCAGGTGCCGGAAAGATAGTATTGAAAGGTGCTTGGCTCGCATGTGGCCGGGTTCGATCCCCAGCATCCCATATAGTCCCCCGAGCACCACCAGGAATGATTTCTGAGTGCAGAGCCAGGAGTCATCCCCGAGCATGCCCAGGTGTGGCCCCCAAGAACAACAACAACAACAAAAAAACAAAAACGAGTTGTGTGAGTGGGTTTGGAGAAACCGTTTCTGTGTTCCTGAGAAAGCAGGAGGGGACAGTCCAGGATGCTCACTCTGCTCATCCGGGTTTCTGGAAGCTTCACCCCTTTGCCTGCCTTCTCCCCGGGGTGCTGAAAGTGAGGATGTCGCAGAATTCTCTTGAGGTCCCTGGGGAGAGGTGTTCATCATCAGCAACAGAACCTGGCACTCACCAAATCCTTTGCTCCCAACTGTGCTCCCCAGGGCGGGGACCCAATTTATTTTACCTTTATTTATTTTCTTTTTGGGTCACACCCGGCGATGCACAGGGGTTACTCCTGGGTTTTGCACTCAGGAATTATTCCTGGCTGTGCTCGGGGGACCCTATGGGATGCTGGGAATTGAACCCAGGTTGGGCGCGTGCAGGGCAAATGCCCTACCTGCTGTACTATCGCTCCAGCCCCAGTGGGACCCAATTTAAAGCTTCCAGGTGGAGAAAAGAACCACACAATGACGGTGGGGTGGGGAATGGGTGGAGGGAAATGGAAATTAAAACAAAAAAAAAGTCTGGAAGCAGGGAACGGGCCCTCCCCGGCTAAGCGGGACCGCACCATCCAATTATTTCCAATTACAGTCTCGCTTCTTTCATGTTTTTCTATGCGGGTATCCAAGTAGTTCGTGAAGCCGCCCCCCCCCCCAACCCCCCTTTATGATCCTCATTGTTGCAACTTGCTGGGCTTAATTGCTTTGTCTCCATCACAGCGAGACATCCTGAACAATTAGACGATAATAAGGAGGCAGGAGGGGGAAATGGCTGAGATCCCTTCATTTTAATTATGTTGATCGTTGCACCCCCCTGGCTCTGAATCCGCGCCGAAGTGCTATTTTTTGATGGTGCTCAGTTACATCCAACGAGGGCTAATAAATTTATACTTCAAATGCAAAAGAGCTCACCAGCCTCACCTCGGCTGGTTGTGGTTTTCGCTGAACAGTGACACTTGGCCCGCACGCACTGGTGTTCCCACTTTCTGTTCCCTTCCTGGTCGTCTTGTTCTGGCATGCGGCTAGTTTTCGGTGGTGGTGGTTGTCTTGGTTTGACTTTCAGGCCACACTGGGAGATGCTCAGGGTTTACTCCAGGCTCTGTGCTCTGGAATTACTCTTGGCAGTGCTTGGGGGACCCTATGGGACGCTGAGGATCGGATCTGGACTGGCTGTGTGCAAGGCAAGTGCCTTCCCCTCTGTGCTATCCCTCTGGCTCCATTGCTGCTATTTTCACACTCAGCAAAAAAGATGCTAGGAGGTTTTTTTTTTTTTTCTTAAGCACAGCAGGTAAGGCATTTGCCTTGCAAGTGGCCAATATGGCTGACCCGAGTTCGATTTCTCCGCCCCTCTCTGAGAGCCTGGCAAGCTACCGAGAGTATCTCGCCCACACGGCAAAGCCTGGGAAGCTCCTCGTGGTGTATTCGATATGCCAAACACAGTAACAACAAGTCTCACGATGGAGATGTTACTGGGCCCGCTCGAGCAAATCGATGAATGTAGGAATGGGCTGGAGCTATAGCACAGCGGCAGGGTGTTTGCCTTGCATGCGGCCAGCCTGTCTGAGCCAGGTTCGATTCCTCCGCCCCTCTTGGAGAGCCCGGCAAGCTACAGAGATTATCTCACCCACACGGCAAAGCCTGGCAAGCTCCCCGTGACGAATTCAATATGCCAAACACAGTAACAAGAAGTCTCACAAAGGAGACGTTACTGGGCTCGCTCGAGCAAATTGATGAACAACGGGAGGACGGGACAAGGACAGGACAGTGAATGTAGGAGTACTGCTATTTATTTAGCCATTGATTAAGCTGATTGAATTTGGCATGAACTCCACATTACTTAAAAAAAATTTTTTTTGAATTGAACACCTGAGATAGCTGTTCATAATTGGGTTTTAGTCATACAATGATCCAGTACCCATCCCTCCACCAGTATCCGTTTCCCACTACTAATGTCCCCTGTTTCCTCACCACCATCCCTCAAGTGCCCTCCCCCCCCCTTTTTCTATGGGAGGCACTTTCCTTCTCGTTTTCTCTCTCCTTTTCCTTTTGTGTTTTATGGTTTGCAACATAGGTGCTAAGAGGTCATGGTGTTTGTTCAGGGCATCAGTATTTTTATCAGGACGGTAAGGCTGGAGTAGCTTTTTAACTGGGTGGCCACTTTGAGGTGTGGATGTGACTGCCACCTTGGAAGTACAGGGAACTGGGGGGAGGTAGCCCATCCCAAACTTGATAAAGCCTGGAGATTTCAGTCACAAAACCTGCATCTCCGAATTTTCAGCAGATTATACTGACACAATTTTTTTTTTTACTTTTTGGGTCACACCTAGTGATGCACAGGGGTTATTCCGGGCTCTGCTCTCAGGAATCACTCCTGGCAGTGCTCGGGGTCAGCCTTGTGCAAGGCAAATGCCCTACCCGCTGTGCTGTTGCTCCAGCCCCAGACACTGTCACTGTCCTCCTGTGGTTCATCGATTTTGCTCAAGCGGGCCCAGTAACATTGTGAAACTTGCTACTGTGTTTGGCATATCGAATACTCCACAGGTAGCTTGCCAGCTTTGCCGTGTGGGCAAGATACTCTCGGTAGCTTGCTGGGCTATCCAAGAGGGGCAAAGGAATCGAACTCGGGTTGCCCATGTTGGCTGCATGCAAGGAAAATGCCCTACCCTCTGTACTATCGCTCCAGCCCCAGACATACTTCTTAAAAAGGTGCTGAGAGGGCCCGTAGCGATAGCACAGCGGGTAGGGCGTTTGCCTTGCACGCGCCGACCTGGGTTTGATCCCTGACATCCCATATGGTCCCCCAAGCACTGCCAGGAGTAATTCCTGAGTTCAGAGCCAGGAATAACCCCTGAGCACCTCTGCGTGTGACCCAAAAAGCAAAAAAAAAAAAAAAAAAAAAAGGTGCTGAATGATGCGTGGGCTGTGTGACTCTGGGCAGCCTCCAGGGGGCGCTGGTTTTTCAGCACCACGGACAGCCTAAGAGTAGTATCCCATGGCCGTGCGTCCCTCTCTCCCTGGACGGTGCCCTTGGATCTCTCAGGCTCCAGTGCCCATACGACTTAATCCATGCCGCCTTTCCTCTTCCCTTCATTGATGTTTGCTGCTGTTTTCGCACCCTCTCCCTTTCCGATATTCCTCCGTTGTTGAACTTCGCAGGTTTCCTCGACAGTGTTAAGACAAATAGCCTATTTCCGTGTCGAGACAGCTGCGGGCTGCCTGCGGGGAGGAGAGCACACGTGAGCTGGGATCTGACCAGGAAATCGCATGGTGCAGGGTAGCGGTCAGTAATGATTCAGTGGCATTGGGGTGCTGTTTTCTTGATGCCTGTCGAATCCGAGGTAGCTGCGGGCTCCTGATGTCCAGCTTGCAGATGTCCAGAAGTCTCTAGCCAGGGCTCCCCTCAGGGATTCCTTGTGGACTCCTGGAGGCTTGGACTTTGGGCTTCTGGCCTGTTTTGGTTCCAGCATCTAACATTCATCTCAGTGCTGTTATCGATCAGCGGTAGTGAAAGGCATACAAATTCCAGAGCTTGCCCTTAGTTTTTTTTTTTTTTTAAAGCATTTTAAAACTTTATTTTATGGCTTTTTTTTTTGGTGATCCTCAGGGGTTACTTCTGGCTCTGCACTCAGGAATTTCTCCAAGCTGTGCTCGGGGCACCCTGTGGGAGATTGAGGATTGAATTCTGAACTATCACTCCAGACCCAACACACTGATTTCTGGAGAAATTCTCATCCCTGGGGCTGGTGAAGTAATATAGGAGTCAAGTGCTTCCCTGGCATGTGGCCAACCCTGCCTTGATCCCCCAGCACCCCATATGTTTTCCTGAGCACTGCCAGGAGTGATCCCTGAGTGTAGAGCCAGGAGCACTGCCAGGAGTGATCCCTGAGTGTAGAGCCAGGAGCACTGCCAGGAGTGATCCCTGAGTGTAGAGCCAGGAGTCAGCCCCAGCAGAGCTGGGTGTGGCCCCCAAATCCCCAACCCCGAATTCATATACAGAAAAAAAGAATGATGTTTATTTCCTGGAGGCAGGCGTTGAGAGCCTGTTTTTGTTTATAACTTTGAACCTGTCAAATCAAACTGATATTTCATTTCTTGGTTTTGGTTCATGATATTAAGTGTCTATAACATACATAACTTATTTGGCTTTTAAGAACAGGACATAAAGAGACAAACACCAGTGAGCTACAACTTGGAAATAATGCTCCAGTTCTCGTAGCATGTTTTATTATAGACTCGCAAGCATACACACACACAAACACACCAAATTCATTACAAATCACAAAACTGAAACCAATCACCTCTGTGTGCTGTTTATTATCCATTCAGTGTTATACAAAAAGACCGTAATTGCAGTTCTTTAAGAATGCAGGTCTTTTTTTTTTAACGATAAACTACAACATGGTGGGTTGGAGCAATAGTACAGTGGGTAAAGCATTTGTCTTGCTCATGGCCAACCCAGGTTTGATCCCTGACATCCCATATGGTGCCCCAAGCACCACCTGGAGTAATTCCTGAGTGCAGAGCCAGAAGTAACCCCTGAGCATCGCCAGGTGTGACTCAAAAAGCCAGAAAAAAAAATCCCCAACATTGGAGGGTCTGAAAAGAAAGTGCAGTGGGTAGGGTGTTTGTTCTGCATACAGCAGACCTGAGTTCGATCCTTAGCACCCCATGTGGTTCCCTGCACTGCATCAGAAGTGATTCCCTACATGCAGGGCCAGGAGTAAGCCCCGAGTGTAGCTGGGAGTGGCCCCCAACAAAAACAAACCAATAATATGACATTAAATTTATTTATTTATTTTTTTGCTTTTTGGGTCACACCCGGCGATGCTCAGGGGTTACTCCTGGCTCATGCACTCAGAAATTACTCCTGGCGGTGCTCAGGGGACCATATGGGATGCTGGGAATCAAACCCAGGTCAGCCATGTTGGCTGAGTGCAAGGCAAATGCCCGACCCGCTGTGCTGTTGCTCCAGCCTGGATTGAAGAACAGGAATTATGGGAAATCTTTCAAAAATTTTTTGGCTTTTTGGAGTAACACCCAGCAATGCTCGGGAGTTACTCCTGGTTCTGCACTCAGGAATTATTCGTGGCAGTGCTCAGGGGACCCTACAAGCTGTCGGAGATCGAATTCTGGTTGGCTGCATACAAAGCAAACACCCTACGCAGTGAACTATCGTTCCTTAACATTTTTTTTTAATTTTGGTTTTGTTTGGAGGCCACACACAGTGATGTTCAGGGCTTACTCTTGGCTCTGTGCTCAGGGATCACTCCTGGTGGGCTCGGGGGACCCATTGGGATGCTGGCGATGGAGCCTGGGTCGGGCGTGTGCAAGGCAAATGGCCTCCCCGCTGTGCTATCAGTCCAGCCCCTCATAGGAAATCTCATAGATGACTCCCAGGAAGTGGTCACTGGTTCTGTTCCCATTAGTACTTTGGGTTTGCCCAACCCACTCACTGTAGCACTGCACTGTCCTCCCGTTGTTCATCGATTTGCTTGAGCAGGCCCAGTAACGTTTCCATTTTGAGTTCTTGTTACTGTGTTTGGCATATCGAATATGTCACGGGGAGCTTGCCAGGCTTTGCCGTGCGGGCGAGATACTCTCGGTAGCTTGCCGGGCTCTCCGAGAGGGGCGGAGGAATCGAACCGGGCTCGGCAGGCTGGCTGTGCGCAAGGCAAATGCCCTACCCACTGTGCTATCGCTCCAGCCCAACCCCCTCACAGCACCAAGCATTTTGTATTCTTCTCCTTTCTGGACCTTCCTTCATTTATCCCCTGGAGTTTTCCACAGGATCTTCATTTTAAAGAAATTCATTTATGCAATTCTATGTATATACTGTTCTTTTTTTTTTTTGCCTTTTTCTATGTATGGAAAAAAGTCTTTAAAAAATCAGAAAACTGGGGGCTGGAGCGATAGCACAGCGGGTAGGGCGTTTGCCTTGCATGCAGCCAACATGGTCGACACAGATTCGATTCCCAGCATCCCATATGGTCCCCCGAGCGCCGCCAGGAGCAATTCCTGAGTGCATGAGCGAGGAGTAACCCCTGAGCATCGCCGGGTGTGACCCAAAAAGCAAAATAAAAAAAAAATCAGAAAACTAAACATAATACAGAGTTCTTTAAGATATCTGGTAGTTTGAGAAGCTAAGAAGAATCCCCAGCTCATGAAGAGAATTTTTTAAACAAAATATGAATGAATAGGTGTTGAGTTTCATAACTCATGCAATGAATCATTTTTCTTTGTCATGTTCTAATACAGTGAATTGTACTATTTTTCAAATATCAAGAGTGGTTTATTTCTCAGCATGCAGGTTAATTGGCCTCTGAGCCATCTAAATACTAATTTCTCTAAATACATTATTGTCATTTAAAAAAGATAGCATTAGGACTGGAGTGATGTGCGGTGATCAGTGACCCCAGTACATTGGAGTTCCTGTTTTACATTTCTCTGTGTGTAGGGGCCACCCCCAGCCATGCTCAGGGCCTCCTCCTGGCTCCGAGCTCAGGGATCACTCCTGGGGACCCTACAGATCACTGGGGATTCCTGGGGATTACTCAGGGGACCCTGTGGGGTGCTGGGGATCAAATCCAGGTTAGATGTGTGCAAAGCAAGAGCCTTAGCTGTGATACCATTGCTCCAGCCCCAGTCTTTCTTTCTTTCTTTCTTTCTTTCTTTCTTTCTTTCTTTCTTTCTGACACACCTGGGGGTACTCAGGGATCAAACCTGGTTCTGCCAAGTGCAGGTGCAGGACAATTCCGTCCCCTCTGTGGTTTCGCTCTGGCCCCAAGTTTTCCCTCTCTCTCTCTCTCTCTCTCTCTCTTGGTCACACCCGGCGATGCTCAGGGGTCCCTCCTGGCTCTGCACTCAGAAATCACTCCTGGATGTGCTCTGGGACCCTATGGGATGCTGGGAATTGAACCTGGGTTGGCTGCGTGCAAGGCAAACTGTACTATCGCTGTTGTACTATTGCTCTGGCACCCCCCCCCCCCACTATCTCTTCAGATGGGCGTCCCTGAGGTGGGTGCTTCCTTTATCATGGCAATTTCTCAGTCCCTGGGACTCCGTGAGATAGTTTTGGGAGTGGAGGGGTAGGAGCAGGAGCGTGGTGGGGAGGAGACGCGGAAGGAAGGGCGGCCATTCAGTGAGCCCAGGGCGAGCCGGGGAGACCTGCTGCCGCTGGGGGAACTTGGCGAGAGTGTCAGCATGCATGTGGGAAGGCTGTTCTGCCAAGGCCAGTGAGATGGGGTGAGATGGTCTGGGAGAAGAGATTCACAAGATTTCTGGTGTGGGGGTGGGGAGCGGGGCGCTAGAACAGCAGGGAGGGCGTTGGCCTTGCATGTGGCCCACCCAGATTCATCTCCTACACCCCAACCCCCCCCAGGAGGATGCCTTAGTGCAGAGCTGGAAGTCAGCCCTGAGCATCTCCGAATGTGACAACAACAACACCCCCCCCCCCAAAAAGGGTTCCAGGGATTGAAGAGATAGGACAGAGTCAGGCTCTTGCTTTGGGTCTGGATCATGACTTTTGTAGGTAGGTTGTTTTGGGATTAGAAATAGGCAAGCGTGTACTAAAATCAGTAAAAACTTAACTGCCTCATGAGGGTGAGTTATATGTTTAGCATCTAAAAAGCTTTCTAAAAACACCTTGGGACCCATACCCAGCGGTGCTCAGAAGTTACCTCTGCTCTATGCTGAGGGATCACTTTTTGGCAGGATCACCTGTGGGGTGCTAGGGATAGAACCCCGGTCGGCCAGATGCAAGGCAAATGCCCTACCCACTGCACTATCAACCTGCAAAGGGCACTTTAGTTTTTAATTTTCTTCTTTTGTTTTTTCTTTTTGAGTCACACCCAGTGATGAAAAGGGGTTACTCCTGGCTCATGAACTCAGGAATTACTCCTGGTGGTGCTTGGGGGACCCTATGGGATGCTGGGAATTGAACTCGGGTCGGCAGCATGCAAGGCAAACGCCCTACTTGCTGTGCTATTGCTTCAGTCCCCTTAGTTTTTAATTTTTAACTTTTTTTTTGTTTGCCATATCTCGTGGTGCTCAGGGTTTTCCCCTGACTCTGTGCTCAAGGATCACTCCTGCTGGGACTCGGGGGACCCTATGGGGTGCAGGGATTGAACCCGGCTTGACTGCGAGCAAGGCCAGCGCCCTCCCTGCTGTCCTATTGCTCCAATCTTGACACTTTCTTTTACAATAGGGGCCCCATGAGGTGGGGCTTGAGGGGCGCCCAGGGCCATAGCTGGTGGTGCTGGGAGCTGGGTCGTGTTGGGCATGAACTCATTGCATCAGGCATCTTGTACACACTCGACCCTTTGAGTGTCCTCTGCCTGCCACACATTATTATTTATCTTCTATTTGGGGCCATGCCCTGTGATGCTCAGAGGTTCCTCCTGGCTCTGTACACTGGAATCACTTCCAGCGGGCTTGGAGGACCCTACATGGGATGCTGGGGATCAAACTCGGGTCAGCTGTGTGCGAGGCAAATGCCCCAGACCTGCTGGACTATCGCTCTGGCTCCCTGAGGGCTTTTATTCCCCCCTCAGGAGTATCCATTGAGCATTGTTGGGCATGGCCCTAATTCTGGATAGATAAAAGTTATTCAAATATTACATAAAAATATATATGATTTTTCTCTCACCCAACTCTATTATTTATGGCTGGAGCGGTAGCACAGTGGGTAGGGCATGTGCTTTACACGTGGCCAACTTGGCCAAGCCGGGTTCGATTCCTCCACCCCTCTCGGAGAGCCTGGCAGGCTACCGAGAGTATCTGTCCCCCACGGCAAAAGCCTGTCAAGCTCCCCGTGACGTATTCGATATGCCAAACAGAGTAACAAGTCTCACAATGGAAACGTTACTGGTGCCCGCTCGAGCAAATCGATGAACAGCGATGACAGTGCTACAGTGCTACTTTATTTTTATTTATTTTATTAAACTGCCTGGAGATACCCAGTTATGAAGCTGTTCATGAGTGGGTTTCGATCATACAATGTCCCAAGACCCGTCCCTCGACCAGTGCACATTTTCTGCCACCAGTATCTCCAGTTTCCCTCCCTCCTTCCATCCCCCCCCTCTCTATATATACATATTTATATACAGGTGCTTCCCATAGAGATTCAAGGTGGTTTCCTGCTGGTGCCGAAACACAGCCGCGGGAGACCGTGGATTTATTTTGAGAAAACCAAAGGGCTGAGACCCAGGGTGACTTCATCCTGGGCAGAGATACGCACGGCTTCTCATCAAAGGAAAATCATTAAAACCCTCCAGAGGTGTGCCACGCTCCGCGCTGTGTTCCCAGGTCTCCTAGTGGGAGAACATTCTGCTTCTCTGAAGAGTTCGTTTAAGCCCCATGGATTAGGTTGATGAGTGTCATCATCTCGTGTCCACCCCCCCACCCCCGTCCTGAGCTCAGAGCGGGGAGAGGGAGATGTTGGTCACAGTCCCCAGGACTTTGGCCTGACCCCAACCACAGGGTGGGCATGCCTTCCCTGGGCATCTTGGGCTGCCCAGAACATGTATTACCCTTTCTTTCCTTTCTTTTCTTCTTTTTTTTTCCTTTTTGGGTCACACTCGGCAATGCACAGGGGTTACTCCTGGCTCTGCACTCAGGAGTTCCTCCTGGCGGTGCTCAGGGGACCATATGGGATGCTGGGAATCGAACCCCGGGTCGGCCGCGTGCAAGGCAAACGCCCTACCCGCTGTGCTATCTCTCCAGCCCCTCTTCTTTTTTTTTTAACTTCATTTTTTGGCTTTTTGGGTCCCACCCAGCAATGCTCAGGACTGACTTCTGGCCCTACACTCAGGAATCACTCCTGGAGGTGGTGCTCGGGGAACCCTAGGGAGGGGATGCCGAGGATCGAACCCGGGTTGGCCGCATGCAAGGCAAATGCCCTCCCCACTGTGCTATCCCTCTGGCACTTGCATTGCCCTTTCCTCCCCCGGTTTTAACTCGACTGCACAGGACAGCATCCCCTCCGCACCCCTTGTGAGTGCACAGGTGGACTTCCCCCTCCCCCCCAACCATCGGAGCCTTTTCTTGTCTCCGGGGCAACCCATGGGTGCGGGACATGATGACTAGGCTCTGGGAGCATCACAGAGGGGACAGACTGAGGGACGCGCCGTCCAGAGCCCAGAGAGGGTCCGCTGGTTCTAAGTGAGCAGAGGGAGAGAGAATCCGCCACTGCCCTTCCAAGCCCGGCCTTGCAGGCGCGGGTGATGGCGCCCCCGTGTGTCCGGGAGCTGCAGTTGGCCTGAGCAGCTCTATTTTGGGTCATACCCAGCCGATGCTCAGGGGTTCCTGCCGGCTCTGCACTCAGGACCCTATAGGATGCCGGGGATCGAACCCAGGTTGGTGGCATGCAAGGCAAATGTCCTCCCCACCATACTGTGGCTCCAGCCCGGAAGGCATGTGTGGAAATGTAAATAGAATCTACTTCTTTCCAGAACCCAGAATAGGTATGTGCCCTGTGTGTGTGTGTGTGTGTGTGTGTGTGTGTGTGTGTGTAGGTATACACTTGTGTGGTCACTGCATGCCTTTCCATCAAGGGTATCCCTGTGTCCTGTTTTTTTTATATATATGTATTTATTTTAATGAATCACCGTGAGATACAGTTACAGACTTACAGATTTTCGTGATTACGTGGTTGGAGTGATAGCACAGCGATAGGGCGTTTGCCTTGCGCGCAGCCGGCCCGGCCGAGCCGGATTCAATTCTTCTACCCCTCTCAGAGAGCCCGGCAAGCTACCGAGAGTATCTCGCCCACGCAGCAAAGCCTGGCAAGCTCCCCGTGACGTATTCGATATGCCAAACACAGTAAGAAGTCTCACGCTGGAGACGTTACTGGTGCCTGCTCGAGCAAATCGATGAACAATAGGAGGACAGTGCAGACAGTGCAGTGCAGACGTTTCAGTCATATAGTGGTCGAGTCCCAATCCCTCCACCAGTGCCCATTCTCCACCACCGGTGTTCCCAGTATCCCTCCCGCCACCCCCATCCCTTCCTTCCTCCCCCCCCCCCCCCATGCCTCTGTGGCAGGCACATTCCCTCTTACTCTCTCTCTCCTTCTGGGTGTTCTGTGTCTTTCATGCCATGTCAGGTCACGTGAGTCTACTTAAAAACTACCGAAGCCCCCCCCCCCCCCCCCCCCCCGCCATCCTCCATCCTTTGGTGTCATGGATGAGTCTGGCTAGCTCTGGCGGGATGCACTTGCTGTTTGGATGACAGCCTGGGGCAGAGTCCCAGGACTGGGGGGGCGGGTTTGGGGACAAGTTTTGTTCTCTTCTCAGAAGCAGGTCAGACCCTTTTGTCCTGCCCATGCGTTTCCCTGGGGTGCCAGGCAGTGGGGGGGGGGGGTTGGGCCCTGAGCCCCGGCCTTGGGTCCTTGGTGCTATTTTGGGCAACGTGTTGTTTGCCGCTGAGCCCGTCACCCCCCCTGGTTGCGGCAGCCTGTTCTAGCAGAGCTGCAACAGGGTCTTTTGGTAACCATGGAAATCACCCGCTCTTGGGCACAGTATTTTTAGACCCTCGCGCTGGATACATTTCCCTTTCCTCTGGGGAGGAGAAGTCATGTAAGGGGATCTTTGTAGCAGGAGACTTGTGGTGGGGTGGGAGAGCAGGGAGGAAGTGGAGGCCAGGGGATGGGGGTTCGGGGGGGCTGGGGGTCTCGGCCACCACCTGTGGATCTCCTTAATCCCAAGTCTGGTCCAGGGGAGACCCTGTGAATCATGGGAGCACAGAGGAACTTAAGAACTGGGCTTCCGAGGGGAGATGCATGTCGAAAGTAGACTATGGACTGAACATGTTTGCCACTCAATGCCTCTTTTGCAGACCACAACACCCAAAAGGAGAGAGAGAACACAGGGGATTGCCCTGCCACAGAGACAGGGGGGATGGAGGGATGGGGGTGGGAGGGATATTATCCATGGTGGTGGAAAATGGGCACTGGTGGAGGGATGGGTATCTGATCATTGTATAATTGAAACCAAAGCACAAAAAATTGTAAATCTACAACTTTAAAAAAAAAATAAAATAAAGGGAAAAAAAAAAAAAGAACTGGGCTTCCGGGCCCAGCGATAGTGCAGTGGGGAGGGTGTTTGCCTTGCATGCGGGTGACCCTAGTTTGACCCTGGTATCCCATAGGAACCCCCCCCCCCCAGTGATCCCTGAGCCCAGAGCAAGCTCTGAGCATCATTGGGTGTGACCCCCCCCCCGAAAAAAAAAAAGCTTCAACTTTATTGTTCCAAGCTCCTTTTCTTACCCGGCCTCCTTCCACGAGGGAGAGGGGAGCCCCAGAGATTCAGGCCGTGTGGCCCTTCCCGTGGAGTGCAGGGGGCGGGGGGGGGGGGCTGTGTGTGGCTGTAGGTGGCGTCCTTCAGGCCTGGGTCTGGCCCCACAGATGCCCTGGGCTGAGCTGGAGGAAAGGGCGCCCGCTCTCGGGAGCAGGACCCTGTGCCCACGGCCACAGTGTGTGTGTGGGGGGGGGTGAGAGGGAGGTGGGGAGAGAGGGAGAGAGAGCGAGGGGGGGAGAGGGAGGGAGAGAGGGAGGAGAGGGAGAAGAGGGGGGAGAGGGAAAGAGGGAGAGAAGGAGAGAGAGGGGAAGAGAGAGGGAGGGAGAGAGAGGGAGAAGAGACAGAGGAGGGAGAGGAGAGGAGAGATCCCAAGGGAAGTTTAGTTTGTGGGTTTTAAGTCCCCTTCTCTTCAGCTCCTGAATCCCCCATCGCGATCAGGGGACCCTCTGGGGGGCCAGGGATTGTCAGGCCCAGCGGCCGCTGAGGTCCAGGCAGCCCCCACAACTTCCCTCTCCTTGCTCCCCTCACATCCCCCTTCCTTGACATCATCTAATGTCTTTGTTCTCCACATTTCCCTTCTAGGCCAACAAGAAGGGACCCCTCCCAGGCCCTTCTCCTCTTCCTCCTCCTTCTCCTCCCGCACATCCCCGCAGAAGATGCCATGAACGGAGATGGAGCTGCCTTGGGCTGGGGTCCCGGGCCCCCTGCGGGCAGCTGTGCAGGTCAGTGTGGCGAGATCTGCGGTGTTGGCACCGGGGCCTGTTTCAGGAGCGTCTGCAGTCAGAGCTTGCTCGAGCCCCTTCTCCTCGCCGGGCTTATTTCCTTCACATTGGCGCCGTTTTCCACCTTGCAATGCTGGGGTGCCCTCGGGCCTTCCTCGGTTCTGGGGTGTGTGTGTGTGTGTGTGTGTGTGTGTGTGTGTGTGTGTGTGTGTGTGTGTAAGATGTTTATAAATGGACCCACTCTGTAACCACCCTAATCCCTGTGTACCTGGATGCAGGAGGAAAATGGACAGGCCATAAGAGGGAGGGTTTAGGGAATGAGGGAGGGTTTGGGGGACGCCTCTTCTTTGTGGGGTTTGAGGGCTCGCTGTCCAGCAGGTCTGCGTGTCGTCATCTGCCCCTGCTGACGACGGCCGCTTTGTAACTGCAACACGGAAGGAGGTCCACGGGGTCATTCAGATAATGAAAACGAGCGCAGTTTATGAGACGTGAAAATCACTGTATCACTGTCACTGTCATCCCGTTGTTTGTCGATTTACTCGAGCGGGTACAGGTAACATTTCTATTCCTCCCAGCACTGAGATTTTAGCAGCCTCTTCTTACTCATCTTTTCCCAATTGGAGAAAAGATGGAGGCTTTTTCCCCAACTGGAGGAGAGATTGGAGTCTCTTTCAGGGTCAGGGGAATGAGACCTGTTGTCATTACTGGTATTGAATATTGAATACACCACGGGGAGCTTGCCAGGCTCTGCCCATGTGGGCGGGATATTCTTCGTAGCTTGCTGGGCTCTCTGAGAGGCATATATTTATATATTTCTCTCTATGATTTGTTGCCTACTGTCTGAACCCCATCAAATATGATGTGGTAAGTACAGAAAATGGGTAGGAAGTGTCTTCCGATGTGTCGGTCCGGAAAGCGGCCTGGAGCGTGGTGGTGGTTGGGTAGTAGAGGTCAGCTGCCAGGGCTGGGTCCCTTGGGGTGGGGAGGGCTCTTACCGGCCCCACTCTGGGGCGCCCAGAGTGAAAACAGCCTGGAGCGAAGTCTGGTGAGATGGTTATGGGAGCCTCATTTTATACTCCCGTCTGGGAAGAGCATCCTGAGTTCTGGAGGGTGGCCGATGGGATGATTATCTGGTGCCGGCAGGATGTGGCTTAGGGCTTATGATCCCTGAGTCACTGGAGACTGGGAGAAGCAGGCAGAGGGTCTGGGTTCCATTATCTGGGTTCCTTGGGACTTCATTCTCCATTGTGAGACTTCTTGTTACTGTATTTGGCATATCAAATATGTCACGGGGAGCTTGCCAGGCTTGGTGTGGGAGATACTTTCGATAGCTTGCCGGGCTTTCTGAGAGGGGCAGAAGAATTGAACCCGGGTCAGCTGGGCAGGTCACATGCAAGGCAAACACCCTACCACTGTGCTATCGCTCCAGCTCATGACCCTTTAACATCTTATTATTATTTTTTTTTAGCGTCACACCTGGTGATACTCAGGGCTGACTTCTGGCTCTGCATTCAGGAGTTACTCCCAGCGGTACTTGGGGGACCCTATTGGATGCTGGGGATCGAACCCGGGTCGACTGTGTGCAAGGCAAACGCCCTTCCCGCTGTGCTATTGCTCCGGCCCCTGATCCTGTAACAAATCTTATTTTCAGGTGCCAGTGAGGTGCAGCATGTTCAATATTCCCCATCCTGGCTCTCCTTCCGGGCCCCCCAAGAGGGTGGAGGCAAATGCCAGGCACTCTGGACTTATCCCCATCCTCAGGTTGCCCCGAGCTGGGGGCCTAACACTGGCCCAGTAGCCGGGGAATGGGCAGAGGCCGGCATTGGTCCTACATCAGGGAAAGGCCCTTCTGGGCCGGTTATTTCCCAGTCTGTGTCGGCCCCTGCTGAGCGCTTGGGAGTCGGAGGTGACTGGAGTCCCAGGTGGGGCCCCCTCTTGCTGTACCCGGGGCAGCCCTGGAGCAGGAGCCCCCGGCGTCCCAGTGCCCAGTCTGCTCTGTGAGGACCCGCCTGGCATGCTGGCATGGCCCCTCTGGAGGGCGAGGGTGGTGGACACAGTACAAGGCAGACGGAGCGTCCAGGGCATCACTAAGGCTTGGGCTGACCCTCCCCCTGCCCTGGTTTCTGGGTTGAGGCCCTGCTGTGCTGTGATGAGAAAAAGATTCCCTCCACCCCCACCTCAGCACTCCCCCCCAGCATCCAAAGGTGTGGAGGCCTTTGAAAGGCCCTTTGAGATGCCTTTGAGTGCCCAGTGGGGAGGAGAGACCAAGGCAGAGAGGACTGGCAAAAGGCCACCAAAAGGCCAGAGCTTTGGCCTGGTGGCGGGCTTTTCTCTAGGAAACCCCACCCCTAAAGTGGTTCCAAAGGGCTCTTGACACCCCCCTGTGTCCCCCCCACCCCCCAGGAGGAGCCCATAGGTCCCTGAGTGCCTTCCTCCTCCGCTTCCGGCTGCAGCCTGTCTTCAGCTGCTCCCAGGAAGGGTGGGAGTGGGGTTGGGGGGTTGCCCCTGAGCCACACAGATCCAGTGGGTTACTCCTGGCTTTGCGTTCAGGGATCACTCCTGATGGTGCACGGGGGACCCTATGGGATGCCGGGGATCGAACCTGGGTTGGCTGCGTGCAAGGTGATATGCCCTCCCTGCTGTGCTATTGCTCCAGCCTGGTCCCTCCTTTTCAACCCTGCGCCCGCCCCCCACCCCACACCCCATACTCCTTTGCGTGGATCAGTTCTCCCTTGTAGTTGTTGTTGGGGTTGTTGTTGGGGCCTTTGGGTCTTTGTTGCTCCCTCACTGTGCGTCTCAGAGCTCCCCCTCTGAGAGATCATTCTGCGTCTGAGCCTTTCCACTCAGCATGCCATGTGCCAAGGCCATCAATTGCACGGTGGTGTGCTTTGTTAGAACTGCATCGTGGGGCTGGAGCGATAGTACAGCAGGGAGGGCAGCTGCCTTGCATGCGACCAACCTGGGTTCAGTCCCTGGCATCCCATAGGGTCCCCCAAGCACCACCAGGAGTTACCCCTGAGCACTGTGGGTGTGACCCAAAAAGCCAAAAAAAAAAAAAAGAACGAATGGCATTGTATTCCATTGTGTCTGCTGCTTCCTGATCCCTGCACCCATAGTTGGGCATTCAGGTCATTTCTATATCTTGGTTGCTGTTGATAACACTTTGCGAAGAGAGTAGGTCTTAGACTGGCCAAGAAAAGCAGGGATGGGGGAGTGGGTGGGAGGGTGGTGTGTGTGTATGTGTGTGTGTGTGTGTGTGTATGTGTGTGTGTGTGCGCGCGCGCGCTCCATCATTTATCCCAGGGAGAGACCCTTCTGTTTTGTGTGTGTACAAATAACTCATCATCAGGACCACACACGTGTGTGTGTGTGTGTGTGTGTGTGTGTGTGTGTGTGTGTAATCATTTAGCCCAGGGAGAAACCCTTCTGTCTTGTGTGCGTATAACTAACTCATCATCAGGACCACACTTGAAACCTCTCTGTCAACCACCCTTGAATAAATATGGGGGGGGAAGCCTCGAGGCCAGCATGATAGCACTCGGGGAGGGAGTTTGCCTTGCACGCAGCAGACCCGCGTTCAATCCCCAGCATCCCCTAGGGTACCCGGAGCACCGCCAGGAGTCATTCCTGAGTGCACATGCAGGAGTAACCCCTGAGCATTGCTGGGTGTGACCCCGAAAAGCAAAACCGAAAAAGAAAAAGCCTCCGATCCGAGGGCCAGAGTGATCGCGCCATGGGTAGGGCGCTTGCCTTGCACGCAGCAGACCCACGGTTGGTCTCTCGCACCCCATAGGGTGGCCTGAGCCCTCCAGGAGTGACCTGTGAGCACAGAGCCATGAGTAAGCCCTCCTGAGCACTGCTGGGTGTGGGCCCAAGACAAACACAGTGAGCCCCACATTCCATTGGTTACCTGGCAAACCTGTTTGATACAATACTTTCCCCATCACTATAGCACCGAAGCACACACTCAGAACACATGACACGTTTTTGTCTGAGCAAAAAAGTAAAAAAAAAACAACAACATAGCCTCTGAAGTCTTTCTTCTCCCAAGCCATCACTTAATGCTCGCTAATTATACAATTTCCTTCTGTGGGCGGCTCAGATGATTTGTTCATTTGAGAACAGAAGCCGGCCTTTCCCAGGGGGGGGGGGAGCCGTTTCTGTTTGGGGTCTTTAATTAAAATGGCTCTTGACCAACTGATAACCTGTGACTTAAAAAAATAAAAAAATAAAAACACCCAGACACTTATCAATATGCACAAGGCGTAGTGGAATCCAGGTAGCTCAGGGCTGAGGGAAAGAAAAAAGAAACCACCCAGGGTCATTATTTGTGATTTTTCTGAAGATAGAAAACCTTGTGGAATCCAGAGCCAGTTACCAGATGCCATGGAGGGAGCAAGTCTGGGGGGCGGGTGTAGAAAGCTCCACAAGAGGCCGGAGCGATGGTGCAGTGGGGAGGGCGCTGGCCTCATATGCAGCCGGTCCCGGGTTCGATCCCTGGCATTCCATAGAGTCCCCCTAGCACCACCAGGAGTAATTCTGAGTGCAGAGCTAAGTAAGCTGGTATTTCTGTGTGTGAGAAGGAAGGATGGATTGGGGAAGGAATGAGGGAGGGAAGGAAGGAAGGGAGGAAGGAAGGAAAAGGAAGGGAGGGAGGAAGGAAGGAGGAAAGGAAGGAGGGAAGGAAGAGGGAGAAAAGGAAGGAGGGAATGAAGGAAGGAGGAAAGGAAGGAAGGAGGAAAGGAAGGAGGGAAGGAAGAGGGAGAAAAGGAAGGAGGGAATGAAGGAAGGAGGAAAGGAAGGAAGGAGGAAAGGAAGGAGGGAAGGAAGAGGGAGAAAAGGAAGGAGGGAGGGAAGGTGAGAAGAAGGAAGGAAGGGAGGAAGGAAGGAACAAAGGAAGGATGGAGGGAGGGAGAAAGGAAGGAGGGAAGGAAGGAAGGTAGGTCAAATAATCAAGAGCATTGGGCCTCTAGCAGACCGGTGGCGAGCACCCCTTCCTGCAGGGGGGTGGCAGGGGGCGGGACTTCCTGCGTGTCCCCCCAGCCTGGCCATTCTCTCTTGCTGGCAGCAGGCAAGTGGGAGACGCAGCTGAGCAGGGGCCCGGGGACCACACCCACCTCAGCTTAGTCACCGGCAGGTTTGTGGAGGTGGGCTCCGTGGAGTAGCTGTGCCACGGGAGACCCCAGCCCCTCCCACACTCCAGAATTTTCTCACACCCACAATGGAGAATCACGCGCATCCTTCTGGGGGCATAATCAAGGTTCCCCCCCCCCACCAAATTTGCCTATTTCATGTGGCTTTTTTTTTTTTTAATATTTCTTTCGACACCGATCAGCTTTGTCGGGGGGAAGAAAAGGGAGAAAATCTAATTGCAACATTTAGGGATAATTGCTGGGTGATGAACACTTAAGGAAAAAAAATTTTTTTCACACCAACACTTCGGGGCTGCGTGCGACGGGCATGGGGGGTGGGGGACAGCTCAATCACAGTGCACAGCGTTTTGGATGTGGGTAGGCCTGTCCCATGTGCTGAGGGTTTGCCGGCCTTGTGACCCAGTTGCGCAGCATCAGTGGGTGTGCCTTCAAGTTGGCCGCCAAAGATCTCGTGGCCCCCAGCCAGTGTGCATGGTCTGAGGACGCAAGTACATCCTGCCCTACTGGGTATTATTATTATTATTATTATTTTGCTTTTTGGGTCACACCCAGCGATGCACAGGGGTTACTCCTGGCTCATGCACTCAGGAATTCCTCCCGGTGGTGCTCGGGGGACCCTATGGGATGCTGGGAATCGAACCTGGGTCGGCCGCATGCAAGGCAAATGCCCTCCCTGCTGTGCTATCGCTCCGGCCCCGCTACTGGGTCTAACTAAATGGGCACCTTTGACCACTGTCCAGTGGGTGTCGGGCGCAGAGAATAAGACAGACAAGCACAGCCCAAGGGTGGCCTGGGCAACCCCTGGCGGTGTTACAGGCTGACTGTTGACTCAGCACCGATAGCCCCCACCCAGGCTCCCACCCTGGGCTGTGGCTGGAATTGACAGAGGCCCGAGGGCACATTTCAATAGGGCCTTGGAGGGCGGAGGCTGGGGGGGCTTCACAGGCCCAAGGCAGGCACCCCAAGGGGTAAATCCTGGCACTTCCTGTTCTCTTTGTTTTTGTTTCTGGGTCACTCCCAGCAATGCTCAAGGCTGGCTCCTGACTCTGCACTCAGGGATCAGTCCTGGTGGTAGGCTTGGGGGACTCTAGGGGTTGCCGGGGATCGAACCCGGGTTAGCTGTGTGTAGGGCAAACCTCCTCTCCGCTGTTTGTCTGATTTTGCCCATGTTTGTCTTGGACAATCTGAAAGGCCCTGAACAGTTTTATTGTTGTTGGGTTTTGTTTCGGGGCCACACCTGGCGATGCTCAGGGCTGACGCCTGGCTCTGCACTCAGGAATCGCTCCTGGCAGGGATTGGGGGACCCCATGGGATGCTGGGGATTGAACCCAGATCAGCTGTGTGCAAGGCAAACACCCTCCCTGCTGTCTATCACTCTGTCCCTGAATGTCGGTTTCTTTCTTTCTCTCTTTTTATTTAAAGCTCACTTAACTGTGTGACATGGAACCGGGTGTGTGATTCCTTTGAGTGTCAGGCTGGCAGGGCTGAAATCAAAGGCTGTTATTAGCGAGGCGGGGTGCTTTCTGCTGGAGAATGGAGTCGCCCCGGGGCCTGAGTCAGACCTCTCTGTGCACCGAGGGAATCCATCGTGGCCTCTGGACTGAGGCCAAGTGCTACTGTCTGGGGGCTAGTTCTCAGCGCCACCCCCCCCCAAATCCAGGACCCTTTTGAAATTTAAATGAGTTTAAATGAAAATATGATCAATGCGGTGCTCAGGGCTGACTCCTGGCTCTGTGCTTCTTGGCCGGGCTCAGGGGAACCCTGTGGGATGCAGGGATGGAACCAAGGGAAATGCCCTCCCCGCTGTGGGGCTTGTCCTGAGAATCCTCTGGGGTTGACTGGTCCCCTGGGCTGCTGACCCCGTCTTGGGGTGTGTGTGTGTGTGTGTGTGTGTGTGTGTGTGTGTGTGTGTGTGTGTGTACGTACGTACCCTTGTGCTCTCCTCAAGCCTGCCAGAAGTGATTCCTGAGCACAGAGCCTTCTGAACCTCCCTCTCTCCCTCCTTCCCTCCTTCTCCCTCCATCTTTCCCCCTACTTCAGGAGGTCGGGCCTGGTTAAGTTCTGCATCTCGGTCAGTGCTTTGCCCTGTCCTTCCCCCCCCCCCCCCCACACACACCTCCACTCGAACCCTAGCAGCCCCCCAAATTGCTTCTCTGTGCCTGCACCTGTGGGCAGTTTGGCTGCGGCCAGGGTGTCACCGTGGTCCCTCTTTCACCCAGAAAGTCCCCTTGGTCTTCCTGCGAAGTATTCAGCTGAGGGTGTGGTGATGGTGTGGGTCTCGGGTGGGACACGATGGCCTGCAGGGTCCTGTGCCCAGGCTCTGCCTCCGGCTGTGTCTCTCCTCACTGGGGATGGCACCTGTGCCCTGCTGATCACTCCGCCAAGCTCCCTCCCTCCCCTCCCCTGCCCCAGGTCCTGCCTCACCTCCCCTACTCCAGGCTCCTCCCTCCCCTCCCCTGCCTCAGACTCCTCCTTCCCTTCCTCTGCTCTAGGCTCCCCCTCCCCTCCCCTGCTCCAAGTTCCACCCTCCCCTCCCCATCCCAGCTGCTCCTCCTCTCCTCCCTTGCCCCAGACTCCTCCCTCCCGTCTCCTGCCTCAGGCTCCCCGTCCCCTCCCTTGCTCCAGGCTCCCCCCCAACTCACGGGTGGTCCTGTGTGAAAAGACCCGCTGGTTGACTCTGACTCCTTGAACACTCATGGGAAATAGGTACAAGTGGGGACAGATTTATCACCGTCTGATTCAGTAAATGCCAGCAAGTCAAAGCGCCTCTAACTGGGAAATAAACATACAGGATGAGCCGGCTGGCAGCCAAGTAAGAACCAGACAGGAAGTGGCGGCAGGGGTGGAGCAGGGGCGCTGAAAGCAGAACTGTCCTTTGGAGATGGGGTGGGAGATGGGGGGCACTGTGGGGAGAGTGGGGAGCAGTGGACGGGGTCAGCAGAGGGACCCCTTAGAGGAGAATTTCAACCACTTCTGGAATTTACCCTGAAGATCAAGAGCTACAGAGTTATCCTTGCAAGGGAGAGTTAGGGTCGGAGAGATGCTTTTCTGGGGGGTGGTGGGGGGCCATGGTCCAAGCCACTCTGGTGATGTCTCAGGCTCTTACTCCTGGCTCTGCACTGGCGGGGCTCAGGGGATCCCTGTGGGGTACGTGCAAGGCACGGGCCCTCCCCGCTGTCCTGTTGCCCTGGCCTGAGAGACTCCATGATGCCGTGGGAAGGCCTGTGGCCAGGCCACTGGGGTTGGGGGCAGGCGGGTTGGGGGGGGACGCCCGTGGCCGCCGCTGACCATTTCAGTGGCGAGCGAGCGTGTTTGTGGATGCCAGAGACAGACGCTCTGGGACGTCCGCGTGGCCCCTCCGAGGGGCCAAGATGAGGCTGATCCTTGTCTCCTTTGGCTGCTCCTACATCTCTGTCTCTGCATGAGCTGCCCAGTCATTTGCCCTCCTGCCCCTGGTTCGCCGTTCCCCAGTGCTGAGCGGCTAACGCCTGGGTTGCCGCTGTGCCCGGTGGATCTGGAGTCTGAGCTGGCTCCTCCGTGGGCATCTCACGAGGCTGCCGCCTGGCTGAGCATCTGCCTCAGATGTCCCCTGGACCCGCCTCCAGCCAGGCCAGCGTCCAGGGGCCCGTGGCCCTGTCGGATGGAGTTTCCCTTATTCCTGGTGCTGCCTCGTAGACCATCCTGGGGACCATGTGAGATGCTGGGGATTGAACTGGGTTCGGCACTGTGTTTGACCCCCTCCCTGTGACCCTCCCTCCCATCTTCCACAAGGGTGGGTGCACAGTGGCTGGCCTGTCGGGGAGAGGCAGGGCTTGCATTTCTTCTTTCACAGTCTTTGGGGATTTGGGCCACAGCCGGTGATGCTCAGGGCTCACTCCTGGCTCTGCGCTCAAGGATCACTCCTGATTGGGGGAGGGGGCTGAGGGGGACTCAGGTGACCCTATGGGAAGCCAGGGAACAAACCCGGTCAGCTTCATGCAAAGCAAGTGTCTTTTTGTAATTTTTTTTTTAATTGAATGGGGCTGGAGCGATAGCGCAGCAGGTAGGGCGTTTGCCTTGCACACAGCCAACATTACCGACCCGAGTTCAATTCCTCCGCCCCTCTCGGAGAGCCCAGCAAGCTACCGAGAGTATCTCATCTGCACGGCAAAGCCTGGCAAGCTACCCGTGACTTACTGGATATGCCAAACACAGTAACAACAAAGTCTCACAATTGGAGACGTTACTGGGCCTGCTTGAGAAAATTGATGAACAATGGGAGGACAGTGACAGTGATTTTATTGAATCACTGTGAGATACAGCTACAAAACTTTCATGTTTGAGATTCAGCCATATAATGATCGAGCACCCATCCCTCTACCAGTGCACATTTTCCACCACCAGTGTCCCCAGTATAGCCCCCACCCCTACCCCCTCCCAGTCCTCACCCGGCCTCTGTGGCAGACAATTTCCCCAATACTCTCTCTCTACTTTTGGGCATTATGCTTTTTGCTTGTTTGTTTGTTTGTATTTTTGCTTTTTTGGGGTCACTCCCAGCGATGCACAGGGGTTACTCCTGGCTCTGTACTCAGGAATTACTCCTGGCGTTGCTGGGGGGACCCTATGAGATGCTGGGAATCGAACCTGGGTCGGTCTTGTGCAAGGCAAATGCCCTACCTGCTGTGTTATCGCTCCAGCCCCCTAGGAATTTTTTTTTAAAGCAAAACAGATTTTATTTGGAGGTTTTTTGAAGGTGTGTGTGTGTGTGTGTGTGTGTGTGTGTGTGTGTGTGTGTGGAGAGAGAGAGAGAGAGAGAGAGAGAGAGAGAGAGAGAGAGAGAGAGAGAGAAACGCATTCAAGAGAATGCGGGATTCTCCAAGGGTGTAGTGTGAGCCCCTACACACACCCCAGCATTAGACATAAAAACATGAAAATCCACATCTCAAGAGGGGAGATGCGGGCACCACATGTGCTTGGCCACGTGGGCACAAGTAACACAAAGGCTCGGGCAGCATATGCGCGCCTGGGCATTATGGTTTTTTGTTTGTTTGTTTGTTTTGTTTTATGTAGGAGTACTGCTGCTTATTCAGCCACTGATTAGCTGATTGAATTGTGCATGAACTCCACCTTACTTTTTTTTCCATTTTTTATAATTTTATTTATTGAATCACTGTGAGAGCAGTTACAAAGCTTTTGGGTCTAAGTCTCAGTCATACAATGAAACATTCATACCTTCACCAGTGCCCATTCTCCACCCCCAACAACCCCAGTATACCCCCAACCCACACCCTCCCCCTACCTGTGGGGCAGATAATTTCCACATGACTCTCTCTCTACTTTGATCACATTCAATATTTTGGCAATGGGCATTATGTTTTACTCACATTTTCCCACCACCATTCAAGCCTACGCGCCAGGGGCAGACACTCAATAATTTATTTTCCATTTCTCATTTTGAATGTCACGAGCGCTCATGCAGCCGCGCGCTTCTGGAATTCTAGATTGTAATTGGGTGGGTTCCAGAGGCATCTCTGTAGGGCACTAATCCATTTTGGGATTCAACTGGGCATCTCCGGACCAGGGCTGTTGGTGAGCTAAGATGACACCCAGAGGCCAGTTGTGGGCATGACAGCCAGGTCGCCGAGCGGGTGGGGAGCCAGGGAGGGAAAGCCCGATTCCTTTACTGCCATGCGGCCTGGGGACTTAGTCCTGGAACCTGCATACTTGGGCCTCAAAGCAAGTGTCTTACCCACTGTATTACCTCTCCGTCCCCCTGAGCTGGCATGCTTTTGTCTTGTCCCAGTGGAAATACCCACTACCCTTCCTATCGATCTTGACCTCAACGGGCCCCCTGGCAGCTGTGCCCCAGCAGTGCTTATGAGCCAGTCCCAGCCAGGGTCGAACTAGGATCGAGATCCAGGGCGCCTGTCCTGGTGTCCTGTGTTTATCTGTCCTGACACACATTGGGCCTGACACTTCCTGCGCGACAGACTGGGGGAGAGAGCCGGACTTATGTGAGGTTTGCATTCTGGGGGACAGGCAGTAAACCTGTAAACACACACACACACACACACACACACACACACACACTCGTGTCATTCCAGAAAAAAATGGCAGTCTTTTTTTTTGCTTCTTGGGTTACACCTGGCAATGCATAGGGCTTACTCCTGGCTCATGCACTCAGGAATTCCTCCTGGCAGTGCTCGGGGGAACCCTGTGGGATGCTGAGAATTGAACCTGGATCGGCTGCGTGCAAGGCAAATGCCCAACCCGTTGTGCTATTGCTCCAGCCCCAAGACGGCGGTCCTGGGGGGAAGGTGCGGTAGTGCGTGGGGAAAGACACTTGTCTTGCATGCAGCCAACCTGGGTTCGATCCTGGGTACCACATCGGGTCCCCTGAGTCTACCGGGAATGAACCCCGGAGCACAAAACCAGGAGTCAGCCCTGAGCACCACCGGGTGCGGCCCGCAAACCTCAACCCTCTTCCCCAGGAAAAATAAACAACCCAAATTGCGGAATCTTTGTTCAAGGGGTAACCTGTGACCACCATCCCCAAACCCAGAGTGAGAAAACGAGGGATGGGGGGGGGGGACCTGTCAGTAGGGGAGGAAGTTTGCAGATGGGGGTGTGGCTGGACATCTTCCTGCCTCCTTCATGCCTCCGATGTGGCTACATCAGGGCTTTGCTGCTGTTGCTTTTTTTTTTTGCTGTTATTTCAGGGCCCACTCCTGGCTATGTGCTCAGGGATCCCTCCTGGCGAGGCTCAGGGGGACCCTCTGCAGGTGCCAGGAATCAGGCTGCATTCATGGCAAGCGCCCTCCCTGCTGTCCTGTCGCCAGGGCCCCAGATTCTGCCACTCCTGTAGTTTTGCATGGCCTCTCTGGGTATGGCAGGGTGACAGCACAGCGGGGAGGGTGCTGGCTTTGCACGCGGCTGACCCGGGTTCAATCCCTGGCACCCCATAGGGTCCCCTGAGCCCCACTTGGAGTGATCCCTGAGTGCGGAGCCAGGAGTCAGCCCTGAGCATCGCCATGTGTGGTCCAACAAATCACCGAAAGCCAAACCCCAGAACCCCAGCCGAGTCCTGCTTGCATAGAATTCTTGGCTTTTTTACTGAAGTGCTTTGATCAAAATGGAACCAGGAAATGGAGTGAAAGGCAGGGAGGGAGGGTTATAGGCCAAAGCACCTCCGCCCCGCCCTCCCGTCACAGGGGGTTGTTCCCGGCCCTCACCTCCTTCCTCTGTCTTCTGCCTTCTCTGGGGAAGGCGGTGAAAATGAGGTCTTTCAAGATCAAAAGTGCAGAATTTAGCTTCTTGGCTTGGTTTCTGAAAAATCCCTGAAACTCTTAGAGCAGTGTTCTGATCACTCCCTCCCTCCCTGCTCTCTCGCTCTCTCGCTCTCTCCCTACCCCCCCCCCCCCCCCCCCGTAAAAGTAGACGTGTTTCTTCTTCTTCTCCTGTATGCTGATCTCCCTTGTGAGAGAGTGCCAAGGTGCTGAGGTGCCCTTCAGGGCAGGAGAGAGAGCCAAGGGGGAAAGTGCTTGGCCTTGGCCCATCCCCGGCGCCCCCGTGGGGTCCCACGAGCTTCACCCCCATCCCAGGAGTGATTCCTGCACCCCTCCCCCACCAGCGCAGAGCGGGGGTGGGGGTCAGCTTTGAGCATGGCCAGTTGTGGCTCCTGAACCCAAACCAAAGCTTTCTGGAGCTAATCGGCCTTTCTCTCAAACCTTCCTGCCTTCTTCGCCCAGAGACGGCCTCTCCTCACGCCCCTCGCCCCTCGGTCGCCCTCCCTTGGATTCCTTTCTGGTCATTCAGGTCTTCAGACACGACCCCCCACCCCCAGACATACAACCCCCCTTCTTGTTTTTTTATCTTTTTTTTTTTTTTTGGCTTTATGTCACAACCAATGATGCTCAGGGGTTCCTCCTGGCTCTGCACTCAGGAATCACTCCTGGTGGTGCTCAGGGGACCCTCTGGGATGCTGGGAATCGAACCCAGGTCAGCCGCGTGCAAGGAAAACACCCTCCCCGCTGTGCTATCGCTCCAGCCCACCTCCCTTTTTTATTGGGGCACTGAAGGTGGAGGTCTCAGGGGTGCTGCTCTGTACCCCCTTCTTGGGGCCTCTCTGTGGGGGAGAGGCCATGCCAGGGAGCCCTTCAGTTCTGGAGCACCATGATAATGCGCTGGCCCAGGGCCCAGACTAGCACCTCCGTGGGGAAAAGAATCAGAACAGAGCTCCTTCCCCCACCCCCCCACCCCTACCCCACCATGATTTCAGTACCGAGCTGAAAGTGTTAAGCCTGGGACTATGGGTTCCCAAGCAGCGAGACAGAAACACTAACTCCGTAATGCAAAAGCAGTAGAAGTTTGATTCCAGTCTACTGGGTCAACTGTCTCACCCACAGAGTGGTCTCTTGATAAGGACCCCGACTCCAGACAGCAAGCGGTTTCTATAGGTTTCAAAGTTAAGCAAGCACTATGGTAACGGTGGTCTGGCAACATTTAAACAGGTTTCCAGTAACAGTTTATGGTTACATGTAGTACTGTAGCACTGTCCTCCCATTGTTCATCAATTTGCTTCAGGGGGGCATCAGCAACTGTCTCCATTGTGAGACTTGTTGTTACTGTTTTTGGCATATTGAATACTGCACAGGGGAGCTTGTGGGTGGGATACTCTCGGTAGCTTGCGGGGCTCTCCAAGAGGGACGGAGGAGTCGAACTCAGGTCAGCCGCGTGCAAGGCAAACGCCCTCCCTGCTGTGCTATCGCTCCAGCCCATGGTTACATAAAGCTACTCATCATTTACAGTTAACAAAAGACAATTTCTGGGGCATTTTGATTGGGAGGCAGAGTGATTGATTGAGCCCACTTGCTGGGCCCAGTAACTTTTCCAGGTGGGTTCAGGTTGGCCAGTGACACATTGTTTCACTGCCGGGAAACTGAATCTGGTTCGTTTCCCAGAACTGAACCTGCGCCTCCCTGATTTTGCTGATTTCTTTCGCCTATCACGGTGTCATTTTCGCCCTTACAAAAGTACGTACCAAGCGTCCTTCTGGGAAACTCCACGCGCCGTGTCTCTTGGTAACCCCGGAAGCAGGGACCCATCGGCTGTTTGTAATCCAGGGCGGCGAGGACGCATTGCTTCTCTCCAGCCTTCTCTGCCTCCCCCCCTCCATCCCCCGATGATTTCAGGGGTGACCATGGATGGTGGGAAAATGTACCGCTCTCTCTGGACCTCTAACCCAGGGAAGCAGAGAATTCAAGAGCTGACCCATCCAGGGAGGCGATCAGGTTGCGGGGGTGGGGGGTGGGGGTGGGGTTCTGGGTTGGGACCCTGCAGGCTGGGCTGTTTGTTGAGTGAGGTGCGTTTGCCACGGCAGTGCCGGGCCAGGGGGGGAAACGGTCCCTGGTCCTTGTGGTCTTAAGTCTGGCTGACATCCCTGTCACCAAAAGCATCGTGGACTGTTTTTCCCCGTGAAAGTAGGAATTTTTCCAGGGTCCAGAGCAATAGTGCAGCAGGCAGGGCATTTGCTTTGCATGTGGCTGACCCGGGTTCGATCCCCGGCACCTCATAGGGTCCCCTGAGCACCGCCAGGAGTAATTCCTGAGTGTAGAGTGGGGGGGGGAACCCCTGAGCATCACTGGGTGTGAATCCAAAAGCAATAAAGAAAAAGAAAAAGAAAAAAAAGAAAGGAAAAAATGAAAAAGAGCCTCAGGATCCTGAGGTGGTAGAGTCAAACCCCCATGCACTCCCAGGTTTTTTATAAAGTGAGATTTTCATCAGAGCCAGAGGTCACTGTTCTTCCGGGTGAGAGGTGCCAGCCGGTGGGGTTTGTGGCTTGCGTGACTGGGCGCTGGGGGACGGTGAGGAGCCCACTGTGTTCCTGGGGAGAACGGGGTCTCCACCCCAGTCCCGCCTCTCCCTGCATCACCCCAAGAACTGCAGGCCCCGGCTGTTTGCTTAACAGCAAGCCTCTGTTCCAGCCAACACCAGAAAAGCCAAGGGTTTCACATCAAAATCCAGGTGGTGGGGCGGGATGGAGCCATAGCCCAGCGGGGAGGGCTTTTGCCTGACATGCAGCCGGCCCAGGTTTGATCCCCGGCACCCCATAGGGTTCCCTGAGCAGTCCCCAGGATCCTCATCCTCTTGAGTGCAGAGACGGGAGTCAGCCCTGAGCGCTGCTGAGTGTGGCCCCCAAACCAAGTCCAAAGCTCCAGACGGCGGGAGGCTGGGTTCTCGCGGGAAATCAGAATGCCACCCCCGCCTCCACCCCCCCCCCCCATACTGCGCATGATTTTCTTACAGAGATATAAGGGGGGAGGGGATCCCAGCTCCCTGGGGAGTGGTGACCCCACTCACCTGAGCGTATCTGTGCCCCTGCCTAGCTTCTTCCCAGGAAGCTGGGAGAGGGAGGGTGTGGTTGTCGGGCGGGAGCCGCACCCCTACCCAGGCGTCTGCAGCAGCGCGAACTGGGGCGGGAAGCTGCTGTAGAGGGGACTGAAGCCTCTGTCCCTTCTCTCCGCCCCGCTGCTGGCGGTTCCCCTGTGGCCCGGCACAGGCGCTGGGCCACAGGTGACCCAGCCTGATGGGTACTTCCAGCGCCTAAAGCAGGCGGAGCGCCACTGGATGTCTGGGCATCCTGGGGTTGATCGGAGCTGTGTCGCCCCGCACACAGGCCGTGGTCTGCCTGTGGCATCCTGACATCAAAGTTTTTCTGAAGACCTCGTGTCCCCCTCAATCCCCCTCTTCCCCCCCCCCACCCCACAAAGCCAGAGCCACAGAGACCTTGCGTTCCCCTCCCTCGCCCCCAGCCCAGTTGGGATGAGCAAAGCCCCCAGGTTCAAATGCGACCCTCAAAGGCTCTCAGCCCCTCCAAGGCCGCCAGGAGCACACCCGGCCTTGGAGCCCCTGTCTGGACCACTGAGCGCATCACTTAGCATCCGGGGCGGGACCTCTGAAGGGGCGTGGCCTGACTGGTACGTGGGAGGTCCTGTCCAGATTTGCCGCCCGAGGACTAGCTTTGTTTGGGGGCCACACTCAACAGTGCTCAGGGCTGACTCCTAGTTCTGTGCTCAGGGCTGATTCCTGGCTCTGTGCTCAGGGATCACCCCACTGGAGCTCATGGGACCCTATAGGATGTTGGGAATTGAACCCCAGTTGGTTACATGCAAGGCAAGCACTCTCTCCGCTGGGCTATGGCTCCAGCTCATGAAGTGGAGCGCTTTCACAGTTCACCTTTAGATTCACACGGCAGGTCAGGTCGTGAAGCTTTTGCTTGTTTTTCTTCTGTTTTCTTGGACAGGCGGTTGAGACCCGCATCTTTGTTTGGGAGTGCTAATTATCTTTAACACAAGGACCCCTGAATAGCGTCTGATCTTTTCCCACCCCACATCTGCTGAAATGCATTCTTTTTTTCTCTCTCTTGTTTTAATTGGATAATGTAATCAACTACATTAATCACAGTTCTGATGTGAAGTTAACCTCGAATTCTTGGGGTGGGGGAGGTTACATTAACTTTGTGCTGGTTGCTTAATTAAACTAGCACCTAAGTTATTTGCTTTTTTATTTTTGGAGGGGGCAGGAGACACATCTGGCGGTGCTCAGGGCTTACTCTTGGCTCTGCACTCAGGGATCTCTTGGAGGGGTGCAGATGGGGTGCCGGGGATCAAATCCGGGTTGGCCCCGTGCAAAGGCAAATGCTGTCCTGTCACCTGGTTCCTCAGTCATTTACTTTTCGCTTTAATTTAAAATGTGCAGTTCAAGGGCTGGAGTGATTGCACTGTGGGTAGGGCATTTGCCTTGCATGCAGGCGACCCAGGTTCGATTCCCAGCATCCCATATGGTCCCCTGTGCACCACCAGGAGTAATTCCTGAGCCAGGAGTAACTTCTGTGCATCTCTGGGTGTGACCCAAAAAGCAAAAAATTAAAATAAAATGTGCAGTTGAGGTTAGCTACATCCTTTCCTGTAAATGCTGCTTTTGTTTCTCCTATATTTTGATTTGTGTTATTCTAATTAACATTCAGTGTTAAGTTTTTTCCTTTCTAATTACTATTGTGGCATAGGCCATGCATTCTCCTAACGTGCTTGAGTTTTCAAATGTGTTTCAAATGTGAGGAAATGCCAGCCCCCCCCCCCCACCCCCCTTAGTTCGGAATGCTTAGGATTCTAACTTAGATGTATTGTGCCCAGAGAGTATTTTGGTAGCAGCTTAATCCCTTTAACTTACTTTTTTTTTTTTGCTTCCTGGGTCACACCCGGCAATGCGCAGGGGTCACTCCTGGCTCTGCACTCAGGAGTCACCCCTGGCAGTGCTCAGGGGACCATATGGGATGCTGGGAACCGAACCCGGGTTGGCCGTGCGCAAGGCAAACGCCCTACCCGCTGTGCTATCTCTCCAGCCCCAGCTTACTGTTTTTTTTGAGGTTTCATTGTATTTTTTTTTGGGGAGGAATGCTTGCCCTAGCGATTTCTGAGAATATCTCCACTATTGTGGTATGTTTATCAAATTCTTTTTGTAAAATCTGTTATTTGCTATAACCCGACTCTATTAACTAAGACCATATTGGCTTCAAATCGTTAGTTCTTTGGGGAAGCTGAGCTGTCAACTTTTTATTAATGTCTTTGCCTGACATCAAGAATCTGTGTAATAGGAGTTGGAGCGATAGAACAGTGGGTAGAGTGTTTTGCCTTGTACACGGCTGACCCACCCAGGTTCGATCCCCAGCATCCCATATACCATATGGGATATACCCCAAGCACTGCCACGAGTGATTCCTGAGTGCATAACCAGGAGTAACTCCTGAGCGTCACTGGGTGTCACCCAAAAAGCAGAAAACCAAACAAACAAGCAAAAAGAGTCTGTGTAGTATTAGCCCAGCTAGTCTGGTCTTCTTTTAATATTTCTCTGGCAACAATCTTAAACCTCCAGCCCAAGTCACACTCTAACACCAGACTTTCCTCTCTGTGTCAATCTTCTATTATATTATTTAAGGATCTACTGTGGGATTGGTTGCAAAGAGCTCAGACAGCTGGGGCCAGAGAGAGGGGACAGCGGAGAGACGCTGGCCTTACAGCTGATCCAGATTTGATCCCCAGCATCCCACAGGGTCCCTTGAACTCTCTAGGAGTGATTCCTGAGCACAGAGCCAGGAGTAAGCCCTGAGCATCACTGGATGGAGAGAGAGAGAGAGAGAGAATAGAGAGAAGAGAGAGAGACACTAACGGAGGTCAAGGTGCTTGCCTTGCATGCCTCTGATCTTGGTTCCATCCCTGAGCCCCATTAGGAGTGACCCCTGAGCGCAGAGCCAGGAGTCAGCCCCGAGCACAGAGCCAGGAGTCAGCCCCGAGCCCCGCCAGGTGTGGGGCCCCAACCCTACAACTCCCTCAGCCAGCAGTTGTTGTCCAGCCTTTAGGTAACTGGGTTCCCAGCTGGACTCAGGAACCGGAGCATCAGTTGTGGGGGGACTTTGTGCCCTCCCCACCCCTGCCTCAGTAGAAAGCGAGAGCTTGGCTTGTACAGAGAGCCGTGGCTGGGTCTCGCAAGATCGTGTGCAGGGATGCAAGTGGGGAGGCGACTCCCCACCTCCCTCACTCAGAGGGGCAGATGGGCTGCCGCGTTGAAGTCCTTCCTCCCTGGGCAACTTGCTCCCACCTGCAAACCGCTCTTCTCCCTGAGCGCGATGCTCAGCGTGGCCAGCAGAGGGCACCCGAGGGTCACTGCGGGAGGAAGGGGCTTCCTGGCCCCTGTGGGTGACCTTTATCTTTCTCCTAGTTTCTGGGATGGCTGGGGGCGCCGGGGGATGCTCAGTGGGGCCCTCGCCATCCTGTCGGCTGAAGTTCAAGAGCTCCTCAGCCCGCAGGCTGCTGCCGGCTGCAGGGGTTCTTCACTGTCCAGCTCTCGGCCCCGCCCAGGCCTCTTCCTGGTCCTCAGGTTCCTGGCTGCAGCCTTCCATGGGGTGGGGGAGGGGGTGGGGGGATGGGTCCCCGTTTCTCCCTAGTCCTTAGCAGCCAGCCCCAGCATAAGTCAGCGCTGCTCTTTTCCTCCACAACAGCCAGGATGAGAGGCTGCAGGCAATGCTGATGTCCGCAAAGGGACAAAACTTCACTCCTGGTGGCCAGGAGTTTGGCATGACCCGAGTGATGATCTAGCCGGGAGGGTGCTTGCCTGGCTCGAAGCCACCCCCGACTTCAATCCCCGAAGTGCTGCGTGAGCCCCCCCCCCCCCCTCCCGCCAGCTCTGGCACCGGAGTCTCATTACATTGTATTTTCTTCCAGTTTGTGTTTCCCCTCTGAGTATCGTCCCCTCCGTGAAATCAGGGTCGCTGCGACATTCCCGGCAGGCTCCCGGTTCCCTCCCAGGACTTTATTTTGCAGACTTCCCGCAGGTTCCTTTGTGTGTAGGTGCCCTCCTACCCCGTGATCATCAGAGTCGGTGTATGATTTTTGCATTCTTATTTTTCTGAAAAGAAAAAAAAATTCTAACGATACATTACAATGGTGATTTTTCTTTTTTCAAAAAAGGCACAGGAAAAAAATCGGCGTCCTAGGGAGGGAAGGAAGAGGAGAATGTCTCTGTTATAAAGGGGGATAATTCTTCATGAAAATAAAGGGTGCTAACACACTGTGGGGCTTGGAGTCAGGGAGATGGGGATTTGGACCCCAATTCTTTTTTTTTCTGCTTTTTGGGTCACACCCAGCGATACTCAGGGGTTACTCCTGGCTCTGCACTCAGGAGTTACTCCTGGAAGTGCTCAAGGGACCCTATGGGATGCTGGGAATCAAACCCGGGTCGGCCGCGTGCAAGGCAAACTCCCTACTCCAGCCCTGACCATAGTTCTCTTAAGGGGGGAATGGATAGGGGAATGTTTTTCTTCACCCACGAGTCTAAATTGGATAAGTTTGGGATGCTCTGTTTCTGGTTTTGGAGGCTCTACCCAGCAGTGCTCAGGACTGACTCCTGGCTCTGCACTCAGGGATCAGTCCTGGCGGGGCTCCAGGGATCCTGTGGGGTTGCTGGGGAGTGAACCCAGGTCGCTCACACGCAAGGCAAGTGGCTTTACTTCTATACTCTTCCTGGCCCACGGGGGTTATTATTTTCTCTCTTCAACATTTTACACAACTTGAAGAAATGACACAGCCTCAAAAGTAAGTGGTGATGGGCTGGAGCAATAGCACAGCAGGGAGGGTGTTTGCCTTGCACTTGGTCGACCCGGGTTCAAGTCTCAGAATCCCAGAGGGTCCCCTGAACACCTCCAGGAGTCATTCCTGAGTGCAGAGCCAGGAGTGAGCCCTGAACATCCAAATGGTCCCCATAATCTCTCTCCACTGGGGAAGCAAGATGTTGGGGATGGGGGGAGGGAGTGAGGGAGGGAGGGGAGAGAGAGAGAGAGAGAGAGAGAGAGAGAGAGAGAGAGAGAGAGAGAGAGAGAGAGAGAGAGAGAGAGCGCTTTATTCATGGCTCTCTGAGATCAATTTCCTGCTCCCAGCCAAAGGAGCTGGTGTTGATGTCTGTTCCTCTGGCCAGTGGCAGAGAACTTTGCTGGAGGTGGGAGTGTGAAGATACACCATGCAAAGTCCCCGTGTGAGTCTGCCGAGGGTAGGGGGCGGGCCGGACCCTTCCAGCTGTTTCTACCTGCTCTTGTGCAGTCCCCTGAGCCGGCCCAGCCATCTGCACGGGGGAGGGGGACAGGTCCTGGCCTAAGGCTCTCTGCACTCTCTTCCCCCAGCCTGAGTTCTTCCCCCCAGCCTGAGTTCGCTGGCTCTGCACTGTGCCTGGCATTCCCGCTGTGCTTCCACATGGTGGGGGGAGATGAGGTTGTGGGAGTGGAGGGAGGAGGGAGGCCCCAAACCTCTTTGCCAGCGACCAACTTCACACTCCGAGACCCATCACTGGCCCTTTCCACCCTGTCCCGGCCTCGTGTGCGGGACGGAGATGAGAGAAGAGAAATGCCTCCATTGGGAAAGATTTGATTTCATTTTTTATAAAGTTGTTCACAACCATCTATTACTTTCAGTCTTTCAACACCAGTCCTGCCCCCATTACAAACCTTCCCACCACCGTTATTTTGAATTTTCCCACCGCTGCCACCCAAGCCTGCCCCAAAGGCAGCTCCTACATGACTTATTTTGTATGGCTGTAGCACTGTGGCATTGTCCTCCCGTTGTTCATCGATTTGCTCGAGTGGGCACCAGTAACGTCTCACAACAAATTGTGAGACTTGGTGTTACTGTTTTTGGCATATCGAATACATCACAGGGAGCTTGCCAGGCTTTGCTGGATGGGCGAAATACTCTTGGTAGCTTCCCGGGCTCTCCGAGAGGGGCAGAGGAATCGAACCCGGGTCGGCCATATCGGCCGCGTGCAAGGCAAACACCCTGCCCACTGTGCTATCACTCCAGCCCTGTTATGAATAATGAACTAAAAATGATCCAAAAAAGTTCCCTTAGAGGAAAGTGTGTAAAAATTGTATCTCATTTGGGGATGATTTTATTTTATTTTATTTAAAAAATTTTATTAGTGAAAAAAATTATTTTATTAGTGAAACACCATGAGGTACAGTCGTAGACTTACAAATTTTTGTGCTTGGGTTTCAATCGTCGATTTGCTCGAGCGGGCCCAGTAACGTCTCCATTGGAGACTTTGTTGTTACTGTGTTTGGCATATCGAATACTCTCAGTAGCTTGCCAGGTTCTCCGAGAGGGGTGGAGGAATCGAACTCGGGTTGGCCATGTTGGCCGCTTGTAAGGTGAACGCCCTACTGCTGTGCTATCGCTCCAGCCCATTTCAATCATAGAATGATCAAATACCCATCCCTCCACCAGTGCCCATTTTCCACCACCACGGTTCCCAGTATCCCTCCCATCCCGCATCCCCCCATCCCACCCTGCCTCTGTGACAGGGCATTCCCTTTTGTTCTCTCTCTCCTTTTGAGTGTTGTGGTTTGCAAAAGAGGCATTGAGTGGCAATCATGTTTGGTCTAGAGTCTACTCTCAGCACGCATCTCCCATCCTGGGAGGATCCTCCCAATACCCTTTACTTGGTGCTACCCTCACTATCTGAGCTGCCTTCGTCCCAGCATATGCGGCTGGCCTCCAAGCCATGGAGTGAACCTCCTGGTACTTATCTTGGCTATTCTTGGGTGTTAGTCTCCCATTTTGTTACTTTATATTCCCCAGATGAACGCAATCTTTCTATATCTGTGGGGATGATTTTAAACATGGAAACTTTTGTGGGCCTGGAGCGATAGGATAGTGGAGAGGGCACTGACCTTGCACGCGTGGCTGACCCGGGTTCAATCCCCGGTGTCCCATCGGGTCCCCCTCTCCCAGCACTGCCAGGCGTCATCCCCGAGCGCAGAGCCTGGAGTCAGCCCTGAGCATCGCTGGGTATGGCCCCAAAACAATAATAAAAACAAACACGCAAAAAGGAAACTCGCTGAAATGAAGCAGGCAGCAGGTCCGAGCCACGGGCCCCCTCTGTGTCAGACGGTCAGACAGGATCTGCTGGGTTTCCCCCTGGTAGAACTGAAGTTCCCCCCCTCCCCCGCACCCAAGCGGGGTCAGAGGTCATATATGTGTGGCTGTCTTGTTGGCGGATAGTCAGGGAACTTGGGGGTCACTGCGCCCAGCTTCCTTGGAGCCAAGGAGGTTCCTCCAGGAGGAAAGAGGGCCACTCCCCTCCCCCCAGCCCCCCAATAGTTCTGAGCTTAAGTACCTCCCAGGGCTCTGTGGGTTGGCCCACGGGAGGCGCCTTTTTTTTTGTGGTGGTTCGATGTGTTCAGTTGCTTCCTGGAGCAAGGAGCATCTCTGGAGGATGCAGTTCCTAGGCATGGACAGTGCATATAGTCAGGGGCGCGCTGGCCCAGTGACTTGGACTCTGAGCCCTCAAACCTGCTATCCCTTTGTGTCGCTGTCCCTTGCCTTCCCTCCAGTAATCCTGCAGCACCCTAGCTCTCAGAGGCAGAGTTGGAGGACACAGGTCCGGGGGGCCTCAAGGAGAATTCGGTCTGGCTAGAGCGAGGGGAGAGATGTCCGATTGTGATTGTGGGGCACCCCTTCTTCGCTCCCCAGGGATGCAGGGAGTTTGGGGGGGTTGGGCTAAATCTTTTTTCTTCTTCTTTTTTTTCATTATTGTTTTTGTTTTGTTGTTTTGCTTTTTGGGTCACACCCGGCGATGCTCAGGGGTTCCTCCTGGCTCTGCGCTCAGGAATTACCCCTGGCAGTGCTCAGGGGACCCTATGGGATGCTGGGAATCGAACCTGGGTTGGCCGCGTTGCAAGGCAAATGCCCTACCTGATATGCTATTGCTCCAGCCCCTTTTAAAATATATATATACTTAATTATAAAGTAGTTCACAATATTTGATTACATTTAATATTCGAACACCAGTCCCACCACCATGACACCTTCCCACCACCATATTTCGGATATTTCCATCCTGAACCCCAACCCCTGCCCCTAAGCAGAACCGAAATAATTTATTTTGTGTTGTTTGTTATGAAAAACTGCTGAAAATGCTCCCAAAAAATTTCCTTAGAGCAAAGAGTCTGGAGATTGTTGTATGTCACCCATGGGCCATTAAGCCCTTCTATAAGAGATCACTAACATGTTGTTAAAACTTGAGCCTTGTGTGCTTATATATATATATATATATATATATATATGTATCTGTATTTATATCTGTAAAAAAATACTTCCATCTAAGATTGGTTGCCTCCTACTTTTAAATTCTTTTTGCCTTTTTGGATCACCCCCAGCAATGCTCCTGGCTCTGCACTCAGGAATTACTCCTGGAGATGCTCAGGGGACCCTATGGGATGCTGGGAATCGAACCCCAGTTGTCCACATGCAAGGCAAATGCCTTACCTGCTGTGATATCATTCCAGCCCCTGACACGAGCCTTTCGGGGTGAGTGACTCCCCGGACTGTTTGTTTATTCTTGACTGTTGGGCTGCACCTACGGGTGCTCAGGGATCACTCCTGGAGAGGCTCAGGCAGCCTGTGGGGTGCCAGGGATTGAACCTGGGTCAGCAGTGGCACGCGTGAGGCAAACGCCGTAGTATCATGCCAGCCCCCTCCTGGACTATTTATAGAGCGTCGGCTCCAGGGTTTCCCTGCTGCTCATTTCTGACCTATATTTCCGAGAGAGAAACATCTGCATCTTTCCTTCAGAGGACATCCAGCCTCACACAGGCCCCAAACCCGAGTCAGACATGACGCCAGTCACAGCTCACCCAGGGCCCAGAGATCACAGCCCACTAGCAGGCCGAGGAATCAACCCCTCGGTCTTCTTGGCCAGAATTTCAAGACCAAAAACGAGCAGGACCTGGTCATTACATGTTGGAGATGTGCTACAGAAACCCAGGTTCTTTGTCTCTTTATTTATGTAGTTTATTTATTTTTGGCTTTCGGCGGGGGGGCACCTCTGGCCATGCTCGGGAGTTACTTCTGACTCTGTACTTGGCAATCACTTCGATGGTACTCGGGGTGGGGGGGGGGAACCCTATGGGATGCTGGGGATCGAACCCAGGTCGGCCATGGACAAGGCAAACGACCTACCCACTTTGCTATCATTCCAGCCCATTTCTTTTGAAAAAGTAAAAAATAAAAATAAAAAAGGGATGCTCGGGACATCAGAGATATCCCTGAAGAATGCTAGCTTAGAGGCACAGTGAGAGAATGTGAGGCAGCGACTTGGTGTGTGTGTGGGGCCCATGTGGGGTGGAAGACCCCCTTTCAGATGCTCTGACGAGCTGCCCAGGGAAGCCGCTGGCTGCCCTGACTGTGCCCCCGCGGGACCCTGACTAAGAAGCAGAATCCCCGCTTGCTTCTCTCATCTTGGGGTGGGGGTGGGGGCCTCCCCTTGTGCAGCCCCTCCCCGCTTTGCTTTCCTCTGTACCACTGTCCAGACAACCTCCTGGCCTTTGCACGGGCGGGGGGGGCGGGGGTGGGAACCCGAGGGCCAGCCCTCACGCCCTTGGTGCAGTCCAGGCTCCTCCTGCAAAACAGGCTTTGGGGGACTAGAGGTGGCGTTATCTCAGCTATCCACAACTCTGGGTTCCTGTTGAAGTCGATGGGGCCCCACTGGTGGGCTATGTGAGGTGGAGAGGAGAGAGACGCTCACTGTCTTCCAATCCGCCTCTGCCAACCCGGGACCAGCAGGGAAGTCTGTGATGAACCCCTTCACAGCACTGGCCAGAGCCCACATCCACCCCTCCCCCATCCCTGGGGCCCGTCAAGCCACACCTGATGCCCGCTTGGTCTTCCCGGCACAGGAGTCAGAGTCAATTAACCCCACCAGCCCATCACCCGGGGAGCCATGGACTCAGGCCCGAGTGAGGAATTGCTCTTAGCAGGGAAGGAAAGTCAGTCCCAGGCCTCACCCGGGGGTTTCAGGTCTTTGTCCTGTGTCACGGAAAGGAATTTCAGGAGGAGACCAGCAGTGAAGGAATAGCAGATTTTATTTGGAGGCTTTGAGGAAGGGGAAAGGAGGGAGAGCGAAGGGAGAGAGATTAAAGCGCCCAAAGGAGAATGTGAGTTTGTCCGGAGATGAAGAGAGCCCCAGCACACACGTCCAGAGGGGAGATGCGGGCACTACATGTACTCGGGCAACACGTGCTCGGCCACATGGGTACATGCAGCACATGGGCTTGGGCAGCATCTGCGTGCCCGTCCTTTGTTCCAGGTGCCTTTTATAGGGTTTCTCAAACCTGCCCCAAGTGGGGCTTCTACCTAGGTAAGAGTCCGTTGCTAGGGTGGTTGCCAAGGGGGTAGGGCTGGGAGTGATCCATGGTGCGCTCAGAGATTCCTTTCCGGGCCTTCGTTCCTGCCTGGGGTGTCCAGCCCGCTCTGGGGGTCGCTGGTCCCAGGAGAAGCCTTACCAGGCCTTAGTTCCTGTGTCAGGAAGTCATTGCCACGGGCCCTTCCCTATCTACCCATCTACATTACTGTCACTTCCTGTCTTGGCCTACCCTGCAAGAATCCCTTTCCCCTCCCTCTCCTGCCCCCCCCCCCCCCGCTAGCACCCCCCCCCCCCCGCCATATGGATCAGCCCCAAGGCTGCTGGGTCTTTCCTCTCCCCTACCCCAGCACCCCCTTCTCCCCGTGCAGTGCCAGCACCCTAATACGTTCCGCCTCCTAATTTATTTGGGTGTTGGTGTTTGGGCCACACCCTGTGATGCTCGGGCTCAGCACTATGGGCTCACTTCCTGGTAGGGCTCCTTGTGGGACCAACCAGTGGGAGGCTGGGATCAAACCGGAGCTGGCTTCATGCAAGGCAAGCACCCTCCCCCACGGTCCTTTCCCCTTTGGGCTCCTCCTCCCTCCGTCCCCTCCTCCTATCCCCCTCCCCCTCCCTTTCTCAGAGCCTCTTCAGCATTCAGTATAGATCTGACTTTATTAGTCAGGCCTTTGCTTTTCTCCCTCCCCCCCTTCCCCTCTTTCTCCTGGAGCCCCCCAGAGAGAAGGTTCTTCCCTTGGGCTGGTGCTGGGTGGCATCTGTGTACGGTGTGTACCAATGGGAGGCTGGCCCCACCCCACGTGGGGGTGGACACCCATCTCCTCTGAGCTCCTCTTTCAGCCAAGGTGGCCTCCCCAGCTCCCGTAGAAAATGTGGGACCCTGGGCCAGGTCACCAGGAGGAGGTGCACCTTATGATGTGTCCCCCTTATTTTCTTTATTTTGCTTTTTGGGTCACACCCAGCGATGCACAAGGGTTACTTTCTGGCTCATGCACTCAGGAATCACTCCTGGCGGTGCTGGGGGGGTGGGGGGACCATATGGGATGCTGGGGATCGAACCTAGGTTGGCCGCCTGCAAGGCAAATGCCCTACCCACTGTGTTACTGCTCCAGCCCCACCCCCCGTATTTTAATTTGAATTCCTTGTTGGTTGTGGGGGGGGCACACCTAGCCTGTCCAGAGGGAAGTTCCAGTGCCGCAGATGGTACCTGCTGGTGGGAGGGAAGGGGGTATGTGTGTGTGTATGTGTGTGTGTGTGTTGGGCGGAGGGAAGGGTGTGTGTGTGTGTGGGGGGGGTCCTACCCAGAACCCTAGCCGCCATCTGTCCTACCCTCCGGCTCCTAGGCCAGCCCGTTATTTCAGTCGCCTTGCTCCTTAGAATTGAGACCCAACTTGTATTCTTGTATTTTTTTCTTTTTTCTTTTTTTTTTTTTTTGTCATTGGGTGTTTGTGAGAAAATTCGCACATGGATTTGATTTTTTTGGGGGTTTGTTTTTGTTTTCTTACTTACTCAAGTCAGGAAGGAGTCTCACTGAGGCCTGGAGCCAAACCCTGGAGGCTGTGGCCCTACCCCGGATCCTGCTTGGGGTGGGTGGGGGGGACCTGGGGCCGGAGCTAGCCAGCTCCTGAGCGCTGAGCTGGGGGTGGCACCAGGAGGGGGGGGGGGGGAATTCCCTGCAGATTTGTAAGCCCTCTCTTGCTGACAACTCTCGTCTTGCTGGAAGGAGGGTCTCTCGGATCTGCAAAGTGTGTGTGTGTGTGTGTGTGTGTGTGTGTGTGTGTGTGTGTGTGTATGTGTGTGGGGGGGGCACACCGGGCCTCACCCGCTGGCTTCTGAGACCCGATCTCCCCTGGAGAGGGCCAGAGGGCCTCGGTGGCATTCGGGAACTGGACTCTTGAACCCAGGAAGAGCCGCCCGCTCCCGGATTTGCAAAGGGAGGGGCGCACACCCGCCTTCCCAGAACAGCAGGGGCGCCTCCTGGGAGTGGGTATGTGTGTGTGTGTGGGGGGGGGGGGCCTGGCTGGCGGGCTCCATTGGGCGCTCCCCTCCTCCTCCCCCACTCCTCCCCCAGCCCGGCCGAGCCGAGCCGAGCGCGCATACCCGGGTCCGTGCACGTGGGCGCGCGGGAGGCGGCGGGGGCCGGGCCGGAGGGGAGCCGAGGAGAGCCCGGAGCCGGAGCCGCCTCCCGCTCAGACCCCTCGGAGGAGGAGGAGGAGCAGGAGGAGGAGGAGGAGGGAGGAGCAGCAGCAGGAGGACGCGGGCGCGGCGGGCGCGGCGTGTCGGGTCGGGGCGCGCGGGGCTGAGGGCTGGGGCGCCCGCGGCCGGCCCGGGAGGAGCCGCTGGCCCCGGCCGCGATGCCTCGCCTGCACCGCTCCTAAGGCGGCGGCCCGGGGAGCCCCAGGGACGCGTCAGCGCTCAGCCCCAGTGCCCAGTCCTTGCGCCCACCCCCCTGGGTCCCCACCCCGGAACGATGCACCCCCAGCTGCCCGCCCGGGGAGCCCGGGGCGCCCACCGCTGCCGCGGCCGCCCCGCGGGGAGCGCATAGCCCCCCCAGAGGCGCGAGAGGTCCGGCGTCCACACCCAGCGGTGAGTGAGGTTCCCGCCCCGGGGGTGGGGTGGGCGGCCAGGCTCGGGGAGCCCCCAGAAAGTTGCCACCTCTTCGCGCCTTTGGGGGCGTCCCCCTCTCCCCTAACGTTCTTGGTGCCTGTGCGCCCCATGCAGGGCGCCGCTTTTTTCCGCGGGGCGGTTCTCCAGGGCAGGGGCGGGGGCCAGCAGGGGTGGAGTAGGGGTGAGGGGAGGCCGGGCAGTTGGGGGGGAGGATGGACGGGCAGGAGCCGCCACCTTCAGACCCACTGCAGCGTGCCCATTGCCAACCCGCCAGCCGGGGGCCACTAGGTGTCTCGCCCACTTTGCCGGTTTCTGGACCCCCGGGGTGGCCAGGCAGAATCCAACAGGTGACCCGCGCCAGGGGCACCTCCCGCTCCCCCCCCCACCCAACCCTGCCCTGCTGCAAACTGCGCCTCTTCTGGGGGGCTCGTAGGCATGGCTGGGGACCCTCGCCGTGCTTTGGCGACCCGCCAGAGGGGAACAGCGGGCCCCATTGTGTGCCCAGCTCCCGGCCACTGAGGGGCCATTCAGCCTGGCTGGGGCTGGGCTGTGCCCCCTCCCCTTCCGGCCATCCCCGTCAGTGGGGGGGTGGTCCCAGCTCCCCTTTCCCCGCCCCCCGCAACCTTCCCCCCCCCCCAGCTGGACAGGGAGTGAGTCAGGCTGGGGGTTCTGCGCCTTTGTGCACGGCCCCCAGGGCCCCCAGGATGTGGATGTTGGGCGATGTTGGGGATGGAGGTCACTGGCTCTGCTTCCTGGCCTGGGGTGGGGGGCGCTGAGTCGGCAGTTGGGTGGGCGTGGGCACCCGCCCAGGGATGAGGCATCAGATGGCCACGCCAGAGAGTGGTTTGCGCCCACTACCAGGGCCCACGATGGAGATTGGGGCACTTGGGGGAAAGTTTCCCCTGAACATCTGGAAGTGGGAAGTGGACCAGCACCCCCCCCCCCCATCCCACTGTGCCGCCCCAAAGCCACGCCTTCGGGGCTTGTCCAGACCTCGATGTGCCCATCTGTAGACTGGGCACGCCAGAGGTGGGGCCCAGGGAGAGTCCTGGTAGAGTGGAGGGGTTGCTCTTCGGGCTGGGGGGCTGCATGCCTATCAGACACTTGGCTCCCGCTTGGGTCTCGAGGGGGGAGGGTGGCTTGGCCTCCCCGGAGAAGGGAGGAATCTGGGCATTTCCTGGGTCGCCCTCCAAACCGCCCACACCATGGCCTGGTGGGGCCAGAGAGGAAGTGAAGGCATCCCGGCACTGGAGCCAGCCCCCTGCTCTGGGAGAGGTTCTGCGTCTCCCACTATCTCTCAAGCCAGGACCAGCTGCCCTCCCCCCCTCCCCCCAACTGCACCCTGGTGGGATCAGTAGAGGTGGGAGTGCGCTGTGGCCACAGAAGGTAGCCGAGTAGGTTGCAGTCTGGTTCGGGGTGGCACTGGGCGCTGGCTGATGTAGCCGCCCAGAGAGGGCCCAGCCCCTGCCCAGAGTCTGCTCCTCTGGGGAGCTGTGAATTATGTGGTGATGGTGGGCGCCCGCTTGGATCCCAGCTGCACGGGAGGGAGATGTGGGAGTTGGGATTCTTGGTAAATGCACAGATACCCGAGTTCATTTGTCTTTGCTTCTCTCTCTCTCTCTCTCTCTCTCTCTCTCTCTCTCTCTCTCTCTCTCTCTCTCTCCATCTCCCTCTTCCTTCTGGGTAAACACAGGGCTGGAGAATCCGAGATGGTGATGCTGGAACGATAGCACAGAGGGGAGGGCATATGGCTTGCACGTGGCCGATCTGGGTTCGATTCCCAGCATCCCATAGGTCCCCCGGGTACCGCAGGGAGTGATTCCTGAGTGCAGAGCCAGGAGTAACCCCTGGGCATCGCCGGGTGAGACCCAAAAAGCAAAAAAAAAAAAAAAAAAAAAAAAGAATAGAGACAGGGTTGAAGTGATAGCACAGCGGGGAGGACATTTGCCTTGCACAAGGCCGACCCGGGTTTGAGTCCCAGCATCCCATAGGGTCCCCCGGGTACTGCCAGGGGTGACTTCTGAATGCAGAGCCAGGAGTCACCCCTGTGCATCGCTGGTTGTGACCCAAAAAGCAAAATCAATAAATAAATAGTTAAAAAAAAAGAGAATCCGAGATGGGGGTGGAGGGAGGTTTGTCTCCTGAGCCACATTTGCAGTGATTCTAGGGACCCCCTTCCCCCCTCCCCACACCGTTCTAGGCAGGAGCCAAGGAAAGCAAGTTGTGGGGATCCCCTGTCCTTCCTGGAAGCCTGACACTTGGGCCCCCGAAGGAAGTGCCCCCTGGTGCATGTGCCCTGGGCGATTCTCAGCAGAATCCCCGCCCCCCCCCCACCCCATGGCCCACCCATTGCTCCCAACTTCCTCCTGATGTACCTGCCTACCATTCTCTCCACTCTCCTGGAAAAGCTGATTTTTTTTTTGCATCCCACCCAGTGATTCTTAGGGGTAACTCCTGGCGATGCTCAGGGAACCATATGGGATGCTGGGAATCGAACCCGGGTCGGCTGCATGCAAGGCAAACGCTCTATCCGCTGTGCTGTCACTCCAGCCCCTAAAACTGATTTCTTTGGGCCAGGGCCCAATCCAGCGGGGGTGTTGTCAGCCTCGTACCCTGGGAACCTCGGTCATCACAGCAACTCTGGCGGGTGGGCTGTGCCGGGCCCCTCTCAGTGACCTGGCCATGGTAGCCACAACTTAGCAGCTGCCATGGGCTGGGCGGACTCCCACCCAGGGCCCCCCGCCCCCCACCCCGTTTGGATACTTGGTGCCTGAGGGTAACTCAGGCCTGAGCTGGGTGGGGACTGGAGCTATGGCCTCTTCTCCCCAGGACACCCCTGGTCCCAACTGCAGGCAGCCACTGCTGCCACACATGTGCGCACACACAGGCGCGCGCACACACAGGCGCGTGCACACACAGGCACGCACACACACACACACACACACACACACACTGTTCCACTTAGTGTTTGGGTGACTTCCCTGTCCTCTCTTCAGCTGTCGCTGAAAGATGTCCAAAGGTGTCAGGCATCTGTCCCAGCAGACTGTTGGCTTGTCTCCCTCCCTCCCTCCCTCCCTCCCTCCCTCCCTCCCTCCCTTCCTTCCTTCTCCCCTCTTCCTTCCCTCCTTCCTTCTACTTTTCTTCCTTCCCTTCCTTCCCTTCCTTCCTTCCTTCCTTCCTTCCTTCCTTCCTTCCTTCCTTCCTTCCATCCTCCCTCCTCTCTCATCCATCCGTCCCTCCCTCCTTCCCTCCTTTTACTCTTCCTTCCCTCCCTCCCTCCCTCCCTCCCTCCCTCCCTCCTTCCTTCCTTCCTTCCTTCCTTCCTTCCTTCCTTCCACCCCTCCTCCCTCCTTCCTTCTACTCTTCTTCCTTCCTTCCCTCCTTCTTTCCCCCTCCCTCCTTCTTCCCTTGTTCCTTCCTTCCCTCCCTCCTTTCATCCTTCCCTCCCTCCCTTCTTTCCTACTTTCCCCCTTCATACCTCCCCCTTCTTTTCTCTCCTTTCTCCCTCCCTCCTTCCCGCCCCTCCCTTCCCCTGTCTTCCTTCCCAGTGCCGTGTTTCTCTTCTGAATGGGGCGCTCCACCCCGACCTCTTACTTCAGGGTCAGTTCTTGCAGCTGCCGCCCACCCGGTGGGTTCAAAACAACCTGAGCTGTTTGCACAGAGGCAGAGGGCCGAGGCCCCTCCTGCCGGCAAGGAGTGTGCTGTGTTTGCTGGGTATGGGAGGGTGGAGGTGCCAGAGACCGGCTCTTCGGGAATGACCAGTGGGGATCACCTTCTCTGGGGTCCGCCTGGCTGCCTGGTAGAACCTTGGCCTGGGCTTGCTGGCACCTGCGTCTGGTCCCCATGGCCATGTGCATCTCTGCCTCCGCCTCCCCGTGTGACACATGGCCAGGGTGGGGACCACTGACATTGCCGGCGTCAGGCCTGATGCAGTGTATGAAATGTAGAGGAACTGTCGGCCCCTTCTGCGGGACTGATGGGAACTTTGGGGTTCAGGGTCAGTGGGTCAGACAAAGCTGCCTGCTGGGGCCGGAGAGAGAGCACAGTGGAGAGGGCTTCTTCTTTGCACCGGGTTCGATTCCCAACATCTCATAGGGTCCCCCCCCCAAGCCTCACCAGGAGTGATCCTGGAACGCAGAGCCAGGAGTGTTCCCCGAGCACCACTGAGTGTGCCCCCCGGAAAAAAAATAAAAACGAACAGGAAAAGTGTTTCTCATTCCTAGTTACAGAAAGAAAAATGCTCCGACGTGTGCGCGCGGGTCACTGTGAGGTGTGCTGCGTCCCGGGGGGGCTGTCTATGGAGTTGTTGATGAGCTAATCTTGGGAACAGCTTCCGGCAAGCTCCACTGCGACATCTCTGGGGATGTCGGGGAGGGGGGTGGGTGGGAGGGAAGGGTCAGCCCGGTTTATAAGCGACAGTGATTTTTTTTTCTCTCTGTGCATTTAATTAGTGGCTCAGAAACCACACTTGGCGCTCCGCGGGCCCCCAGAGCCGTAGAAACATCCAGGCTGCAGGGATGGGAAGGATGGAGATGGGAGGAAGGCGGCAGGGCTGGAGGCCGAGGAGAGGGGAAGGAGATGGCAGGGTGGCCTGGTGGTCAGCACAGAGCCCCGGGGACAGGCTTAGGGTCTGGCTAGAGGAGGCAGTTCACTTTTTTAGTTTGATTTTATTTATTTATTTTTTGCTTTTTGGGTCACACCCAGCGATGCTCAGAGGTTACTCCTGGCTCATGAACTCAGGATTTATTCCTGGCCGTGCTCAGGGACCCTATGGGATGCTGGGAATCGAGCCAGGTTGGCCGTGTGCACAGCCGAATGCCCTACCCCGCTGTGCTACTGCTCCAGCCCCTTAGTTTGATTTTTGGGGTGGACCACACTTGGCAATGCTCAGGGCTGACTCGTGGCTCAGTGCTCTGGGATCACTCCCAGTGGTGCTCAGGGGACCCTAAGGGATGCCGGGGATGGAACATGGATCAGCCGCCTGCGAGGCCGGCACCCTGCCCCCCCCCCCCCCGGGATGTAAACTCTTTCATCCCTGGGTGGTCCTGTTTGCTTGCTTCCTTTGAGGCCCTCCCTGGGGCCTGACCTGGCTTTGCTGGAGCAAGTTGCAGCTGCTGGTGGTGGGTGGAGAAGGCCCGCGGGACCCTCGCCAGCCCACGCGTGGCAGGACAAAGTTCTTGCATTCCGCACTTGTGGTTGCTAAAGACTTCAGAGTCACCGTGGCGGTTTGCGGCCATGCGGTGGTCCACCCCGGGCTTGCGCTTGGGAAGATGAGGGCTCTGCGCATGCGCCCTCCCCCCCCCCCCCTTTCTTCATGCCTCTCGCTAATGGGGCCCACGTGGCATCCTCTGGCCTGGAATTCTGGATTCGGCCGCTGGACCACCACACAAGGTCGGTTCCAGGAAGCACGTGCGTCCCCAAGGCGTACCCCTGCACGAGTGTGGCAGAGGGTTTTATCTCGGGTTTCACAGCACCCCAAAGTCTCTGGGACACATGCCATGGGCGTGATCTTTGTTTTGGGGGGTGATGGCCTGAAAGTGTCATCAATGCTAACCCCAGCTCCCCCAAAAGGCTCACCCTACCCTTCCCACCACCCGTCTCTGTTCCAGGACCAAGGCAACCCTTTGTCTGTGCCTCTGGCGTATGGAGGTCCCCTCTGATGTTGTCTACTCCAGAGCATGCAGCTCCCCTTTTTTACTTCAGGAGTGGGGTGGTCCCCAAGATTCCCTCCATCCATCTGTATGGGATTCCTGCGCAAGCGTCACCCCATGCAGCTCTTGCTCCAACTGGAACCACCATGGTTTACTGAGCAGCTACTGTGTGCTCTGACGTCTGTGTTCTCATCTCTCAGACCCAGGAAGGGGTGCGGGTCAGTGCTGTCACCAGGGAGATGATGAGGAGAGGGTCCAGAGAGGAAGTTTGGAAAAGGAGGATGTGGGAGGCAGTGCAGAAGGGCAGGAGTGCACGTGCCGTTGCCTTGAGTCCATGCTTTCGAGAAAGTTGCAGAGACTGTAAGGTCAGGACGTCAGCGTGTGCCAGAGCCTCACGGCTGCACACAACCCATGGGGTTCTGGGATCCAGACGGTTCTCGGGGTTGTACATCGCTCAGTAATACCGTCTCTGGGGCTGGAGTGATAGTACAGCGGTAGGGCGTTTGCTTTGCATGCGGCCCACCCGAGTTCGATTCCCAGCATCCCAAAGGGTCCCCTGAGCACCGCCAGGAGTAATTCCTGAGTGCAGAGCCAGGAGTAACCCCTGAGCATTGCCGGGTGTGACCCAAAGAGCAAAAAACCAAACCAAAACAAATAAAATCATCTCTGGTCCACCAGAGTACTCCCAACGGGCAAGCATCATTTTTTTTTAAATCTTTATTTTATTTATTTGCTTGGCAAGTTACCCATGGCGTATTCGATATGCCAAAAAAAGTAACAACAAGTCTTATGATGGAGACGTTACTGGGCCCGCTCTAGTAAATGGATGAACAACGGGAGGACAGTGCTACAGTGCTTATTTATTTATTTATTTTTCTGAGAGGGGCAGAGGAATCGAACTCGGGTCAGCCATGTTGGCCGCTTGTAAGGCAAATTTTTAATGAATCACCGTGAGGTACAGTTACAGACTTACAAACTTTCACGGGTGAGCATCTTACAGAGTGTAGAAGAAACGTGTTACCTGGGGGCTGGAGCGATAGTGTTAGGGGGAAGGGGCTTGCTTTGCAGGCATCCAACCCGGGTTCCATCCCTGGCATCCCATTGGGTCCTCAAGCCGACCCCCCCGGGAGCTATCCCTGAGCACCGCTGGGTGTGCCCTTACCCCCCCAAAAGAAAAGAGGGCCAGGGACGCCCTCCCTCTCTGAACTGAGTTTCTTTGCCTTTTCAGGAATTTGCTCTTTCGTGCATGTGCAGTTTTTGTTTTTCATTCCATGAAGCTCCCTGTGATACGTGATGAGGATCTGTTACTTATGTGTGTGTGGGGGTTGTGTCTTTGCTCCCTGTCGGAAGCACCCTGGGGCGCCAGTTCACTCAGGCAGGCTGAGACAGAACAGCGGCACCTCTCATGAACTCCAGCTGCTGCACCTAGGTTGCAGCCTGTGAATGCCCCTTGCACTTAGAAGGTCCCCTGCAAAGGCCCTGGGGCAGGCCTGCAGGCGCCACCTTCCCTAGCCAACAGGGGGCGCTGGGACATGAAATCGGAGTTTGCCAATTGGAACAGAGCAGCTTCAGATCCCTCTGAGGCAGCCATGATGAGAAACTTTGCAGCATCTGTATTGCAAACCGTAATGCCTAAAATGTGTGTGTATGTGTGTGAGAGAGAGAGAGAGAGAGAGAGAGACAGACAGACAGACAGACAGAGACAGAGAGAGAAAGAGACAGAGAGGTGTCTGCCATAGAGGCAGGCAGGGGTGCGGGGTATCTTGAAGGGGGGTGATGGGAGGGAACCTGGGGACACTGGTGGAGGGACGGGTGTTGGAACACTGTCAGACTGAAACGCTATCAGGAACATCCTTGTAATGCTCTCTCTCACGGTGATTCAGTAATAGAAACCTTTGCTCTCAGCTGCCCATGTGTGCAGGGCGGTGGAAGGCAGGCAGGCTGTGAGGCTCTGAGGAAGTCACAGGGAAGCTTGAGTTTTCCTTTATGGAGTTAACCCCACGGGCGGAAGGAGAAGTGGAAGAATTGGACCCTAGGAGCGTGTGGAGGGGAATCTCAGGGTGGGGTTTGCTGCAGAAAGAGTGGAAGGTCCTTCAGGTCCTTTTTCTTTGCTCCCCTCCCCACCGCCCTCTGGAGAAGCCCGTGTTCTCTCTGTCTTTGTCTGTCTGTCTGTCTGTCTGTCTGTCTCTCTCTCTCTCTGTGATTGTTTGGGTTTTCCTTTTGTTCTTCCATTCCCAACCAAGTGAGTGTCATTCAATAAAAGCCTCTTAAGTTAAAAAAAAAATAGTGGCTGGAGCAGAAGCACAATGGGTAGGGCGTTTGCCTTGCACGTGGCTGACCTGGGTTCGATTTCCAGAACCGCCAGGAATAAATCCTGAGTGCAAAGCCAGGAGTAACTTCTGTGCATTTCCAGGTGTGACCCCCCCCAAAAAAGAGTAGAAGGTGGGCTGGGGGTCTGGGGAGGTTTGGGGAGCCCCACGGAGGGCGTGGGTCTGGGTTCAGGACCTTGGTGGAAGCAGCAGACCCTGTGTTAACTGCTGGGGACAGAAAGGAAGGCAAGGATTCTTCTCTGTATACAGGGTTGGGACTTTTGAAAAGTCCGCTGTTTATTGGCCTCGGAGGCCCAGAGAAGAAAATCCTGCCCATTCCGCCCTCCACATCCCGGTACCCCAGCCTGGTGTCTCCCCCCAAAAAAAAGAATGTGGAGAGCCCGGGGTGTGCAAATGTATTCTCCATAGTAGCTCTGTCCCCAGACACACGAGTTCAGCAACAGAAGTTCCGTTGGCTCCCAGGGAGAATTGTTTTCTTTCAATTCTGGGCCGCTGATGCAAAGGACACGGGGCTGTCTTACCATAGCCCCAGGCTGCTTGTTGGAGAAGAAACTATTTATATTGGCTATTTCTCCTTGCACTTACGTTGGCTACTTTCTAGCCAGCAGAAAAGAAAAAGCCAGCAAGCGGAAAGAGCTCTCAGGCTGGCTGGTGATTTATTTAGTTTTCCTTTTTTCGGATGCAAGCATCACTCTGTCTGAAATCCCTTTCGTACTCCCGATTGGGCCTGCCACCTGGGGAATACGGTAACTGCCCCCCCCCCCCCCAGCTCTTAAAAGGCGCAGCTGGGAAATATGGTAACTGGGGGGGGGGGAAGGGGGAAGGGGGCTGCTTCCAGCTCTCAGAGAGGGCAGCTGGGAAATATGGTAACTGGCCCCCGCTTCCAGCTCTCAGGGCAGCCAGGAAATACGGTAACTGGCCTCATCTCATCAAGGCTGTGCTGAGATTGACATTTTTGTACCATAGGACTTGATGCTCTGACTACAAATTGGGCCTGAGTAGCTCAACTCTTTGTGATTTTGTCCACTCGGGGGCCGTTGGGGTGGCAGTCAGCCTGTTTTGTTGTTGAACCCTGGGCGATGTTTCTGGTTGCCTGTCGCCTGTTCAAGAATGTGGCAGCGAGGGTGGCTTGTATCGAAAGCAATGCAGTTCCTTTGGTTTTGGGTCAGGGGGGTCACACCTGGCAGTGCTCAGGGCACACTCCTGACTCTGTCTGCTCAGGAATCCCTCCTGCTGGGTGCTCGGGGGACCCTATGGGATGCCGGGGATGGAACCCGGCTATATGCGAGACAAGTGCCTTTTTTGCTGTGCCATCTCGCCGACCCCAATGCAACTGTAAAAAATTAAAGAATTTTTCCCCCACAAGATAAAAATGAAGTTTTATCTGCCTTGAGGACCAGCGATGCTAGTTTTCTCCTCCTGTCCCTTGCAAGATATTTTTTTCTTTTTGGGTTACCCTCAGCGATGCACAGAGGTTACTCCTGGCTCTGCCCTCAGGAATTACCCATGGCGGTGCTCGGGGGACCCTATGGGATGCTGAGAATCGAACCCGGTCGGCCCTGTGGAAGGCAAACGCCCTCCCCGCTGTGCTATTGCTTCAGCCCCTCCCTTGAAAGTTTTGCCAAAACCAAAACAAGCCAACACACAAACAAAAACAAACTGTCTCCCCTTGGAGTTTTGAGAAGGGAATTGAGTATTCCTATTTCTCTTCAGTTTCCCCCGTGATCAGTGACTGGGTCACCTGGGGAAGAGAAGAGCTAGAATTGTGTCTTTTGGGATTTCTGGTTTTGGTTTTTGAGTCACACCGGATGGTCCTGGGAGCTCACTCCTGGCTCTTAATCCCTTGGGGGAGGAGAGGTGTTTTCCTGGCCGTGCCTGGCTGGTGCCAGGGATCGACCCAGGGTCAGCTGCGTGCAAGGCCAGAGCCTGCCCAGCTGGACTCAGGTTCTAGGCCTCTTCAGTCTTTGCTTTTGAGACTTCTGTTTGGGGTCCACTGTCTGAACCTTTTCCTTCCATGCTGACATCTGGTGGTGAGTGAGAACCTTTGCCCTGGGGGTGGTGTGGGTGGGCACCGAGGAGACGGTGCTTTCTGGGCTCCAGGCCCCAGGCCCCCCGAGCCCCAGCCTGTGATGGAGACCCCAGCTGGGCACTTGGGCCAGCAAGAGAGCTGCCAGTATCCACCAGGCAGGCCATGGCATCACCCTCAAGAGAAACCACCATCACGTTCATTTCACAGGGTCCCTTTCGCACCCACCTTGCCCCCCAGAAATGGAAAAATCTCTGTGACTCCTGCAGTGTTTATAGACAGCCAGCCATGCTCGGATGGGAGCAAGTAAAGGGCATTATTATTGGACACCCCCCCACACACACACATCCTTACCCCAAATATAGCAGCTGCCACCTCAGAAGAAGACACGTGTATCTTGAATTGAGAACTGGTGGGTGGTCCAAGGAAGAGTTGCCAGGGAGAAAGGGCCAGGCTGGTGGGGCCCAGTGCCCAGAGGACCTGCCTGGGGGACGCTGGAAGCTGAACACCCAAGTTCCCCTGAGCACCGCCAGGGGTCCCTCTGAGCACCCAGCACACAGGGTTCCCTTGAGCACTGCCTTGAGTGATCCCTGAGTGCAGAGACAGGAGTGACCCCTGAGCATCCCCGGGTGTGACCCCCAAAACCAAAAAACCAAACCAAGACAAAAAAAACCCAAACCAAAAAACAAACCCACATAATTGGGCGGGAGCAATAGCTCAGCAGGTAAGATACCTGCCTTGTACTTGGCCGATCTGGGTTTGATCCCTGAACATCCCGTATTGTGGCTCCCAGATCATGCGAAGGAGTTGATCCCTGAGCACTTCTGGTCAGAAGCCAAAAATCAAGACAAACGACACCCCCCCTCATCCCCCCCCAAAATCCTCTAAACCCAAACAGTTAAGCTTCTAATATCAAGAGTGAAGGAGTGCTGGGCTGGAGTCATAGCACAGCAGGGAGAGCGTTTGCCTTGCATGCGGCGGACCCCAGTTCAGTCCCCAGCATCCCATAGGGTCCCCCAAACACCACCAGGAGTAATTCCTGAGTGCCGAGCCAGGAGTAACCCCTAAGCATAGCCTGGTGTGACCCAAAAAGCAAAAAAAAAAAGTGAAGGAGTGGGCTGGAGCATTAGAATGGCGGCAAGGCACCCCGAGTCCCCTAGGAGGTGCGCACAGTTCTGCCCTGAGCTGTCACTGACCCACATTCCAGCCGCGGGGAAGATGAGGAAACCCGGATTCAGGCTTCAGATGAGAAGCACCAGGTGGTGGTCCCGGGGAGGGCTGAATGCTGGAGGGACAGTGTGGGGTGGGTCCAGACCTCGGCCACCGATTGGATGCCAACTCATTGTCCCTGTATCTGTGGCCAGGACAGGTGGCAGGGTGGGTGAGTTGGGGGGGTCTGCTGGTCTGGGTCTGCTAGTCCTGGAAACCCTTTATATGTCTGCGTGGTGGGCACTGAGATTTGCCGCCCAAGAGAGTTGTGGGCATGGCTGTCCCATCCTGTGGGCTGGGTCGGCCACTCCTCCACTACTCACTTACTCACTTCCTTTTTTTTTTTTCTTTTGAGTCCTGGCTCAGGGGTTTACTCCTGGCTCTGCATTCAGTAATCATTCCTGGCGGTGCTCAGGGGACCCCATGGGATGCTGGGAATCGAACCCGGCTCGGCCACCTGTCAGGCAAACACCCTCCCCGCTCTGCTATCACTCCAGTCCCTCTCTTTTGATTTTGGGCCCCTGCATCTTTTGAGAAGCTGGTACAATCCCTGCATCTGTCCGGAGCTTTCTTATACCGAAGCTTCATGCGCCAATTGAGTCTTTAACGTGGGCTGAGTAAATATTTCCAGAGGCACCGCCGAGGGAGCAGGATGAATATTTCAGCGCCGGTGACAGAGAACATTTACCGCTACCAACACCGACGCTTCGGGTCCGCTGTCTGATTCATCGTCTCTCCCCAGGAAGGGGGCACGTTCTCCGCGGCTGGTCCCCCATGCAGCTTAGCCAGTTATGTTTATTTGTTATTATCTTTTTCTTTTTGGCTCTTGGGGAGGGGTCTCACCCGGCAGCAATGCTCAGGGGTCCCTCTGGGCCCTGCACTCAGGAATCACTCCTGGCAGTGCTCAGGGAACCCTATGGGATGCCGGGGGTCGAACCCGGGTTGGCCGTGTGTGCGAGGCAAACACCCTCCCCGCTGTGCTAGCGCTCCAGCCCCTGTTTATTAATTAATCATTGAGGGTGTGGGGGAGGGGAACCAGAGAACCTGCGCAGAGGACTTGTGTGTAGATCCTGGTGGGGGGTGGGGGAGGGGGGAGGGCGTCCAGACCCCCGAGCCAGCAGGATGTGGATTTCACCCATGCAAAGGGGGGTGGGGTGCAGGGCCACATGTGTACCTGCTTTGTGAGGTGCTGGGTTTCAGCCCACAGCCTCACCTCTCTTCCCTTCCCCTGGGTGCAGCCTACAGAGGGAGGGTTTTGGTTTCTATCGCAACTCTGGGTGAACCCGTGGTCTTCGTTCGTCTTTCCTTCATTTGTTCCCCCCGCAAATGCTGTCCAGTCCTTTGGGGGTGAACAGCTGCTAAGCCGCTGGCTCTGGTGTCCAGAGCCTGGGAGTCTGCGGGTATTTCCGTGCCGTCACTCCTGCTGTTTTTCTGCGCCAGCATTTCAGCCGCCGGCTTCACACGGAAGCATTTTTCCATGCCACCCCCCCTTCCCTCACTCCCCCCACCCCCAGACCATTTTTGGACCACACTTGGGAGAGCTCAGGGCTTCCTTCTGTTTTTGTTTTTCTTTTTGGGTCACACCCTGTGATGCTCAGGGCTGACTCCTGGCTCATGCACTCAGGAATTACTCTTGGCAGTGCTTGGGGGACCCTATGGGATGCCGGGGATCAAACCCGTGTTGACCGCATGCAAGGCAAACACCTTCCCCGCTGTGCTATCGCTCCAGCCCCCCCCCCCCCCCCCCCCCACTCAGGGCTTCCTTCTGGCTCTGTGCCCAGGGCTCACTCCTGGCGGTCCTCGGGGGATGCTGGGGCTTGAACTCGAGTCAGCTGTGTGCAGGCTGTCCTATCACTCCAGCCCCCCATTAAATGGGAAATCTTGTAAGTGGGAGATGGTTCAGGTCATGGGGCACACACTAGCACACTAGAAGCCCCGAGTTCGATCCCTGGCACCCCCTTACTTCCCTTTCCCGCCCAAACCCTGAGTTGTGCCGGGCTGACTGGCCCTTGTGGCCCTTGTAGTTCTCCTCAGACCGGGTATCCCTCAGAGTGACCCTCCCAAACAAGGAAACAAAAAAGAGAAAGTGCCTTTAACGTGTCTGATCTCCAGGCCAGATACCTCAAAGCCATACCACCCGCAGTGATACCCAGTCCATTCACGAAGCCGGCCAGAAATGAGCTGTCGGGCATCTTATGTCATTTTATCAGGTGCTCTTGGGGTGGTCTGGGGCCTGGCAGCGTTTCCTGGCGATACCAGGCAGTGCTGCATTGGGTACTGCCTTGCCGACCCGGGAGATGAGCAGAATCCAGAATCCCCAGCGTGGTTTCCCCTGAATGTAAAGTGCTTTTGTATGCCATGGCGAAGTCCTTAAAAAAAAATCAATCAGGGGCTGGAATGATAATACAGCAGGTAGGAAAAAAAAAAAAGCAAAAGCAAAAAAAAAATAATCATTTGAAGAGTCTCCATCTGGGCATTAGTTTCATTTCAGCGCGACTGTGTCTCCCAAACCAACGTTCTGGAAGAAGCAGCTGTAAGGGAGAGGAGAAGGGGGTCCACAGCTTCCTCCTCTCCTGCTTTGGGACCCTGCAGACCCCTGCAGGAACCAGCTGCCCCGGGAAGGCTTGAGAGTTCACAAAGGGTGTTTTTAACGCAGACGTGCCAGAGCTGAAGCACTAATCCTGGTGCCTCTGGGAAGCTAGAACGTTAGACACTTTTATTTTTTGATAACCACCACACATCGTTGAAAAAATGCTGAGGTGATAGTACAGCGGGGAGGGTGCTTGTCTTGCATACAGCTGGCCCAGGTTCGATCCCCTGGCACCCCAAAGGATGCCCCAAGCAGTGCCAGGAGTTATTCCTGAGTGCAGAGCCAGGAGTCAGCCCTGAGCATCACCAGATATGGCCCCAAGAGCCAGAAAACAGGGCCTGGAGTGATAGCACAGCCAGTAGGGCATTTGCCTTGCACGCAGCCAACCCGGGTTCTATTCCCAGCATCCGATAGGGTCCCCTGAGCCCCGCCACAAGTAATTTCTGAGTGCAGAGCCAGGAATAACCCTTATGCATCGCCGGGTATGACCCAAAAAGAAAACACACACACACACAAACTAGAAAACACACAGAAATGCATCAGGCACAGTTTTGGATTTGTTTATGAAGTCACACACTGTGACATGCTAGAAAATACCACTTCCTAGGGCCGGAGTGAAAGCACAGTGGGGAGATTATTTGCCTTCCACGAGGCCCACCCAGGTTCAATCCCCAGCATCCCATAGGGTTCCCTGAGCCAAAAGTAAACCCTGAGCCTCACTGGGTGTAACCTCCTCCCGCCACCCGAAAAAAAAAGAAAAGAAAATGTCACTTTCTCTGTTTCATAATCAAAGTCCCTGGCAAATAACTCATCCAATTTTTACTTTTCTGTTTGTTTTGTGGGCTCTCCGAGAGGGGTGGAGGAATCGAACCTGGCTCAGCCAGGCTGGCTACACGCAAGGCAAACGCCCTACCGCTGTGCTATCGCTCCAGCCGAGAATATCTTGCCCGCACGGCAAAGCCTGGCAAGCTACCAGTGACGTATTCAAAATGCCAAACACAGTAACAATGGAGACGTTACTGGGCCCGCTCGAGCAAATTGATGAACAACGGGAGGACAGTGTTCGTGTTTGTTGTTTGTTTTGGAGCCATACCCAGCGGTGCTCAGGGTTTCCTCCTGGCCCTGTGCTCAGGGATCATTCCCGATGGGGCTCGGGTGACCCTATGGGGTGCCAGGAATCGAACCTGGGTCAGCTGTGGGCAAGGCCAACACCCTCCCCCCGCTGGGTGGCTTCAGCCCCTGTAAAGTGTTGCCAGATAAGATCTCTTGGCCCCTGCAAGTAATTCGGTCCCAGAGACAATTCTCAGGGCTCCGTGGGCAGCCCCGGGTCCGTGTGGGGCCTGGGCTCTTGGCTGCCCGCTTCAGCCCCATGTCCGACCACCCATCCACGGATGGAGCCATTCCACTCTGCAGGTTGAAAAAAAAAGGGCTGAGAACCACAAGTTTCCTGTGACAGAGAGTTTTTTTTATTTGAACATCTTTCTTTTTCTTTTTGTTTCTTTTTTTTTTTTTAAGTTTTATTAGTGAAACACCATGAGGTACAGTTGTAGACTTACAAATTTTTGTGCTTGGGTTTCAGTCATACAATGATTGAGTATCCATCCACCCGCCAGTGCCCATTCTCCAGCACTAATGATCCCAGTATCCTTCCCATCCCCCATCCCCCCCCATCCCACCCTGCCTCTGTGACAGGGCTTTCCCCTCTGTTCTTTTTCTTTTTGGGTCCTGTGGTTTGCAAGAGAGGCATTGAGTGGCAATCATGCTCGGTCTATAGTCTACTTTCAGCATGCATCTCCCATCCTGGGAGGATCCTCCCAACACCCTTTATTGGGTACTCCCTTCCAGAGAGTGTTCTTGGACCTCCAGAGCGTCCCAGGTAACTCTGGAAAAAAGAGAAAAACTCTTTTGATGGCAGGAAATAGAGTTTGCCCCTTATTAGGCTGGGACCAGGTGGGGCCTTTGGTTTGGGGCACCGTATATCTCTCTGGTCTGGATGTGGTGTCTGAAAGCAGCCTTTTCGTTTGTTTGTTTGTTTTTGTTTTGGTGCCAAACCCAGCGATGCTCAGGGGTTACTCCTGGCTCTGTGCTCAGGGATCCCTCCTGGAGGGGCTTTGGAGACCCTATAGGATGCCGGGGATTGAATCCTGTTGGTCGCAAATGCCTTCCCTGCTATTCCGTCGCTCTAGCCCCAAGCAGCCTTGGGTAGACGAAGTGCCTAGACATCTTTCAGGGTTCCAGTGGACATCTTTCAGGGCCCTGGCGGGGGGCTCTCTCCCCCTTGGCCATCCACTTTTCCGCATGGTGCCTACCCGGCCAGCTTCTGTTCAGACAGAACCAGCAGGAGCTTAGAATGTATCTTTTTTTTTTTTTGCCTTATTTTTGGCATTTCGCAGTGCTCATTTGTTTCCTCATCCTGTTATTTCTGACCATGCCAAAGCGACACCCACCAGGCTGCTATTTTTAAGGGATGCTGGTGCCGCAGGCAGGTAACCGGCCTGCCCGTCACTCCAGCTGTGCTCGGGTCTCATTAGAACGCGGCGCTGGGCAGCCGGGCTCAAGAAGCTGCGGGTTGTGCCCCCCGACCCGTGCCCCCCTCACCCCTTCCCTGTCTCCTCCTGCCGCACCTCCCGTTCTTGTCAAGACCGGATGTGCTGAGCCGCCGTCTCTCCAGCCAGCCAGAAACGGCACGAACAAAAGCCTGGACAGGAAGACCCCCCCTTGCGAGCCTCTGGCCCACGGGTGACGACGCCTTTTGATCTCAGTCGAACTTGTGCAAGCAAAGCGTAAAGCTTGCCTGCTCATGTTTCAGCACTTTTAAAAATTTTTTTTTTTGCTTTTTGGGTCACACCCGGCGATGCACAGGGGTTACTTCTGGCTCTGCACTCAGAAATTACTCCTGGCGGTGCTTAGGGAACCCTACGGGATGGTGGGGCTCGAACCCAGGTCAGCTGTGTGCAAAGCAAACGCACTCCCTGCTGTGCAATTATTGCTCCACGTCCATGCATTTCAGCACTTGGCAGCAGACGTTCCAGAGTGTTCCGTAGGGCGTTTGAAGGAGGTCACAGTGGGCCCTTTCCTCACCCGCTGCAGGTCTGGGTTTGTTCCCCACCCCCTCCAGCTGGTGGGGGAAACGGCAGCTGGAGCCGCCCGCCGTGGTGATCAGCCCAGAACAGGTGGTAGGAGAAGGGACGCGTGTGCCGGCCTCACCCAACTGTTCAGAGGCTCTTCGGTCCTGGGAGATGGGTGGAGCCCCTGTCCCCAGTTCTGGATCCTTCCTGGAGGCCAGACCTCTCTTGTCTACAAGGTCATGGCACGTTTTCCCTGCACCGGCTCCCATGGGGTAACGGGGTCCCAAGTCTGGGGCACGAGGGGGCGTGTGCTGACCATGGCGCTGCTTTGGGGAGCTGGAAATCATCTCCAGGCCCCTGCTCCCCCTCCCGGGGTCCCTCACTCCCGGCTATTTCGATGCTGTTTCAAGTGACTTACACATTGGTTGACTCACAATCATCCACTAGTTCTTGGCGTGTTTCTTTTTCTGATCGTTTGATCACTTGACATCCCATTACTTATCGATTTGCTTGGCAGGCACTAGTAATGTCTCCATTTGTCCCTGTCTCGTGCTAGTGTAGCCCAATGGCGTCTGCTCATTCTAGGAACATGAACAGCCTCAAACCGATTGTTCAGGGTCTTGACAAAGAAATCTGACCATCTCGTAGGTGAGCAGCCGCGCAATCTTTTGACGTCCTGTGGAATCCAGTCAGTAACGGCTCTAGTCCAGAGGTTGTCTCTAAATCTCATTACGTGACCTGCCCATCTGATTTTTGACGCCTTGGCAAACGAGACAGCATCCCTGATTCTTGACCGTCGACGGAGGTCAGAACTCTGGATTCTTTCTCTCATTTGAGTGAAGTGGGTTACTCCAAACATAGCTCTTTCGATTCCTCTTTGGGAGACCCGAAGAACGTTCTCATCCTGTTTTCGTAGGGCCCAGGTCTTTTTTTTTTCTAATTTATTTTTATTTATTTATTTATTAGTGAAACACCATGAGGTACAGTTATAGACTTACAAATTTTTGTGCTTGGGTTTCAGTTATACAATGATCGAATACCCATCCCTCCACCAGCGCCCATCCTTCACCACCACAGGTCCCAGCATCCCTCCCACCCCCCCATCCCCCCCATCCCACCCTGCCTCTGTGGCAGGGCATTCCCTTTTGTTCTCTCTCTCTCTCCTTTTGGGTCCTGTGGTTTGCAAGAGAGGCATTGAATGGCAATCATATTTGGTCTATAGTCTTTTCAGCATGCTTCTCCTACCCTGGGAGGATCCTCCCAACACCCTTTATTTGGTGCTCTCTTCTCTATCTGAGCTTCCTTTCCCCCTAGCACGTGTAGGGCCTGGGTCTTTGAGGAATATGTTAATGCAGGAAGAAGAGTGGAATCGAAGAGATGTGCCCGGAGCCAGACGTTCTTCATCCTCTTAGCTATTTCTTCTTTTTCTGAAATTAAAAAAAAAATATTGCGCCACCATGAGATACGAAGTTACAAAGCTGATCATGTCCTACAGTGTTCCAACGCCCATCCCTGCACCTGTGTATATTTCCCAGCACCAGTGCCCCCAGTTTCCCTCCCGCTTCCCCACAGCCTGCCTCTATGGCAGGCACCATTAAGTGGCTAATGGAAACACCAAAAAAAAAAAAAAAGACTCCATCCTTCAGTAACATTTGCGAAAATTCATTCTGTCTCACCATCAAGGCCTGGTCTGAGCTTTGCTAAGCCATTGTGACCAGTTGGGCCTTCCGTGTTCAGGTTTTTGTGAGTGGAGCTGAGTTGGTTTCTCTATCACGTTCCCGTCTGGAGTGCACCCACTGGGGTGTCAGTGTTGTAGAGTTTTTTTTTTTTTTTTTTTTGCTTTTTGGGTCACACCCGGTGATGCTCAGGGGTTACTCCTGGCTCATGCACTCAGAAATTACTCCTAGTGGTGCTCGGGGACCATATGGGATGCTGGGGATTGAACCCGGATTGGCCGCGTGCAAGGCAAACACCCTACCCGCTGTGCTATTGCTACAGCCCCCAGCGTTGTAGAGTTTGAAGGTGTCTCATGGCCGCATTTGCAGCTGCCCACGTCAGTAACTCCAGAACATCTAACTGGGCTGTGAGCTTAGGTGGCGGCAGTTGTGGGATGAGGGTGTGGCTACTAGGGGGTGAGGGGTGATGAGGGGAAGGCCACTCACCCCATCACCCCATTCTTTTTTTCCTTCCCAATATATGACTACATTTAATATTCAAGCACCAGTCCCACCACCATGATACCTTCCCACCACCATATTTTGGGTGTTTCCATCCTGAACCCCAAATCCCTGCCCCACAGCAGAACCGAAATAATACAATATTTCCCTCTAAGGTTGGTTGCTTCCTACTTTGAATCCCATCAAATGTGGTACAGTGCTCTTGGAGTATGGGTAGGGTGTGTCCTATGACGTGTTCGTCCAGGAAAAGGTTCACCCCGGGGGTGAGGCTTGGCCCGAGCGTGGGGGCGGTTCAGTTCTGGAGGTTTTTGCCTGCTAGGGCTGGGTCCCTTGGGGTGGGGAGGGCTCTCACTCGGCCCCTCTGGGGCACCCTGAGTAAAACAGCCTGGTGCCACCCACCCCATTCTGAGAAGGCCCCAGAGTTCTCATCCTTTGCACCGGTGTACCGGTGTATCTGGAATTTTCAGCAGTTCGGCATCTCTGAGGAGCTCAGTGGTGAGGTGGTGAGATTGCGCCATTGAGAATTTCTATTCTTTACGTCTCAAGGCTGATCTGCAATTTTCCATGGAGGCTGGGCCAGTGGATTCCCTCCCCCTATACCCCCTCTTCCCCCTCCCACCGCCCTCCCCCCGCCTCCAGCAGATTACGAGGGTCCAACATTATAAAGCAAGCGTTGCTTTAAAGACACCGTGTTTTTTTTTTCTTCTCTCATTTCTATTTTCTTTCCGGCTCAGATGGTCTTCCCTGATGTCTCTGGATCACAGGCAGACACTAGCCTACCTTTGAAAAATGAATTGGGCTTTTGTCTTGTTCTTTTAAAATAAAAGGGAAGCATGGGAGGGCATGTTGCTTTAAGAAGGTTGTGTGTTATTTTGGTGTTGTTTTTCCCTTGCTTCCAAATGTCAAGCCTATTTTTTTTTTGAGCAGCTGAAAGAGTTCTAGATGCCATTAAAAAAATTGAATTTTTCTGTTATTTCATTATAGTCCAGGTTACTTTCCTTGAACTTGTTGCATTAGTTAATATTAGTTTATCCATACACTTTTTTGGGGGGTGCCATACCTGGCATTACTCAGGGCTGACTCCTGACTCTGTGCTCAGTGATCACTCCTGGAGGGGCTCAGGGACCCTCGGGGGGGGGGGGGGCCGGGGATTGATCCCAGGTTGGCTGCATGCAAAGCAAGTGTCCTATCTCTCCTGCTGTCCTATCTCTCCAGCCCCATAATTTTTTTTTTTGCTTTTTTTTGGCCCACACTCAGTGATGCACAGGGGTTACTCCTAGCTCTGCACTCAGGAATGACTCCTGGCAGTGCTCAGGGGACCATATGGGATGCTGGGAATCGAATCCGGGTCAGCCACGTGCAAGGCAAATGCTCTACCCACTGTGCTATTGCTCCAGCCCCCCCATAATTTTTGTTCCTTTAATTTGTGCCATTAACCTTTCAAAGTTAAAGGCAGCTAGAAACGAAGAACAAAATGTGGACAGAAATCCATCAACACCATTGCATGGGGGAAACGTCCACCTGTGCAAAGGTATCTGAGCACTTTTGCCCTCAAGAGGCACATAGAAAGATTTGACTTAAACGCATCAATCCAGTGATTTTTATGGGGCGGAGAGGTTTTCCTCGAGTAATTCTCCCCGAACCCTAGCTTCCTCCCAGTCAGCTCCTTCCATGCTCGATTGCAGTTCCCGGAGAATCGCTCATAAATCGGTGTCCTTTGCAGAAGTGCTCGGACCTGGCGGGTAAAACACAAGGTTTGTTTCACGGAACAGCAAGGGATGACTTTTCCTTCCACACGTACGGTTGACCCGGGTTCTATCCCGCCTGCTTCTGTGTGGTCCCCTGAGCCCCGCCAGGAGTGATCCCTGAGAACAGAGCCAGAAGGATGACATGGGTGTAGCCCCAAGACCAAAAAAAAATGTAAAACGAACAAAAAATATTGGGGGCTTGGAGCCTGACTGATAGCACAGTGGGTAGGGCATTTGCCTTGCACGAAGCTGACCCAGGTTCGATCCCTGGCATCCCATATGGTGCCCTGAGCACTGCCAGGAGTGATTCCTCAGTGCAAAGCCAGGAGTAACCCCTGGGCATTGCTGGGTGTTACCCAAAAAGGAAAAAAATTATTGGGGGCTTTATTAGTGTGGTGTTTGGGGCCACACCCAGCCCTGCTCAGAGCTGACTCCTGGCTCTGTGCTTAAGGGTCACTCCTGGCAGTGCTCGAGGGACCCTGTGGCAGGCCCGGGAGCAAATTAAGGTTGGCCATGTCCCAGGCTGGAGCCCTCGCTCTGTCTCATCTCTCTAGCCCCTTGCTTTTGTTTGGTTTTGGGGGCCACACCTGGCAGTGCCCTGAATTTTACTCTTGGTTTTGAACCCAGGGATCACTCCTGATGTGGTTCTGGGGGTAACCTCATGGCGTGCCCGGGATTGAACCTGGGTCAGCTGAGCGCACAAGGCTAGTGCCCTCCCCGCTGGACTGTTGCTCCAGTGGGCAGCATGGGCAGCCGGGTGGATCTCTCTAGCGGGCTCTCCCCAGATGCCCCAGGGCTCGGGGAGTCACAGACTCGCCGCCATAGAACCCCACAGACTGAGCGATGAGGCGAGGGGGATCCGTTTGCATTGTGCAAAGACGTACGGGGGTTGTGGCCAATTTCTCGGCCGCACGGAAGCCCCGAGAACTGCAGTGTGCGTCGGGGCCGGGGACGTCAGGCATCCTGATGTCAGCTAATGGATGGTCAGATGAAAAAAAAAAACGACAGAGGACTGGAGTGATAGCACAGCAGGGAGGGTGTTTGCCTTGCACGCGGCCCACCCAGGTTCGATCCCCGGCATCCCATATGGTCCCCTGACCACTGCCAGGAGTAATTCCTGAGTGCAGAGCCAGGAGTAACCCCTGAGCATCGCCGGGTGTGACCCAAAAAGCGGGGAAAAAAAAGAAATGGGCAGGAGCAAGGGGTTGGAAGAAGGAGCGGAAGAGAGGCAGAAGGGAGACCAAAGCACTCACAATATGGGGCACGTTTGCACTGGTCTCAAGCAAAATGATGGCCCCAGCCCAGCGTGGATGTTGGCATAGGGAGCGAGTGCTTGGATGAGGTTTTTGGGCGCAGATACCAGGAGGTGGGTGGGCTCCGGACAGTGTGGAAGTGGAAGTTTTTGGGTTTGTTTCCTTTTATTTATTCTTATTCTTATTCTTCTTATTATTATTTTTGCTTTATTTGCTTTTTGGACCACACCCGGCAATGCTCAGGGCTTACTACTGGCTCTACACCCCAACATTGGCCCAGTTTCCTGCTGGCTCTCGCCACTCCCAGAATGCCCAAGCATCTCAGCTCAGGAATCACTCCTGGTGGGGCTCAGGGGACCCTCTGGGGTGTCGGGGATCAAACCCAGAACAGCAGCCACATGCAAGGCAAATGCCTTAAGTTTTTATTTAGTTCTGCCAGGCTGCAGGTGAGGCAGGAAGGCCCAGCAGGGCAGCGAGATCAAAGCCCCTTTTCCAAAACACCAAAGCCAGAGGGGCCAGCTCCCTGCGGACCCTGCAGAGCCAGAGGGAAAGGCCTGCGCCACCCTCTCCCCCTGAGAGGCCTGAAGTTCAGAGCCAGTGCAGAAATGTTAAGTTCCCACAGAGCCAGGCTGGGCGGCAGGGCAGGGATCAAAGGGTGGGTGGGGGTGGGGTGGGGGAGAGCCAGTCTTGGTGCTGGGCCCCAGCTCACAGGCGCTCTGAAGCCCCCCACAGCTGACTAAGGTGACTCTGCACATGTGCTGCTGTGGGCGAAAGGAGGGAGATGGGGGGATATGTGGAGAGAGAGAGAGAGAGAGAGAGAGAGAGAGAGAGAGAGGAGAGGGAGAGAGAGACAGAGACAGAGACAGAGATGGAGGGGGAGAGAGGGAGACAGGGAGAGAGGAGGAGAGAGGGAGAGATGGGGAGAGAGAGAGACAGTAGGAGAGAATCAGTTCACAATTTAAACTAGTGTCAGTAGCTAACAATTTTTTTTTTGGTCATTTTGTTTTGGGGCCATGCCCAGTGATGCTCAAGGACTCCTCCAGGCTCTTCACTCGGGGAGCACTCCTGGTGGGGCTTGGGGGCCTTAGTGCCTTAGTGCCATGGGGGTCAGCTCTGTGCAAGACAAGAGCCCCATCCCCCACTCCCCCACATCCTGTATCTCTGGCCAGATCCCTTTCCCTTTTTCCTTGGGGCGGGGGGACACGAAGGACACCCGAACATTGGCCCAGTTTCCTGCTGCCTCTCGCCACTCCCAGAATGCCCTAGCATCAACCATGTGTCCGCTCAGCCCCTTTCCCTCTCTTCCTCCCTCCCTCACACTCACCCCAACTTGTCAGGGCTCCGAGACTCAGGAATTACTCCTGGCAGTGCTCAGGGGGCCATATGGGATGCTGGGAATCGAACCTGGGTCGGCTGCGTGCAAGGCAAATGCCCTACCCGCTGTGCTATCACTCCAGCCCCAAGGAGCGACCCTTGCTTGCCACATCCGTGCCAACACTCGTTCCTTTGTTCTTTTGGATATGGGCCAGTCTCTGTGGTGTGAGATGATATCTCATTGCTGTTTTGATCTGCATCTCCCTGATGATTAGTGATGTAGAGCATTTTCTCATGTGCCTTTTGGCCATTCGGATTTCTTCTTTGTGAAAGTTTCTGTTCATTTCATCACCCCATTTTTTGATGGGATTGGATGTTTTCTTCTTGTGGAGTTCAACCAGTGCTTTGTATATCCTTGATATCAACCCCTTGTCAGATGGGTATTGGGCGAAGATCCTTTCCCATTCTGTAGACTGTCTTTGTACTTTGGTCACTGTTTCTTTTCTTTTTTTTCTTTTTAAGTCACACCTGGCAGTGCACAGGGGTTCCTCCTGGCTCATGCACTCAGGAATCACTCCTGGCGGTGCTCAGGGATGCTGGAAATCGAACCCGGGTCGGCCGCGTGCAAGGCAAACGCCCTACCCGCTGTGCTATTGCTCCAGCCCCTGGTCACTGTTTCTTTTGAGGTGCAGAAGCTTCTTAGTTTAAGATAGTCCCATGTGTCTACCTCTGTTTTCACTTGCTTGGCCAGTGGCGTGTCATCTTTGAAGATACCTTAAACTTCAATGTTGTGGAAGGTTTTGCCAACCTTGTCTTCAGTGTACCTTATGGATTCCGGTCTGATGTTAAGGTCACAATCTACATTTTAACTCTGTAAATTAACTCAAGAAGTCCCAGACTAGGGCTTGGTGCAGCTGATTCCTGATGAAGTCTGGCTTCCCAGGCCTCCTGACTGTCCATTTCTCAGGTTTATATTGTTACAATCCTAGTGTACTATAACAATGTGCACTGTTTACAGTTTACACTGTTACAATCCTCAGGCTTATAGCCTTTCCTGTTCCTGCACCACTTAAGGGCTGATCATAAACATTTTCTTCATCAGTACCTGGTGGGAATCATTTTGGTCTATTTGGGGGCCACAACCTGGTGATTCTCAGAGTTCACTCCCGGTGGGGCTCAGGACACCCTTACAGGATGCCAGGGATCGAACCCGGGTCAGCCACGTGAAAGGCAAGCGGCCTCCCCGCTGACCTAGTGCTCCGGCCCTGATAGTGGCCGTGATTTTACCACTCTAGAATGCCGGCCCGGGGATTTAGTGCTGTTTGCTAACTCATCGCCTTGTTGCATATTCAGATTTGCGGCTCGGTTTTGTTTCATCCTCCCAAACGGGCGGCGGTCCATGTACTACTTCCCCCCCTTCCATTCAGTTATTTTTAGAGTACACATTGGCAAAAAATAGATTCATTGGAGCTGAGGGCTGGACTGTTTTTTGGTCGTTCCTGCCGTGTGCCATTCTGAATTTAGAAGAATCCTGAATTTAGAAGAACTCTGTTTTCACTCTGCCTGGGGGGGGGGGGGCACGGCACCGCCTCCCCTCTTATCGGCGCCAGCGGTAGGTTTAATCATCAGAAATTTTGCAGCTGGTTTTATTATTTTTTAGTTAATTTATTTTTTTCTGTTTTTTTGGGGGTCACACCCGGCGATGCACAGGGGTTACTCCTGGCTCTGCACTCAGAAATTACTCCTGGCAGTGCTCGGGGGGACCCTATGGGATGCTGGGAATCGAACCCTGGTGGGTTGCATGCCAGGCAAACGCCCTCCCTGCTGTGCTATTGCTTCAGCCCTGCTGCTGGTTTTATAGGCGCAGAAAGGACACTGTAAAAATGATTTAATTAGGGGCTTTCCCTCCCCCCTTTCCTCATCAAGGTGATAATTTTCTTAATTTGTTTGCACGCTATTCAGCGTTTCTCCCCTAAATGATGACTCCCCATCACCGTGTGGCTCTTTCAGCTAATGAAGTGCTTCTTTCCAATTTCCCAGATTTAAAGAACTTGAGATTTTTGTCGA